>NC_138887.1:34126624-34742554 GCF_965194825.1 Balaenoptera physalus | reverse complement strand
ATATTTCTATTCACTACATCTTTCAATATTTTAACAATGGAACATTTATTTAGGGTGTTCCAGACCCAGCCTTTAGTGGTAAAGGTTTTGTTGTTATATTTCTATTATGTTTCCTTTAAAAATCATTATCCTATTTAAAAGGATTAAGTCAATTCTATAGGCATTTGTCTTATGATATTGATGAAATTGATACCTAGAGGGCAGTAGTACAAGTTGATTGGACTTGAGAACCTCTATTAGCACAGTTAACTATAAATATTATCTATATGTAAACCAAAGTACAGGCCGAGTGAGATTCTCTGACTTTTTTCCACTGTCTGCCCCTCAAGCCTGTGAGAAATGGAATAGTTCTTGCCCTATCAGTAAACAAAGGATGTCACAGTCTTCAGCACTTGCAGCCCTCCAATGTGAGCCGGCGGGCCCTGAGGCACTCAGGATATGCAAATACAGAATGCAGGCCCCAGAGAGCTGAGGTGCATATCAAAGGAAGGAATTCAGTGAGCCCAGGCAAAGAAAAGCGCCGCATTCCTCACCTTGGGAGAGCTGGTTTGCCTTAGTTAACAATCACCTTTTGATGTTCCCCATTACCTGCGCCAGTTCCCTGCCCTGTCCCCTCCCCCCGGTACTTTAGCTCAGGGAGGAAGGAGCGCAGAGGGACTCGGCTGAATAAGGGGCCTGCGCGCCTCGGGAGGAGTTTTCAGCCGCTTTCCCCGCAGTCGGGAAGAGGGGCGTTGACGCTGCAGCCGGACCCTGCGCCTCCCTTGCCCCGTTTCCCCTCAGGACGCTCAGGCCGACCACCTCCCCACGCCCAAAAGGCCTCGCGAGCCAGGCTGAGGGCAGGGGCGAGAGGAGGGACCGAAGTTCCCGGGGACCAGACGCTGGAGGCCGCTCTTTCTGCACAGCAGCGGCGGGTGGCAGCGAACCCCTGCCCCTCAGAAGCTGGTCTTGTGCTGCCGCCCGGGCACCGGACCAGGCGGAGGGTCGGCGCCCACTTACCCGGCCCGCCGTCCCCGCGACTGTCATGGCTTCGGCCGCCGGGGCACCTCCAGAGCCGGCAGCCTCAGTGAGGTCGCCCTCCCCTCGGGCTGCGGGGCAGTTCCGTGAAGGCGGAGGGAAGAGACCCCGCCTGAGCCGGGAGTTCCAGCTCTGAGGAAACGCGGGCTCTGTTCAGCGCGCAGTGGGTGGAACCGCTCTGCCCCGAGGCCTTCCGGGAGGGAGCGGGGCGGCGGGGGAGGGAGCCGCCAGGAGCGCAGGGCCCCGTCGGGGGTCCTGGAGGGGCGGCCCGGCCTGGGGGCCACGCCCACTGTGGCCGCAGCCCAGGCCTTTTTCCTGGAATCCTACACAAAAAAATTAGAAAGATACACAGTCTATAGTAAATACTCACAAATGATTGTTGCTGCTGTGCTCACTATTCTATTAAAGGTGTAAAATCCATAAAACACTTTAAGTTCAAAATTAAATATGAATTTTTACCTTTCTATTTATGTCTCTGATATTCACAGTTGTGGTTAATGAATCAGAGACTGTGGGATCACTAGTTAAAAATGAGCTTGTTAAAAAAATAGAACTCAGGCCCACCGGACCTACTGAATGAAAATCTGCACTTTTACAATCTCCCCAGTGTACTCGTGTACCCATGAATAGTTGAAAGGTACATTTCTACCTCGACAGGTCTTTTCTCTATGAGAAATACACACATTTTATCCAGTTTGATATAAATAAAACATTCAAAAATGCATATGCCTGTGATGAAACCATCATTTTTTCATTTCTTTGCCAGACAAGTATAGTCTCTATACTGGTTTTGTCGATCACATGCCATACTCTTTTCTTGTAGTTAGAAATAAGGTAGAGAAATTACTTTGTAAAAACAAATATATATATATATGTTAATGGATAATTGAAGACACTCTTCTAAATTAAAACCTTCTCTTAACTTGCTGTTTTCTTCTTGGGTCATATTATGAACTCTTCCCGTGGCCACATGGCATGTGTACGTTTAATTTCAGGGACTAATGACATCCCAGAATGTGGCCATACATTTCTGTCAAGAGGAGTGAGAATGCCTGGACCAAGATCAATGGGAATTGTACAGGGATGTGATGTTAGAGAAGTATAGGAACCTGCTCTCCTTGGGTGAGGATACTTTCTTTCCAAAATTCCTTATCCAACCACAGGGTTTGGAGTCCTTCATTTGTAGAATGTCTCCTGGAATCTTCTGCTTCCTACAATAGGGTTTCAGATTGCAACATTTCAGGAAAGATTGGGAGTTTGTGGGTATAATTTTTCTTGTTCTTTTCAAATTGCAGCCTCCCTTTTAATATACTTTGTAACTGCTTGGGATGTGTCTATATGAACTGTGTACTATATGCTTCTGTTATAGTCCTTACAATATTTATTGCCTTATTTTCTCTAACAATTTTCCATGGATTCTTTGGGTTTAAGGTATATTAAAAGGGAGACTGTGAATCTGGGACTTCCCCGGTGATGCAGTGATTAAGAATTCGCCTGCCAATGCAGGGGACCCGGTTCGATCCCCGGTCCGGGAAGATCTCACGTGCCACGGAACAACTAAGCCAGTGGGCCACAACTACTGAGTCTGCACGCCACAACTACTGAAGCCGGTGTGTCTTGAGCCCGTGTGCCATTTATTTTTTGGAGAATAAAACCACTTCTGAGTGAATAAAATTTAGGCCAGCTAGTCAAAATGCTTTATCACCTGTTCTTCTAAAACACTGGTCAATGGAACAAGTTTTACTAGGAATAACAGTGTAATTTTATTCTGGAGTTCATATGGGCAATATGGTTTATGACCTTGATGCTGGATCACGACATTTCAACGGTATAACTGCTATTAATTGTCTGTTTGTTCAACGATTAAAGTCTCACGTGATCTGAGTTCAGACTGGAGTCATCCTGGTTGGTTTCTGTCTATAGCAGATTTCTTCCAGTATGAAAGGACAAGAGCAATACGGCTTACTTTACAAAATGTCTTCAAACTAAATGATGATATAATCTACATTCAATTAATTTATACATACCCTACTGTAGAACAGGGTTCGTTACGCTGGCAGAGCCCAGTAATTATGTAAAAATGAAACTTTTTCTGCACTGGTTCAAGTACTCTTCCTAAGAATATGTTTATAATCAACATTCTTTCACAAATTACCCAATTTAATTCACCATAGCATTCCTCATATTAACTAAATGGAAAATCCTAGGCTATATACAAATCCAGAAAGGGCCAAAAATCATCAGCCCCCATGGATGATTACAACCCATTGCTGAGGCATTCAAATTACTTATTAAAGACCCACTATGTCCATCAACATCATCAATTTATATATTATTGCCACAATGCTAGCCTTAACGCTGGCTCTCACAACATGAATTCCTCTTCCCATATCTTATCCACTAATTAGTATAAATGTAGGCATATTATTTCTATTAGCCATATCACACCTAGCCATTTAGTCCATCCTCAGATCTGGAGGAACTTCACATTCAAAATACTCACTCACTGGAGCTCCAGGAACAATAGCACAGACGATCATCTCATATGAAGTAATGTAGCAGTTATTCTATTCTCAGTCTTACTGGTAAATGGATCATTTACACTTTCAACAGTAATTATTACACAAGAACACCTATGACTAATTTTCTCCTGACCCCTACCCAGAATTTGATTATCTCCGCAGTAGCAGAAATCCAGTGAAGCCCCACTTGATTTAACAGACGTAGAATCAAAACCTGTACATGTCTTCAATGTAGAAAATGTAGCAGGCCCATTCACCCCGTCCTTCCTAGAGAATATATCAATTTCCCTATAATAAACATTTCCACAGCAATCTATTTTTAGGAGCATTCGACAATCCCTAGGTGCCAGAATTATAGATTCTTTCATCTTGTAAATATAGTTTTCTTTAAAAAATAATTTTTATAGTTTTACTACCTTTAAACAAAATGTACTCCATTGCTGTGGAATATTCCTTCATAGGAGCGTGCATGGTTCATTTCTGCATCCGTCTGTGATGGCCTTCAGGTTCCTTCAGGTTTGGCTCCTGTGGCTGCAAGTCCATGTCCGTGTGTCCTGGGGGAGGGCTCGTGGGTTTGTGTTCAACTGGGAGGAGCATTGTGGGTCTCTGTGCACGGATTTCGCTATCTGAGGCCCGATTGCTTCAGAAGTGGTTGCATCCCCCCGTTGCATACCAGGCTTTCCATTGCTCCATATCCTGCTGATATTTGATACTATGTCTTTCATGTCTGCCATTCTGGTAGGTTTATGCACAGTATTTTGCTTATGGCTTTAATCCCTCTGTTGTTAGTGAAGTTGTACATTTTGTGGTATTCATGGACTATTTCCTGTTGTTTTTTGAAAAGTTTTAAAAATTGTGGTCTGGTACACATAACATAAAATGTATTATCTTAACCATTTTTAAATGCACATTTCAGGGTCAGGAAGTAATTCACACTGTTGTGCAAACCTGACCACCATCATCCTCCAGAACTTTTTCATCTTGCAAAATTGTAACAGTCCCCATTAGACACTCACTCCCCATTGTCCCTCCCTCAGCCTCTGGCCCTCAACATCCTACTTTATGTCTCTATATTTCCGACTGCTCTAGGGGCCTTGTATGAGTGGATCAAGCACTGTTTGTTTTTTTGTGTCTAGCTTACATCACTGAGCATAATGCCCTCAAGGTTCATCCATGCTGCATCCTGTGTCAGAACTGACTTCCTTTTTAGGCTGAATAGCATTCCCTTGTATTGATGGACTGTGTTTTTCTTCTCCATTCATCCATTAGTGAACACATGTAATATCTACATTCATTTCTACTGTCATAATATTTGTGGAATAAAATCAGAAAGTCCTATGAATCAAAAGTCATTTGCCATTAACTTTTTTCTTAAACTTTTTGTTGTGGAAAACATCAAGGCTAAGAAAAGGGGAAAATACATGTCAGCTTCACTTGTGTTCAGGAATTAATGCTTTACGGATTCACTTTATTCCCTGTGTGTGTGCTATGCGTGTGCATGTGCCTGTTTGCATACATATGCTGTGCATGTGCATAGGTATGTGCACTTGCACACATTAGTGTGTGCATGGGCATATGGGTGCATGTGTGTTCACATGCTAGTGTGTGAATATATTTGTGCTGTGCACGTGCATATGTTTGTGTGTGTGCTGTGCCTGCCTGTGCGCACACCTGTGTGTTTGCTGGAACCACTTGCAAGTTGGATGCAGACTGAATTGTGCCCCAGGTATATCCGCACGCAGCTGCTCTAACAATCCTGCGTAGCCACGTAAAGGTCACAGATCTCAGGGATTTAAATGGATGGAGCAGGATATCCTGACACAGAGTTTGTCTTCCAATGATTGTCACTGTCTCAGTAACATCCTTCACACCTTCTTTAAGCCCCATTCAGGGTCCAGTTTAGACTCCCATTACATTCAGTCACCTGTCCCATGTCCCCTAAAGCAACAATATCACCTTTGGAGAGCCCGGCCAAGGCTGGGGGTGTCCCTCCTGTTGGCCTGGCCTCCAGGCCTTGCTCTTGGCTCCTGTTTTCTCATATCTCAGCCAGGCCCCGACTTGGATCGGGCCGCCACCTCTTTCCTCACAGGGTCCCATCGCCCAGTCAAGGGGGTTCATTCTCCCCAAACACAGCATCAGGAGTCGGGGGCTGACAGTCCCCACTGGGTCTCCTTCATGTGAGACCCTGTGCTGTTGAAAGAGCAGGCACCCTGCCCTCGGGGGTGGGGGACTGGTGGGCGACATGCGGCCCACGATGGGCAGGCGGGTCTCCGGGTGGGGCGAGCCAGTGTGCAAGGAGTTCCGCGGTGGGTTCTCCTCTCCAACGGCTTCTGTGCCCCTACCTCTCCCCGTGCCTCCCCTCGAAGACAGTGCGGTGCCCGGGTTGGGAACCATGGGAGCCGTCAGCCACCGCCCCCTCTACACACACACACACACGCACACGCACACGCACAGGCACACGCTGCAGGGAAGCAGGACCTGAGTACAGGGCTCTCAGAGGCCCTGAGCGCCCCGCCCGGAATCGGCCAGCCAAATGGACAGACCGGATCTCCCGGCCCGGACCATGCAGGACTCTCCTGACCTGGCTTCCAGTGTGGCCGCCTCCTTCTGGAAGCCTGGGAGGCTGGAATCAGGCCACTTCTTGTGTGTCCTGGCAGCAGACTGGGCTGCACTCTAAGAAGTTCGTGGCTCGCCCGTGGATCCTGACCATCAGGTGGCCAGAGAAATTGGGAACATTTCTGTTTTGCCTGTTGAAATGTTTAATGACAAAGATTTTGTTCAGTTTCCTGATGTGGGTGTCCAAAGATGAGAGACCCATGTGTGTGATCTGTACCCCCTATGAGATCAGCCCTAAGCTAGTTTAAACATGATCAAGTTGTGTCTACATGGTAGATTTAGACCTCTGCATGTCCTGTCTACTGATTATGTTTAGAGCTGACCATGTGTTGTCTATAATAAGATTTAGAACTGACCATGTTCTGTGTACGCTAGGACTATGGGGACCTGGGTAGAGACCCGGCCTGGCCTCAGTACTGGGAAGCTCCGTGCCTGCATCTGAATGTCTGCTTAGATGTCTGGGGTCTGGAGCTGAGGTGGCCTTTTCTACGTAACAGCCTCTCTTCTGAGTGTGGTGACCTAGTCCTCCCAATGGTCAGTGCTATGGTCGGGGCCTTAGTCTTAATCCCTGCAAGGTTCACCTTCCCTGGGGCTCATGGAGAATCCTCAGGAGGACTACCTGGCAATAATTCCAATTTACCAGCACGTGCATGGTGCATAGGGAAGCAGGTTTAGCTGCTGAATTGACTGCAGGGCATGCAGATCGGGCAAAAGGCCGATGGGTGACAGCTGAGGCTGCTGCTGAGCTCTCCCTCCAGTCTACCGTCCCTACTCAGCAGAGTCCAGAGCTGCCCCTCGGCTTTCAGCCCTGCTGTCCTGTGAGTTTCCTCAACATGTAAGTGAGGCGAGAAAGGACTGAGCATTCCAGCACCAGGGTCGTGTGTTCAACTCTAGTATGAAAGCTGTAAAAACAGTTAAAATCACACAGAACCAAAGTGAGAAGAGGAGGACTCCTCTGGGACAAGTGTGGGGAAAGGAGACACACCTGACACTTTTTCCCATCCCAGGAGGTCCCAGGGACCCCGCTTGTTTCCACATTGGGGGAGCCCCCTGCAGAGCCATGGTGTCCTGACCAAGGGGACTTGTGACCCCAGGTGCAGGGTCTGGGGAGGTGAGGTCACCCTGGGACTGTGGACATGTGACCCAGGTGGAGGGGTCTGGGGAGGTGGGTCACCCTGGTGAGTGTGGATGTGTGACCCCAGGTATAGGGTGAGGGGACTGTGTGGGTCTCACCATACCTGCATGAGTCAGGATCACATGGATGGTGAGACCGCATATGCGCTCTTTGCCTGCAGTGTGTCCTGTCCCCTTTGAGATTTCCAACCTCTGCATTAAGGGTGTTGTCCTGATTAACCTGTGGTTCCTTTTCTTCTCTTCATCTTGTCACAATCATATGAGGTCAGGCATGTTTGAGTGGGTTGCTGCTCTGTGTTCCGGTGAGTGACAACACTTGGTGGTATCATACTAATACTATAGCATATCATATGTCTAATCTATGGAGGTCACCATTGCTTGGGTCCCCCTGGACAGAGGTCAGGTGAGCACAGACTAGGCCCCCCTAAGAATGGTCTCCCACGTGCTCTGTGAGGGTACCGTGATGGCCCTTAAGGTAGGGGACTGTGTCTGGGCCTCCGACATTCGTGATGAAGGGGAGTCGAAATGGAATCTCAATTACCAAGACATTATTTTAAGAATTTATTTTAAGTGAAATAAAACACACGTCACATACCCTTTACCATCACCACCATTTTAAGTGCACGTTTCTGAGGCATCAGATAGATTCACTTTCTCGTGGAGCCATCACCACCATCATTAGAACTTTTCGTCCTGCAAAACCAAAATTCCACAACCATGAAAGTCTCATTCCCCATTCCCTCCCACTGCCCCTGGCACCGATATCCACTTCAGTCCCTGAGTTGTCGACTCTAGGGCACCCACTGGAGTGGAATCCTGCAGTGTTTGCTCACGGGTCATTTTGGAAGAGCTGACTTTCAGTCTGAAGCTCTGCCTGTTCGCATCTGAAGAATCTGCATTTAAGGAGAGGGTGTATGAGGAAGGGGGTGTATGCGGGACAAAGGTGTCCGGGGTGCAGGTGAGCCAGGATCTGACCAGCTGCCTTTTGGGTCCTCTGGTCCCATCTCTTGGTCTGTGCCTCATCTGCATCATCACTGTCCCCGCTGGCACCGCTGGGGTGTTGTTGTCTGAGTGAGAGTCCCCTGGTGCCCCTGCTCTCCTCCCCTCCTCCTGCTGGTTGGGGAGGGAACTGCTTGCTGTGTGGTCTCTACTCCTGAGGCATGAAGGACCCTGTAGCATGGACCTGCAGAATGTGGGGTGTGGTCCCAAGAGCATGGGGCCCACATAGGACACGACATCGGGGTGTGACAAGTGCTAGGGCTGCCTCATCACTGACAGGGAATGTTGCCCAGATCCTGCTCCAGAGGGCGTGGTGGGTGGCCTGGGACCCTAGAGGCCCCATTCCTATACTGGAGCTTGGAGAGTGCATCCCCATGGGCTGCAGATTCACCCCATATCTCAGCCATATCCCTCTGTCCTGTCTTTGAACTCAGGAAAACGAGCTCTCTTGTCCACAACATAGGCCTGGTCCTGTTGATATTAGGATTCTTTAAGTTAGGCGTCCTGGGATAGCAGCTCCTTTTCGGCCTGAGAAGGAACAATGCCGGAGGGTACAACAATTTCAGATGAAACTAATATTCAATGACTATCCCTAACTACTCGGTTGTTGACTTCTATTAGTCATTATGCTCCTGGTTTTAGCTCTGATGTGGGGATTACAGAGGAGTCAACATTTAAATCTTCGTAATCTGTGGATTTGTAGCTTCAGTATCATTACTGACCCATAGATTTTTATGGTTTGGGAAGAGTTATTGATTTCATGTATCATGTAAAGGATTCACAATGATGATAGGGCAATTAAGATTACAATAATAGCTAGTAAATTGTTCACATTTTCTCTACCTGTGCATCTATTGTATGCATATGAGTTTAGATGTCAATATTAGTGAAATGATATAGAGGACTAAAGAACTTATTTTAAAAATCACTATTAATGTGTGATGAAGAAAATGTAAAAGTTCTTCCATAAACGGTGATTTTGTATCTTGAGAGCCTAGATGAAATTGATATGCCTTAGTGATATACAGGATTTTAGCCTATCATTTAACTTTGACAAAGCTACATCACTTTTTACTTTTATCTCATTTATTGAGGAAGACATAATTGTTATGGTGTTGGCTTGAAACTGGTTGAAAAGGACTTGAGTCCTTCCTTATTTTACATTTACATAGGTAGGATCTTGAAACGTAGGATATGGTGGAGGACACCCGTGTAACCATTCTAGGTTAGGAGTAGCAATTTCCACTGCTAAGACTTCTTGTTTAGACACAAATGCTTTTCAAAGTATGAAGATTATTAACATTACTGCTGCTACTGAGATGAATGAGCCTAAAGACAAAATATTTCATGTTGTGTGTGCCTCAGGGTACTCAGACTAACGTAGTGACATCCCTGAGAGGCCACGAAAGTGCTGCAGGAAGTCATATTTACTACTACAAATATACTTGTGAAGTGAATTTTTGCTCATGCTGAGTTAACTGTATAACCTGAGAATAGTGGGAATCAGTGTAGGAAGCCTCCTATAATAGTGAAGACTGCTCCCATGGACATTAGGTCATGGAAGTGTGCTACTACATAGTATGTATCCTGGAGGACAATGTCTGGGGATGAGTTGGCTAAGATGATTCCTGTCAAACCACCTACTGTAAAAAGAAAACCTAAAGCCTAAAACTCATAATATAGTGGGAGGTCATATAGTATTCACTCCGTGAACAGTTGCTAACCAGGGACTTTCCTGGTGACGCAGTGGTTAAGAATTCGCCTGCCAATGCAGGGGACACGGGTTCGAGCCCTTGTCTGGGAAGATTCCACATGCCGCGGAGCAAAAAGCCCGTGTGCCACAACTACTGAGCCTGCCCTCTAGAGCCCGCAAGCCACAACTACTTAAGCCCACGCGCCTAGAGGCCGTGCTCTGCCACAAGAGAAGCCACTGCAATGAAAGGGCCGCACACCGCAACGAAGAGTAGCTGCCGCTCACCGCAACCAGAGAAAGCCCATGCGCAGCAAGCAAGACCCAACTCAGCCAAAAAAAAAAGAGAAGAAAAAGAAAAATTAAATAAAGAGTTGCTAATCAGCTAGATACTTTTACTCCTGTAGGGTTAGAAGTAATTACGGTAGCTGATGCAAAGTATGATCCTGAGTCCACAGCTATCCCTATGGTAAACATATGATGGGCCCACAAGAGAACTCCTAAAAAACCAGTGGACATGACTCATACTATTCCCAGATAGCTGAAAGGCAAATTTTGTCCTAAATAGTATGTAATGATATGTGAGTTTATAACAAACTCTGTTAGGCCATGAATACAGACTTCAGGGTGAGCAAAGTATCAAAAGAGGTGTTGGTATAGGATTCGGTCTCCTCCTGCAGGGTCAAAGAAAGTAATGTTTAGATTTCTATCTCTTAACAGCATGGCAATTCTGGCTGCTTGGACTGAGATTGGTAATTATAGTAATATGGCTATAGTTGGGGAAGATTAAACAAATAATGATGTTTGGTATTGGGATATGACTGCTGGTTTTGTGACTAATTTTCTCCTGACCCCTACCCAGAATTTGATTATCTCCGCAGTAGCAGAAATCCAATGAAGCCCCACTTGATTTAACGGAAGTAGCATCAAAACCTGTATATGTCTTCAATGTAGAAAATGTAGCAGGCCCATTCACCCCGTCCCTCCTAGAGAATATGTCAATTTCCCTATAATAAACATTTCCACAGCAATCTATTTTTAGGAGCATTCGACAGTCCCTAGGTGCCAGAATTATATACAGCCCAAGTCATCATTAAAGCACATCTAACAATCTCCTTTCTATGAATTTGAGCCTCCTACCTACAATTTTGATATGATCAACGCATACATCTCTTATGAAAAGTTTTTTTACGACTAACATTAACCTTATGTATATGAGAGTTTTCACTACTTGTCATCATACCAGGCAACCCACCACAAATTTAAGAAATATGTCTGACAAAAGAGTTTCTTTGATAGAGTAAATCATAGAGGTTTCAATGCTCTTATTCCTGGAATTGAATTCTTCCTAATAATTTTACATTCTCCATGCTACCTACCACATTACACCACATGCTATATAGTAAAGTTCTCTAAGTAAGCTTCAGGCCCATACCCCCAAAATATTTTTGTATATCCTTCCTGTGCTAATAAACTCTCATTGTTTTTACCATCATTCTACTGACCATTTTCTCAGGAAATATAATTGTATAACAAGCTCACACTGGTTAATGGTATCCCCATTCTAATAAAACACATGAACCCATAACCTACAGAAGCATCCAACAAATATTTCCTAAAACAGTCCACCACATCAATACTACTTATAATGGCTATTATCATTAATCTAATATACTCTGGTCAAAGAGCACAATGAATAACAAGAATCTTTAATCCAGCAGCATCCACCCTCATGACAATCGCCCTTGTCACAAAAGTAGGACTTTCCCCATTTCACTTCTGATTGCCTGAAGTCACACGAGGCATCCCATGAACAGCAGACCTGATGCTATCAACATGACAAAATTGCAACCCTATCAGTTTTATACCACATGTCACCATCCATCAACCTAAATATACTATTAATCATAGTGATATTATAAATCATAGCTGGAGGCTGAGGCCGACTTCGCCATACTCACCTGGAAAATATTACACCCTCCTCATCAATTGCCCATATAGGATGAATAACAGCTATTATAATGTATATTCAGATCATAACAATCCTAAACATACTAATTTATATCATAACAACACTATCTTCTTCTTATTTATGCCTAGATCATGTACTACAAGAGTATCATTATCACACACATGAGATAAAACACCTCCCATCACAATCATTCTCCTCACCATTACAGTATCATTAGGACATCGCCCATCACTATCAGGCTTTCTACCCAAATGAATAATTATCCAAGAGATAACACAAACGACAACATCATTCTACCAACACTAATAGCCATCATAGCAGTCCTCAGCATATATTTCTACTTGCAGCTAACATACTCCACATCACTAACTATATTCCCTTCATTAAACAACACAAACACAAAACAATTTGAACATACAAAGAAATAACCTTCCTATCATTACCAATCATAATACCCACACGGTTACTACACACAACACCCATTCTATCGGTGCTGGACTAGGAATTTAGGTTAGTTCAGACCAAGAGCTTTCAAAACCCTAAACAAGTGAAATTTACTTAATTCCTAAAAATAAGGATTGCAAGACTTTATTCTACATCAATTAAATGTAAAGCAAACACTGTATTGAAGCCAAATCTTTACGAGATTGATGAGTTTTAACCCCAGGAAACTTTAGTTAACAGGCAAATCCTCTAGTCAACTGGCTTCAGTCTACTTCTCCTTCATTTGAGAAAGAAAAAAAGAAAAAAAAAAACGGCAGGATAATCACTGGCAGAATTGAAGCTGCTTCTCTGAAGTTAGAATTGAATTTGTTGATTCACCACAGGGTTTGCCAGAAAGAGGGCTCAAACTCTGTCTTTAGATTTACAGTCTAATGCTAACTCAGTCATTTTACCTCTGTTCATACACTGCTGATTATTTTCAACAAATCACAAAGATATCGGCATTTTATATTTACTATTTGGTGCTTGAGCTGGAGTAGCAGGCAGCACCTTAATTATATTAATCCAGGCTGAGCTATGCTGACCTGGACCGCTACTTGGAGATGCCCAAATCTGAAAGGTTGTCATAACAGTCCCTGCACTTGTAATAGTTTTCTTTATAGCTGTACCCGTTATGATTGCAGGCTTTGAAAACTGACCTGGGCCACTAATAACTCGGACACCTGAAGTAGCATTTCCCCCAATAAATCATTTAAACTTTTGACTACTTCCCCCATCATTCTTACTCCTACTCATATCACCAATAGTAGAAGCTGGTTCTGGTACCAGTGGGACCGTGTATTCAGCTCTAGCCTGCAATCTGGCCCATGCAGGAGCCTCTGTCGACCTAACTGTTTTCTCCTTACATTTAGCAGGTGTCTCCTCAATTCTTGCTATTATTACTTTTATTACTATAGTCTTTTTTTTTTTTTACTATAGTCTTTAATACAAAACCAGCAGTCATATCCCAATACCAAACATCATTATTTGTTTAATCTTCCCCAACTATAGCCATATTACTATAATTACCAATCTCAGTCCAAGCAGCCAGAATTGCCATGCTGTTAAGAGATAGATATCTAAACATTACTTTCTTTGAACCTGCAGGAGGAGACCGAATCCTATACCAACACCTCTTTTGATACTTTGCTCACCCTGAAGTCTGTATTCATGGCCTAACAGGGTTTGTTATAAACTCACATATCATTACATACTATTTAGGACAAAAATTGCCTTTCAGCTATCTGGGAATAGTATGAGTCATGTCCACTGGTTTTTTAGGAGTTCTCTTGTGGGCCCATCATATGTTTACCATAGGGATAGCTGTGGACTCAGGAGCATACTTTGCATCAGCTACCGTAATTACTTCTATCCCTACAGGAGTAAAAGTATCTAGCTGATTAGCAACTCTTTATTTAATTTTTCTTTTTCTTCTCTTTTTTTTTTTTTGGCTGAGTTGGGTCTTGCTTGCTGCGCATGGGCTTTCTCTGGTTGCGGTGAGCGGCAGCTACTCTTCGTTGCGGTGTGCGGCCCTTTCATTGCAGTGTCTTCTCTTGTTGCAGAGCACGGCCTCTAGGCGCGTGGGCTTCAGTAGTTGTGGCTTGTGGGCTCTAGAGGGCAGGCTCAGTAGTTGTGGCACACGGGCTTTTTGCTCCGCGGCATGTGGAATCTTCCCAGACAAGGGCTCGAACCCGTGTCCCCTGCATTAGCAGGCGAATTCTTAACCACTGCGTCACCAGGGAAGTCCCTGGTTAGCAACTGTTCACGGAGGGAATACTATATGACCTCCCACTATATTATGAGTTTTAGGCTTTAGGTTTTCTTTTTACAGTAGGTGGTTTGACAGGAATCATCTTAGCCAACTCATCCCCAGACATTGTCCTCCAGGATACATACTATGTAGTAGCACACTTCCATGACCTAATGTCCATGGGAGCAGTCTTCACTATTATAGGAGGCTTCCTACACTGATTCCCACTATTCTCAGGTTATACAGTTAACTCAGCATGAGCAAAAATTCACTTCACAAGTATATTTGTAGTAGTAAATATGACTTCCTGCAGCACTTTCGTGGCCTCTCAGGGATGTCACTACGTTAGTCTGAGTACCCTGAGGCACACACAACATGAAATATTTTGTCTTTAGGCTCATTCATCTCAGTAGCAGCAGTAATGCTAATAATCTTCATACTTTGAAAAGCATTTGTGTCTAAACAAGAAGTCTTAGCAGTGGAAATTGCTACTCCTAACCTAGAATGGTTACACGGATGTCCTCCACCATATCCTACGTTTCAAGATCCTACCTATGTAAATGTAAAATAAGGAAGGACTCAAGTCCTTTTCAACCAGTTTCAAGCCAACACCATAACAATTATGTCTTCCTCAATAAATGAGATAAAAGTAAAAAGTGATGTAGCTTTGTCAAAGTTAAATGATAGGCTAAAATCCTCTATATCACTAAGGCATATCAATTTCATCTAGGCTCTCAAGATACAACATCACCGATTATGGAAGAACTTTTACATTTTCTTCGTCACACATTAATAGTGATTTTTAAAATAAGGTCTCTAGTCCTCTATATCATTTCACTAATATTGACATCTAAACTCATATGCATACAATAGATGCACAGGTAGAGAAAATGTGAACAATTTACTAGCTATTATTGTAATCTTAATTGCCCTATCATCATTGTGAATCCTTTACATGATACATGAAATCAATAACTCTTCCCAAACCATAAAAAACTATGGGTCAGTAATGATACTGAAGCTACAAATCCACAGATTACGAAGATTTAAATGTTGACTCCTCTGTAATCCCCACATCAGAGCTAAAACCAGGAGCATAATGACTAATAGAAGTCAACAACCGAGTAGTTAGGGATAGTCATTGAATATTAGTTTCATCTGAAATTGTTGTACACTCCGGAGTTGTTCCTTCTCAGGCCTAAAAGGAGCTGCTATCCCAGGACGCCTAACTTAAAGAATCCTAATATCAACAGGACCAGGCCTATGTTGTGGACAAGAGAGCTCGTTTTCCTGAGTTCAAAGACAGGACAGAGGGATATGGCTGAGATATGGGGTGAATCTGCAGCCCATGGGGATGCACTCTCCAAGCTCCAGTATAGGAATGGGGCCTCTAGGGTCCCAGGCCACCCACCACGCCCTCTGGAGCAGGATCTGGGCAACATTCCCTGTCAGTGATGAGGCAGCCCTAGCACTTGTCACGCCCCGATGTCATGTCCTATGTGGGCCCCATGCTCTTGGCACCACACCCCACACTCTGCAGGTCCATGCTACAGGGTCCTTCATGCCTCAGGAGTAGAGACCACACAGCAAGCAGTTCCCTCCCCAACCAGCAGGAGGAGGGGAGGAGAGCAGGGGCACCAGGGGACTCTCACTCAGACAACAACACCCCAGCGGTGCCAGCGGGGACAGTGATGATGCAGATGAGGCACAGACCAAGAGATGGGACCAGAGGACCCAAAAGGCAGCTGGTCAGGTCCTGGCTCACCTGCACCCCGGACACCTTTGTCCCGCATACACCCCCTTCCTCATACACCCTCTCCTTAAATGCAGATTCTTCAGATGCGAACAGGCAGAGCTTCAGACTGAAAGTCAGCTCTTCCAAAATGACCCGTCAGCAAACACTGCAGGATTCCACTCCAGTGGGTGCCCTGGAGTCGACAACTCAGGGACTGAAGTGGATGTCGGTGCCAGGGGCAGTGGGAGGGAATGGGGAATGAGACTTTCATGGTTGTGGAATTTTGGTTTTGCAAGATGAATAGTTCTAGGGATGGTGGTGATGGCTCCACGAGAAAGTGAATCTATCTGATGCCTCAGAAACGTGCACTTAAAATGGTGATGATGGTAAAGGGTATGTGACGTGTGTTTTATTTCACTTAAAATAAATTCTTAAAATAATGTCTTGTTAACTGAGATTCCATTTCGACTCCCCTTCATCACAAATGTCGGAGGCCCAGACACAGTCCCCTACCTTAGGGGCCATCACGGTACCCTCACAGAGCATGTGGGAGACCATTCTTTGGGGGGCCTAGTCTGTGCTCACCTGACCTCTGTCCAGGGGGACCCAGGCAGTGGTGACCCCCATAGATTAGACATATGATATGCTATAGTATTAGTATGATACCACCAAGTGTTGTCACTCACCGGAACACAGAGCAGCAACCCACTCAAACATGCCTGACCTCATATGATTTTGACAAGATGAAGAGAAGAAAAGGAACCACAGGTTAATCAGGACAACACCCTTAATGCAGAGGTTGGAAATCTCAAAGGGGACAGGACACACTGCAGGCAAAGAGCGCATATGCGGTCTCACCATCCATGTGATCCTGACTCATGCAGGTATGGTGAGACCCACACAGTCCCCTCACCCTATACCTGGGGTCACACATCCACACTCACCAGGGTGACCCACCTCCCCAGACCCCTCCACCTGGGTCACATGTCCACAGTCCCAGGGTGACCTCACCTCCCCAGACCCTGCACCTGGGGTCACACGTCCCCTTGGTCAGGACACCATGGCTCTGCAGGGGGCTCCCCCAATGTGGAAACAAGCTGGGTCCCTGGGACCTCCTGGGATGGGAAAAAGTGTCAGGTGCGTCTCCTTTCCCCACACTTGTCCCAGAGGAGTCCTCCTCTTCTCACTTTGGTTCTGTGTGATTTTAACTGTTTTTACAGCTTTCATACTAGAGTTGAACACACGACCCTGGTGCTGGCATGCTCAGTCCTTTCTCGCCTCACTTACATGTTGAGGAAATGCACAGGACAGCAGGGCTGAAAGCCGAGGGGCAGCTCTGGACTCTGCTGAGTAGGGACGGTAGACTGGAGGGAGAGCTCAGCAGCAGCCTCAGCTGTCACCCATCGGCCTTTTGCCCGGTCTGCGTGCCCTGCAATCAATTCATCAGCTAAACCTGCTTCCCTATGCACCATGCACGTGCTGGTAAATTGGAATTATTGCCAGGTAGTCCTCCTGAGGATTCTCCATGAGCCCCAGGGAAGGTGAACCTTGCAGGGATTAAGACTAAGGCCCCGACCATAGCACTGACCCTTGGGAGGACCAGGTCACCACACTCAGAAGAGAGGCTGTTACGTAGACAAGCCCACCTCAGCTCCAGACCCCAGACATCTAAGCACAGACATTCAGATGCAGGCACGGAGCTTCCCAGTACTGAGGCCAGGCCGGGTCTCTACCCAGGTCCCCATAGTCCTAGCGTACACAGAACATGGTCAGTTCTAAATCTTCTTATTATAGACAACACATGGTCAGCTCTAAACATAATCAGTAGACAGGACATGCAGAGGTCTAAATCTACCATGTAGACACAACTTGATCATGTTTAAACTAGCTTAGGGCTGATCTCATAGGGGGTACAGATCACACACATGGGTCTCTCATCTTTGGACACCCACATCAGGAAACTGAACAAAATCTTTGTCATTAAACATTTCAACAGGCAAAACAGAAATGTTCCCAATTTCTCTGGCCACCTGATGGTCAGGATCCACGGGCGAGCCACGAACTTCTTAGAGTGCAGCCCAGTCTGCTGCCAGGACACACAAGAAGTGGCCTGATTCCAGCCTCCCAGGCTTCCAGAAGGAGGCGGCCACACTGGAAGCCAGGTCAGGAGAGTCCTGCATGGTCCGGGCCGGGAGATCCGGTCTGTCCATTTGGCTGGCCGATTCCGGGCGGGGCGCTCAGGGCCTCTGAGAGCCCTGCACTCAGGTCCTGCTTCCCTGCAGCGTGTGCCTGTGCGTGTGCGTGTGCGTGTGCGTGTGTGTGTGTGTGTGTGTGTAGAGGGGGCGGTGGCTGACGGCTCCCATGGTTCCCAACCCGGGCACCGCGCTGTCTTCGAGGGGAGGCACGGGGAGAGGTAGGGGCACAGAAGCCGTTGGAGAGGAGAACCCACCGCGGAACTCCTTGCACACTGGCTCGCCCCACCCGGAGACCCGCCTGCCCATCGTGGGACGCATGTCGCTCCCCAGTCCCCCACCCCCGAGGGCAGGGTGCCTGCTCTTTCAACAGCACAGGGTCTCACATGAAGGAGACCCAGTGGGGACTGTCAGCCCCCGACTCCTGATGCTGTGTTTGGGGAGAATGAACCCCCTTGACTGGGCGATGGGACCCTGTGAGGAAAGAGGTGGCGGCCCGATCCAAGTCGGGGCCTGGCTGAGATATGAGAAAACAGGAGCCAAAGCAAGGCCTGGAGGCCAGGCCAACAGGAGGGACACCCCCAGCCTTGGTCGGGCTCTCCAACGGTGATATTGTTGCTTTAGGGGACCTGGGACAGGTGACTGAATGTAATGGGAGTCTAAACTGGACCCTGAATGGGGCTTAAAGAAGGTGTGAAGGATGTTACTGAGACAGTGACAGTCATTGGAATACAAACTCTGTGTCAGGATATCCTGCTCCATCCATTTAAATCCCTGAGACCTGTGACCTTTACGTGGCTACGCAGGATTGTTAGAGCAGCTGCGTGCGGATATACCTGGGGCACAATTCAGTCTGCAGCCAACTTGCAAGTGGTTCCAGCAAACACACAGGTGTGCGCACAGGCAGGCACAGCACACACACAAACATATGCACGTGCACAGCACAAATATATTCACACACTAGCATGTGAACACACATGCACCCATATGCCCATGCACACACTAATGTGTGCAAGTGCACATACCTATGCACATGCACAGCATATGTATGCAAACAGGCACATGCACACGCATAGCACACACTCAGGGAATAAAGTGAATCCGTAAAGCATTAATTCCTGAACACAAGTGAAGCTGACATGTATTTTCCCCTTTTCTTAGCCTTGATGTTTTCCACAGCAAAAAGTTTAAGAAAAATGATAACGGCAAATGACCTTTGATTCATAGGACTTTCTGATTTTATTCCACAAATATTATGACAGTAGAAATGAATGTAGATATTACATGTGTCCACTAATGGATGAATGGAGAAGAAAAACACGGTCCATCAATACAAGGGAATGCTATTCAGCCTAAAAAGGAAGTCAGTTCTGACACAGGATGCAGCAGGGATGAACCTTGAGGGCATTATGCTCAGTGATGTAAGCTAGACACAAAAAAACAAACAGTGCTTGATCCACTCATACAAGGCCCCTAGAGCAGTCGGAAATATAGAGACATAAAGTAGGATGTTGAGGGCCAGAGGCTGAGGGAGGTACAATGGCGAGTGAGTGTTTAATGGGGACTGTTTCAATTTTGCAAGATGAAAAAGTTCTGGAGGATGATGGTGGTCAGGTTTGCACAACAGTGTGAATTACTTCCTGACCCTGAAATGTGCATTTAAAAATGGTTAAGATAATACATTTTATGTTATGTGTACCAGACCACAATTTTTAAAACTTTTCAAAAAACAACAGGAAATAGTCCATGAATACCACAAAATGTACAACTTCACTAACAACAGAGGGATTAAAGCCATAAGCAAAATACTGTGCATACACCTACCAGAATGGCAGACATGAAAGACATAGTATCAAATATCAGCAGGATGTGGAGCAATGGAAAGCCTGGTATGCAACGGGGGGATGCAACCACTTCTGAAGCAATCGGGCCACAGATAGCGAAGTCCGTGCACAGAGACCCACAGTGCTCCTCCCAGTTGAACACAAACCCACCAGCCCTGCACCATGACACACGGACATGGACTTGCAGCCACAGGAGCCAAACCTGAAGGAACCTGAAGGCCATCACAGACGGATGCAGAAATGAACCATGCACGCTCCTATGAAGGAATATTCCACAGCAATGGAGTACATTTTGTTTAAAGGTAGTAAAACTATAAAAATTATTTTTTAAAGAAAACTATATTTACAAGATGAAAGAATCTATAATTCTGGCACCTAGGGATTGTCGAATGCTCCTAAAAATAGATTGCTGTGGAAATGTTTATTATAGGGAAATTGATATATTCTCTAGGAAGGACGGGGTGAATGGGCCTGCTACATTTTCTACATTGAAGACATGCACAGGTTTTGATTCTACGTCTGTTAAATCAAGTGGGGCTTCACTGGATTTCTGCTACTGTGGAGATAATCAAATTCTGGGTAGGGGTCAGGAGAAAATTAGTCATAGGTGTTCTTGTGTAATAATTACTGTTGAAAGTGTAAATGATCCATTTACCAGTAAGACTGAGAATAGTATAACTGCTACATTACTTCATATGAGATGATCGTCTGTGCTATTGTTCCTGGAGCTCCAGTGAGTGAGTATTTTGAATGTGAAGTTCATCCAGATCTGAGGATGGACTAAATGGCTAAGTGTGATATGGCTAATAGAAATAATATGCCTACATTTATACTAATTACTGGATGAGATATGGGAAGAGGAATTCATGTTGTGAGAGCCAGGGTTAAGGCTAGCATTGGGGCAATAATATATAAATTGATGATGTTGATGGACATAGTGGTTCTTTAATAAGTAATTTGAATGCCTCAGCAATGGGTTGTAATCATCCATGGGGGCTGATGATTTTTGGTCCTTTCTGGATTTGTAAATAGCCTAAGATTTTCCATTTAGTTAATATGAGGAATGCTATGGTGAATTAAATTGGGTAATTTGTGAAAGAATGTTGATTATAAACATATTCTTAGGAAGAGGACTTGAACCAGTGCAGAAAAAGTTTCATTTTTACATAATTACTGGGCTCTGCCAGCGTAACGAACCCTGTTCTACAGTAGGGTATGTATAAATTAACTGAATGTAGATTATATCATCATTTAGTTTGAAGACATTTTGTAAAGGAAGCCGTATTGCTCTTGTCCTTTCATACTGGAAGAAATCTGCTATAGACAGAAACCAACCAGGATGACTCCAGTCTGAACTCAGGTCACGTGAGACTTTAATCGTTGAACAAACAGACAATTAATAGCAGTTATACCGTTGAAATGTCGTGATCCAGCATCAAGGTCATAAACCATATTGCCCATATGAACTCCAGAATACAATTACACTGTTATCCCTAGTAAAACTTGTTTTACTGACCAGTGTTTTAGAAGAACAGGTGATAAAGCATTTTGACTAGCTGGCCTAAATTTTAATCACTCAGAAGTGGTTTTATTCTCCAAAAAATAAATGGCACACGGGATCAAGACACACCGGCTTCAGTAGTTGTGGCGTGCAGACTCAGTAGTTGTGGCCCACTGGCTTAGTTGTTCCGTGGCACGTGAGATCTTCCCGGACCGGGGATCGAACCGGGTCCCCTGCATTGGCAGGCGAATTCTTAATCACTGCATCACCGGGCAAGTCCCAGATTCACAGTCTCCCTTTTAATATACCTTAAGCCCAAAGAATCCATGGAAAATTGTTAGAGAAAATAAGGCAATAAATATTGTAAGGACTATAACAGAAGCATATAGTACACAGTTCATATAGACACATCCCAAGCAGTTACAAAGTATATTAAAAGGGAGGCTGCAATTTTAAAAGAATAAGAAAAATTATACCCACAAACTCCCAATCTTTCCTGAAACGTTGCAATCTGAAACCCTATTGTAGGAAGCAGAAGATTCCAGGAGACATTCTACAAATGAAGGACTCCAAACCCTGTGGTTGGATAAGGAATTCTGGAAGGAAGGTATCCTCACCCAAGGAGAGCAGGTTCCTATACTTCTCTAACATCACATCCCTGTACAATTCCCATTGATCTTGGTCCACGCATTCTCACTCCTCTTGACAGAAATCTATGGCCACATCCTGGAATGTCAGCAGTCCCTGAAATTAAACGTACACATGCCATGTGGCCACGGGAAGAGTTCATAATATGACCCAAGAAGAAAACAGCAAGTGAAGAGAAGGTTTTAATTTAGAAGAGTGTCTTCAATTATCCACTAATACATATATATATATATATATATATATATATATATATATATATATAATTATTTTTTTACAAAGTAACTTTCTCTACCTTATTTCTAACTACAAGAAAAGAGTATGGCATGTGATCCACAAAACCAGTATAGAGACTATACTTGTCTGGCAAAGAAATGATAAAATGATGGTTTCAACACAGGCATGTGCATTTTTGAGTGTTTTATTTATATCAAACTGGATAAAATGTGTGTATTTCTCATAGAGAAAAGACCTGTCGAGGTAGAAATGTACCTTTCAACTATTCATGGGTACACGAGTACACTGGGGAGATTGTAAAAGTGCAGATTGTGATTCAGTAGGTCCGGTGGGCCTGAGTTCTATTTTTTTAACAAGCTCATTTTTAACTAGTGATGCCACAGTCTCTGATTCATTAACCACAACTGTGAATATCAGAGACATAATTAGAAAGGTAAAAATTCATATTTAATTTTGAACTTAAAGTGTTTTATGGATTTTACACCTTTAATAGAATAGTGAGCACAGCAGCAACAATCATTTGTGAGTATTTACTATAGACTGTGTATCTTTCTAATTTTTTTGTGTAGGATTCCAGGAAAAAGGCCTGGGCTGCGGCCACAATGGGCATGGCCCCCAGGCCGGGTCGCCCCTCCATGACCCCCGATGGGGCCCTGCGCTCCTGGCGGCTCCCTCCCCCGCCGCCCCGCTCCCTCCCGGAAGGCCTCGGGGCAGAGCGGTCCCACCCACTGCGCGCTGAACAGAGCCCGCGTTTCCTCAGAGCTGGAACTCCCGGCTCAGGCGGGGTCTCTTCCCTCCGCCTTCACGGAACTGCCCCGCAGCCCGAGGGGAGGGCGACCTCACTGAGGCTGCCGGCTCTGGAGGTGCCCCGGCGGCCGAAGCCATGACAGTCGCGGGGACGGCGGGCCGGGTAAGTGGGCGCCGACCCTCCGCCTGGTCCGGTGCCCGGGCGGCAGCACAAGACCAGCTTCTGAGGGGCAGGGGTTCGCTGCCACCCGCCGCTGCTGTGCAGAAAGAGCGGCCTCCAGCGTCTGGTCCCCGGGAACTTCGGTCCGTCCTCTCGCCCCTGCCCTCGTCCTGGCTCGTGAGGCCTGTTGGGCGTGAGGAGGGGGTCGGCCTGAGCGTCCTGAGGGGAAACGGGGCAAGGGAGGCTCAGGGTCCGGCTGCAGCGTCAGCGCCCCTCTTCTGAAAACTCCTCCCGAGGCGCGCAGGCCCCTTATTCAGCCGAGTCCCTCTGCGCTCCTTCCTCCCTGAGCTAAAGTACCGGGGGGAGGGGACAGGGCAGGGAACTGGCGCAGGTAATGGGGACTATCAAAAGGTGATTGTTAACTAAGGAAAACCAGCTCTCCCAAGGTGAGGAATGCGGCGCTTTTCTTTGCCTGGGCTCACTGAATTCCTTCCTTTGATATGCACCTCAGCTCTCTGGGGCCTGCATTCTGTATTTGCATATCCTGAGTGCCTCAGGGCCCGCCGGCTCACATTGGAGGGCTGCAAGTGCTGAAGACTGTGACATCCTTTGTTTACTGATAGGGCAAGAACTATTCCATTTCTCACAGGCTTGAGGGGCAGACAGTGGAAAAAAGTCAGAGAATCTCACTCGGCCTGTACTTTGGTTTACATATAGATAATATTTATACTTAACTGTGCTAATAGAGGTTCTCAAGTCCAATCAACTTGTACTACTGCCCTCTATGTATCAATTTCATCAATATCATAAGATAAATGCCTATAGAATTGACTTAATCCATTTAAATAGGATAAAGATTTTTAAAGGAAATATAATAGAAATATAACAACAAAACCTTTACCACTAAAGGCTGGGTCTGGAACACCCTAAATAAATGTTCCATTGTTACAATATTGAAAGATGTAGTCAATAGAAATATCAACAAAAATGACAAATAATAAGGGTAGCAGAATGTTGAAATGTTCTATCTTTATCATTAAAGTGGCAGAAAATCATTTATTAGTAGGCACTGGGGGCAGAAGATGCCTGATTTTATATCTGTGTCATATTTGTGCAGTTGTTTCAACAAGTAACTTAAAGACAAAATGGAAAAACAAGGAGGTTTGTGCCTGAGATCATGTTGATGTGAAACCAGGGATGGCCACCTTGTGCCAGGTGAGTTAAGTTTACCTGGCAGGTAGACCGCAGAGCTCCTGGGAAGCAAGGGTTGGAATTTTTCTGCTGGGTGCCCCTTAGGTTCTGTGACTTGACTGACTGTGAGTCATGTTTCGGGAAAGACCTGATCACAGGAAAAGGGTGGGAATAGAGTGATTTGGGGAGCAGCTAACAACATTCATCACAGCTCACGGTCTGAATGAATTTTAAAGAAACAGGAAAACAAATGCTTCTTATGGAATCAGAGAATGTGAGGGCTGGACAATCCCAGAAAAGGAGGAACACCCATCCCATTTTCCAGATGACAAAACAGAGGTCCAGCAAGGTGAAATCACTCACCCAAGTTGCACCCGTCTCTCCTCCCCACTACGTGGTTCATGAAAGCAGGACTCTTCCTGTCTTGATCACTGCTGAACCCCAAAAAGGGCCAGGCATCTAGCAGCTGCTCCAAAAATTTGCGTTGACGGTAGGAACAATGCTATTTCTTTCTTTCTCACTCTTATTCAGGATTGTGCCAAGAACTCCCCAGGTTGCAATGTAATTCGATAAATGTAAATATTAATTGAGTTTTGTTGTGATGAGGACTTAGGCTTTGAAGGTAACAGACTTGGTTCAGATCTTGGTTCTGCCACTCCATAGCTGTTTGGCTTTGGGAAAATTACTAAACCTCTCTGAGATTATTTCCTCCTTTGTAAAGTGGGGATAAATCTATCTGAGCCAGCAGAGCACCTGCATGAGAGATGTGCACTAAATATTGGTCTTTCTCACTCTCCTACGCCATCTCTCTGTTCTTCCCAGAGAAGCTGTACAGAAGGATATAGTACTTTTGTTTAAAATAGTTAACTAATTAATTTGTTTTTGGCTGCGTTGGGTCTTCGTTGCTATGCGCAGGCTTTCTCTAGTTGCGGCAAGCGGGGGCTACTCTTTGTTGCGGTGCGCGGGCTTCTCATTGCGGTGGCTTCTCTTGCTAGCCTTAACCCCAATGCTAGCCTTAACCCTGGCTCTCACAACATGAATTCCTCTTCCCATATCTTATCCACTAATTAATATAAATGTAGGCATATTATTTCTATTAGACACATCACACCTAGCCATTTACTCCATCCGCAGATCTGGATGAACTTCACATTCAAAATACACACTCACTGGAGCTCTAGGAACAATAGCACAGACAATCATCTCATATGAAGTAATGTAGCAGTTATTCTATTCTCAGTCTTACTGATAAATAGATCATTTACACTTTCAACAGTAATTATTACACAAGAACACCTATGACTAATTTTCTCCTGACCCCTACCCAGAATTTGATTATCTCCGCAGGAGCAGAAATCCAATGAAGCCCCACTTGATTTAACGGAAGTAGCATCAAAACCTGTATATGTCTTCAATGTAGAAAATGTAGCAGGCCCATTCACCCCGTCCCTCCTAGAGAATATGTCAATTTCCCTATAATAAACATTTCCACAGCAATCTATTTTTAGGAGCATTCGACAGTCCCTAGGTGCCAGAATTATATACAGCCCAAGTCATCATTAAAGCACATCTAACAATCTCCTTTCTATGAATTTGAGCCTCCTACCTACAATTTTGATATGATCAACGCATACATCTCTTATGAAAAGTTTTTTTACGACTAACATTAACCTTATGTATATGAGAGTTTTCACTACTTGTCATCATACCAGGCAACCCACCACAAATTTAAGAAATATGTCTGACAAAAGAGTTTCTTTGATAGAGTAAATCATAGAGGTTTCAATGCTCTTATTCCTGGAATTGAATTCTTCCTAATAATTTTACATTCTCCATGCTACCTACCACATTACACCACATGCTATATAGTAAAGTTCTCTAAGTAAGCTTCAGGCCCATACCCCCAAAATATTTTTGTATATCCTTCCTGTGCTAATAAACTCTCATTGTTTTTACCATCATTCTACTGACCATTTTCTCAGGAAATATAATTGTATAACAAGCTCACACTGGTTAATGGTATCCCCATTCTAATAAAACACATGAACCCATAACCTACAGAAGCATCCAACAAATATTTCCTAAAACAGTCCACCACATCAATACTACTTATAATGGCTATTATCATTAATCTAATATACTCTGGTCAAAGAGCACAATGAATAACAAGAATCTTTAATCCAGCAGCATCCACCCTCATGACAATCGCCCTTGTCACAAAAGTAGGACTTTCCCCATTTCACTTCTGATTGCCTGAAGTCACACGAGGCATCCCATGAACAGCAGACCTGATGCTATCAACATGACAAAATTGCAACCCTATCAGTTTTATACCACATGTCACCATCCATCAACCTAAATATACTATTAATCATAGTGATATTATAAATCATAGCTGGAGGCTGAGGCCGACTTCGCCATACTCACCTGGAAAATATTACACCCTCCTCATCAATTGCCCATATAGGATGAATAACAGCTATTATAATGTATATTCAGATCATAACAATCCTAAACATACTAATTTATATCATAACAACACTATCTTCTTCTTATTTATGCCTAGATCATGTACTACAAGAGTATCATTATCACACACATGAGATAAAACACCTCCCATCACAATCATTTTCCTCACCATTACAGTATCATTAGGACATCGCCCATCACTATCAGGCTTTCTACCCAAATGAATAATTATCCAAGAGATAACACAAACGACAACATCATTCTACCAACACTAATAGCCATCATAGCAGTCCTCAGCATATATTTCTACTTGCAGCTAACATACTCCACATCACTAACTATATTCCCTTCATTAAACAACACAAACACAAAACAATTTGAACATACAAAGAAATAACCTTCCTATCATTACCAATCATAATACCCACACGGTTACTACACACAACACCCATTCTATCGGTGCTGGACTAGGAATTTAGGTTAGTTCAGACCAAGAGCTTTCAAAACCCTAAACAAGTGAAATTTACTTAATTCCTAAAAATAAGGATTGCAAGACTTTATTCTACATCAATTAAATGTAAAGCAAACACTGTATTGAAGCCAAATCTTTACGAGATTGATGAGTTTTAACCCCAGGAAACTTTAGTTAACAGGCAAATCCTCTAGTCAACTGGCTTCAGTCTACTTCTCCTTCATTTGAGAAAGAAAAAAAGAAAAAAAAAAAACGGCAGGATAATCACTGGCAGAATTGAAGCTGCTTCTCTGAAGTTAGAATTGAATTTGTTGATTCACCACAGGGTTTGCCAGAAAGAGGGCTCAAACTCTGTCTTTAGATTTACAGTCTAATGCTAACTCAGTCATTTTACCTCTGTTCATACACTGCTGATTATTTTCAACAAATCACAAAGATATCGGCATTTTATATTTACTATTTGGTGCTTGAGCTGGAGTAGCAGGCAGCACCTTAATTATATTAATCCAGGCTGAGCTATGCTGACCTGGACCGCTACTTGGAGATGCCCAAATCTGAAAGGTTGTCATAACAGTCCCTGCACTTGTAATAGTTTTCTTTATAGCTGTACCCGTTATGATTGCAGGCTTTGAAAACTGACCTGGGCCACTAATAACTCGGACACCTGAAGTAGCATTTCCCCCAATAAATCATTTAAACTTTTGACTACTTCCCCCATCATTCTTACTCCTACTCATATCACCAATAGTAGAAGCTGGTTCTGGTACCAGTGGGACCGTTTATTCAGCTCTAGCCTGCAATCTGGCTCATGCAGGAGCCTCTGTCGACCTAACTGTTTTCTCCTTACATTTAGCAGGTGTCTCCTCAATTCTTGCTATTATTACTTTTATTACTATAGTCTTTTTTTTTTTTTACTATAGTCTTTAATACAAAACCAGCAGTCATATCCCAATACCAAACATCATTATTTGTTTAATCTTCCCCAACTATAGCCATATTACTATAATTACCAATCTCAGTCCAAGCAGCCAGAATTGCCATGCTGTTAAGAGATAGATATCTAAACATTACTTTCTTTGAACCTGCAGGAGGAGACCGAATCCTATACCAACACCTCTTTTGATACTTTGCTCACCCTGAAGTCTGTATTCATGGCCTAACAGGGTTTGTTATAAACTCACATATCATTACATACTATTTAGGACAAAAATTGCCTTTCAGCTATCTGGGAATAGTATGAGTCATGTCCACTGGTTTTTTAGGAGTTCTCTTGTGGGCCCATCATATGTTTACCATAGGGATAGCTGTGGACTCAGGAGCATACTTTGCATCAGCTACCGTAATTACTTCTATCCCTACAGGAGTAAAAGTATCTAGCTGATTAGCAACTCTTTATTTAATTTTTCTTTTACTTCTCTTTTTTTTTTTTGGCTGAGTTGGGTCTTGCTTGCTGCGCATGGGCTTTCTCTGGTTGCGGTGAGCGGCAGCTACTCTTCGTTGCGGTGTGCGGCCCTTTCATTGCAGTGGCTTCTCTTGTTGCAGAGCACGGCCTCTAGGCGCGTGGGCTTCAGTAGTTGTGGCTTGTGGGCTCTAGAGGGCAGGCTCAGTAGTTGTGGCACACGGGCTTTTTGCTCCGCGGCATGTGGAATCTTCCCAGACAAGGGCTCGAACCCGTGTCCCCTGCATTAGCAGGCGAATTCTTAACCACTGCGTCACCAGGGAAGTCCCTGGTTAGCAACTGTTCACGGAGGGAATACTATATGACCTCCCACTATATTATGAGTTTTAGGCTTTAGGTTTTCTTTTTACAGTAGGTGGTTTGACAGGAATCATCTTAGCCAACTCATCCCCAGACATTGTCCTCCAGGATACATACTATGTAGTAGCACACTTCCATGACCTAATGTCCATGGGAGCAGTCTTCACTATTATAGGAGGCTTCCTACACTGATTCCCACTATTCTCAGGTTATACAGTTAACTCAGCATGAGCAAAAATTCACTTCACAAGTATATTTGTAGTAGTAAATATGACTTCCTGCAGCACTTTCGTGGCCTCTCAGGGATGTCACTACGTTAGTCTGAGTACCCTGAGGCACACACAACATGAAATATTTTGTCTTTAGGCTCATTCATCTCAGTAGCAGCAGTAATGCTAATAATCTTCATACTTTGAAAAGCATTTGTGTCTAAACAAGAAGTCTTAGCAGTGGAAATTGCTACTCCTAACCTAGAATGGTTACACGGATGTCCTCCACCATATCCTACGTTTCAAGATCCTACCTATGTAAATGTAAAATAAGGAAGGACTCAAGTCCTTTTCAACCAGTTTCAAGCCAACACCATAACAATTATGTCTTCCTCAATAAATGAGATAAAAGTAAAAAGTGATGTAGCTTTGTCAAAGTTAAATGATAGGCTAAAATCCTCTATATCACTAAGGCATATCAATTTCATCTAGGCTCTCAAGATACAACATCACCGATTATGGAAGAACTTTTACATTTTCTTCGTCACACATTAATAGTGATTTTTAAAATAAGTTCTCTAGTCCTCTATATCATTTCACTAATATTGACATCTAAACTCATATGCATACAATAGATGCACAGGTAGAGAAAATGTGAACAATTTACTAGCTATTATTGTAATCTTAATTGCCCTATCATCATTGTGAATCCTTTACATGATACATGAAATCAATAACTCTTCCCAAACCATAAAAAACTATGGGTCAGTAATGATACTGAAGCTACAAATCCACAGATTACGAAGATTTAAATGTTGACTCCTCTGTAATCCCCACATCAGAGCTAAAACCAGGAGCATAATGACTAATAGAAGTCAACAACCGAGTAGTTAGGGATAGTCATTGAATATTAGTTTCATCTGAAATTGTTGTACACTCCGGAGTTGTTCCTTCTCAGGCCTAAAAGGAGCTGCTATCCCAGGACGCCTAACTTAAAGAATCCTAATATCAACAGGACCAGGCCTATGTTGTGGACAAGAGAGCTCGTTTTCCTGAGTTCAAAGACAGGACAGAGGGATATGGCTGAGATATGGGGTGAATCTGCAGCCCATGGGGATGCACTCTCCAAGCTCCAGTATAGGAATGGGGCCTCTAGGGTCCCAGGCCACCCACCACGCCCTCTGGAGCAGGATCTGGGCAACATTCCCTGTCAGTGTTGAGGCAGCCCTAGCACTTGTCACGCCCCGATGTCGTGTCCTATGTGGGCCCCATGCTCTTGGCACCACACCCCACACTCTGCAGGTCCATGCTACAGGGTCCTTCATGCCTCAGGAGTAGAGACCACACAGCAAGCAGTTCCCTCCCCAACCAGCAGGAGGAGGGGAGGAGAGCAGGGGCACCAGGGGACTCTCACTCAGACAACAACACCCCAGGGGTGCCAGCGGGGACAGTGATGATGCAGATGAGGCACAGACCAAGAGATGGGACCAGAGGACCCAAAAGGCAGCTGGTCAGGTCCTGGCTCACCTGCACCCCGGACACCTTTGTCCCGCATACACCCCCTTCCTCATACACCCTCTCCTTAAATGCAGATTCTTCAGATGCGAACAGGCAGAGCTTCAGACTGAAAGTCAGCTCTTCCAAAATGACCCGTCAGCAAACACTGCAGGATTCCACTCCAGTGGGTGCCCTGGAGTCGACAACTCAGGGACTGAAGTGGATGTCGGTGCCAGGGGCAGTGGGAGGGAATGGGGAATGAGACTTTCATGGTTGTGGAATTTTGGTTTTGCAAGATGAATAGTTCTAGGGATGGTGGTGATGGCTCCACGAGAAAGTGAATCTATCTGATGCCTCAGAAACGTGCACTTAAAATGGTGATGATGGTAAAGGGTATGTGACGTGTGTTTTATTTCACTTAAAATAAATTCTTAAAATAATGTCTTGTTAACTGAGATTCCATTTCGACTCCCCTTCATCACAAATGTCGGAGGCCCAGACACAGTCCCCTACCTTAGGGGCCATCACGGTACCCTCACAGAGCATGTGGGAGACCATTCTTTGGGGTGCCTAGTCTGTGCTCACCTGACCTCTGTCCAGGGGGACCCAGGCAGTGGTGACCCCCATAGATTAGACATATGATATGCTATAGTATTAGTATGATACCACCAAGTGTTGTCACTCACCGGAACACAGAGCAGCAACCCACTCAAACATGCCTGACCTCATATGATTTTGACAAGATGAAGAGAAGAAAAGGAACCACAGGTTAATCAGGACAACACCCTTAATGCAGAGGTTGGAAATCTCAAAGGGGACAGGACACACTGCAGGCAAAGAGCGCATATGCGGTCTCACCATCCATGTGATCCTGACTCATGCAGGTATGGTGAGACCCACACAGTCCCCTCACCCTATACCTGGGGTCACACATCCACACTCACCAGGGTGACCCACCTCCCCAGACCCCTCCACCTGGGTCACATGTCCACAGTCCCAGGGTGACCTCACCTCCCCAGACCCTGCACCTGGGGTCACACGTCCCCTTGGTCAGGACACCATGGCTCTGCAGGGGGCTCCCCCAATGTGGAAACAAGCTGGGTCCCTGGGACCTCCTGGGATGGGAAAAAGTGTCAGGTGCGTCTCCTTTCCCCACACTTGTCCCAGAGGAGTCCTCCTCTTCTCACTTTGGTTCTGTGTGATTTTAACTGTTTTTACAGCTTTCATACTAGAGTTGAACACACGACCCTGGTGCTGGCATGCTCAGTCCTTTCTCGCCTCACTTACATGTTGAGGAAATGCACAGGACAGCAGGGCTGAAAGCCGAGGGGCAGCTCTGGACTCTGCTGAGTAGGGACGGTAGACTGGAGGGAGAGCTCAGCAGCAGCCTCAGCTGTCACCCATCGGCCTTTTGCCCGATCTGCGTGCCCTGCAATCAATTCATCAGCTAAACCTGCTTCCCTATGCACCATGCACGTGCTGGTAAATTGGAATTATTGCCAGGTAGTCCTCCTGAGGATTCTCCATGAGCCCCAGGGAAGGTGAACCTTGCAGGGATTAAGACTAAGGCCCCGACCATAGCACTGACCCTTGGGAGGACCAGGTCACCACACTCAGAAGAGAGGCTGTTACGTAGACAAGCCCACCTCAGCTCCAGGCCCCAGACATCTAAGCACAGACATTCAGATGCAGGCACGGAGCTTCCCAGTACTGAGGCCAGGCCGGGTCTCTACCCAGGTCCCCATAGTCCTAGCGTACACAGAACATGGTCAGTTCTAAATCTTCTTATTATAGACAACACATGGTCAGCTCTAAACATAATCAGTAGACAGGACATGCAGAGGTCTAAATCTACCATGTAGACACAACTTGATCATGTTTAAACTAGCTTAGGGCTGATCTCATAGGGGGTACAGATCACACACATGGGTCTCTCATCTTTGGACACCCACATCAGGAAACTGAACAAAATCTTTGTCATTAAACATTTCAACAGGCAAAACAGAAATGTTCCCAATTTCTCTGGCCACCTGATGGTCAGGATCCACGGGCGAGCCACGAACTTCTTAGAGTGCAGCCCAGTCTGCTGCCAGGACACACAAGAAGTGGCCTGATTCCAGCCTCCCAGGCTTCCAGAAGGAGGCGGCCACACTGGAAGCCAGGTCAGGAGAGTCCTGCATGGTCCGGGCCGGGAGATCCGGTCTGTCCATTTGGCTGGCCGATTCCGGGCGGGGCGCTCAGGGCCTCTGAGAGCCCTGCACTCAGGTCCTGCTTCCCTGCAGCGTGTGCCTGTGCGTGTGCGTGTGCGTGTGCGTGTGTGTGTGTGTGTGTGTGTAGAGGGGGCGGTGGCTGACGGCTCCCATGGTTCCCAACCCGGGCACCGCGCTGTCTTCGAGGGGAGGCACGGGGAGAGGTAGGGGCACAGAAGCCGTTGGAGAGGAGAACCCACCGCGGAACTCCTTGCACACTGGCTTGCCCCACCCGGAGACCCGCCTGCCCATCGTGGGATGCATGTCGCTCCCCAGTCCCCCACCCCCGAGGGCAGGGTGCCTGCTCTTTCAACAGCACAGGGTCTCACATGAAGGAGACCCAGTGGGGACTGTCAGCCCCCGACTCCTGATGCTGTGTTTGGGGAGAATGAACCCCCTTGACTGGGCGATGGGACCCTGTGAGGAAAGAGGTGGCGGCCCGATCCAAGTCGGGGCCTGGCTGAGATATGAGAAAACAGGAGCCAAAGCAAGGCCTGGAGGCCAGGCCAACAGGAGGGACACCCCCAGCCTTGGTCGGGCTCTCCAACGGTGATATTGTTGCTTTAGGGGACCTGGGACAGGTGACTGAATGTAATGGGAGTCTAAACTGGACCCTGAATGGGGCTTAAAGAAGGTGTGAAGGATGTTACTGAGACAGTGACAGTCATTGGAATACAAACTCTGTGTCAGGATATCCTGCTCCATCCATTTAAATCCCTGAGACCTGTGACCTTTACGTGGCTACGCAGGATTGTTAGAGCAGCTGCGTGCGGATATACCTGGGGCACAATTCAGTCTGCAGCCAACTTGCAAGTGGTTCCAGCAAACACACAGGTGTGCGCACAGGCAGGCACAGCACACACACAAACATATGCACGTGCACAGCACAAATATATTCACACACTAGCATGTGAACACACATGCACCCATATGCCCATGCACACACTAATGTGTGCAAGTGCACATACCTATGCACATGCACAGCATATGTATGCAAACAGGCACATGCACACGCATAGCACACACTCAGGGAATAAAGTGAATCCGTAAAGCATTAATTCCTGAACACAAGTGAAGCTGACATGTATTTTCCCCTTTTCTTAGCCTTGATGTTTTCCACAGCAAAAAGTTTAAGAAAAATGATAACGGCAAATGACCTTTGATTCATAGGACTTTCTGATTTTATTCCACAAATATTATGACAGTAGAAATGAATGTAGATATTACATGTGTCCACTAATGGATGAATGGAGAAGAAAAACACGGTCCATCAATACAAGGGAATGCTATTCAGCCTAAAAAGGAAGTCAGTTCTGACACAGGATGCAGCAGGGATGAACCTTGAGGGCATTATGCTCAGTGATGTAAGCTAGACACAAAAAAACAAACAGTGCTTGATCCACTCATACAAGGCCCCTAGAGCAGTCGGAAATATAGAGACATAAAGTAGGATGTTGAGGGCCAGAGGCTGAGGGAGGTACAATGGCGAGTGAGTGTTTAATGGGGACTGTTTCAATTTTGCAAGATGAAAAAGTTCTGGAGGATGATGGTGGTCAGGTTTGCACAACAGTGTGAATTACTTCCTGACCCTGAAATGTGCATTTAAAAATGGTTAAGATAATACATTTTATGTTATGTGTACCAGACCACAATTTTTAAAACTTTTCAAAAAACAACAGGAAATAGTCCATGAATACCACAAAATGTACAACTTCACTAACAACAGAGGGATTAAAGCCATAAGCAAAATACTGTGCATACACCTACCAGAATGGCAGACATGAAAGACATAGTATCAAATATCAGCAGGATGTGGAGCAATGGAAAGCCTGGTATGCAACGGGGGGATGCAACCACTTCTGAAGCAATCGGGCCACAGATAGCGAAGTCCGTGCACAGAGACCCACAGTGCTCCTCCCAGTTGAACACAAACCCACCAGCCCTGCACCATGACACACGGACATGGACTTGCAGCCACAGGAGCCAAACCTGAAGGAACCTGAAGGCCATCACAGACGGATGCAGAAATGAACCATGCACGCTCCTATGAAGGAATATTCCACAGCAATGGAGTACATTTTGTTTAAAGGTAGTAAAACTATAAAAATTATTTTTTAAAGAAAACTATATTTACAAGATGAAAGAATCTATAATTCTGGCACCTAGGGATTGTCGAATGCTCCTAAAAATAGATTGCTGTGGAAATGTTTATTATAGGGAAATTGATATATTCTCTAGGAAGGACGGGGTGAATGGGCCTGCTACATTTTCTACATTGAAGACATGCACAGGTTTTGATTCTACGTCTGTTAAATCAAGTGGGGCTTCACTGGATTTCTGCTACTGTGGAGATAATCAAATTCTGGGTAGGGGTCAGGAGAAAATTAGTCATAGGTGTTCTTGTGTAATAATTACTGTTGAAAGTGTAAATGATCCATTTACCAGTAAGACTGAGAATAGTATAACTGCTACATTACTTCATATGAGATGATCGTCTGTGCTATTGTTCCTGGAGCTCCAGTGAGTGAGTATTTTGAATGTGAAGTTCATCCAGATCTGAGGATGGACTAAATGGCTAAGTGTGATATGGCTAATAGAAATAATATGCCTACATTTATACTAATTACTGGATGAGATATGGGAAGAGGAATTCATGTTGTGAGAGCCAGGGTTAAGGCTAGCATTGGGGCAATAATATATAAATTGATGATGTTGATGGACATAGTGGTTCTTTAATAAGTAATTTGAATGCCTCAGCAATGGGTTGTAATCATCCATGGGGGCTGATGATTTTTGGTCCTTTCTGGATTTGTAAATAGCCTAGGATTTTCCATTTAGTTAATATGAGGAATGCTATGGTGAATTAAATTGGGTAATTTGTGAAAGAATGTTGATTATAAACATATTCTTAGGAAGAGGACTTGAACCAGTGCAGAAAAAGTTTCATTTTTACATAATTACTGGGCTCTGCCAGCGTAACGAACCCTGTTCTACAGTAGGGTATGTATAAATTAACTGAATGTAGATTATATCATCATTTAGTTTGAAGACATTTTGTAAAGGAAGCCGTATTGCTCTTGTCCTTTCATACTGGAAGAAATCTGCTATAGACAGAAACCAACCAGGATGACTCCAGTCTGAACTCAGGTCACGTGAGACTTTAATCGTTGAACAAACAGACAATTAATAGCAGTTATACCGTTGAAATGTCGTGATCCAGCATCAAGGTCATAAACCATATTGCCCATATGAACTCCAGAATACAATTACACTGTTATCCCTAGTAAAACTTGTTTTACTGACCAGTGTTTTAGAAGAACAGGTGATAAAGCATTTTGACTAGCTGGCCTAAATTTTAATCACTCAGAAGTGGTTTTATTCTCCAAAAAATAAATGGCACACGGGATCAAGACACACCGGCTTCAGTAGTTGTGGCGTGCAGACTCAGTAGTTGTGGCCCACTGGCTTAGTTGTTCCGTGGCACGTGAGATCTTCCCGGACCGGGGATCGAACCGGGTCCCCTGCATTGGCAGGCGAATTCTTAATCACTGCATCACCGGGCAAGTCCCAGATTCACAGTCTCCCTTTTAATATACCTTAAGCCCAAAGAATCCATGGAAAATTGTTAGAGAAAATAAGGCAATAAATATTGTAAGGACTATAACAGAAGCATATAGTACACAGTTCATATAGACACATCCCAAGCAGTTACAAAGTATATTAAAAGGGAGGCTGCAATTTTAAAAGAATAAGAAAAATTATACCCACAAACTCCCAATCTTTCCTGAAACGTTGCAATCTGAAACCCTATTGTAGGAAGCAGAAGATTCCAGGAGACATTCTACAAATGAAGGACTCCAAACCCTGTGGTTGGATAAGGAATTCTGGAAGGAAGGTATCCTCACCCAAGGAGAGCAGGTTCCTATACTTCTCTAACATCACATCCCTGTACAATTCCCATTGATCTTGGTCCACGCATTCTCACTCCTCTTGACAGAAATCTATCGCCACATCCTGGAATGTCAGCAGTCCCTGAAATTAAACGTACACATGCCATGTGGCCACGGGAAGAGTTCATAATATGACCCAAGAAGAAAACAGCAAGTGAAGAGAAGGTTTTAATTTAGAAGAGTGTCTTCAATTATCCACTAATACATATATATATATATATATAATTATTTTTTTACAAAGTAACTTTCTCTACCTTATTTCTAACTACAAGAAAAGAGTATGGCATGTGATCCACAAAACCAGTATAGAGACTATACTTGTCTGGCAAAGAAATGATAAAATGATGGTTTCAACACAGGCATGTGCATTTTTGAGTGTTTTATTTATATCAAACTGGATAAAATGTGTGTATTTCTCATAGAGAAAAGACCTGTCGAGGTAGAAATGTACCTTTCAACTATTCATGGGTACACGAGTACACTGGGGAGATTGTAAAAGTGCAGATTGTGATTCAGTAGGTCCGGTGGGCCTGAGTTCTATTTTTTTAACAAGCTCATTTTTAACTAGTGATGCCACAGTCTCTGATTCATTAACCACAACTGTGAATATCAGAGACATAATTAGAAAGGTAAAAATTCATATTTAATTTTGAACTTAAAGTGTTTTATGGATTTTACACCTTTAATAGAATAGTGAGCACAGCAGCAACAATCATTTGTGAGTATTTACTATAGACTGTGTATCTTTCTAATTTTTTTGTGTAGGATTCCAGGAAAAAGGCCTGGGCTGCGGCCACAATGGGCATGGCCCCCAGGCCGGGTCGCCCCTCCATGACCCCCGACGGGGCCCTGCGCTCCTGGCGGCTCCCTCCCCCGCCGCCCCGCTCCCTCCCGGAAGGCCTCGGGGCAGAGCGGTCCCACCCACTGCGCGCTGAACAGAGCCCGCGTTTCCTCAGAGCTGGAACTCCCGGCTCAGGCGGGGTCTCTTCCCTCCGCCTTCACGGAACTGCCCCGCAGCCCGAGGGGAGGGCGACCTCACTGAGGCTGCCGGCTCTGGAGGTGCCCCGGCGGCCGAAGCCATGACAGTCGCGGGGACGGCGGGCCGGGTAAGTGGGCGCCGACCCTCCGCCTGGTCCGGTGCCCGGGCGGCAGCACAAGACCAGCTTCTGAGGGGCAGGGGTTCGCTGCCACCCGCCGCTGCTGTGCAGAAAGAGCGGCCTCCAGCGTCTGGTCCCCGGGAACTTCGGTCCGTCCTCTCGCCCCTGCCCTCGTCCTGGCTCGTGAGGCCTGTTGGGCGTGAGGAGGGGGTCGGCCTGAGCGTCCTGAGGGGAAACGGGGCAAGGGAGGCTCAGGGTCCGGCTGCAGCGTCAGCGCCCCTCTTCTGAAAACTCCTCCCGAGGCGCGCAGGCCCCTTATTCAGCCGAGTCCCTCTGCGCTCCTTCCTCCCTGAGCTAAAGTACCGGGGGGAGGGGACAGGGCAGGGAACTGGCGCAGGTAATGGGGACTATCAAAAGGTGATTGTTAACTAAGGAAAACCAGCTCTCCCAAGGTGAGGAATGCGGCGCTTTTCTTTGCCTGGGCTCACTGAATTCCTTCCTTTGATATGCACCTCAGCTCTCTGGGGCCTGCATTCTGTATTTGCATATCCTGAGTGCCTCAGGGCCCGCCGGCTCACATTGGAGGGCTGCAAGTGCTGAAGACTGTGACATCCTTTGTTTACTGATAGGGCAAGAACTATTCCATTTCTCACAGGCTTGAGGGGCAGACAGTGGAAAAAAGTCAGAGAATCTCACTCGGCCTGTACTTTGGTTTACATATAGATAATATTTATACTTAACTGTGCTAATAGAGGTTCTCAAGTCCAATCAACTTGTACTACTGCCCTCTATGTATCAATTTCATCAATATCATAAGATAAATGCCTATAGAATTGACTTAATCCATTTAAATAGGATAAAGATTTTTAAAGGAAATATAATAGAAATATAACAACAAAACCTTTACCACTAAAGGCTGGGTCTGGAACACCCTAAATAAATGTTCCATTGTTACAATATTGAAAGATGTAGTCAATAGAAATATCAACAAAAATGACAAATAATAAGGGTAGCAGAATGTTGAAATGTTCTATCTTTATCATTAAAGTGGCAGAAAATCATTTATTAGTAGGCACTGGGGGCAGAAGATGCCTGATTTTATATCTGTGTCATATTTGTGCAGTTGTTTCAACAAGTAACTTAAAGACAAAATGGAAAAACAAGGAGGTTTGTGCCTGAGATCATGTTGATGTGAAACCAGGGATGGCCACCTTGTGCCAGGTGAGTTAAGTTTACCTGGCAGGTAGACCGCAGAGCTCCTGGGAAGCAAGGGTTGGAATTTTTCTGCTGGGTGCCCCTTAGGTTCTGTGACTTGACTGACTGTGAGTCATGTTTCGGGAAAGACCTGATCACAGGAAAAGGGTGGGAATAGAGTGATTTGGGGAGCAGCTAACAACATTCATCACAGCTCACGGCCTGAATGAATTTTAAAGAAACAGGAAAACAAATGCTTCTTATGGAATCAGAGAATGTGAGGGCTGGACAATCCCAGAAAAGGAGGAACACCCATCCCATTTTCCAGATGACAAAACAGAGGTCCAGCAAGGTGAAATCACTCACCCAAGTTGCACCCGTCTCTCCTCCCCACTACGTGGTTCATGAAAGCAGGACTCTTCCTGTCTTGATCACTGCTGAACCCCAAAAAGGGCCAGGCATCTAGCAGCTGCTCCAAAAATTTGCGTTGACGGTAGGAACAATGCTATTTCTTTCTTTCTCACTCTTATTCAGGATTGTGCCAAGAACTCCCCAGGTTGCAATGTAATTCGATAAATGTAAATATTAATTGAGTTTTGTTGTGATGAGGACTTAGGCTTTGAAGGTAACAGACTTGGTTCAGATCTTGGTTCTGCCACTCCATAGCTGTTTGGCTTTGGGAAAATTACTAAACCTCTGTGAGATTATTTCCTCCTTTGTAAAGTGGGGATAAATCTATCTGAGCCAGCAGAGCACCTGCATGAGAGATGTGCACTAAATATTGGTCTTTCTCACTCTCCTACGCCATCTCTCTGTTCTTTCCAGAGAAGCTGTACAGAAGGATATCGTACTTTTGTTTAAAATAGTTAACTAATTAATTTGTTTTTGGCTGCGTTGGGTCTTTGTTGCTATGCGCAGGCTTTCTCTAGTTGCGGCAAGCGGGGGCTACTCTTTGTTGCGGTGCGCGGGCTTCTCATTGCGGTGGCTTCTCTTGCTAGCCTTAACCCCAATGCTAGCCTTAACCCTGGCTCTCACAACATGAATTCCTCTTCCCATATCTTATCCACTAATTAATATAAATGTAGGCATATTATTTCTATTAGACACATCACACCTAGCCATTTACTCCATCCTCAGATCTGGATGAACTTCACATTCAAAATACACACTCACTGGAGCTCTAGGAACAATAGCACAGACAATCATCTCATATGAAGTAATGTAGCAGTTATTCTATTCTCAGTCTTACTGATAAATGGATCATTTACACTTTCAACAGTAATTATTACACAAGAACACCTATGACTAATTTTCTCCTGACCCCTACCCAGAATTTGATTATCTCCGCAGGAGCAGAAATCCAATGAAGCCCCACTTGATTTAACGGAAGTAGCATCAAAACCTGTATATGTCTTCAATGTAGAAAATGTAGCAGGCCCATTCACCCCGTCCCTCCTAGAGAATATGTCAATTTCCCTATAATAAACATTTCCACAGCAATCTATTTTTAGGAGCATTCGACAGTCCCTAGGTGCCAGAATTATATACAGCCCAAGTCATCATTAAAACACATCTAACAATCTCCTTTCTATGAATTTGAGCCTCCTACCTACAATTTTGATATGATCAACGCATACATCTCTTATGAAAAGTTTTTTTACGACTAACATTAACCTTATGTATATGAGAGTTTTCACTACTTGTCATCATACCAGGCAACCCACCACAAATTTAAGAAATATGTCTGACAAAAGAGTTTCTTTGATAGAGTAAATCATAGAGGTTTCAATGCTCTTATTCCTGGAATTGAATTCTTCCTAATAATTTTACATTCTCCATGCTACCTACCACATTACACCACATGCTATATAGTAAAGTTCTCTAAGTAAGCTTCAGGCCCATACCCCCAAAATATTTTTGTATATCCTTCCTGTGCTAATAAACTCTCATTGTTTTTACCATCATTCTACTGACCATTTTCTCAGGAAATATAATTGTATAACAAGCTCACACTGGTTAATGGTATCCCCATTCTAATAAAACACATGAACCCATAACCTACAGAAGCATCCAACAAATATTTCCTAAAACAGTCCACCACATCAATACTACTTATAATGGCTATTATCATTAATCTAATATACTCTGGTCAAAGAGCACAATGAATAACAAGAATCTTTAATCCAGCAGCATCCACCCTCATGACAATCGCCCTTGTCACAAAAGTAGGACTTTCCCCATTTCACTTCTGATTGCCTGAAGTCACACGAGGCATCCCATGAACAGCAGACCTGATGCTATCAACATGACAAAATTGCAACCCTATCAGTTTTATACCACATGTCACCATCCATCAACCTAAATATACTATTAATCATAGTGATATTATAAATCATAGCTGGAGGCTGAGGCCGACTTCGCCATACTCACCTGGAAAATATTACACCCTCCTCATCAATTGCCCATATAGGATGAATAACAGCTATTATAATGTATATTCAGATCATAACAATCCTAAACATACTAATTTATATCATAACAACACTATCTTCTTCTTATTTATGCCTAGATCATGTACTACAAGAGTATCATTATCACACACATGAGATAAAACACCTCCCATCACAATCATTCTCCTCACCATTACAGTATCATTAGGACATCGCCCATCACTATCAGGCTTTCTACCCAAATGAATAATTATCCAAGAGATAACACAAACGACAACATCATTCTACCAACACTAATAGCCATCATAGCAGTCCTCAGCATATATTTCTACTTGCAGCTAACATACTCCACATCACTAACTATATTCCCTTCATTAAACAACACAAACACAAAACAATTTGAACATACAAAGAAATAACCTTCCTATCATTACCAATCATAATACCCACACGGTTACTACACACAACACCCATTCTATCGGTGCTGGACTAGGAATTTAGGTTAGTTCAGACCAAGAGCTTTCAAAACCCTAAACAAGTGAAATTTACTTAATTCCTAAAAATAAGGATTGCAAGACTTTATTCTACATCAATTAAATGTAAAGCAAACACTGTATTGAAGCCAAATCTTTACGAGATTGATGAGTTTTAACCCCAGGAAACTTAAGTTAACAGGCAAATCCTCTAGTCAACTGGCTTCAGTCTACTTCTCCTTCATTTGAGAAAGAAAAAAAGAAAAAAAAACGGCAGGATAATCACTGGCAGAATTGAAGCTGCTTCTCTGAAGTTAGAATTCAATTTGTTGATTCACCACAGGGTTTGCCAGAAAGAGGGCTCAATCTCTGTCTTTAGATTTACAGTCTAATGCTAACTCAGTCATTTTACCTCTGTTCATACACTGCTGATTATTTTCAACAAATCACAAAGATATCGGCATTTTATATTTACTATTTGGTGCTTGAGCTGGAGTAGCAGGCAGCACCTTAATTATATTAATGCAGGCTGAGCTATGCTGACCTGGACCGCTACTTGGAGATGCCCAAATCTGAAAGGTTGTCATAACAGTCCCTGCACTTGTAATAGTTTTCTTTATAGCTGTACCCGTTATGATTGCAGGCTTTGAAAACTGACCTGGGCCACTAATAACTCGGACACCTGAAGTAGCATTTCCCCCAATAAATCATTTAAACTTTTGACTACTTCCCCCATCATTCTTACTCCTACTCATATCACCAATAGTAGAAGCTGGTTCTGGTACCAGTGGGACCGTGTATTCAGCTCTAGCCTGCAATCTGGCCCATGCAGGAGCCTCTGTCGACCTAACTGTTTTCTCCTTACATTTAGCAGGTGTCTCCTCAATTCTTGCTATTATTACTTTTATTACTATAGTCTTTTTTTTTTTTTTACTATAGTCTTTAATACAAAACCAGCAGTCATATCCCAATACCAAACATCATTATTTGTTTAATCTTCCCCAACTATAGCCATATTACTATAATTACCAATCTCAGTCCAAGCAGCCAGAATTGCCATGCTGTTAAGAGATAGAAATCTAAACATTACTTTCTTTGACCCTGCAGGAGGAGACCGAATCCTATACCAACACCTCTTTTGATACTTTGCTCACCCTGAAGTCTGTATTCATGGCCTAACAGGGTTTGTTATAAACTCACATATCATTACATACTATTTAGGACAAAAATTGCCTTTCAGCTATCTGGGAATAGTATGAGTCATGTCCACTGGTTTTTTAGGAGTTCTCTTGTGGGCCCATCATATGTTTACCATAGGGATAGCTGTGGACTCAGGAGCATACTTTGCATCAGCTACCGTAATTACTTCTATCCCTACAGGAGTAAAAGTATCTAGCTGATTAGCAACTCTTTATTTAATTTTTCTTTTTCTTCTCTTTTTTTTTTTTTTGGCTGAGTTGGGTCTTGCTTGCTGCGCATGGGCTTTCTCTGGTTGCGGTGAGCGGCAGCTACTCTTCGTTGCGGTGTGCGGCCCTTTCATTGCAGTGGCTTCTCTTGTTGCAGAGCACGGCCTCTAGGCGCGTGGGCTTCAGTAGTTTTGGCTTGTGGGCTCTAGAGGGCAGGCTCAGTAGTTGTGGCACACGGGCTTTTTGCTCCGCGGCATGTGGAATCTTCCCAGACAAGGGCTCGAACCCGTGTCCCCTGCATTAGCAGGCGAATTCTTAACCACTGCGTCACCAGGGAAGTCCCTGGTTAGCAACTGTTCACGGAGGGAATACTATATGACCTCCCACTATATTATGAGTTTTAGGCTTTAGGTTTTCTTTTTACAGTAGGTGGTTTGACAGGAATCATCTTAGCCAACTCATCCCCAGACATTGTCCTCCAGGATACATACTATGTAGTAGCACACTTCCATGACCTAATGTCCATGGCAGCAGTCTTCACTATTATAGGAGGCTTCCTACACTGATTCCCACTATTCTCAGGTTATACAGTTAACTCAGCATGAGCAAAAATTCACTTCACAAGTATATTTGTAGTAGTAAATATGACTTCCTGCAGCACTTTCGTGGCCTCTCAGGGATGTCACTACGTTAGTCTGAGTACCCTGAGGCACACACAACATGAAATATTTTGTCTTTAGGCTCATTCATCTCAGTAGCAGCAGTAATGCTAATAATCTTCATACTTTGAAAAGCATTTGTGTCTAAACAAGGAGTCTTAGCAGTGGAAATTGCTACTCCTAACCTAGAATGGTTACACGGATGTCCTCCACCATATCCTACGTTTCAAGATCCTACCTATGTAAATGTAAAATAAGGAAGGACTCAAGTCCTTTTCAACCAGTTTCAAGCCAACACCATAACAATTATGTCTTCCTCAATAAATGAGATAAAAGTAAAAAGTGATGTAGCTTTGTCAAAGTTAAATGATAGGCTAAAATCCTCTATATCACTAAGGCATATCAATTTCATCTAGGCTCTCAAGATACAACATCACCGATTATGGAAGAACTTTTTCATTTTCTTCGTCACACATTAATAGTGATTTTTAAAGTAAGTTCTCTAGTCCTCTATATCATTTCACTAATACTGACATCTAAACTCATATGCATACAATAGATGCACAGGTAGAGAAAATGTGAACAATTTACTAGCTATTATTGTAATCTTAATTGCCCTATCATCATTGTGAATCCTTTACATGATACATGAAATCAATAACTCTTCCCAAACCATAAAAAACTATGGGTCAGTAATGATACTGAAGCTACAAATCCACAGATTACGAAGATTTAAATGTTGACTCCTCTGTAATCCCCACATCAGAGCTAAAACCAGGAGCATAATGACTAATAGAAGTCAACAACCGAGTAGTTAGGGATAGTCATTGAATATTAATTTCATCTGAAATTGTTGTACACTCCGGAGTTGTTCCTTCTCAGGCCTAAAAGGAGCTGCTATCCCAGGACGCCTAACTTAAAGAATCCTAATATCAACAGGACCAGGCCTATGTTGTGGACAAGAGAGCTCGTTTTCCTGAGTTCAAAGACAGGACAGAGGGATATGGCTGAGATATGGGGTGAATCTGCAGCCCATGGGGATGCACTCTCCAATCTCCAGTATAGGAATGGGGCCTCTAGGGTCCCAGGCCACCCACCACGCCCTCTGGAGCAGGATCTGGGCAACATTCCCTGTCAGTGATGAGGCAGCCCTAGCACTTGTCACGCCCCGATGTCGTGTCCTATGTGGGCCCCATGCTCTTGGGACCACACCCCACACTCTGCAGGTCCATGCTACAGGGTCCTTCATGCCTCAGGAGTAGAGACCACACAGCAAGCAGTTCCCTCCCCAACCAGCAGGAGGAGGGGAGGAGAGCAGGGGCACCAGGGGACTCTCACTCAGACAACAACACCCCAGCGGTGCCAGCGGGGACAGTGATGATGCAGATGAGGCACAGACCAAGAGATGGGACCAGAGGACCCAAAAGGCAGCTGGTCAGGTCCTGGCTCACCTGCACCCCGGACACCTTTGTCCCGCATACACCCCCTTCCTCATACACCCTCTCCTTAAATGCAGATTCTTCAGATGCGAACAGGCAGAGCTTCAGACTGAAAGTCAGCTCTTCCAAAATGACCCGTCAGCAAACACTGCAGGATTCCACTCCAGTGGGTGCCCTTGAGTCGACAACTCAGGGACTGAAGTGGATATCGGTGCCAGGGGCAGTGGGAGGGAATGGGGAATGAGACTTTCATGGTTGTGGAATTTTGGTTTTGCAAGATGAATAGTTCTAGGGATGGTGGTGATGGCTCCACGAGAAAGTGAATCTATCTGATGCCTCAGAAACGTGCACTTAAAATGGTGATGATGGTAAAGGGTATGTGACGTGTGTTTTATTTCACTTAAAATAAATTCTTAAAATAATGTCTTGTTAACTGAGATTCCATTTCGACTCCCCTTCATCACAAATGTCGGAGGCCCAGACACAGTCCCCTACCTTAGGGGCCATCACGGTACCCTCACAGAGCACGTGGGAGACCATTCTTTGGGGGGCCTAGTCTGTGCTCACCTGACCTCTGTCCAGGGGGACCCAGGCAGTGGTGACCCCCATAGATTAGACATATGATATGCTATAGTATTAGTATGATACCACCAAGTGTTGTCACTCACCGGAACACAGAGCAGCAACCCACTCAAACATGCCTGACCTCATATGATTGTGACAAGATGAAGAGAAGAAAAGGAACCACAGGTTAATCAGGACAACACCCTTAATGCAGAGGTTGGAAATCTCAAAGGGGACAGGACACACTGCAGGCAAAGAGCGCATATGCGGTCTCACCATCCATGTGATCCTGACTCATGCAGGTATGGTGAGACCCACACAGTCCCCTCACCCTATACCTGGGGCCACACATCCACACTCACCAGGGTGACCCACCTCCCCAGACCCCTCCACCTGGGTCACATGTCCACAGTCCCAGGGTGACCTCACCTCCCTAGACCCTGCACCTGGGGTCACACGTCCCCTTGGTCAGGACACCATGGCTCTGCAGGGGGCTCCCCCAATGTGGAAACAAGCTGGGTCCCTGGGACCTCCTGGGATGGGAAAAAGTGTCAGGTGGGTCTCCTTTCCCCACACTTGTCCCAGAGGAGTCCTCCTCTTCTCACTTTGGTTCTGTGTGATTTTAACTGTTTTTACAGCTTTCATACTAGAGTTGAACACACGACCCTGGTGCTGGCATGCTCAGTCCTTTCTCGCCTCACTTACATGTTGAGGAAACGCACAGGACAGCAGGGCTGAAAGCCGAGGGGCAGCTCTGGACTCTGCTGAGTAGGGACGGTAGACTGGAGGGAGAGCTCAGCAGCAGCCTCAGCTGTCACCCATCGGCCTTTTGCCCGATCTGCGTGCCCTGCAATCAATTCATCAGCTAAACCTGCTTCCCTATGCACCATGCACGTGCTGGTAAATTGGAATTATTGCCAGGTAGTCCTCCTGAGGATTCTCCATGAGCCCCAGGGAAGGTGAACCTTGCAGGGATTAAGACTAAGGCCCCGACCATAGCACTGACCCTTGGGAGGACCAGGTCACCACACTCAGAAGAGAGGCTGTTACGTAGACAAGCCCACCTCAGCTCCAGACCCCAGACATCTAAGCACAGACATTCAGATGCAGGCACGGAGCTTCCCAGTACTGAGGCCAGGCCGGGTCTCTACCCAGGTCCCCATAGTCCTAGCGTACACAGAACATGGTCAGTTCTAAATCTTCTTATTATAGACAACACATGGTCAGCTCTAAACATAATCAGTAGACAGGACATGCAGAGGTCTAAATCTACCATGTAGACACAACTTGATCATGTTTAAACTAGCTTAGGGCTGATCTCATAGGGGGTACAGATCACACACATGGGTCTCTCATCTTTGGACACCCACATCAGGAAACTGAACAAAATCTTTGTCATTAAACATTTCAACAGGCAAAACAGAAATGTTCCCAATTTCTCTGGCCACCTGATGGTCAGGATCCACGGGCGAGCCACGAACTTCTTAGAGTGCAGCCCAGTCTGCTGCCAGGACACACAAGAAGTGGCCTGATTCCAGCCTCCCAGGCTTCCAGAAGGAGGCGGCCACACTGGAAGCCAGGTCAGGAGAGTCCTGCATGGTCCGGGCCGGGAGATCCGGTCTGTCCATTTGGCTGGCCGATTCCGGGCGGGGCGCTCAGGGCCTCTGAGAGCCCTGCACTCAGGTCCTGCTTCCCTGCAGCGTGTGCCTGTGCGTGTGCGTGTGCGTGTGCGTGTGTGTGTGTGTGTGTGTAGAGGGGGCGGTGGCTGACGGCTCCCATGGTTCCCAACCCGGGCACCGCGCTGTCTTCGAAGGGAGGCACGGGGAGAGGTAGGGGCACAGAAGCCGTTGGAGAGGAGAACCCACCGCGGAACTCCTTGCACACTGGCTCGCCCCACCCGGAGACCCGCCTGCCCATCGTGGGACGCATGTCGCTCCCCAGTCCCCCACCCCCGAGGGCAGGGTGCCTGCTCTTTCAACAGCACAGGGTCTCACATGAAGGAGACCCAGTGGGGACTGTCAGCCCCCGACTCCTGATGCTGTGTTTGGGGAGAATGAACCCCCTTGACTGGGCGATGGGACCCTGTGAGGAAAGAGGTGGCGGCCCGATCCAAGTCGGGGCCTGGCTGAGATATGAGAAAACAGGAGCCAAAGCAAGGCCTGGAGGCCAGGCCAACAGGAGGGACACCCCCAGCCTTGGTCGGGCTCTCCAACGGTGATATTGTTGCTTTAGGGGACCTGGGACAGGTGACTGAATGTAATGGGAGTCTAAACTGGACCCTGAATGGGGCTTAAAGAAGGTGTGAAGGATGTTACTGAGACAGTGACAGTCATTGGAATACAAACTCTGTGTCAGGATATCCTGCTCCATCCATTTAAATCCCTGAGACCTGTGACCTTTACGTGGCTACGCAGGATTGTTAGAGCAGCTGCGTGCGGATATACCTGGGGCACAATTCAGTCTGCAGCCAACTTGCAAGTGGTTCCAGCAAACACACAGGTGTGTGCACAGGCAGGCACAGCACACACAAACATATGCACGTGCACAGCACAAATATATTCACACACTAGCATGTGAACACACATGCACCCATATGCCCATGCACACACTAATGTGTGCAAGTGCACATACCTATGCACATGCACAGCATATGTATGCAAACAGGCACATGCACACGCATAGCACACACTCAGGGAATAAAGTGAATCCGTAAAGCATTAATTCCTGAACACAAGTGAAGCTGACATGTATTTTCCCCTTTTCTTAGCCTTGATGTTTTCCACAGCAAAAAGTTTAAGAAAAATGATAACGGCAAATGACCTTTGATTCATAGGACTTTCTGATTTTATTCCACAAATATTATGACAGTAGAAATGAATGTAGATATTACATGTGTCCACTAATGGATGAATGGAGAAGAAAAACACGGTCCATCAATACAAGGGAATGCTATTCAGCCTAAAAAGGAAGTCAGTTCTGACACAGGATGCAGCAGGGATGAACCTTGAGGGCATTATGCTCAGTGATGTAAGCTAGACACAAAAAAACAAACAGTGCTTGATCCACTCATACAAGGCCCCTAGAGCAGTCGGAAATATAGAGACATAAAGTAGGATGTTGAGGGCCAGAGGCTGAGGGAGGTACAATGGCGAGTGAGTGTTTAATGGGGACTGTTTCAATTTTGCAAGATGAAAAAGTTCTGGAGGATGATGGTGGTCAGGTTTGCACAACAGTGTGAATTACTTCCTGACCCTGAAATGTGCATTTAAAAATGGTTAAGATAATACATTTTATGTTATGTGTACCAGACCACAATTTTTAAAACTTTTCAAAAAACAACAGGAAATAGTCCATGAATACCACAAAATGTACAACTTCACTAACAACAGAGGGATTAAAGCCATAAGCAAAATACTGTGCATACACCTACCAGAATGGCAGACATGAAAGACATAGTATCAAATATCAGCAGGATGTGGAGCAATGGAAAGCCTGGTATGCAACGGGGGGATGCAACCACTTCTGAAGCAATCGGGCCACAGATAGCGAAGTCCGTGCACAGAGACCCACAGTGCTCCTCCCAGTTGAACACAAACCCACCAGCCCTGCACCATGACACACGGACATGGACTTGCAGCCACAGGAGCCAAACCTGAAGGAACCTGAAGGCCATCACAGACGGATGCAGAAATGAACCATGCACGCTCCTATGAAGGAATATTCCACAGCAATGGAGTACATTTTGTTTAAAGGTAGTAAAACTATAAAAATTATTTTTTAAAGAAAACTATATTTACAAGATGAAAGAATCTATAATTCTGGCACCTAGGGATTGTCGAATGCTCCTAAAAATAGATTGCTGTGGAAATGTTTATTATAGGGAAATTGATATATTCTCTAGGAAGGACGGGGTGAATGGGCCTGCTACATTTTCTACATTGAAGACATGCACAGGTTTTGATTCTACGTCTGTTAAATCAAGTGGGGCTTCACTGGATTTCTGCTACTGTGGAGATAATCAAATTCTGGGTAGGGGTCAGGAGAAAATTAGTCATAGGTGTTCTTGTGTAATAATTACTGTTGAAAGTGTAAATGATCCATTTACCAGTAAGACTGAGAATAGTATAACTGCTACATTACTTCATATGAGATGATTGTCTGTGCTATTGTTCCTGGAGCTCCAGTGAGTGAGTATTTTGAATGTGAAGTTCATCCAGATCTGAGGATGGACTAAATGGCTAAGTGTGATATGGCTAATAGAAATAATATGCCTACATTTATACTAATTACTGGATGAGATATGGGAAGAGGAATTCATGTTGTGAGAGCCAGGGTTAAGGCTAGCATTGGGGCAATAATATATAAATTGATGATGTTGATGGACATAGTGGTTCTTTAATAAGTAATTTGAATGCCTCAGCAATGGGTTGTAATCATCCATGGGGGCTGATGATTTTTGGTCCTTTCTGGATTTGTAAATAGCCTAGGATTTTCCATTTAGTTAATATGAGGAATGCTATGGTGAATTAAATTGGGTAATTTGTGAAAGAATGTTGATTATAAACATATTATTAGGAAGAGGACTTGAACCAGTGCAGAAAAAGTTTCATTTTTACATAATTACTGGGCTCTGCCAGCGTAACGAACCCTGTTCTACAGTAGGGTATGTATAAATTAACTGAATGTAGATTATATCATCATTTAGTTTGAAGACATTTTGTAAAGGAAGCCGTATTGCTCTTGTCCTTTCATACTGGAAGAAATCTGCTATAGACAGAAACCAACCAGGATGACTCCAGTCTGAACTCAGGTCACGTGAGACTTTAATCGTTGAACAAACAGACAATTAATAGCAGTTATACCGTTGAAATGTCGTGATCCAGCATCAAGGTCATAAACCATATTGCCCACATGAACTCGAGAATACAATTACACTGTTATCCCTAGTAAAACTTGTTTTACTGACCAGTGTTTTAGAAGAACAGGTGATAAAGCATTTTGACTAGCTGGCCTAAATTTTAATCACTCAGAAGTGGTTTTATTCTCCAAAAAATAAATGGCACACGGGATCAAGACACACCGGCTTCAGTAGTTGTGGCGTGCAGACTCAGTAGTTGTGGCCCACTGGCTTAGTTGTTCCGTGGCACGTGAGATCTTCCCGGACCGGGGATCGAACCGGGTCCCCTGCATTGGCAGGCGAATTCTTAATCACTGCATCACCGGGCAAGTCCCAGATTCACAGTCTCCCTTTTAATATACCTTAAGCCCAAAGAATCCATGGAAAATTGTTAGAGAAAATAAGGCAATAAATATTGTAAGGACTATAACAGAAGCATATAGTACACAGTTCATATAGACACATCCCAAGCAGTTACAAAGTATATTAAAAGGGAGGCTGCAATTTTAAAAGAATAAGAAAAATTATACCCACAAACTCCCAATCTTTCCTGAAACGTTGCAATCTGAAACCCTATTGTAGGAAGCAGAAGATTCCAGGAGACATTCTACAAATGAAGGACTCCAAACCCTGTGGTTGGATAAGGAATTCTGGAAGGAAGGTATCCTCACCCAAGGAGAGCAGGTTCCTATACTTCTCTAACATCACATCCCTGTACAATTCCCATTGATCTTGGTCCACGCATTCTCACTCCTCTTGACAGAAATCTATGGCCACATCCTGGAATGTCAGCAGTCCCTGAAATTAAACGTACACATGCCATGTGGCCACGGGAAGAGTTCATAATATGACCCAAGAAGAAAACAGCAAGTGAAGAGAAGGTTTTAATTTAGAAGAGTGTCTTCAATTATCCACTAATATATATATATATATATATATATATATATATATATATATATATAATTATTTTTTTACAAAGTAACTTTCTCTACCTTATTTCTAACTACAAGAAAAGAGTATGGCATGTGATCCACAAAACCAGTATAGAGACTATACTTGTCTGGCAAAGAAATGATAAAATGATGGTTTCAACACAGGCATGTGCATTTTTGAGTGTTTTATTTATATCAAACTGGATAAAATGTGTGTATTTCTCATAGAGAAAAGACCTGTCGAGGTAGAAATGTACCTTTCAACTATTCATGGGTACACGAGTACACTGGGGAGATTGTAAAAGTGCAGATTGTGATTCAGTAGGTCCGGTGGGCCTGAGTTCTATTTTTTTAACAAGCTCATTTTTAACTAGTGATGCCACAGTCTCTGATTCATTAACCACAACTGTGAATATCAGAGACATAATTAGAAAGGTAAAAATTCATATTTAATTTTGAACTTAAAGTGTTTTATGGATTTTACACCTTTAATAGAATAGTGAGCACAGCAGCAACAATCATTTGTGAGTATTTACTATAGACTGTGTATCTTTCTAATTTTTTTGTGTAGGATTCCAGGAAAAAGGCCTGGGCTGCGGCCACAATGGGCATGGCCCCCAGGCCGGGTCGCCCCTCCATGACCCCCGACGGGGCCCTGCGCTCCTGGCGGCTCCCTCCCCCGCCGCCCCGCTCCCTCCCGGAAGGCCTCGGGGCAGAGCGGTCCCACCCACTGCGCGCTGAACAGAGCCCGCGTTTCCTCAGAGCTGGAACTCCCGGCTCAGGCGGGGTCTCTTCCCTCCGCCTTCACGGAACTGCCCCGCAGCCCGAGGGGAGGGCGACCTCACTGAGGCTGCCGGCTCTGGAGGTGCCCCGGCGGCCGAAGCCATGACAGTCGCGGGGACGGCGGGCCGGGTAAGTGGGCGCCGACCCTCCGCCTGGTCCGGTGCCCGGGCGGCAGCACAAGACCAGCTTCTGAGGGGCAGGGGTTCGCTGCCACCCGCCGCTGCTGTGCAGAAAGAGCGGCCTCCAGCGTCTGGTCCCCGGGAACTTCGGTCCGTCCTCTCGCCCCTGCCCTCGTCCTGGCTCGTGAGGCCTGTTGGGCGTGAGGAGGGGGTCGGCCTGAGCGTCCTGAGGGGAAACGGGGCAAGGGAGGCTCAGGGTCCGGCTGCAGCGTCAGCGCCCCTCTTCTGAAAACTCCTCCCGAGGCGCGCAGGCCCCTTATTCAGCCGAGTCCCTCTGCGCTCCTTCCTCCCTGAGCTAAAGTACCGGGGGGAGGGGACAGGGCAGGGAACTGGCGCAGGTAATGGGGACTATCAAAAGGTGATTGTTAACTAAGGAAAACCAGCTCTCCCAAGGTGAGGAATGCGGCGCTTTTCTTTGCCTGGGCTCACTGAATTCCTTCCTTTGATATGCACCTCAGCTCTCTGGGGCCTGCATTCTGTATTTGCATATCCTGAGTGCCTCAGGGCCCGCCGGCTCACATTGGAGGGCTGCAAGTGCTGAAGACTGTGACATCCTTTGTTTACTGATAGGGCAAGAACTATTCCATTTCTCACAGGCTTGAGGGGCAGACAGTGGAAAAAAGTCAGAGAATCTCACTCGGCCTGTACTTTGGTTTACATATAGATAATATTTATACTTAACTGTGCTAATAGAGGTTCTCAAGTCCAATCAACTTGTACTACTGCCCTCTATGTATCAATTTCATCAATATCATAAGATAAATGCCTATAGAATTGACTTAATCCATTTAAATAGGATAAAGATTTTTAAAGGAAATATAATAGAAATATAACAACAAAACCTTTACCACTAAAGGCTGGGTCTGGAACACCCTAAATAAATGTTCCATTGTTACAATATTGAAAGATGTAGTCAATAGAAATATCAACAAAAATGACAAATAATAAGGGTAGCAGAATGTTGAAATGTTCTATCTTTATCATTAAAGTGGCAGAAAATCATTTATTAGTAGGCACTGGGGGCAGAAGATGCCTGATTTTATATCTGTGTCATATTTGTGCAGTTGTTTCAACAAGTAACTTAAAGACAAAATGGAAAAACAAGGAGGTTTGTGCCTGAGATCATGTTGATGTGAAACCAGGGATGGCCACCTTGTGCCAGGTGAGTTAAGTTTACCTGGCAGGTAGACCGCAGAGCTCCTGGGAAGCAAGGGTTGGAATTTTTCTGCTGGGTGCCCCTTAGGTTCTGTGACTTGACTGACTGTGAGTCATGTTTCGGGAAAGACCTGATCACAGGAAAAGGGTGGGAATAGAGTGATTTGGGGAGCAGCTAACAACATTCATCACAGCTCACGGCCTGAATGAATTTTAAAGAAACAGGAAAACAAATGCTTCTTATGGAATCAGAGAATGTGAGGGCTGGACAATCCCAGAAAAGGAGGAACACCCATCCCATTTTCCAGATGACAAAACAGAGGTCCAGCAAGGTGAAATCACTCACCCAAGTTGCACCCGTCTCTCCTCCCCACTACGTGGTTCATGAAAGCAGGACTCTTCCTGTCTTGATCACTGCTGAACCCCAAAAAGGGCCAGGCATCTAGCAGCTGCTCCAAAAATTTGCGTTGACGGTAGGAACAATGCTATTTCTTTCTTTCTCACTCTTATTCAGGATTGTGCCAAGAACTCCCCAGGTTGCAATGTAATTCGATAAATGTAAATATTAATTGAGTTTTGTTGTGATGAGGACTTAGGCTTTGAAGGTAACAGACTTGGTTCAGATCTTGGTTCTGCCACTCCATAGCTGTTTGGCTTTGGGAAAATTACTAAACCTCTGTGAGATTATTTCCTCCTTTGTAAAGTGGGGATAAATCTATCTGAGCCAGCAGAGCACCTGCATGAGAGATGTGCACTAAATATTGGTCTTTCTCACTCTCCTACGCCATCTCTCTGTTCTTTCCAGAGAAGCTGTACAGAAGGATATCGTACTTTTGTTTAAAATAGTTAACTAATTAATTTGTTTTTGGCTGCGTTGGGTCTTTGTTGCTATGCGCAGGCTTTCTCTAGTTGCGGCAAGCGGGGGCTACTCTTTGTTGCGGTGCGCGGGCTTCTCATTGCGGTGGCTTCTCTTGCTAGCCTTAACCCCAATGCTAGCCTTAACCCTGGCTCTCACAACATGAATTCCTCTTCCCATATCTTATCCACTAATTAATATAAATGTAGGCATATTATTTCTATTAGACACATCACACCTAGCCATTTACTCCATCCTCAGATCTGGATGAACTTCACATTCAAAATACACACTCACTGGAGCTCTAGGAACAATAGCACAGACAATCATCTCATATGAAGTAATGTAGCAGTTATTCTATTCTCAGTCTTACTGATAAATGGATCATTTACACTTTCAACAGTAATTATTACACAAGAACACCTATGACTAATTTTCTCCTGACCCCTACCCAGAATTTGATTATCTCCGCAGGAGCAGAAATCCAATGAAGCCCCACTTGATTTAACGGAAGTAGCATCAAAACCTGTATATGTCTTCAATGTAGAAAATGTAGCAGGCCCATTCACCCCGTCCCTCCTAGAGAATATGTCAATTTCCCTATAATAAACATTTCCACAGCAATCTATTTTTAGGAGCATTCGACAGTCCCTAGGTGCCAGAATTATATACAGCCCAAGTCATCATTAAAACACATCTAACAATCTCCTTTCTATGAATTTGAGCCTCCTACCTACAATTTTGATATGATCAACGCATACATCTCTTATGAAAAGTTTTTTTACGACTAACATTAACCTTATGTATATGAGAGTTTTCACTACTTGTCATCATACCAGGCAACCCACCACAAATTTAAGAAATATGTCTGACAAAAGAGTTTCTTTGATAGAGTAAATCATAGAGGTTTCAATGCTCTTATTCCTGGAATTGAATTCTTCCTAATAATTTTACATTCTCCATGCTACCTACCACATTACACCACATGCTATATAGTAAAGTTCTCTAAGTAAGCTTCAGGCCCATACCCCCAAAATATTTTTGTATATCCTTCCTGTGCTAATAAACTCTCATTGTTTTTACCATCATTCTACTGACCATTTTCTCAGGAAATATAATTGTATAACAAGCTCACACTGGTTAATGGTATCCCCATTCTAATAAAACACATGAACCCATAACCTACAGAAGCATCCAACAAATATTTCCTAAAACAGTCCACCACATCAATACTACTTATAATGGCTATTATCATTAATCTAATATACTCTGGTCAAAGAGCACAATGAATAACAAGAATCTTTAATCCAGCAGCATCCACCCTCATGACAATCGCCCTTGTCACAAAAGTAGGACTTTCCCCATTTCACTTCTGATTGCCTGAAGTCACACGAGGCATCCCATGAACAGCAGACCTGATGCTATCAACATGACAAAATTGCAACCCTATCAGTTTTATACCACATGTCACCATCCATCAACCTAAATATACTATTAATCATAGTGATATTATAAATCATAGCTGGAGGCTGAGGCCGACTTCGCCATACTCACCTGGAAAATATTACACCCTCCTCATCAATTGCCCATATAGGATGAATAACAGCTATTATAATGTATATTCAGATCATAACAATCCTAAACATACTAATTTATATCATAACAACACTATCTTCTTCTTATTTATGCCTAGATCATGTACTACAAGAGTATCATTATCACACACATGAGATAAAACACCTCCCATCACAATCATTTTCCTCACCATTACAGTATCATTAGGACATCGCCCATCACTATCAGGCTTTCTACCCAAATGAATAATTATCCAAGAGATAACACAAACGACAACATCATTCTACCAACACTAATAGCCATCATAGCAGTCCTCAGCATATATTTCTACTTGCAGCTAACATACTCCACATCACTAACTATATTCCCTTCATTAAACAACACAAACACAAAACAATTTGAACATACAAAGAAATAACCTTCCTATCATTACCAATCATAATACCCACACGGTTACTACACACAACACCCATTCTATCGGTGCTGGACTAGGAATTTAGGTTAGTTCAGACCAAGAGCTTTCAAAACCCTAAACAAGTGAAATTTACTTAATTCCTAAAAATAAGGATTGCAAGACTTTATTCTACATCAATTAAATGTAAAGCAAACACTGTATTGAAGCCAAATCTTTACGAGATTGATGAGTTTTAACCCCAGGAAACTTTAGTTAACAGGCAAATCCTCTAGTCAACTGGCTTCAGTCTACTTCTCCTTCATTTGAGAAAGAAAAAAAGAAAAAAAAAAAACGGCAGGATAATCACTGGCAGAATTGAAGCTGCTTCTCTGAAGTTAGAATTGAATTTGTTGATTCACCACAGGGTTTGCCAGAAAGAGGGCTCAAACTCTGTCTTTAGATTTACAGTCTAATGCTAACTCAGTCATTTTACCTCTGTTCATACACTGCTGATTATTTTCAACAAATCACAAAGATATCGGCATTTTATATTTACTATTTGGTGCTTGAGCTGGAGTAGCAGGCAGCACCTTAATTATATTAATCCAGGCTGAGCTATGCTGACCTGGACCGCTACTTGGAGATGCCCAAATCTGAAAGGTTGTCATAACAGTCCCTGCACTTGTAATAGTTTTCTTTATAGCTGTACCCGTTATGATTGCAGGCTTTGAAAACTGACCTGGGCCACTAATAACTCGGACACCTGAAGTAGCATTTCCCCCAATAAATCATTTAAACTTTTGACTACTTCCCCCATCATTCTTACTCCTACTCATATCACCAATAGTAGAAGCTGGTTCTGGTACCAGTGGGACCGTTTATTCAGCTCTAGCCTGCAATCTGGCTCATGCAGGAGCCTCTGTCGACCTAACTGTTTTCTCCTTACATTTAGCAGGTGTCTCCTCAATTCTTGCTATTATTACTTTTATTACTATAGTCTTTTTTTTTTTTTACTATAGTCTTTAATACAAAACCAGCAGTCATATCCCAATACCAAACATCATTATTTGTTTAATCTTCCCCAACTATAGCCATATTACTATAATTACCAATCTCAGTCCAAGCAGCCAGAATTGCCATGCTGTTAAGAGATAGATATCTAAACATTACTTTCTTTGAACCTGCAGGAGGAGACCGAATCCTATACCAACACCTCTTTTGATACTTTGCTCACCCTGAAGTCTGTATTCATGGCCTAACAGGGTTTGTTATAAACTCACATATCATTACATACTATTTAGGACAAAAATTGCCTTTCAGCTATCTGGGAATAGTATGAGTCATGTCCACTGGTTTTTTAGGAGTTCTCTTGTGGGCCCATCATATGTTTACCATAGGGATAGCTGTGGACTCAGGAGCATACTTTGCATCAGCTACCGTAATTACTTCTATCCCTACAGGAGTAAAAGTATCTAGCTGATTAGCAACTCTTTATTTAATTTTTCTTTTACTTCTCTTTTTTTTTTTTGGCTGAGTTGGGTCTTGCTTGCTGCGCATGGGCTTTCTCTGGTTGCGGTGAGCGGCAGCTACTCTTCGTTGCGGTGTGCGGCCCTTTCATTGCAGTGGCTTCTCTTGTTGCAGAGCACGGCCTCTAGGCGCGTGGGCTTCAGTAGTTGTGGCTTGTGGGCTCTAGAGGGCAGGCTCAGTAGTTGTGGCACACGGGCTTTTTGCTCCGCGGCATGTGGAATCTTCCCAGACAAGGGCTCGAACCCGTGTCCCCTGCATTAGCAGGCGAATTCTTAACCACTGCGTCACCAGGGAAGTCCCTGGTTAGCAACTGTTCACGGAGGGAATACTATATGACCTCCCACTATATTATGAGTTTTAGGCTTTAGGTTTTCTTTTTACAGTAGGTGGTTTGACAGGAATCATCTTAGCCAACTCATCCCCAGACATTGTCCTCCAGGATACATACTATGTAGTAGCACACTTCCATGACCTAATGTCCATGGGAGCAGTCTTCACTATTATAGGAGGCTTCCTACACTGATTCCCACTATTCTCAGGTTATACAGTTAACTCAGCATGAGCAAAAATTCACTTCACAAGTATATTTGTAGTAGTAAATATGACTTCCTGCAGCACTTTCGTGGCCTCTCAGGGATGTCACTACGTTAGTCTGAGTACCCTGAGGCACACACAACATGAAATATTTTGTCTTTAGGCTCATTCATCTCAGTAGCAGCAGTAATGCTAATAATCTTCATACTTTGAAAAGCATTTGTGTCTAAACAAGAAGTCTTAGCAGTGGAAATTGCTACTCCTAACCTAGAATGGTTACACGGATGTCCTCCACCATATCCTACGTTTCAAGATCCTACCTATGTAAATGTAAAATAAGGAAGGACTCAAGTCCTTTTCAACCAGTTTCAAGCCAACACCATAACAATTATGTCTTCCTCAATAAATGAGATAAAAGTAAAAAGTGATGTAGCTTTGTCAAAGTTAAATGATAGGCTAAAATCCTCTATATCACTAAGGCATATCAATTTCATCTAGGCTCTCAAGATACAACATCACCGATTATGGAAGAACTTTTACATTTTCTTCGTCACACATTAATAGTGATTTTTAAAATAAGTTCTCTAGTCCTCTATATCATTTCACTAATATTGACATCTAAACTCATATGCATACAATAGATGCACAGGTAGAGAAAATGTGAACAATTTACTAGCTATTATTGTAATCTTAATTGCCCTATCATCATTGTGAATCCTTTACATGATACATGAAATCAATAACTCTTCCCAAACCATAAAAAACTATGGGTCAGTAATGATACTGAAGCTACAAATCCACAGATTACGAAGATTTAAATGTTGACTCCTCTGTAATCCCCACATCAGAGCTAAAACCAGGAGCATAATGACTAATAGAAGTCAACAACCGAGTAGTTAGGGATAGTCATTGAATATTAGTTTCATCTGAAATTGTTGTACACTCCGGAGTTGTTCCTTCTCAGGCCTAAAAGGAGCTGCTATCCCAGGACGCCTAACTTAAAGAATCCTAATATCAACAGGACCAGGCCTATGTTGTGGACAAGAGAGCTCGTTTTCCTGAGTTCAAAGACAGGACAGAGGGATATGGCTGAGATATGGGGTGAATCTGCAGCCCATGGGGATGCACTCTCCAAGCTCCAGTATAGGAATGGGGCCTCTAGGGTCCCAGGCCACCCACCACGCCCTCTGGAGCAGGATCTGGGCAACATTCCCTGTCAGTGTTGAGGCAGCCCTAGCACTTGTCACGCCCCGATGTCGTGTCCTATGTGGGCCCCATGCTCTTGGCACCACACCCCACACTCTGCAGGTCCATGCTACAGGGTCCTTCATGCCTCAGGAGTAGAGACCACACAGCAAGCAGTTCCCTCCCCAACCAGCAGGAGGAGGGGAGGAGAGCAGGGGCACCAGGGGACTCTCACTCAGACAACAACACCCCAGGGGTGCCAGCGGGGACAGTGATGATGCAGATGAGGCACAGACCAAGAGATGGGACCAGAGGACCCAAAAGGCAGCTGGTCAGGTCCTGGCTCACCTGCACCCCGGACACCTTTGTCCCGCATACACCCCCTTCCTCATACACCCTCTCCTTAAATGCAGATTCTTCAGATGCGAACAGGCAGAGCTTCAGACTGAAAGTCAGCTCTTCCAAAATGACCCGTCAGCAAACACTGCAGGATTCCACTCCAGTGGGTGCCCTGGAGTCGACAACTCAGGGACTGAAGTGGATGTCGGTGCCAGGGGCAGTGGGAGGGAATGGGGAATGAGACTTTCATGGTTGTGGAATTTTGGTTTTGCAAGATGAATAGTTCTAGGGATGGTGGTGATGGCTCCACGAGAAAGTGAATCTATCTGATGCCTCAGAAACGTGCACTTAAAATGGTGATGATGGTAAAGGGTATGTGACGTGTGTTTTATTTCACTTAAAATAAATTCTTAAAATAATGTCTTGTTAACTGAGATTCCATTTCGACTCCCCTTCATCACAAATGTCGGAGGCCCAGACACAGTCCCCTACCTTAGGGGCCATCACGGTACCCTCACAGAGCATGTGGGAGACCATTCTTTGGGGGGCCTAGTCTGTGCTCACCTGACCTCTGTCCAGGGGGACCCAGGCAGTGGTGACCCCCATAGATTAGACATATGATATGCTATAGTATTAGTATGATACCACCAAGTGTTGTCACTCACCGGAACACAGAGCAGCAACCCACTCAAACATGCCTGACCTCATATGATTTTGACAAGATGAAGAGAAGAAAAGGAACCACAGGTTAATCAGGACAACACCCTTAATGCAGAGGTTGGAAATCTCAAAGGGGACAGGACACACTGCAGGCAAAGAGCGCATATGCGGTCTCACCATCCATGTGATCCTGACTCATGCAGGTATGGTGAGACCCACACAGTCCCCTCACCCTATACCTGGGGTCACACATCCACACTCACCAGGGTGACCCACCTCCCCAGACCCCTCCACCTGGGTCACATGTCCACAGTCCCAGGGTGACCTCACCTCCCCAGACCCTGCACCTGGGGTCACACGTCCCCTTGGTCAGGACACCATGGCTCTGCAGGGGGCTCCCCCAATGTGGAAACAAGCTGGGTCCCTGGGACCTCCTGGGATGGGAAAAAGTGTCAGGTGCGTCTCCTTTCCCCACACTTGTCCCAGAGGAGTCCTCCTCTTCTCACTTTGGTTCTGTGTGATTTTAACTGTTTTTACAGCTTTCATACTAGAGTTGAACACACGACCCTGGTGCTGGCATGCTCAGTCCTTTCTCGCCTCACTTACATGTTGAGGAAATGCACAGGACAGCAGGGCTGAAAGCCGAGGGGCAGCTCTGGACTCTGCTGAGTAGGGACGGTAGACTGGAGGGAGAGCTCAGCAGCAGCCTCAGCTGTCACCCATCGGCCTTTTGCCCGATCTGCGTGCCCTGCAATCAATTCATCAGCTAAACCTGCTTCCCTATGCACCATGCACGTGCTGGTAAATTGGAATTATTGCCAGGTAGTCCTCCTGAGGATTCTCCATGAGCCCCAGGGAAGGTGAACCTTGCAGGGATTAAGACTAAGGCCCCGACCATAGCACTGACCCTTGGGAGGACCAGGTCACCACACTCAGAAGAGAGGCTGTTACGTAGACAAGCCCACCTCAGCTCCAGACCCCAGACATCTAAGCACAGACATTCAGATGCAGGCACGGAGCTTCCCAGTACTGAGGCCAGGCCGGGTCTCTACCCAGGTCCCCATAGTCCTAGCGTACACAGAACATGGTCAGTTCTAAATCTTCTTATTATAGACAACACATGGTCAGCTCTAAACATAATCAGTAGACAGGACATGCAGAGGTCTAAATCTACCATGTAGACACAACTTGATCATGTTTAAACTAGCTTAGGGCTGATCTCATAGGGGGTACAGATCACACACATGGGTCTCTCATCTTTGGACACCCACATCAGGAAACTGAACAAAATCTTTGTCATTAAACATTTCAACAGGCAAAACAGAAATGTTCCCAATTTCTCTGGCCACCTGATGGTCAGGATCCACGGGCGAGCCACGAACTTCTTAGAGTGCAGCCCAGTCTGCTGCCAGGACACACAAGAAGTGGCCTGATTCCAGCCTCCCAGGCTTCCAGAAGGAGGCGGCCACACTGGAAGCCAGGTCAGGAGAGTCCTGCATGGTCCGGGCCGGGAGATCCGGTCTGTCCATTTGGCTGGCCGATTCCGGGCGGGGCGCTCAGGGTCTCTGAGAGCCCTGCACTCAGGTCCTGCTTCCCTGCAGCGTGTGCCTGTGCGTGTGCGTGTGCGTGTGCGTGTGTGTGTGTGTGTGTGTGTAGAGGGGGCGGTGGCTGACGGCTCCCATGGTTCCCAACCCGGGCACCGCGCTGTCTTCGAGGGGAGGCACGGGGAGAGGTAGGGGCACAGAAGCCGTTGGAGAGGAGAACCCACCGCGGAACTCCTTGCACACTGGCTCGCCCCACCCGGAGACCCGCCTGCCCATCGTGGGATGCATGTCGCTCCCCAGTCCCCCACCCCCGAGGGCAGGGTGCCTGCTCTTTCAACAGCACAGGGTCTCACATGAAGGAGACCCAGTGGGGACTGTCAGCCCCCGACTCCTGATGCTGTGTTTGGGGAGAATGAACCCCCTTGACTGGGCGATGGGACCCTGTGAGGAAAGAGGTGGCGGCCCGATCCAAGTCGGGGCCTGGCTGAGATATGAGAAAACAGGAGCCAAAGCAAGGCCTGGAGGCCAGGCCAACAGGAGGGACACCCCCAGCCTTGGTCGGGCTCTCCAACGGTGATATTGTTGCTTTAGGGGACCTGGGACAGGTGACTGAATGTAATGGGAGTCTAAACTGGACCCTGAATGGGGCTTAAAGAAGGTGTGAAGGATGTTACTGAGACAGTGACAGTCATTGGAATACAAACTCTGTGTCAGGATATCCTGCTCCATCCATTTAAATCCCTGAGACCTGTGACCTTTACGTGGCTACGCAGGATTGTTAGAGCAGCTGCGTGCGGATATACCTGGGGCACAATTCAGTCTGCAGCCAACTTGCAAGTGGTTCCAGCAAACACACAGGTGTGCGCACAGGCAGGCACAGCACACACACAAACATATGCACGTGCACAGCACAAATATATTCACACACTAGCATGTGAACACACATGCACCCATATGCCCATGCACACACTAATGTGTGCAAGTGCACATACCTATGCACATGCACAGCATATGTATGCAAACAGGCACATGCACACGCATAGCACACACTCAGGGAATAAAGTGAATCCGTAAAGCATTAATTCCTGAACACAAGTGAAGCTGACATGTATTTTCCCCTTTTCTTAGCCTTGATGTTTTCCACAGCAAAAAGTTTAAGAAAAATGATAACGGCAAATGACCTTTGATTCATAGGACTTTCTGATTTTATTCCACAAATATTATGACAGTAGAAATGAATGTAGATATTACATGTGTCCACTAATGGATGAATGGAGAAGAAAAACACGGTCCATCAATACAAGGGAATGCTATTCAGCCTAAAAAGGAAGTCAGTTCTGACACAGGATGCAGCAGGGATGAACCTTGAGGGCATTATGCTCAGTGATGTAAGCTAGACACAAAAAAACAAACAGTGCTTGATCCACTCATACAAGGCCCCTAGAGCAGTCGGAAATATAGAGACATAAAGTAGGATGTTGAGGGCCAGAGGCTGAGGGAGGTACAATGGCGAGTGAGTGTTTAATGGGGACTGTTTCAATTTTGCAAGATGAAAAAGTTCTGGAGGATGATGGTGGTCAGGTTTGCACAACAGTGTGAATTACTTCCTGACCCTGAAATGTGCATTTAAAAATGGTTAAGATAATACATTTTATGTTATGTGTACCAGACCACAATTTTTAAAACTTTTCAAAAAACAACAGGAAATAGTCCATGAATACCACAAAATGTACAACTTCACTAACAACAGAGGGATTAAAGCCATAAGCAAAATACTGTGCATACACCTACCAGAATGGCAGACATGAAAGACATAGTATCAAATATCAGCAGGATGTGGAGCAATGGAAAGCCTGGTATGCAACGGGGGGATGCAACCACTTCTGAAGCAATCGGGCCACAGATAGCGAAGTCCGTGCACAGAGACCCACAGTGCTCCTCCCAGTTGAACACAAACCCACCAGCCCTGCACCATGACACACGGACATGGACTTGCAGCCACAGGAGCCAAACCTGAAGGAACCTGAAGGCCATCACAGACGGATGCAGAAATGAACCATGCACGCTCCTATGAAGGAATATTCCACAGCAATGGAGTACATTTTGTTTAAAGGTAGTAAAACTATAAAAATTATTTTTTAAAGAAAACTATATTTACAAGATGAAAGAATCTATAATTCTGGCACCTAGGGATTGTCGAATGCTCCTAAAAATAGATTGCTGTGGAAATGTTTATTATAGGGAAATTGATATATTCTCTAGGAAGGACGGGGTGAATGGGCCTGCTACATTTTCTACATTGAAGACATGCACAGGTTTTGATTCTACGTCTGTTAAATCAAGTGGGGCTTCACTGGATTTCTGCTACTGTGGAGATAATCAAATTCTGGGTAGGGGTCAGGAGAAAATTAGTCATAGGTGTTCTTGTGTAATAATTACTGTTGAAAGTGTAAATGATCCATTTACCAGTAAGACTGAGAATAGTATAACTGCTACATTACTTCATATGAGATGATCGTCTGTGCTATTGTTCCTGGAGCTCCAGTGAGTGAGTATTTTGAATGTGAAGTTCATCCAGATCTGAGGATGGACTAAATGGCTAAGTGTGATATGGCTAATAGAAATAATATGCCTACATTTATACTAATTACTGGATGAGATATGGGAAGAGGAATTCATGTTGTGAGAGCCAGGGTTAAGGCTAGCATTGGGGCAATAATATATAAATTGATGATGTTGATGGACATAGTGGTTCTTTAATAAGTAATTTGAATGCCTCAGCAATGGGTTGTAATCATCCATGGGGGCTGATGATTTTTGGTCCTTTCTGGATTTGTAAATAGCCTAGGATTTTCCATTTAGTTAATATGAGGAATGCTATGGTGAATTAAATTGGGTAATTTGTGAAAGAATGTTGATTATAAATATATTCTTAGGAAGAGGACTTGAACCAGTGCAGAAAAAGTTTCATTTTTACATAATTACTGGGCTCTGCCAGCGTAACGAACCCTGTTCTACAGTAGGGTATGTATAAATTAACTGAATGTAGATTATATCATCATTTAGTTTGAAGACATTTTGTAAAGGAAGCCGTATTGCTCTTGTCCTTTCATACTGGAAGAAATCTGCTATAGACAGAAACCAACCAGGATGACTCCAGTCTGAACTCAGGTCACGTGAGACTTTAATCGTTGAACAAACAGACAATTAATAGCAGTTATACCGTTGAAATGTCGTGATCCAGCATCAAGGTCATAAACCATATTGCCCACATGAACTCCAGAATACAATTACACTGTTATCCCTAGTAAAACTTGTTTTACTGACCAGTGTTTTAGAAGAACAGGTGATAAAGCATTTTGACTAGCTGGCCTAAATTTTAATCACTCAGAAGTGGTTTTATTCTCCAAAAAATAAATGGCACACGGGATCAAGACACACCGGCTTCAGTAGTTGTGGCGTGCAGACTCAGTAGTTGTGGCCCACTGGCTTAGTTGTTCCGTGGCACGTGAGATCTTCCCGGACCGGGGATCGAACCGGGTCCCCTGCATTGGCAGGCGAATTCTTAATCACTGCATCACCGGGCAAGTCCCAGATTCACAGTCTCCCTTTTAATATACCTTAAGCCCAAAGAATCCATGGAAAATTGTTAGAGAAAATAAGGCAATAAATATTGTAAGGACTATAACAGAAGCATATAGTACACAGTTCATATAGACACATCCCAAGCAGTTACAAAGTATATTAAAAGGGAGGCTGCAATTTTAAAAGAATAAGAAAAATTATACCCACAAACTCCCAATCTTTCCTGAAACGTTGCAATCTGAAACCCTATTGTAGGAAGCAGAAGATTCCAGGAGACATTCTACAAATGAAGGACTCCAAACCCTGTGGTTGGATAAGGAATTCTGGAAGGAAGGTATCCTCACCCAAGGAGAGCAGGTTCCTATACTTCTCTAACATCACATCCCTGTACAATTCCCATTGATCTTGGTCCACGCATTCTCACTCCTCTTGACAGAAATCTATGGCCACATCCTGGAATGTCAGCAGTCCCTGAAATTAAACGTACACATGCCATGTGGCCACGGGAAGAGTTCATAATATGACCCAAGAAGAAAACAGCAAGTGAAGAGAAGGTTTTAATTTAGAAGAGTGTCTTCAATTATCCACTAATATATATATATATATATATATATATATATATATATATATAATTATTTTTTTACAAAGTAACTTTCTCTACCTTATTTCTAACTACAAGAAAAGAGTATGGCATGTGATCCACAAAACCAGTATAGAGACTATACTTGTCTGGCAAAGAAATGATAAAATGATGGTTTCAACACAGGCATGTGCATTTTTGAGTGTTTTATTTATATCAAACTGGATAAAATGTGTGTATTTCTCATAGAGAAAAGACCTGTCGAGGTAGAAATGTACCTTTCAACTATTCATGGGTACACGAGTACACTGGGGAGATTGTAAAAGTGCAGATTGTGATTCAGTAGGTCCGGTGGGCCTGAGTTCTATTTTTTTAACAAGCTCATTTTTAACTAGTGATGCCACAGTCTCTGATTCATTAACCACAACTGTGAATATCAGAGACATAATTAGAAAGGTAAAAATTCATATTTAATTTTGAACTTAAAGTGTTTTATGGATTTTACACCTTTAATAGAATAGTGAGCACAGCAGCAACAATCATTTGTGAGTATTTACTATAGACTGTGTATCTTTCTAATTTTTTTGTGTAGGATTCCAGGAAAAAGGCCTGGGCTGCGGCCACAATGGGCATGGCCCCCATGCCGGGTCGCCCCTCCATGACCCCCGACGGGGCCCTGCGCTCCTGGCGGCTCCCTCCCCCGCCGCCCCGCTCCCTCCCGGAAGGCCTCGGGGCAGAGCGGTCCCACCCACTGCGCGCTGAACAGAGCCCGCGTTTCCTCAGAGCTGGAACTCCCGGCTCAGGCGGGGTCTCTTCCCTCCGCCTTCACGGAACTGCCCCGCAGCCCGAGGGGAGGGCGACCTCACTGAGGCTGCCGGCTCTGGAGGTGCCCCGGCGGCCGAAGCCATGACAGTCGCGGGGACGGCGGGCCGGGTAAGTGGGCGCCGACCCTCCGCCTGGTCCGGTGCCCGGGCGGCAGCACAAGACCAGCTTCTGAGGGGCAGGGGTTCGCTGCCACCCGCCGCTGCTGTGCAGAAAGAGCGGCCTCCAGCGTCTGGTCCCCGGGAACTTCGGTCCGTCCTCTCGCCCCTGCCCTCGTCCTGGCTCGTGAGGCCTGTTGGGCGTGAGGAGGGGGTCGGCCTGAGCGTCCTGAGGGGAAACGGGGCAAGGGAGGCTCAGGGTCCGGCTGCAGCGTCAGCGCCCCTCTTTCCGACTGCGGGGAAAGCGGCTGAAAACTCCTCCCGAGGTGCGCAGGCCCCTTATTCAGCCGAGTCCCTCTGCGCTCCTTCCTCCCTGAGCTAAAGTACCGGGGGGAGGGGACAGGGCAGGGAACTGGCGCAGGTAAAGGGGAATATCAAAAGGTGATTGTTAACTAAGGAAAACCAGCTCTCCCAAGGTGAGGAATGCGGCGCTTTTCTTTGCCTGGGCTCACTGAATTCCTTCCTTTGATATGCACCTCAGCTCTCTGGGGCCTGCATTCTGTATTTGCATATCCTGAGTGCCTCAGGGCCCGCCGGCTCACATTGGAGGGCTGCAAGTGCTGAAGACTGTGACATCCTTTGTTTACTGATAGGGCAAGAACTATTCCATTTCTCACAGGCTTGAGGGGCAGACAGTGGAAAAAAGTCAGAGAATCTCACTCGGCCTGTACTTTGGTTTACATATAGATAATATTTATACTTAACTGTGCTAATAGAGGTTCTCAAGTCCAATCAACTTGTACTACTGCCCTCTATGTATCAATTTCATCAATATCATAAGATAAATGCCTATAGAATTGACTTAATCCATTTAAATAGGATAAAGATTTTTAAAGGAAATATAATAGAAATATAACAACAAAACCTTTACCACTAAAGGCTGGGTCTGGAACACCCTAAATAAATGTTCCATTGTTAAAATATTGAAAGATGTAGTCAATAGAAATATCAACAAAAATGACAAATAATAAGGGTAGCAGAATGTTGAAATGTTCTATCTTTATCATTAAAGTGGCAGAAAATCATTTATTAGTAGGCACTGGGGGCAGAAGATGCCTGATTTTATATCTGTGTCATATTTGTGCAGTTGTTTCAACAAGTAACTTAAAGACAAAATGGAAAAACAAGGAGGTTTGTGCCTGAGATCATGTTGATGTGAAACCAGGGATGGCCACCTTGTGCCAGGTGAGTTAAGTTTACCTGGCAGGTAGACCGCAGAGCTCCTGGGAAGCAAGGGTTGGAATTTTTCTGCTGGGTGCCCCTTAGGTTCTGTGACTTGACTGACTGTGAGTCATGTTTCGGGAAAGACCTGATCACAGGAAAAGGGTGGGAATAGAGTGATTTGGGGAGCAGCTAACAACATTCATCACAGCTCACGGCCTGAATGAATTTTAAAGAAACAGGAAAACAAATGCTTCTTATGGAATCAGAGAATGTGAGGGCTGGACAATCCCAGAAAAGGAGGAACACCCATCCCATTTTCCAGATGACAAAACAGAGGTCCAGCAAGGTGAAATCACTCACCCAAGTTGCACCCGTCTCTCCTCCCCACTACGTGGTTCATGAAAGCAGGACTCTTCCTGTCTTGATCACTGCTGAACCCCAAAAAGGGCCAGGCATCTAGCAGCTGCTCCAAAAATTTGCGTTGACGGTAGGAACAATGCTATTTCTTTCTTTCTCACTCTTATTCAGGATTGTGCCAAGAACTCCCCAGGTTGCAATGTAATTCGATAAATGTAAATATTAATTGAGTTTTGTTGTGATGAGGACTTAGGCTTTGAAGGTAACAGACTTGGTTCAGATCTTGGTTCTGCCACTCCATAGCTGTTTGGCTTTGGGAAAATTACTAAACCTCTGTGAGATTATTTCCTCCTTTGTAAAGTGGGGATAAATCTATCTGAGCCAGCAGAGCACCTGCATGAGAGATGTGCACTAAATATTGGTCTTTCTCACTCTCCTACGCCATCTCTCTGTTCTTTCCAGAGAAGCTGTACAGAAGGATATCGTACTTTTGTTTAAAATAGTTAACTAATTAATTTGTTTTTGGCTGCGTTGGGTCTTTGTTGCTATGCGCAGGCTTTCTCTAGTTGCGGCAAGCGGGGGCTACTCTTTGTTGCGGTGCGCGGGCTTCTCATTGCGGTGGCTTCTCTTGCTAGCCTTAACCCCAATGCTAGCCTTAACCCTGGCTCTCACAACATGAATTCCTCTTCCCATATCTTATCCACTAATTAATATAAATGTAGGCATATTATTTCTATTAGACACATCACACCTAGCCATTTACTCCATCCTCAGATCTGGATGAACTTCACATTCAAAATACACACTCACTGGAGCTCTAGGAACAATAGCACAGACAATCATCTCATATGAAGTAATGTAGCAGTTATTCTATTCTCAGTCTTACTGATAAATGGATCATTTACACTTTCAACAGTAATTATTACACAAGAACACCTATGACTAATTTTCTCCTGACCCCTACCCAGAATTTGATTATCTCCGCAGGAGCAGAAATCCAATGAAGCCCCACTTGATTTAACGGAAGTAGCATCAAAACCTGTATATGTCTTCAATGTAGAAAATGTAGCAGGCCCATTCACCCCGTCCCTCCTAGAGAATATGTCAATTTCCCTATAATAAACATTTCCACAGCAATCTATTTTTAGGAGCATTCGACAGTCCCTAGGTGCCAGAATTATATACAGCCCAAGTCATCATTAAAACACATCTAACAATCTCCTTTCTATGAATTTGAGCCTCCTACCTACAATTTTGATATGATCAACGCATACATCTCTTATGAAAAGTTTTTTTACGACTAACATTAACCTTATGTATATGAGAGTTTTCACTACTTGTCATCATACCAGGCAACCCACCACAAATTTAAGAAATATGTCTGACAAAAGAGTTTCTTTGATAGAGTAAATCATAGAGGTTTCAATGCTCTTATTCCTGGAATTGAATTCTTCCTAATAATTTTACATTCTCCATGCTACCTACCACATTACACCACATGCTATATAGTAAAGTTCTCTAAGTAAGCTTCAGGCCCATACCCCCAAAATATTTTTGTATATCCTTCCTGTGCTAATAAACTCTCATTGTTTTTACCATCATTCTACTGACCATTTTCTCAGGAAATATAATTGTATAACAAGCTCACACTGGTTAATGGTATCCCCATTCTAATAAAACACATGAACCCATAACCTACAGAAGCATCCAACAAATATTTCCTAAAACAGTCCACCACATCAATACTACTTATAATGGCTATTATCATTAATCTAATATACTCTGGTCAAAGAGCACAATGAATAACAAGAATCTTTAATCCAGCAGCATCCACCCTCATGACAATCGCCCTTGTCACAAAAGTAGGACTTTCCCCATTTCACTTCTGATTGCCTGAAGTCACACGAGGCATCCCATGAACAGCAGACCTGATGCTATCAACATGACAAAATTGCAACCCTATCAGTTTTATACCACATGTCACCATCCATCAACCTAAATATACTATTAATCATAGTGATATTATAAATCATAGCTGGAGGCTGAGGCCGACTTCGCCATACTCACCTGGAAAATATTACACCCTCCTCATCAATTGCCCATATAGGATGAATAACAGCTATTATAATGTATATTCAGATCATAACAATCCTAAACATACTAATTTATATCATAACAACACTATCTTCTTCTTATTTATGCCTAGATCATGTACTACAAGAGTATCATTATCACACACATGAGATAAAACACCTCCCATCACAATCATTCTCCTCACCATTACAGTATCATTAGGACATCGCCCATCACTATCAGGCTTTCTACCCAAATGAATAATTATCCAAGAGATAACACAAACGACAACATCATTCTACCAACACTAATAGCCATCATAGCAGTCCTCAGCATATATTTCTACTTGCAGCTAACATACTCCACATCACTAACTATATTCCCTTCATTAAACAACACAAACACAAAACAATTTGAACATACAAAGAAATAACCTTCCTATCATTACCAATCATAATACCCACACGGTTACTACACACAACACCCATTCTATCGGTGCTGGACTAGGAATTTAGGTTAGTTCAGACCAAGAGCTTTCAAAACCCTAAACAAGTGAAATTTACTTAATTCCTAAAAATAAGGATTGCAAGACTTTATTCTACATCAATTAAATGTAAAGCAAACACTGTATTGAAGCCAAATCTTTACGAGATTGATGAGTTTTAACCCCAGGAAACTTAAGTTAACAGGCAAATCCTCTAGTCAACTGGCTTCAGTCTACTTCTCCTTCATTTGAGAAAGAAAAAAAGAAAAAAAAACGGCAGGATAATCACTGGCAGAATTGAAGCTGCTTCTCTGAAGTTAGAATTCAATTTGTTGATTCACCACAGGGTTTACCAGAAAGAGGGCTCAATCTCTGTCTTTAGATTTACAGTCTAATGCTAACTCAGTCATTTTACCTCTGTTCATACACTGCTGATTATTTTCAACAAATCACAAAGATATCGGCATTTTATATTTACTATTTGGTGCTTGAGCTGGAGTAGCAGGCAGCACCTTAATTATATTAATCCAGGCTGAGCTATGCTGACCTGGACCGCTACTTGGAGATGCCCAAATCTGAAAGGTTGTCATAACAGTCCCTGCACTTGTATTAGTTTTCTTTATAGCTGTACCCGTTATGATTGCAGGCTTTGAAAACTGACCTGGGCCACTAATAACTCGGACACCTGAAGTAGCATTTCCCCCAATAAATCATTTAAACTTTTGACTACTTCCCCCATCATTCTTACTCCTACTCATATCACCAATAGTAGAAGCTGGTTCTGGTACCAGTGGGACCGTGTATTCAGCTCTAGCCTGCAATCTGGCCCATGCAGGAGCCTCTGTCGACCTAACTGTTTTCTCCTTACATTTAGCAGGTGTCTCCTCAATTCTTGCTATTATTACTTTTATTACTATAGTCTTTTTTTTTTTTTACTATAGTCTTTAATACAAAACCAGCAGTCATATCCCAATACCAAACATCATTATTTGTTTAATCTTCCCCAACTATAGCCATATTACTATAATTACCAATCTCAGTCCAAGCAGCCAGAATTGCCATGCTGTTAAGAGATAGAAATCTAAACATTACTTTCTTTGACCCTGCAGGAGGAGACCGAATCCTATACCAACACCTCTTTTGATACTTTGCTCACCCTGAAGTCTGTATTCATGGCCTAACAGGGTTTGTTATAAACTCACATATCATTACATACTATTTAGGACAAAAATTGCCTTTCAGCTATCTGGGAATAGTATGAGTCATGTCCACTGGTTTTTTAGGAGTTCTCTTGTGGGCCCATCATATGTTTACCATAGGGATAGCTGTGGACTCAGGAGCATACTTTGCATCAGCTACCGTAATTACTTCTATCCCTACAGGAGTAAAAGTATCTAGCTGATTAGCAACTCTTTATTTAATTTTTCTTTTTCTTCTCTTTTTTTTTTTTTTTGGCTGAGTTGGGTCTTGCTTGCTGCGCATGGGCTTTCTCTGGTTGCGGTGAGCGGCAGCTACTCTTCGTTGCGGTGTGCGGCCCTTTCATTGCAGTGGCTTCTCTTGTTGCAGAGCACGGCCTCTAGGCGCGTGGGCTTCAGTAGTTTTGGCTTGTGGGCTCTAGAGGGCAGGCTCAGTAGTTGTGGCACACGGGCTTTTTGCTCCGCGGCATGTGGAATCTTCCCAGACAAGGGCTCGAACCCGTGTCCCCTGCATTAGCAGGCGAATTCTTAACCACTGCGTCACCAGGGAAGTCCCTGGTTAGCAACTGTTCACGGAGGGAATACTATATGACCTCCCACTATATTATGAGTTTTAGGCTTTAGGTTTTCTTTTTACAGTAGGTGGTTTGACAGGAATCATCTTAGCCAACTCATCCCCAGACATTGTCCTCCAGGATACATACTATGTAGTAGCACACTTCCATGACCTAATGTCCATGGCAGCAGTCTTCACTATTATAGGAGGCTTCCTACACTGATTCCCACTATTCTCAGGTTATACAGTTAACTCAGCATGAGCAAAAATTCACTTCACAAGTATATTTGTAGTAGTAAATATGACTTCCTGCAGCACTTTCGTGGCCTCTCAGGGATGTCACTACGTTAGTCTGAGTACCCTGAGGCACACACAACATGAAATATTTTGTCTTTAGGCTCATTCATCTCAGTAGCAGCAGTAATGCTAATAATCTTCATACTTTGAAAAGCATTTGTGTCTAAACAAGGAGTCTTAGCAGTGGAAATTGCTACTCCTAACCTAGAATGGTTACACGGATGTCCTCCACCATATCCTACGTTTCAAGATCCTACCTATGTAAATGTAAAATAAGGAAGGACTCAAGTCCTTTTCAACCAGTTTCAAGCCAACACCATAACAATTATGTCTTCCTCAATAAATGAGATAAAAGTAAAAAGTGATGTAGCTTTGTCAAAGTTAAATGATAGGCTAAAATCCTCTATATCACTAAGGCATATCAATTTCATCTAGGCTCTCAAGATACAACATCACCGATTATGGAAGAACTTTTTCATTTTCTTCGTCACACATTAATAGTGATTTTTAAAGTAAGTTCTCTAGTCCTCTATATCATTTCACTAATACTGACATCTAAACTCATATGCATACAATAGATGCACAGGTAGAGAAAATGTGAACAATTTACTAGCTATTATTGTAATCTTAATTGCCCTATCATCATTGTGAATCCTTTACATGATACATGAAATCAATAACTCTTCCCAAACCATAAAAAACTATGGGTCAGTAATGATACTGAAGCTACAAATCCACAGATTACGAAGATTTAAATGTTGACTCCTCTGTAATCCCCACATCAGAGCTAAAACCAGGAGCATAATGACTAATAGAAGTCAACAACCGAGTAGTTAGGGATAGTCATTGAATATTAATTTCATCTGAAATTGTTGTACACTCCGGAGTTGTTCCTTCTCAGGCCTAAAAGGAGCTGCTATCCCAGGACGCCTAACTTAAAGAATCCTAATATCAACAGGACCAGGCCTATGTTGTGGACAAGAGAGCTCGTTTTCCTGAGTTCAAAGACAGGACAGAGGGATATGGCTGAGATATGGGGTGAATCTGCAGCCCATGGGGATGCACTCTACAATCTCCAGTATAGGAATGGGGCCTCTAGGGTCCCAGGCCACCCACCACGCCCTCTGGAGCAGGATCTGGGCAACATTCCCTGTCAGTGATGAGGCAGCCCTAGCACTTGTCACGCCCCGATGTCATGTCCTATGTGGGCCCCATGCTCTTGGCACCACACCCCACACTCTGCAGGTCCATGCTACAGGGTCCTTCATGCCTCAGGAGTAGAGACCACACAGCAAGCAGTTCCCTCCCCAACCAGCAGGAGGAGGGGAGGAGAGCAGGGGCACCAGGGGACTCTCACTCAGACAACAACACCCCAGCGGTGCCAGCGGGGACAGTGATGATGCAGATGAGGCACAGACCAAGAGATGGGACCAGAGGACCCAAAAGGCAGCTGGTCAGGTCCTGGCTCACCTGCACCCCGGACACCTTTGTCCCGCATACACCCCCTTCCTCATACACCCTCTCCTTAAATGCAGATTCTTCAGATGCGAACAGGCAGAGCTTCAGACTGAAAGTCAGCTCTTCCAAAATGACCCGTCAGCAAACACTGCAGGATTCCACTCCAGTGGGTGCCCTGGAGTCGACAACTCAGGGACTGAAGTGGATATCGGTGCCAGGGGCAGTGGGAGGGAATGGGGAATGAGACTTTCATGGTTGTGGAATTTTGGTTTTGCAAGATGAATAGTTCTAGGGATGGTGGTGATGGCTCCACGAGAAAGTGAATCTATCTGATGCCTCAGAAACGTGCACTTAAAATGGTGATGATGGTAAAGTGTATGTGACGTGTGTTTTATTTCACTTAAAATAAATTCTTAAAATAATGTCTTGTTAACTGAGATTCCATTTCGACTCCCCTTCATCACAAATGTCGGAGGCCCAGACACAGTCCCCTACCTTAGGGGCCATCACGGTACCCTCACAGAGCACGTGGGAGACCATTCTTTGGGGGGCCTAGTCTGTGCTCACCTGACCTCTGTCCAGGGGGACCCAGGCAGTGGTGACCCCCATAGATTAGACATATGATATGCTATAGTATTAGTATGATACCACCAAGTGTTGTCACTCACCGGAACACAGAGCAGCAACCCACTCAAACATGCCTGACCTCATATGATTGTGATAAGATGAAGAGAAGAAAAGGAACCACAGGTTAATCAGGACAACACCCTTAATGCAGAGGTTGGAAATCTCAAAGGGGACAGGACACACTGCAGGCAAAGAGCGCATATGCGGTCTCACCATCCATGTGATCCTGACTCATGCAGGTATGGTGAGACCCACACAGTCCCCTCACCCTATACCTGGGGCCACACATCCACACTCACCAGGGTGACCCACCTCCCCAGACCCCTCCACCTGGGTCACATGTCCACAGTCCCAGGGTGACCTCACCTCCCCAGACCCTGCACCTGGGGTCACACGTCCCCTTGGTCAGGACACCATGGCTCTGCAGGGGGCTCCCCCAATGTGGAAACAAGCTGGGTCCCTGGGACCTCCTGGGATGGGAAAAAGTGTCAGGTGGGTCTCCTTTCCCAACACTTGTCCCAGAGGAGTCCTCCTCTTCTCACTTTGGTTCTGTGTGATTTTAACTGTTTTTACAGCTTTCATACTAGAGTTGAACACACGACCCTGGTGCTGGCATGCTCAGTCCTTTCTCGCCTCACTTACATGTTGAGGAAACGCACAGGACAGCAGGGCTGAAAGCCGAGGGGCAGCTCTGGACTCTGCTGAGTAGGGACGGTAGACTGGAGGGAGAGCTCAGCAGCAGCCTCAGCTGTCACCCATCGGCCTTTTGCCCGATCTGCGTGACCTGCAATCAATTCATCAGCTAAACCTGCTTCCCTATGCACCATGCACGTGCTGGTAAATTGGAATTATTGCCAGGTAGTCCTCCTGAGGATTCTCCATGAGCCCCAGGGAAGGTGAACCTTGCAGGGATTAAGACTAAGGCCCCGACCATAGCACTGACCCTTGGGAGGACCAGGTCACCACACTCAGAAGAGAGGCTGTTACGTAGACAAGCCCACCTCAGCTCCAGACCCCAGACATCTAAGCACAGACATTCAGATGCAGGCACGGAGCTTCCCAGTACTGAGGCCAGGCCGGGTCTCTACCCAGGTCCCCATAGTCCTAGCGTACACAGAACATGGTCAGTTCTAAATCTTATTATAGACAACACATGGTCAGCTCTAAACATAATCAGTAGACAGGACATGCAGAGGTCTAAATCTACCATGTAGACACAACTTGATCATGTTTAAACTAGCTTAGGGCTGATCTCATAGGGGGTACAGATCACACACATGGGTCTCTCATCTTTGGACACCCACATCAGGAAACTGAACAAAATCTTTGTCATTAAACATTTCAACAGGCAAAACAGAAATGTTCCCAATTTCTCTGGCCACCTGATGGTCAGGATCCACGGGCGAGCCACGAACTTCTTAGAGTGCAGCCCAGTCTGCTGCCAGGACACACAAGAAGTGGCCTGATTCCAGCCTCCCAGGCTTCCAGAAGGAGGCGGCCACACTGGAAGCCAGGTCAGGAGAGTCCTGCATGGTCCGGGCCGGGAGATCCGGTCTGTCCATTTGGCTGGCCGATTCCGGGCAGGGCGCTCAGGGCCTCTGAGAGCCCTGCACTCAGGTCCTGCTTCCCTGCAGCGTGTGCCTGTGCGTGTGCGTGTGCGTGTGTGTGTGTGTGTAGAGGGGGCGGTGGCTGACGGCTCCCATGGTTCCCAACCCGGGCACCGCGCTGTCTTCGAGGGGAGGCACGGGGAGAGGTAGGGGCACAGAAGCCGTTGGAGAGGAGAACCCACCGCGGAACTCCTTGCACACTGGCTCGCCCCACCCGGAGACCCGCCTGCCCATCGAGGGCCGCATGTCGCCCCCCAGTACCCCACCCCCGAGGGCAGGGTGCCTGCTCTTTCAACAGCACAGGGTCTCACATGAAGGAGACCCAGTGGGGACTGTCAGCCCCCGACTCCTGATGCTGTGTTTGGGGAGAATGAACCCCCTTGACTGGGCGATGGGACCCTGTGAGGAAAGAGGTGGCGGCCCGATCCAAGTCGGGGCCTGGCTGAGATATGAGAAAACAGGAGCCAAGAGCAAGGCCTGGAGGCCAGGCCAACAGGAGGGACACCCCCAGCCTTGGCCGGGCTCTCCAACGGTGATATTGTTGCTTTAGGGGACATGGGACAGGTGACTGAATGTAATGGGAGTCTAAACTGGACCCTGAATGGGGCTTAAAGAAGGTGTGAAGGATGTTACTGAGACAGTGACAGTCATTGGAAGACAAACTCTGTGTCAGGATATCCTGCTCCATCCATTTAAATCCCTGAGATCTGTGACCTTTACGTGGCTACGCAGGATTGTTAGAGCAGCTGCGTGCGGATATATCTGGGGCACAATTCAGTCTGCAGCCAACTTGCAAGTGGTTCCAGCAAACACACAGGTGTGCGCACAGGCAGGCACAGCACACACACAAACATATGCACGTGCACAGCACAAATATATTCACACACTAGCATGTGAACACACATGCACCCATATGCCCATGCACACACTAATGTGTGCAAGTGCACATACCTATGCACATGCACAGCATATGTATGCAAACAGGCACATGCACACGCATAGCACACACACAGGGAATAAAGTGAATCCGTAAAGCATTAATTCCTGAACACAAGTGAAGCTGACATGTATTTTCCCCTTTTCTTAGCCTTGATGTTTTCCACAACAAAAAGTTTAAGAAAAATGATAACGGCAAATGACCTTTGATTCATAGGACTTTCTGATTTTATTACACAAATATTATGACAGTAGAAATGAATGTAGATATTACATGTGTCCACTAATGGATGAATGGAGAAGAAAAACACGGTCCATCAATACAAGGGAATGCTATTCAGCCTAAAAAGGAAATCAGTTCTGACACAGGATGCAGCATGGATGAACCTTGAGGGCATTATGCTCAGTGATGTAAGCTAGACACAAAAAAACAAACAGTGCTTGATCCATTCATACAAGGCCCCTAGAGCAGTCGGAAATATAGAGACATAAAGTAGGATGTTGAGGGCCAGAGGCTGAGGGAGGGAAAATGGGGAGTGAGTGTTTAATGGGGACTGTTTCAATTTTGCAAGATGAAAAAGTTCTGGAGGATGATGGTGGTCAGCTTTGCACAACAGTGTGAATTACTTCCTGACCCTGAAATGTGCATTTAAAAATGGTTAAGATAATACATTTTATGTTATGTGTACCAGACCACAATTTTTAAAACTTTTCAAAAAACAACAGGAAATAGTCCATGAATACCACAAAATGTACAACTTCACTAACAACAGAGGGATTAAAGCCATAAGCAAAATACTGTGCATACACCTACCAGAATGGCAGACATGAAAGACATAGTATCAAATATCAGCAGGATGTGGAGCAATGGAAAGCCTGCTACGCAACGGGAGGATGCAACCACTTCTGAAGCAATCGGGCCTCAGATAGCGAAGTCTGTGCACAGAGACCCAGAGTGCTCCTCCCAGTTGAAGACAAACCCACCAGCCCTGTACCAGGACACACCGACATGGACTTGCAGCCACAGGAGCCAAACCTGAAGGAACCTGAAGGCCATCACAGACGGATGCAGAAATGAACCATGCACGCTCCTATGAAGGAATATTCCACAGCAATGGAGTACATTTGGTTTAAAGGTAGTAAAACTATAAAAATTATTTTTTAAAGAAAACTATATTTACAAGATGAAAGAATCTATAATTCTGGCACCTAGGGATTGTCGAATGCTCCTAAAAATAGATTGCTGTGGAAATGTTTATTATAGGGAAATTGATATATTCTCTAGGAAGGACGGGGTGAATGGGCCTGCTACATTTTCTACATTGAAGACATGTACAGGTTTTGATTCTACGTCTGTTAAATCAAGTGGGGCTTCACTGGATTTCTGCTACTGCGGAGATAATCAAATTCTGGGTAGGGGTCAGGAGAAAATTAGTCATAGGTGTTCTTGTGTAATAATTACTGTTGAAAGTGTAAATGATCCATTTACCAGTAAAACTGAGAATAGAATAACTGCTACATTACTTCATATGAGATGATCGTCTGTGCTATTGTTCCTGGAGCTCCAGTGAGTGAGTATTTTGAATGTGAAGTTCATCCAGATCTGAGGATGGACTAAATGGCTAGGTGTGATATGGCTAATAGAAATAATATGCCTACATTTATACTAATTAGTGGATAAGATATGGGAAGAGGAATTCATGTTGTGAGAGCCAGGGTTAAGGCTAGCATTGTGGCAATAATATATAAATTGATGATGTTGATGGACATAGTGGGTCTTTAATAAGTAATTTCAATGCCTCAGCAATGGGTTGTAATCATCCATGGGGGCTGATGATTTTTGGCCCTTTCTGGATTTGTATATAGCCTAGGATTTTCCATTTAGTTAATATGAGGAATGCTATGGTGAATTAAATTGGGTAATTTGTGAAAGAATGTTGATTATAAACATATTCTTAGGAAGAGTACTTGAACCAGTGCAGAAAAAGTTTCATTTTTACATAATTACCGGGCTCTGCCAGCGTAACGAACCCTGTTCTACAGTAGGGTATGTATAAATTAATTGAATGTAGATTATATCATCATTTAGTTTGAAAACATTTTGTAAAGTAAGCCGTATTGCTCTTGTCCTTTCATACTGGAAGAAATCTGCTATAGACAGAAACCAACCAGGATGACTCCAGTCTGAACTCAGATCACGTGAGACTTTAATCGTTGAACAAACAGACAATTAATAGCAGTTATACCGTTGAAATGTCGTGATCCAGCATCAAGGTCATAAACCATATTGCCCATATGAACTGCAGAATACAATTACACTGTTATTCCCAGTAAAACTTGTTCCATTGACCAGTGTTTTAGAAGAACAGGTGATAAAGCATTTTGACTAGCTGGCCTAAATTTTATTCACTCAGAAGTGGTTTTATTCTCCAAAAAATAAATGGCACACGGGCTCAAGACACACCGGCTTCAGTAGTTGTGGCGTGCAGACTCAGTAGTTGTGGCCCACTGGCTTAGTTGTTCCGTGGCACGTGAGATCTTCCCAGACCGGGGATCGAACCGGGTCCCCTGCATTGGCAGGCGAATTCTTAATCACTGCATCACCGGGGAAGTCCCAGATTCACAGTCTCCCTTTTAATATACCTTAAGCCCAAAGAATCCATGGAAAATTGTTAGAGAAAATAAGGCAATAAATATTGTAAGGACTATAACAGAAGCATATAGTACACAGTTCATATAGACACATCCCAAGCAGTTACAAAGTATATTAAAAGGGAGGCTGCAATTTTAAAAGAATAAGAAAAATTATACCCACAAACTCCCAATCTTTCCTGAAACGTTGCAATCTGAAACCCTATTGTAGGAAGCAGAAGATTCCACGAGACATTCTACAAATGAAGGACTCCAAACCCTGTGGTTGGATAAGGAATTCTGGAAGGAAAGTATCCTCACCCAAGGAGAGCAGGTTCCTATACTTCTCTAACATCACATCCCTGTACAATTCCCATTGATCTTGGTCCACACATTCTCACTCCTCTTGACAGAAATCTATGGCCACATCCTGGAATGTCAGCAGTCCCAAAATTAAACGTACACATGCCATGTGGCCACGGGAAGAGTTCATAATATGACCCAAGAAGATAACAGCAAGTTAAGAGAAGGTTTTAATTTAGAAGAGTGTCTTCAATTATCCAATAATACATATATATATATATATATATATATATATATATATAATTTTTTTTTTACAAAGTAACTTTCTCTACCTTATTTCTAACTACAAGAAAAGAGTATGGCATGTGATCCACAAAACCAGTATAGAGACTATACTTGTCTGGCAAAGAAATGATAAAATGATGGTTTCAACACAGGCATGTGCATTTTTGAGTGTTTTATTTATATCAAACTGGATAAAATGTGTGTATTTCTCATAGAGAAAAGACCTGTCGAGGTAGAAATGTACCTTTCAACTATTCATGGGTACACGAGTACACTGGGGAGATTGTAAAAGTGCAGATTGTGATTCAGTAAGTCCGGTGGGCCTGAGGTCTATTTTTTTAACAAGCTCATTTTTAACTAGTGATGCCACAGTCTCTGATTCATTAACCACAACTGTGAATATCAGAGACATAATTAGAAAGGTAAAAATTCATATTTAATTTTGAACTTAAAGTGTTTTATGAATTTTACACCTTTAATAGAATAGTGAGCACAGCAGCAACAATCATTTGTGAGTATTTACTATAGACTGTGTATCTTTCTAATTTTTTTGTGTAGGATTCCAGGAAAAAGGCCTGGGCTGCGGCCACAATGGGCATGGACCCCAGTCCGGGTCGCCCCTCCATGACCCCCGACGGGGCCCTGCGCTCCTGGCGGCTCCCTCCCCCGCCGCCCCGCTCCCTCCCGGAAGGCCTCGGGGCAGAGCGGTCCCACCCACTGCGCGCTGAACAGAGCCCGCGTTTCCTCAGAGCTGGAACTCCCGGCTCAGGCGGGGTCTCTTCCCTCCGCCTTCACGGAACTGCCCCGCAGCCCGAGGGGAGGGCGACCTCACTGAGGCTGCCGGCTCTGGAGGTGCCCCGGCGGCCGAAGCCATGACAGTCGCGGGGACGGCGGGCCGGGTAAGTGGGCGCCGACCCTCCGCCTGGTCCGGTGCCCGGGCGGCAGCACAAGACCAGCTTCTGAGGGGCAGGGGTTCGCTGCCACCCGCCGCTGCTGTGCAGAAAAAGCGGCCTCCAGCGTCTGGTCCCCGGGAACTTCGGTCCGTCCTCTCGCCCCTGCCCTCGTCCTGGCTCATGAGGCCTGTTGGGCGCGAGGAGGGGGTCGGCCTGAGCGTCCTGAGGGGAAACGGGGCAAGGGAGGCTCAGGGTCCGGCTGCAGCGTCAGCGCCCCTCTTTCCGACTGCGGGGAAAGCGGCTGAAAACTCCTCCCGAGGTGCGCAGGCCCCTTATTCAGCCGAGTCCCTCTGCGCTCCTTCCTCCCTGAGCTAAAGTACCGGGGGGAGGGGACAGGGCAGGGAACTGGCGCAGGTAAAGGGGAATATCAAAAGGTGATTGTTAACTAAGGAAAACCAGCTCTCCCAAGGTGAGGAATGCGGCGCTTTTCTTTGCCTGGGCTCACTGAATTCCTTCCTTTGATATGCACCTCAGCTCTCTGGGGCCTGCATTCTGTATTTGCATATCCTGAGTGCCTCAGGGCCCGCCGGCTCACATTGGAGGGCTGCAAGTGCTGAAGACTGTGACATCCTTTGTTTACTGATAGGGCAAGAACTATTCCATTTCTCACAGGCTTGAGGGGCAGACAGTGGAAAAAAGTCAGAGAATCTCACTCGGCCTGTACTTTGGTTTACATATAGATAATATTTATACTTAACTGTGCTAATAGAGGTTCTCAAGTCCAATCAACTTGTACTACTGCCCTCTATGTATCAATTTCATCAATATCATAAGATAAATGCCTATAGAATTGACTTAATCCATTTAAATAGGATAAAGATTTTTAAAGGAAATATAATAGAAATATAACAACAAAACCTTTACCACTAAAGGCTGGGTCTGGAAAACCCTAAATAAATGTTCCATTGTTAAAATATTGAAAGATGTAGTCAATAGAAATATCAACAAAAATGACAAATAATAAGGGTAGCAGAATGTTGAAATGTTCTATCTTTATCATTAAAGTGGCAGAAAATCATTTATTAGTAGGCACTGGGGGCAGAAGATGCCTGATTTTATATCTGTGTCATATTTGTGCAGTTGTTTCAACAAGTAACTTAAAGACAAAATGGAAAAACAAGGAGGTTTGTGCCTGAGATCATGTTGATGTGAAACCAGGGATGGCCACCTTGTGCCAGGTGAGTTAAGTTTACCTGGCAGGTAGACCGCAGAGCTCCTGGGAAGCAAGGGTTGGAATTTTTCTGCTGGGTGCCCCTTAGGTTCTGTGACTTGACTGACTGTGAGTCATGTTTCGGGAAAGACCTGATCACAGGAAAAGGGTGGGAATAGAGTGATTTGGGGAGCAGCTAACAACATTCATCACAGCTCACGGCCTGAATGAATTTTAAAGAAACAGGAAAACAAATGCTTCTTATGGAATCAGAGAATGTGAGGGCTGGACAATCCCAGAAAAGGAGGAACACCCATCCCATTTTCCAGATGACAAAACAGAGGTCCAGCAAGGTGAAATCACTCACCCAAGTTGCACCCGTCTCTCCTCCCCACTACGTGGTTCATGAAAGCAGGACTCTTCCTGTCTTGATCACTGCTGAACCCCCAAAAGGGCCAGGCATCTAGCAGCTGCTCCAAAAATTTGCGTTGACGGTAGGAACAATGCTATTTCTTTCTTTCTCACTCTTATTCAGGATTGTGCCAAGAACTCCCCAGGTTGCAATGTAATTCGATAAATGTAAATATTAATTGAGTTTTGTTGTGATGAGGACTTAGGCTTTGAAGGTAACAGACTTGGTTCAGATCTTGGTTCTGCCACTCCATAGCTGTTTGGCTTTGGGAAAATTACTAAACCTCTCTGAGATTATTTCCTCCTTTTTAAGGTGTGGATAAATCTATCTGAGCCAGCAGAGCACCTGCATGAGAGATGTGCACTAAATATTGGTCTTTCTCACTCTCCTACGCCATCTCTCTGTTCTTCCCAGAGAAGCAGTACAGAAGGAAATAGTACTTTTTTTAAAAATAGTTAACTAATTAATTAATTAATTTGTTTTTGGCTGCGTTGGGTCTTCGTTGCTATGCGCAGGCTTTCTCTAGTTGTGGCAAGCGGGGGCTACTCTTTGTTTCGGTGTGCGGGGTTCTCATTGCGGTGGCTTATCTTGCTGTGCTTTTTGTGGAGCACCGGTTCTAGGCGCGCGGGTTTCAGTAGTTGTGGTCTGCAGGCTCAGTAGTTTTGGACCATGGGCTTAGCTGCTGCGCGGCATGTGGGATCTTCCCTGACCAGGGCTCGAACCCCTGTCCTCTGCCTTGGCAGGCAGATTCTTAACCACTGCGCCACCAGGGAATTCCGATATAGTACTTTTTAAAGAGGGGTTTGAATTTATTTCAGATTGTGTACATTTTTCTTGTAGAAAAGATTATTCCACTATAGAAACATAAACACGCAAAACCACTCCAAATGCAGTATTTTATGGTTTAGATATTATCAGTCACATTTTTTTTTTTAAATAGGTATTTGTCTCTTTGGGTTTTTTTTTTTTTTAAAGAAATTCACGTTCTTTTATTTATTTATTTATGACTGTGTTGAGTCTTCGTTTCTGTGCGAGGGCTTTCTCTAGTTGCGGCAAGTGGGGACCACTCTTCATCGCGGTGCGCGGGCCTCTCACCATCGCGGCCTCTCTTGTTGCAGAGCACAGGCTCCAGACGCGCAGGCTCAGTAATTGTGGCTCACGGGCCCAGTTGCTCCGTGGCATGTGGGATCTTCCCAGACCAGGGCTCGAACCCGTGTCCCCTGCATTGGCAGGCAGATTCTGAACCACTGCACCACCAGGGAAGCCCCTATCAGTCACATTTTATAAGTAATTGGGCAAATGCCAAAGCACTAGTTACTGGGGCATAAGAAGACTCAAATCTGGGGTGACCCCACCCCAATTTCAAGAGCAGGGTGTGCTTTTCAAATCCATGTTTCATCTGGTCTTTGTTTCTCATCCATCCTCTGTGTCTGCCTTTCTCAAGAAGGCTCAGATCCTCGGCTTTCACACCCTCCCGGCTGGCTGTGCCCCAGCTCCCGGCCTGGAACCTCTGCGTGCCTGAGTGTGCCTGCTCCCCCTGTGCATCACCAGCTTTGCCAGGTAGCTGCTGTATCATGCACTGCTTGCTGTACCCAGAGTACCTGGACCCTTCTGGTACATGAAGTGCACCCTCCTCACCATGTGTGCAGCCCATCCCCTTACCTTATATCCTGCCTCTAAGCCAGGCTTGGGGGTGACTACAGTGTGCATTCAGCTGTGTTAGGTGCTGGGATCAAAGTGAAGTTCCCAACTTTTGAAGTGGTAGGCTTGAGGGGCACACAGTGATTTAAAGTCGGGTCACCTGACTTAAAGGGGGGACTGATTGATTTAAAGCCAAGGCAGCTGACTTAAAGCCTGCGTCCCTCAGCTGCAGGACGAGACCAACTTTGGCGGTGCACGGGTTCGCTCCAAGCCAGCACTGCTGTTCAGGAAGAGATTCCAGTAGCGCCTTAGTGCAAGGGGACTTGGTCCGTTGTCTTGCCCCTGCCCTCAGAGGGGGCCACCTGCTCTTCTGGAGAATCAGGGAGGGGGAAGTGCAGAGTCCCGGCTGGAGTTGCGGCACCGCTTGTCTGATGGCAGGGAAAGGGGGACAGGGCTGTGTGGTGTCCTGGGGCTGGACTCAGCAGGTCGACTCAGCCTCTCAGCCTCCTAACCTCCCCCCCCACACACTCCACAAGAGTTTCCAATAATATGTAATTGCGCCTTAGGTTCTCGGTCTTCAAACTCATCCCCAGGCTCCCAGGTCCCTTGATTCAGCCAATTCCTCTGTGCTCTTTCTTCTATTAGATACAATCCCAGAGGGAGGGGCTGGGGGATGGGACTGGAGGGATGCCGGCAGCACTGGCCTCAGCTGACTAAAGAGATCCGGGGCCTGCGCTATCACACATGTGCGAGGACCCTTAAGGCGGAATCGAGGGGGCCAGTTAGAGGCAGTCCTTGCTGCCTCAAGTGAGTATGGATCACCGTCGGGTGGGGAGCACGCTGACCCCTGAGAAGTACTGTTAGGAGGATGTGTTCCTCCCTCGGCTTCAAGGACGTGGGTGGGCTTCAGGGCTCCAGTTCCCCTCCAGGCCTCCAGGTCCGACTGCACCGCAGCGGCCTTGCAGACCCGCCTCCCTGTCCCAGAACTTGCCAGGCTCCAGGAAGAATCCAGACAGCAGAGATGGTGCCTGAGGGCTCCAGCTTGAAAAGTGCTGTCCCTGGGGACCCAACAGTGGAGGGAGGAAGGGTGAAGGGAGTGGGGGGGGTGGGGTCGGGAGGGGTGGCTGCCCTGGGAGACGTTGAGAGAGAAATATCGCCCCCCACACCCCCTGCCCCTGCAACTGACCCATTGATGCCATAGTATCTTAGGCCCTTTTAGTCAGAGATGCCTCTGCTTCTTTACTCCTGTGTTCAAAACTATGCAAAACCAACTCTTCATCCTCTTGCTGCCTTGCCAGGACTTTTAAAGCACTGTTCTTTTGAAGCACTCGTTCCCTAAACTGCAGTTTGGAGCTGTCCCAGCTATTTAAAAGTGTTCTCCTTAAACTGAGACTAAATCCTACTCTTTTGGAAAAACGGCCTTCACTTCACTGGAGATCGTCTTTTCTGCCCATTCCTTCCTTCTACTGCCCTCTTAAGAACCCCTTTGCTCAAAGAGCTTGGTGATTTACTTTTTGCTTGATGTCAAAGAGAAACCTTCCCCATGCACCCCAAAAAGCTTTCCTGGAACATAGGTGTTTCACAACCATGACAGTGTTTTGCAGTTAGTATACACTGGGTAGAGTGCCTAGCAATCCCTCCAAGAGCCAGAGGTGAGCAGACCTTTACTTATTTGATTGGATGCCCTTCAAGTTTAGGAAGGTCCCATTCTTATGACCCAGCAGGTAAGACAGAGCCCTGGATGGCTGTGGCTGTGATTAGATAACTTCTGATGATTTTATTTCCCTTACTGAGCTGCTGCTTCTAGGTTAAATTCGTTTTATTACCTGTCCATTTTTAAAGAAAGGCTGACAAAGTCACTGTAATAGGTCAGGAGTCTGAACTCAGGGTTGGTCAAAGGTACTCACAGGGAGGAAGGTGGATAAAAATAGGTGGGTAAAATAGGAGGGTTGGCAAGTACAGCCAGGACACCCGTGTTCATCATGCATACTAATAGAGGCCAGAATCTCCTCATTTATCTCTGGTGGGAAGTGCTGATGGTTTCACAGGATCAAACTCAAATCATATTCAAACTAGGGGATTTCCCTGAGCATGAAAGGAAGTATCCGTCCCTAGCAGGAGTCGCTGCCGAGAAATAAAGACGTAGATGTAGAGAACGGACCTGAGGACACAGGGAGGGGGAAGGGTATGCTGGGATGAAGTGAGAGAGTAGCATGGACATATATACACTACAAAAGGTGAAATAGATAGCTATTGGGAAGCAGCTGCATATAGCACAGGGAGATCAGCTCAGTGCTTTGTGACCACCTAGAGGGGTGGGATAGGGAAGGTGGGAGGGAGACACAAGAGGGAGAGGATATGGGGATATATGTATACGAATAGTTGATTCACTTTGTTATACAGCAGAAGCTAACACAACAAGGTAAAGCAATTATACTCCAATAAAGATGTTAACAACAACAACAACAACAAAAAACCCAAAATCTAAGTCAATCAAGCCAACGGAGACAATGTATGTGTTTACAATTCAAGAAATCCACAAGGGAATCCTTTATTCTGTAGGCAATGAATGGTCCATTCGAAAAGGAAAAAACTTTCTAAAATGTTGTCTTTCCATTTATTGTTCAGAACATCATTTTTATACCTCTGCATTTCTTACTATTCAAAGCCAAGTCACGTGAGTTACAGGGAAGCAGCTGATGGATTTAAAGTTGGGTCACTTGATTTAAAAACCAGTGGCAGTTGATTGATTTAAACCCCGGTCATATGACATGAGGAGGGGGTGCTAAAAATTGCTTTTTCATCTCTGGCTCAGAATATCATATTTACCTTGGTTTTTCTTATGATTTAGAAAACTTGAGCTGTCTCTCCTTGGAATCATCAGGAGAAAAATACAGTATTTCAGGTTCATTCTTGAAACCAACTTCTCACGGTTAAGGTGTATTGGCTACAAGATCTTCCTTCTTCAAGAGATTCCAAACCTCTGTAAGACACTTCATTGTAATTGGAGAAAAAAGAAGAATGAATTCAGGCCAGCAGCTGCAGGAGGCCAAGGCAGCCCCCAGGACTAGGGAAGGAGGAGGAGGAAGGGCTGAGAGGAAGGCCATTAGAGCAGACAACCTCCAGAGGGCGCTGAAGCACCGGCAGAGCCCACCTGCCACTCCCAGTTTGGCACTCCAGGGTCAGATTTGGATTTGGAGATGGGGTTGCTGTAACCCCAAGGAGGTGAACAGAGAGGAGGAGTTGATTACCGGTCTCCTCTGACTCTCTAACCCAAATTGCCTGGCTTCACAGCGGGGACAGGGTTTTGCTTTCAGCAAACTGATGGGGCACTTCCAGGCTGGTCGGGTTGCCCAGTGGCCCGACAGCCTGACAGGCTGACTGCGGTGTGACTGCCCTTTGTTTCTCCAGAATCTGTGCATCAGGAGGTGCATGGGTGCGGGAGCCCATCCACCGCCCCTCCCCCCAAGGGGGATGGCACCTTCCCTGGCTGTACCCTATGATCACCAGGTACTTGAAATGAATGCAAGTTTTTTGACTTCAAGGAAAAGCTCACATAACCGTTTCTTCCTCATAATGTGTGGGATTTACTATAATGGAAGGACATTAGAAAGAACAGGTAGAAAACTCACCTGTTGGTCTCCATGTAGGAGTTTATTTTGCATGAATCCCTCCTACGTGAGTAGATAGCAGAGGTTTATTTTTGTTCCCGTGTGTGTAGTTGTGGCAGAGGATGTAGGTATGGTGATTTGAAGCCCTCAAAGAAATATTCTCAGAACTCTCAAGATTTCTCTTGATCGGAACCGAAAGAGACCTGGAAAAGGAGGAAAAGAAAAGGAGGAGGGAGAACGAATGACTGTTTCTCAGTAAATACACCTTCCTGGTTGATTGTTCTGTCTTCTCATTTCTTTTAACTTCTATGTATGTCTAATGGAATAATGTAGAAAGGCTGATTTTTATGCTTTAAAAGATTTTACATCACAAAGAAACTAGAAGTGGCTAACAGAACTTATTCAAATCAATTTTGCATAGAGACTTTGATATTAAATTTGGATACTAAAATGGGTTTATCCCAATTTTCTCTTTCTTTTTGAGTGAATATTTGTAACATATTTTTGTAGATAATAATTTATCCTAGATATACAAAATTGTGAGAATGGGTACCATTTTTTACCACTTAAATGATTTCTTTTAAATGAATAGATTGTACACGTTAAATGCCAATGTTGTGTCTTACGTGTTGTTTTTTAATTCCTAGATTTCCAAAACTTGTGTTTATTTAATTGATTTCTATCTAATAATCTGTGTCTCCCCTTTATTGTTTCTTACTTTATATTCTATTGATCTATAGTTAATTTACATTATTATATTAGTTTCAGAGGTACAGCATAGTGATTCATAAATGTTTAGGTTCTTCTCCATTTATAGTTATTATAAAAGAGTGGCTATATTCCCCATGCTATACAGTACATCACTGTAGATTATTGATTTTCTACATAGTGGATTGTACCTCAAAATCTCCTACCACTATTTTGCTCCTCCACCCTATCTCTCCCTGCTGGTAACCACTAGTCTGTTCTTTAATCTGTGAGTCTGTTTTTTTGTTGTTATTGTATTCAATTTTTTAGATGCCACGTGTAAGTGATAACATACCATGCTTGTTTTCTCATACCATACCATGCTTTTTTTCTCATAACATGCCATGCTTGTTTTCTCTGCGGTTTATTTTACTAAGCATAATACCCTCCAAATCCATCCATGTTCTTGCAAATGGCAAAATTTCATTTTTTGCTGAAGTCATCATAAAAAATCTTTTTTATCCACGAAGCTATTGATGAACACTTAGTTTGACTCTATATCTTGGCTATGGCAAATAACACTGTTATGAACATTGGTGTGCAGTTATTTTTTTTGAAATAGTGTTTTTGTTTTCTTCTGATATACCCAACAGTGAAATTGCTGGATATTATGGTAGTTCTATTTTTCGTTTTTTGTGGAACCTCCATTCTGCTTTCCACAGTAGCTGCACTACTTCACATTCACATCAAGAGTGTACAAGAGTTTCCCTTTCTCCACATCCTCACCAACCTTTGTTATTTGTGATCTTTTGGATGACAGCCATTCTGACAAGACTGAGGTGATATATCTCATAGTTTTGATTTGCATTTTACTGCCGATTAGCTATGTTTAGCATCTTTGTGAGTTCTGGCTGTCTATATGTAGTTTTTCCTTGGAAAAAAAGGTCTATTTAGGTCTTCTCATTTTTTTAAAAAAGATTTTGGGTGTTTTTTTGATATTGAGTTGTATGTGCTGTTTCTGTAGTTTAGGTATGAACCCTTGCTTGGTCATCTTTTTTGATGTTAACCTCTTATCATGTGCAAATATCGTCTCTCCCTCAGCAGGTTGTCTTTTCATTTTGTCTTTGGTTTCCTTTGCTGTGCAAAATCTTTTAAGTTTAGTGAAGTCCCATTTGTTTATTTTTGCTTTTGTTTCATTTGCCTTAGTAGACTGAACCTAAAACTGTTGCTATCATTTATGTTGAAGAATGTTCTATAATTTCCTCTAGGGGTTTTATGGTTTCTGGTCCTACATTTAGGTCTTTATTCAGTTTTGCATTTATTTTATATATGGTGTGCTAAAATAATCTAATTTTATTCTTTTCCATGTAGCTGACCAGTTTTCCCAGTACCACTTATTGAAGAGACAGTTTTTTCTCCATATTGCCTGCTTTGTCATACATCAATTAAATATAAGTGTGTGGGCTTATTTCTGGGATCTCTATTCTATTCCAGTGATCTTTGTGTCTCTTTTTGCTCTGGTACCTTTCTCTTTGATTACTGTCGCTTTGCAGTATAGTCTGAAGTCAAGGTGCGTGACGCCTCCAGCTGTGTTCTTTCTCAAGATTGTTTGGCTATTTGGGGTCTTTGTGTTTCTATACAAATTTTAAAATTACTTTTTCAAGTTCTGTGAAAATGCTTTGGTATTCTGATAGGGATTGCATTAAATCTGTAGATTGTCTTTGATAGTATGGTTATTTTAACAGTATTAATTCTTCCAGTCGATGCACATGCTATATTTTTCCATCTTTTTGTGTTGTCTTCAACTTCTTTCACCAATGGCTGATAGATTTCTGAGCACATGTCTTTTACCTGCTTAGGTGTGTTTATTCCTAGGTGTCTTATTCTTTTTGATGTCATTGCATATGGTATAGTTTTCTTAATTTTTCTTTCTGACAGCTTTGAGTTTTGTTTTTTCTTCTTTTTCTAATTCCTTCAGGTGTAATGTTAGGTTGTTTATTTGATATTTTTCTTGATTCCTAAGAATAAGCTTGTATCACTATAACTTCCCCCTGTGAACTGCGTTGGCTGTGTCCCATAGATTTTGGATCATTGTGTGTTCATTTTCATTTGTCTTGGGTATTTTTAGAATCCCTCTTTAATTTCTTCAGTGTTCCTTTCTTCCCCTTTTATTCCATTCATCTGTGATGTGAGGACTATCTTTAATATTATGTTTGGATTTCTTTCAGTTTTGTTTGTGTGTGTGTGTGTGTGTGTGTGTGTGTGTGTGTGTGTGTGTGTGTGTGATTATTTAAGTTGCTGAGCTCTTAATTTCACATGGACACTAACAACCCTGCATTGTTACTCTGCTCCCCCACAGTTACTGAATTTGACCTTATATTTTACATCTACTTGTTTTGTGTGTCCCTTAACTTCTTATTGTGAATATAGATGATTTTATTACTGTTTTTTTTTTTCATCCTTCCTATTAGCTGTGTCCATGGTTGATTTACTACCTTTGTTGAATATTTGCCTTAACCAATGAGGTTTTTCCTTTAGTAAGTTTCCTTTCCTAATTTTTATGTTTCAATCGTGACCTTTTCTTTTTCACTTAGAAAAGCCCCTTTAAGATTTCTCATATAGCTGGTTTAGCGATGCTGAGCTCTTTTAGTTTTGCTTCTCTGTAAAACTTTAGATCTGACCATCAAAGCTGAGGGAGAGCCTTGCTGGGTAGAGTATTTTTGCTTATAGGCTTTTCCCTTTCATGACTTTAAATATACCGTGCCCCTCCCTTCTGGCATGCAGAGGTTATCCTGAAAAGTCAGCAGATAACTTTATGCAATTTCCCATGTTTGTAACTTGTTGCTTTTCCTTTGCTCCTTTTAATAGTGTCTTTTTATCTTTATTATTTTTTTTCCATTTTAATTACAATGAGTCTTGGTGTGGTCCTCTTTGGGTTGATCCTGTTTTGGCCTTACTGTGTTTACTGGACTTGGATGTCTGTTTCCTTTCCCAGGTTAAGGAAGTTTTCAACTCTTATGTCTTCAGGTATGTTCTACACTGCTTTGTCTTTCCTTTTTGCTTCTGGGACCAGTATAATGCAAATATTAGTACACTTGATGTTGTTTCACAAGTCTGTTCAACTTTCCTCATTTCATTTTAATCTATTGTTTTACCGTTCATCTTCAGTGATTGCCAGTACTCTGTCCTTCAGTTTTCTGATTCATTCCTCTGTATCATTTAGTCTACAGTAGTTTCCTTTAATGTATTTTTCATTTCAGTTATTGTATTCCTCATCTCTGTTTTGTTGTTCTTTAATGTCTAACTCTTTTTAAAAATAAATCTAACTTCTTGCTCTGGTCGTCCATTCTTCTCCTGAGTTCTTTGATCATCTTTACAGTCATTACCTTGAACCCTTTGTTGAGGAGATTGGCTATCTCCACTTCACTTAGATCTTCTTCTGAATTCTTATCTTGGTACTTCATTTGGATCGTGTTTCCGTGTCACCTCATTTTTCTTAACTTCCTGTTTTTATTGCTATGTGTGTAGTAGGTTCGTTACATTTCCTGACCTTGGGGAAGTGGCCTTTTGTAGGAGCTGTCCTATGGGTCCCAGCAGCCCCCTCTCCCCTGGTCACTAGAGCTATATATTCTAGGTGTATGTACCCCCTATGTGGGCTGCTTGGGCTCTTCTGCTGTGGTGGGCTGACTACTGTGGGTAGTCTGGTAGGCTTGGCTGCCCCCAGACTGCTTGTTTGCCAGGCTCTGCCTTGTATGGAGGCTGTCTGTGCTGCTTGGTGAGACTAAATCATAAGGCAGCTGGCTGCACAACTCTGGGGGACACCAAATCTGGTGCTGGTTCACTTATGGGTAGAATTGCAGTCCAGGTGTTATCAGGGCTAGTGCCCAGTCACTGGTTCTGGGGCTATGCTGGCTACTGGGAGGAAGAGACAGGTTCTGCGTTCTGGCTGCAGGGCCCAGGAGCCACGGAGTTGGTGTTGGATCACTGTTCCTGACACAGTTCTCTGCAGGGCCGGGGGTATCCCTAATCTTGTGTTGGCATTCTGATGGGCAGGGTCAGGACCCAGCTGAGTCTGTGGCTGCTTCTGGCCTGCAATTAAGTGGCCTGGTTACACAGGCTGCTGGGCTGTGGTATCCCTGGAGCTGGTGTGTGCCTGTCGGTGTATGAGGCTGATCCCACTGCTAAAGCAGGTTTGCTGTTGGGTAGGTCCAAGCTCCATCCAGTCCCTGTGCAGTTACCACCTGCCGATGGTGAGGCTGACTCCAAGGCCAGAGCAGGCTCACTTGTCAGAGGGGCCAAGGACTCTGGGGCTGGTGCCTGTCCACTGAGGTGTTGAGGCTGGTCCTGGGGATTTTGGTGGCTGGACCCACGTCCAGGGGCAGCTGTGCACTGAGAGGATCTGAAGGCAGCCTGTTTGCTGGTGGATGGGGCTATGCCCCTGCTCAGTTAGTTGCTTGGCCTGCAGCATCCTAGTACTTGTGTCTGTAGTCTGGTGGAAATGGGTGGGGCTCGGTCCTGAGGCTGATAAGCTACAGGGAGGATTCTGAAATTATGCTTGCTGGTACCAGCGTCCACGAGGTAGAAGGAGCTCGCCCGAATGGCTGCTGCCAGTGTCTCTGTCCCTGAGGCTGTGCTGTAGTTGCCTCTTGCCTCTCTGGGAGACTCTCCAAGATCAGGAGGTAGGTGTGACCCGGGATCCTTTCAAATGACTGCTTCTGTTCTGATTCTCAGATCATGTGGGATTTTGTGAGCATCTTTTAAGAGTGGAATCTCTATTTCCCACAACCCTCTGGCTCTCTGGAAAATAAGCACTACTGGTCTTCAAAGCCCAACTTCCTAGGAACTCTTCTTTCCACAACAGGATCCCTGGGCTTGGGAGCCTGATGTTGGCTTCATACCCCTTGCTACCTGGGAGCACCTCTGAAATTGTAATTATTCTCCCATTTGTGGGCCACCCACTTGGTGGTATGGGTCTTGACTCTATTGAGATTTTGCCCTTCCTTTCTGTCTTGTCGAGGTGCTTTCCTTATATCTTTAGCTGTAAAACATCTTTTATGGTAGGTCCCGGCCTTTTTCATCAATTGCTGTTCTGTAAACAGTTGTGACTTTGGTGTGCCCATGAGAGGCATCAAGCTCTGGGTCTTTGAATGCTACCATGTTGGACAATCTCTCTACTTCATTCTTAAATCATATTATTTAAGTTTTCTTAGTATCTTATTTGATTAGCGACAGTTTGAAATTTATTATCACTCATGTTTACTTCGCTTGTTTAAAAATATTGAATAGTGCATTCATTCAGTTTGAAATGAAGGTAGTAACCTGTGAATTTCCATACCTCAAAAATCAAGGATAGGACAAAAGCCTTTTCTACTTGTGTTACCCTCAAACTCTGCACCCCACCCCAGCCTGGGGATTAACCTCTTGCACCCATGCTCACCTTCTGTTTTCGGACCGTTAACCATCATTGCATCTGTATGTGTGTTGACAAAATGAACTCTAGTCTTTGCAGTTTTTGTGTTTTGTTTTTTGGTTTAGGGAACAGTCCTACTATGAATGTACATTTACTGCTCTACTGAAGTTCATATATAAACCTGTCAAGCACATTACCAGGATTGGAATTGCTTGTATATACACTGTGATAAATTTTAGAGACAATGGTAGAACAGAAGTAAATTGTATTTCAAATGCCACAATATTCTCACACCATGAAAACCCTTCCCTTTTTAATATATTTGTGTGTAGTTTATCTTTATGCCCATACTATATTTCCCAGAGATGGGTAAGTGTTATGTTTCTTGCTGGCACATTTACCGTATTGTTCAAAGTCAGGCGTTTAGTGGTTTTAGCATGATCCTATTTCCATGAACTCGCAAATACAAGATCTTCTCTCACACTGTCTTTTACTCCCTGCTGTTTTATATTGCCCTCCTAATTCTCAGTCCTGGTCTTTCTTTATGTTCTTCATCAACCTGGATAGGTTATACTATTTTCTCCCTTATTCAAGACCAATAGAATAGAATAGAATACAACACCCAGAAATAAACCCTGATATATGGCCAAATGATTTTTGACAAGTTGCCAAGACTTTTCAAAGTAGAAAAGATAGTATTTTCAACACATGGTGCTGAGAAGTCTTGTGGTCAACATGCAAAAGAAGGAAGATGGACCCTTACCTAACATCATATGCAAAAATTAATGAAAACGTATCAAGAAACTAAATATAAGGCCTAATAATATAAAAAGTCTTAGAAGAAGATACAGGACAAGAGCTTCATGATATTGGATTTGGCAGTGTTTTCCTCCATATGAAACGAAGGAACAACAAAGGTACAGCTAACAAAAAAATAAACAATTTGCAGTACATAAGTTAAAAAAAAATGTGTATCAAAGAAATGTAAACAGAATAAAATGGCAACCCACAAGATGGGAGAAAATATTTCAGAGCCATCTATCTGACAAGAGATTTCTATTCAGAATATACAGAGAACTCCTACAAGTGAACAAAAAGCAAACACCCTGATTCAAAAATGGATAAAAGACTTCAATAGATGGTTCTTCCAAAAGATGTACAAATGACTAAGCACTTGAATAGATGCTCCATATCACTAAATGCATGTTTATATATTTGTGTGCATGCATACACACACAAGCACACACACACACATACACAAGCAGAAAACAACTATTGGTGAGGATGTGAGGGAGTTGGAACCATTGTGCTATGTCAGAGGGAATGCAGAATGATACAGCTGCTTTGCAAAAGAGTATGGCAATTTTTCAGATATTGAAAAATAGAATTACTACATGATCCAGGAATTTTACTATGAGGTATACCCAAAGGTATTGAAATCAGGGTCTTAAAGAAATATTTGTACTCCAGGGTTTAGAGCAGTAATAATCACAGTAGCTAAAATATGAAAGCAACCTAAGTGTTCATCCACTAGTTCCTGGATAAGCAAAGTGTGGTATACCCATATAATACAATATTATTCAGTGTTAAGAAGGAAAAGATCTAGGAATATGCTACAACATGGATGAATCTTGAGGAAATTTAGCTACCAAAAATGCCATTTTTGTGACTTTTAGTGAGTCATAACAATACAACTACTTATTTCAATTTTATGGGGGTACTTAGGGTAGTCAAAACCATAGAAATTGGGAGGGTAATGACGCTTTTCAGGTGGTTATGGAACAAAAAGGAAAGTTATATTTAAAGGATATAGAGTTACAGTTTTAAAACGTAGAAAAGAATTAGAAAGATAAATGGTGATGTTGATCGCCCAATAATATGAATGCATTTAATATCACTGAACGGTGCACTTTATAATAACTTACATGTTGTATTTTATGTTATTTGATTTTACCAACATACAAAATTGGGAAAGAATGTAATATCAGGAAAGGGAGTGGACCTGGGATAGAGCAGAGAGCAATCAGAAGGGTGAGACACTGCATATGTTGAAGAAGAAGAGCTGAGAGTCTTCATTGGCCAGAAGAGACTTTATAAAAGAGAAAAAAAATTACTCTGAGGGTGTATTAGATAGATATCTGTGGGTGTGCTGCTATCTCCCATGGGTTATCTTAAAGAATCTTTAATAAAGTCCATAAGGCTTGCTGAGGCTTTTTTAAAAATTGGATTCCCTAGGAGATAATTAGAGGGTGGTACTTAAGTCTATGTCTAGGTTGACAGATTTTGCAGGGAAGGCGAACCTGAGAACAGTGGAGGTCTTAAGAGTGTAAGTACATGAAAATTAGAAAAAAAAATAATACTAAAGGGAATTAGGAAAACTTTGGACTTTGAAGGTCATGTATTATTACTGAGTCAGACCTGAAGTTTCTAAGGAGTTATATACACAGTTGCTATTTGGATTACTTGTTGATAAAGATAAGTGGAAAAACTAGAGTCGTTCCCAAGTGTAGGTAAGATATAATGAGAGGATGGAGGTGGAAACTAGGGAGACCCAGAGAAAAGTGGGAAGGTCATATTGGGCCAAGATGGTGGTAATATCCAACAGAACAGACGGTAGGACAGACTATGGATTCATCTTTTTTATTTCGCCTCCCCCCCTCATCCTTAATAATTCTTTGGGAATATTTCAGTGCTCTGTGATGCAGGTACAGAATTCGAGTGAGGAGGCTACACCTTCAGTGTCCAGCTGTCTGAGTCCTCAGTGTGCTTCAAATGATGGAGAACTATTGCTTCTTTATGAGAAGGGTTAGTACCTCGTAGCTAAGCTTATGCTGGAGCTTATGCAATATTGATTCCATTTTATATATACTGTTGGCATGGAGGTTCCTCCTCCTCTTTTCTTGAACATTATGAAATGAATCTATATTTCTCAGTATTTGGGTATATCAGATAAATACGTTAAGTAAAGGAATCTTATATATTGCTCCCTGCATAGTTTGCTCTTTCTTGTTTCTCTTTTACCTTTACTAAATTAGCACAGGGAGAGACCTTGAAATGTTCTAATCAGGAGAGATTAGAACATCATATTTCTAGAGAGGTTGGTTGGACAGAGCAGGGGTCCCAGTGAGAATCCAAACTTCTGCTTCTACTTGGAAGTGTACCTGTGTAAGAATAGAGGGATCCAGGAAATATCCTAGAATATTCCAATGTCCCTGTGGGAGATCATTAAGAGAGGCAGGATCTGGTACCAGATCAGTGTACTATGACATGTTTGTCAGTCATCTGATGTGAGATTCTCAGAGCCAATCCCATATGGTAGGGCTGAGTGCAGAGTGATGAAGAACCTGTGAAAGCCTTTGATTGCATGTTAAAGATGAAGCTCTGATTTCGGGGAGAATTTTCTTACCTGACTGAATGTCACTCTTCTGTGGGGATGAGATTCTGTGCTTTTCCTCTGTTGATGACCACTGACTGCAAATCATTAGAGGATCATGTCTAGAAAGCATTCTTTATTTAATTTCTTAAAGAAGAAAGCATAGAAAACATTTTTATCCACTTTCAAATTGAGGATCAAGGGGAATGACATCAGTGAAAATGTCAGAGTAGGGAGCTCTGGCTTGTGTCCATCCCCAGAAACACTGACATCCGTGGTAAAACCTGTCAAAATGACCTTATCAGCACATGTAAGTTTTCTTTTCTTTTCACGCTGTAGATTTATCTTTCGTGGAAACTTTACTTACTACAGGATGTGGAGAACAAACAGGGAAGTAGAAACTGTATTTCCTGATGAGAGAATCACTAAGTCACATTAGCTGTTCTGAACTCTGCCTTACTCACCGTGACTCTAATTAAAACAAACAAACAAACAAAACACTTTTTTTTTGGTAAGTCAGTTCTGACATTTCCTCGTTAAAGACAAGGTAACAGATACAGACTTAGATCTACCAGAATTGAGCAAACTTTTGATTGTACCTGTGTTGAACATATGAGCATGACCTGCTACAAATCTTCATTATACTTATTGCCACAACGGACAAATTCCCTTTTTCCACTCCTGATATGTTGCATGTAAGGAATGCATAGGTCACTAACCCCAGCTGGTCACAGGTAAACTCTGCCACATGGATTACTGCATGTTTTCCTGCTGGAAGACCACACATTCTCGAGGATCATGCCTGCAGAGTATCTGGGCTCTTCTTTTTTTCTGGATAAAGGTTAGATCATCACCTAATTTTATGAGAAATATATAAATTGTATTTGCATATTCTTCCGGTTTTTATTTATCCATTCTCTTTCAAGTCCTAAGTGCAAATATTAAAGTGATTTCCAAGAGGGTGGTAAATAAGACAGCTCCAAAATTAGCAATAAATCATAATACAATTGTGAATGCATTAATGTGTGATTAATGTGTACATACTTATGTAAATGCAAGTTTAGTAATGCTTTGTGGAGAGCTTCAGAATCTAGGTATTAAAAAAAAAAAGAAGAAGGAGTTCTTGAAACTCTCAGGGAATTATAGAGAAGTCTTTGTGTCTATAAATATCATTCTGAAATAATGCATATTCTCAGAAATAAACTAGGCATAACATTGTAGGAAAAAACTTCATGAAATGAAAGAGCATGTGAGATGGCCATACAAGAAAAAGAATATTCTCAGAGAATAATGAACAGTGTGGAGTTCAGCAGAAGGGTCATACACATTCAGAGATGAAAACTTTGGAGAGCCTAATTGTGAGTTCCTCATATTTCATCTATGGAGACACGGTAGTCATTTGCAATATGATGTTATAAGATGACGTTAATAAAAAAAAAAAAATAAGGTGACGTTAACATACTTAAATACTTTCGTTTAGAAATGACCACTTAGAACCAGAGTAAATGAAAGAGAACACAAAATTATGTTTATGTTGATTTTTAAAGACCTCAGGTGAGTGCTGATTATTTAAAAATGCATGATGTCTTTCACTGCAAAGTAAAGGAGCTGTTACAGTGGAGGATTACTGGACTGAATGTCAATATTATGACATAGTATGAGTGTGTTTCGTGTTTGGTAATTGCAATCATTGTTGCTTTTGTTGTGGTCATCCATTGACAGTGCTTGGTGTCAGTTGATTTATCTCTTGTAAAAATAAAATACAGTCTGTGTGTGTGTGTGAAAAAAAACATACATGATGTCTTGACTAAAGTTGTATGGAATTTGAGATCTGGAAAAAAGCATTTCTTTTCTGTAATGCTAGGATGATAATTGGACATTTTTGCAAGAAAGAGATTTCAGGATGCAAATCTCGTGCCTCTAAGGTGGGAAGTCAGTTCATGGTGGAACATTCTATTAAACTTGTGTGAGTGGAGAAATATTTCTTTGGAAGGAAGAGGTCACGAATCCCTTTTTAAGAGTTAATGGTTTATAGCATACCGAATGAGCAAAATGGCTATTTCTGAACTTCAGAAAAAAATAATATAGTTTTTCTACATTTATAACATGAGGCTGATGTAAAATATCAAAAATTCTTTATTTTGAAAAGCAATGTAATCAATTTGACATAATTCATATATATTGAACCTGTGGTACACACACACACAGTAAAACTTTCATTCAGAAAATTGTTTGCACTTAAGAAATATTTTCAAGTGTAGTTGATTTACAATGTTGTGGGTTTTTTAAATACATGTTTATTGGAGTATACTTACTTTATAACACTGTATTAGTTTCTGCTTTACAACAAAGTGAATCAGCTATATGTATACATATATTCCCCATATCCCCCCCCCCTTGAGCCTCCCTCCCACACTCCCTATCCCACCCCTCTGGGGGACATAAAGCACCGAGCTGATCTCCCTGTGCTATGCGGCAGCTTACCACTAGTTATTTTACATTTGGTAGTGTATATATGTCAGTGCTACTCTCTCACTATGTCCCTGTCTCCCCTTGCCCCCTGTGTCCTTAAGTCCGTTCTCTACATCTGTGTCTTTATTCCTGCCCTGTCACTAGGTTCGTCAGTACCATTTTTCTAGATTCCGTATATATGTGTTAGCGTACGGTATTTGTTTTTCTCTTTCTGACTTACTTCACTCTGTATGACAGACTCTAGGTCCAACCACCTCACTGCAAATAACTCAATTTTGTTCCATTTTATGGCTGAGTAATACTCCATTGTATAGATGTGCCACATCTTCTTTATATATTCATCTGTCGATGGACATTTAGGTTGCTTCTATGTCCTGGCTATTGTAAATAGTGCTACAGTGAACATTGGGGTACATGTATCTTTTTGAATTATGGTTTTCTCCGGGTATATGCCCAGTAGTGGGATTGCTGGGTCATATGGTAGTTCTTTTTTTTAGCTTTTAAGGGATCTCCATACTGTTCTCCATAGTGGCTGTATCAGTTTACATTCCCACCAACAGTTCAGGAGGGTTCCCTTTTCTCAACACCCTCTGCAGCCTTTATACATTGTTGTATTAATTTCTGCTGTTCAGCAAAGTGATTCAGTTTTATATCTATCTATCTATATATCTATCTATATCTATATATCTATATCTATATATCTATATATATTCTTTTCCATTATGGTTTATCACAGGATATTGAATATAGTTTCCTGTGCTATACAGTAGGTCTTGGTGGGTTGTCTATCCTATGTAGAAAAGTTTGCTTCTGCTATTCCAAAACTCCCAATCTTTCCTTCACTCTCTCCTTGGCAACCACAACTCTCTTTTCTATATCTGTGTGTTTGTTTCTGTTTCACTGACATGCTCATTTGTGTCCTGTTTTCGATTCCACATATAAGTGATATTATATGGTATTTGTCTTTCTCTCTCTGACTTACTTCACTTAGTATCATTATCTCTAGGTCCATCCATGTTGCTGCAAATGGTATTATTTCATTCTTTTTTATGTCTGAGTAATATCTTTTGTATACGTATACCACACCTTCTTTATACACTCATTTTTCAATGAACATTTAGGTTGTTTCCATGTCTTGGCTGTTATAAATAGTGCTGCTATGAACATAGGGTTTCATGTATCTTTTTGAATTATAGTTTTGTCTAGATATATGTCCACAAGTGGGATTGCTAGATCATATGGCAACCCTATAGTTTTTTTGAGGAACCTCCATACTGTTTTCCATAGTGGCTGCACCAACTTACATGGCCACCGACAGTGTAGAAGGGTTCCCTTTTCTCCGTACCCGCTCCAGCATTTGTTAATTGTAGATTTTTTTTTTTAATGATGGCCATTCTAATCAGTTTGAAGTGATACCTCATTGTAATTTGGATTTGCATTTATCTAATAATTAGTGATGATGAGCATCTTTTCATGTGCCTATTGACTCTCTGTATGTCTTCTTTGGAGAAATGTTTATTTAAGTCTTCTACCCATTTTTCCATTGAGTTATTTGTTATTTTGTTATTGAGTTGTATGAGCTGTTTGTATAGTTTGGAAATTAAGCCCTTGTCAGTCTCATCATTTGCTAATATTTTCTCCCAGTCCATAGGTTGTATTTTCATTTTGATTATGGTTTCCTTTGCTGTGCAAAAGCTTATAAGTTTGATTAGTTCCTGTTTCTTTTTTGCTTTTACAGTAAGTCCCCTACATATGAACAAGTTCTGTTCCAAGAGTGCGTTTGTAAGTTCAATTTGTTTGTAAGTCCAACAAAGTTCGCCTAGGTACCCAACTTACACAGTCGGCTATAAGGTATTGTACCGTAATAGGTTTATAATACTTTTCACGCAAACAATACATAAAAAACAAGCACAAAAACAAAGAAAGCATTTTTAATCTTACAGTACAGTAACTTGAAAAGTACAGTAATACAGTACAACAGCTGGGATACTCGGGCTGGCATCGAGGGAACAGGCAAGCAGAGTTACTGATTGGAGGAGGGAGGGGAGGTGGGAGATGGTAGGGGTGAAGGATTATCAGCAGTAGGAGACAGAGGGCAAGCTGCAATTTCTCTCATACCTGACGTTGATGGCAAAGGTTCTGGTTCCTTGCTGGATTTAATTCTATCTAACCTCTTGAAAGAATGATCCATTGATGTCTGGGTAGTAGCTCTTTTTTTCTCATCATAGATGACAAGGTAACACTGGATTGCAATCTGAATGGCTGCTGCCACCTTTGGGTCCCATTCTAGGTTCGGGTCCTGTGCCTCAAAAACTAACAGTGCTTCCTCAAATAACGAAGATTCCCTTGCCATTTTCTGTGTCGTGAATCTCTTCAGTTCTTCAGTTACTTTTTCTTCCTCCTGTCCCTCTTCATCCTTTCTCTGGGCCTCCAATTCCATCAGTAAGCTCCTCATGTTGCACAGCAAGGAGGTCAGCGAAATCGTCCTCTTGCAGATCTAGCTCCAGCTTCTCGCTGAGGGTCACTACGTTGCTGAAGACCTCTTCGGACTTCTGATCTACCTTCTCAAATCCACAAAAATCATGAACAAACTGTGGGCAAAGGTTCTTCCAAACCCCATTCATCGTGACCGCCATACCCTCACACCATGCAAAGTCAATGTTTTTTATGGTCTTGTAGATGTTATAGTCCTCCCAAAGTTGTCCCTAGGTTGTTCCTGATTTGTCACTTACCTTTACTGCCTGACAAAAAGTGTGACATAAATAATATTTCTTGAAAGTCGCTATAACGCCCTGGTCCATAGGTTGGATGAGCAACGTAGTATTTGGTGACAGATGCAGTACTTTGACGTTGGGATGAAAGTCATCCATGAATGGGGGGTGGCCCAGAGCATAGTCGAGCAGCAAAAGAATGTTTTGCTGGAACGTCCTTCTCCAAGCAATATTTCTCTACATCTGGGATAAAGTGGTGGCAAAACCAGTCCTGGAACGTGGCCTGTGTAATCCGGGATTTGGGGTTACGCTTCCACACAACAGGAAGAGAGCCCTTGGCTATGTTTTTAAGGGTTCTTGGGTTCTGTGAATGATAAACTAAGAGAGGTTTCAGCTTCAATTCACCGGAAGCATTGCCACCAAACAACAGTTAGCCTATCCTTTGCTGCTTTACAGCCTGGCATCAACTTTTCCTCCTTACTGACGTAACTTCGGTCTGGCATCCTCTTCCAGTACAGTTGTGTCTCATCCACATTAAAAACCTGGTTGGGTAAATACACACCATCATCAATAATTTCTCAAAGTGTTTCTGGAAGTTCCTGGACAGCTACCCTATCTGCACTTGCTGTCTCTCCACTTACTTTTACATTGTGAAGGCTGGCTCTAGCCTTGAACCGATGAAAGCAGCCATGGCTGGCATTAAAAGATGTGCCCTCTGATTCTTTGCCGTGTTTCTTCTTCAAGTCTTCATAAAGGCTTTTAGCTTTCTCTTGAATCAGCGTTAAGTTGAGCAGGACTCAGCGCTGATGTTGATCCTGCATCCGCACACTGAGAAGTTTCTCCATCTCCTCCATCACTTTTCCATGCTTCTTGGATATTGTGTCAACATCGTCGGCACAGCAGACTTCACATGTTCCATGATCTTGTCCTTGTTCTTTAGATTCGTGCCAATGATTGAATGATTCATATTATAAGAATGAGCGATGTCTAACATCTTTTTGCCTCGCTCCACTCTCTCAATTACTTTCACTTTTGTTTCCGTCATTATCGCTTGGCGCTTCTTAACAGTACCAGCTACATCACGTCTGCTTTTACGCTTGCTTCCAGACATCTTGGGCTTGAAATAAAGGTACTGTACTACTGTACTCTATACAGTACTGTAAAGTACACAAAAGCACAACCACATATAGAGGAAGCACGCACGTGACAATGTATGTCAGACACGTGAACTAACTTACATGATTGGACACGCGAACGGACGTTTGCATCTTTGAAAGTTTGCAACTTGAAGGTTCGTATGTAGGTGACTTACTGTATTTGTACTGCCTAGGGAGAACTACCTAGGAAAATTTTGGTATGACTTATGTCAGAGAATGTTTTGCTTATGTTCTCTTCTAGGAGTTATAAGGTGTCCTATCTTATATTTAAGCATATAAGCCGTTTTGAGTTTATTTTTGTGTATGGTGTGAGGGTATGTTCTGACTTCACTGATTTGCATACGGCTCTCCAACTTTCAAAACACCACTTGCTGAAGAGACTGTCTTTTCCCCATTGTATATTCCTGCCTCCTTTGTCAAAGGTTAATTGACCATAGGTGTGTGGGTTTATTTCGTAGCTCTCTATTCTATTCCATTGATCCATGTATCTCTTTCTGTGCCAATACAATGCGGCTTTGATTACTGTAACTTTGTAGTATTTTCTGAAGTTTAGGAGGGTTATGCCTCCTGCTTTGTTCTTTTTCCTGGGGATTGTGTTCACATTTCTGACTTTTTTATGGTTCCAGATACATTTTAGGATTATTTGTTCTAGTTCTGGGGAAAATGTCATGGGTAATTTGATAGGGATCCCATTAAATCTGTAGATTGCTTTGGGTAGTATAGCCATTTTAACAGTATGAATTCCTCCCATCCAAGAGCATGGGATGTCTTTCCATTTCTTTGAATCACCTTCAGCTTCCTTTACTAATGTTTTGTAGTTCTCAGTATATAAGTCTTTCACCTCCTTGGTGAGGTTTAATCCTAAGCATTTTATTTTTTTGATGCCATTAAAAAAAGGATTGCTTGTTTACATTTCCTTTCTGATATTTCATTGTTAGTGTAAAGAAATGCAACCAGGGACTTCCCTGGTGGCTCCGTGGTTGAGAATCCGCCTGCCAATAGAGGGGACACGGGTTTGAGCCCTGATGCAGGAAGATCTCACATGCCGTGGAGCAACTAAACCTGTGTGCCACAACTACTTAGCCTGCACTCTAGAGCCAGTGAGCCACAAATACTGAGCCCATATGCCACAACTACTTAAGCCTGCATGCCTAGAGCCCGTGCTCCACAACAAGAGAAGCCACTGCAATGAGAAGCCTGCGCACCACAAGAAAGTCTAGTCCCCACTGGCCACAACTAGAGAAAGCCCGTGCACAGCAATGAAGACCCAATGCAGCCAAAATAAATTTAGAAAAAAAAGAAAGAAAAACCAGGAAATGCAACCAATTTATATATGTTAATCTTGTATCCTGCTACTTTGCTGAATTTGTTTATCAGTTCTAGTAGTGTTTGTGTGGAATTTTTAGGGTTTCCTTTATATATATTATCATGTCATCTGCATATAATGGCAACTTTACCTCTTCCCTTCCAATTTGGTTAGATTTTATTTCTTTTTCTTGTCTGATTGTTGTGGCTAGGACTTCCAATACTATGTTGAAGAGAAGACGTGAGAGTGGGTATCCTTGTCTTGTTCCAGATTTTAGCGGGAAGGCTTTCAGCTTATGAACGTTGAGTATTATATTGGCTGTGGGTTTGTCATAAATAGCTTTTATTATGTTGAGATATGTTTCCTCTGTACCCACGTTGGTAAGTGTTTTTACCATGAATGGATGTTGAAGCTTTTCAAATGCTTTTTCGCCATCTATTGAGATGATCGTTTGTTTCTTGTTTTTCCTTTGTCGATGGGGTGTATCATGTTGATTGATTTGCATATGTTGAAACAGCTTTGTGAAACTGGGGTGAATCAAATTTGGTCATGGTGTATGATCCTCTTATGTGTTGTCGGATTCGGTTTTCTAATATTCAGTTGAGAATTTTTGAATCTATATTTATCAGTGATATTGGCCTGCAGTTTTCTTTTTCGGTAGTGTCTTTCTCTGTGGTTTTTTTAAAAGTCTTTATTGAATTTGTTCCAATATTGCTTCTGTTTTATGTTTTGGTTTCTTGTTTGTGAGGCATGTGGGATCTTAGCTCCAAAACCAGGGATCGAACCCGCACCCCCTGCACTGGAAGGCGAAATCTTAACTGCTGGACCACGAGAAAAGTCCCCATCTGTTTTATTTGGTTTTTTTTTTAAGTAAATTTCTTTCTTTATTTATTTTTGGATGCATTGGACATTCGTTGCTGTGCTTGGGCTCTCTCTAGTTGCGGTGAGCGGGAGCTACTCTTCGTTTTGGTGTGCAGGCTGTTCATTGTGGTGGCTTCTTTTGTTGCAGATCATGGGCTCTAGTTGCGTGGCCTTCAGCAGTTGTGGCTATCAGGCTCAGTAGTTGTGGCTCGTGGGCTGTAGAGTGCAGGCTCAGTAGTTGTGGCACACAGGCTTAGTTGCTCCATGGCATGTGGGATCTTTCCAGACCAGGTCTCGAACCTATGTCCCCTGCAGTGGCAGACAGATTCTTAACCACTGTGCCACCAGGGAAGTCCCCCCTCCCCATCTGTTTTTGATATCAGCGTGATAGTGGCTTCATAGAATGTCTTTGGAAGTATTCCTTACTCGTCAATCTTTTCGAAGAGTTTGAGAAGAATCAGTGTAAGTTCTGCTTTTTATATTTGGTAGAATTTGCCTGTGAAACCATCTGATCCTGGACTTCTGTTGCTAGGGAGTTTTTTTAAATTACAGATTCTATTTTTTTTTAAATTCTATTTATTTATTTATTTATTTATTTTGGCTGTGTTGGGTCTTCGTTTCTGTGCGAGGGCTTTCTCTAGTTGCAGCGAGCGGGGGCCACTCTTCATCACGGTGCGTGGGCCTCTCACTATCGTGACCTCTCTTGTTGTGGAGCACGGGCTCCAGATGCTCAAGCTCAGTAGTTGTGGCTCACGGTCCCAGTTGCTCCGCGGCATGTGGGATCTTCCTAGACCAGGGCTCGAACCCGTGTCCCCTGCATTGGTAGGCAGATTCTCAACCACCGCGCCACCAGGGAAGCCCTCTATTTTGCTTTTAGTGATCAGTATGTTCAAGTTATCTATTTCTTCTTGATTCAGTTTTGTTCGGCTGTAAAAAAGCAAAATATATTTTTAAGTTATGTTAGCAGCTAAATTCTTACCATGTATTAGACCACAAAAGAGAGAAGAAAAAATATTAAAATATTTTTTCAAATACAACAAGTATTGAAATGTTTTAAAGAAATTGGTATAATAATACTAATTACAATAATGACAAATTGTTCTGAACTTAAAGACTACTTATATCTAAGATGCATACTATATGCTTATTGTTTTATTGTTTTTAAATACATGGAATGTTTTCTCCTTTCTAATGTAATTCTTTTATTTTACCTGTATATTGTGAAAAAAATTTAGTTGCACATAATATAAAAAATTACACTTTAATAGGAGATATTAATCCATTTACATTTACTATAGTACTGAAAATACTTAAGTTTAGCGTTCCATGTCATGGAGTGCTCTTTTTTATTTATTTATTTTTAAAAAAGATTTAATTTGGAAGGGGGGCCATAAATTATTCATTTATTTATTTATTTAATTTTAACATCTTTATTGGACTATAATTGCTTTACAATGGTGTGTTAGTCTCTGCTTTAGAACAAATTGAATCAGCTATACATATCCATATATCCCCATATCTCCTCCCTGTTGCGTCTCCCTCCCGCCCTCCCTATCCCACCCCTCTAAGTGGTCATAAAGCACTGAGCTGATCTCCCTCTTCTATGCAGCTGTTTCCTACTAGCTAGCTATTTTACATTTGGTAGTATATATAAGTCCATGCCACTCTCTCACTTCGTCCCAGCTTACCCTTCCCGCTCCCCATGTCCTCAAGTCCATTCTCTATGTCTGCGTCTTTATTCCTGTCCTGCCCCTAGGTTATTCCCAACCGTTTCTTTTCCTTTTCTTTTTAGATTCCACATATATGTGTTAGCATACAGTATTTGTTTTTCTCTTTCTGACTTACTTCACTCTGTATGACAGACTCTAGGTCCATCCATCTCACTACAAATAACTCAATTTCATTTCTTTTTATGGCTGAGTAATATTCCATTTTATATTGAAGATGTGCAACATCTTTTTTACCCATTCATCAGTTGATGGACACTTAGGTTGCTTCCATGTCCTGGCTATTGCAAATGGAGCTGCAATGAACATTGTGGCACATGACTCTTTTTGAATTATGGTTTTCTCCAGGTATATGCCCAGTAGTGGGATTGCTGTGTCATATGGTAGTTCTATTTTTAGTTTTTTAAGGAACCTCGATACTGTTCTCGATAGTGGCTGTATCAATTTACACTCCCACCAACGGTGCAAGAGGGTTCCCTTTTTTCCACACCTCTGCAGCATTTATTGTTTATAGATTTTTTTGATGATGGCCATTCTTACCTGTGTGTGGTGATACCTCATTGTAATTTCGACTTGCATTTCTCTAATGATCAGTGATGTTGAGCATTCTTTCATGTGTTTGTTGGCAATCTGTATATCTTCTTTGGAGAAATGTCTATTTAGGTCTTCTGCCCATTTATGGATTGGGTTGTTTGTGTTTTTTTTTTTTTGATATTGAGTTGCATGGGCTGCTTGTAAAGTTTGGAGATTAATCCTTTGTCAGCTGCTTCGTTGGCAAATATTTTCTCCCATTCTGAGGGTGGCCTTTTCGTCTTGTTTACGTTTTCCTTTGCTGTGCAAAAGCTTTTAAGTCTCCTTAGGTCTCATTTGTTTATGTTTCTTTTTAATTTCCGTTTTCTAGGAGGTGGGTCAAAAAGGATCTTGCTGTGATTGATGTCATAGAGTGTTCTGCCTATGTTTTCCTCTAAGAGTTTGATAGTGTCTGGCCTTACATTTAGGTCTTTAATCCATTTTGAATTTATTTTTGTGTATGGTGTTAGGGAGTCTTCTAATATCATTCTTTTACTGGTAGCTGTCCAGTTTTCCCAGCACCACTTATTGAAGAGGCTGTGATTTCTCCATTGTATATTCTTGCCTCCTTTATCAAAATTAAGGTGACCATATGTGTATGGGTTTATGTCTGGGCTTTCTCTTCTGTTCCATTGCTCTATATTTCTGTTTTTGTGCCAGTACCATACTGTCTTGACTACTGTAGCTTTGTAGTATTGTCTGAAGTCAGGGAGCCTGATTCCTCCAGCTCTGTTTTTCTTCTCAAGATTGCTTTGGCTGTTCGGGGTCTTTTGTGTTTCCATACAAATTGTGAAATTTTTTTGTTCTAGTTCTCTGAAAAATTCCATTGGTAGTTTGATAGGGATTGCATTGAATCTGTAGATTGCTTTGGGTAGTAGAGTCATTTTCACAATGTTGATTCTTCCAATCCAAGAACATGGTATATCTCCGTATCTGTTTGTGTCGTCTTTGACTTCTTTCATCAGTGTCTTATAGTTTGTTGAGTAAACGTCTTTTGTCTCCTTAGGTAAGTTTATTCCTAGGTATTTTATTCTTTGTGTTGCAGTGGTAAATGGGAGTGTTTCCCTAATTTCTCTTTCAGAAGTTTCATCTTTAGTGTATAGGAATGAAAGAGATATCTGTACATTAATTTTGTATCCTGCAACCTTACCAGTTCATTGATTAACTCTAATAGGTTTCTGGTAGCATCTTTAGGATTCTCTATGTATAGTATCATGTCATCTGCAAACAGTGAGAGCTTAACTTCTTCTTTTCCGATTTGGATTCCTTTTATTTCTTTTTCTTCTCTGATTGCTGTAGCTAAAAATTCCAAAAGTGTGTGAAATAATAGTGGTGAGAGTGGGCAACCTTGTCTTGTTCCTGATCTTGGTGGAAATGGTTTCACTTTTTCACCATTGAGAACGATGCTGGCTGTGGGTTTGTCATATATGGCCTTTATTATTTTGAGGAAAGTTCCCTCTATGCCTACTTTCTGGAGGGTTTTTATGATAAATGGGTGTTTAATATTGTTGAAAGCATTTTCTGCATCTATTGAGATGACCATATTGTTTTTATCCTTCAGTTTTTTAATATGGTGTATCACATTGATTTGCATGTATTGAAGAATCCTTGCATCCCTGGGATAAACCCCACTTGATCATGGTGTATGATCCTTTTAAGGCGCTGTTGGATTCTGTTTGCTAGTATTGTGCAGTGGATTTTTGCAGCTATGTTCATCAGTGATATTGACCTGTCGTTTTCTTTCTTTGTGGCATCTTTGTCTGGTTTTGGTGTCAGGGAGATGGTGGTCTCATAGAATAAGTTTGGGAGAGTTCCTCCCTCTGCTATATTTTGGAAGAGTTTGAGAAGGATAGGTGTTAACTCTTCTCTAAATGTTTGATAGAATTTGCCTGTGAAGCCATCTGGTCCTGGGCTTTTGTTTGTTGGAAGATTTTTAATCACAGTCTCAAGTTCAGTGCTTGGGATTGGTTTGTTTGTAGTTTCTATTTCTTCCTGGTTCAGTCTTGGAAGGTTGTGCTTTTCTAAGAATTTGTCCAGTTCTTCCAGGTTGTCCATTTTATTGGCATATAGTTGCTTGCAGTAATCTCTCATGATCCTTTGTATGTCTGCAGTGTCAGTTGTTACTTCTCCTTTTTCATTTGTAATTCTATTGATTTGAGTCGTCTCCCTTTTCTTCTTGATGAGTCTGGCTAATGGTTTCTCAATTTTGTTTATCCTCTCAAGGAACCAGCTTTTAGTTTTTTTGATCTTTGCTGTTGTTTCCTTCATTTCTTTTTCATTTATTTCTGGTCTGATCTTTATGATGTCTTTCCTCTGCTGACTTTGTTTTTTTTTTTTTTTTTTCTTTCTTTCTCTAATTGCTTTAGGTGTAAGGTTAACTTGTTTATTTGAGATATTTCTTGTTTCTTGAGGTAGGATTGTATTGCTATAAACTTCTCTCTTAGAACTGCTCTTGCTGCATCCCATAGGTTTTGGGTCTTCATGTTTTCATTGTCATTTGTTTCTAGGTATTTTTTTATTTCCTCTTTGATTTCTTCAGTGATGTCTTGGTTATTAAGTAGTGTATTGTTGAGCGTCCATGTGTTTTTATGTTTTACAGATTTTTTTCCTGTAATTGATATCTAGTCTGATAGCATTGTGGTCGGAAAAGATACTTGATACGATTTCAATTTTCTTATATTTACCAAGGCTTGATTTGTGACCCAAGATATGATCTATATCCTGGAGAATGTTCCAGGAGCACTTGAGAAAAAGTGTATTCTGTTGTTTTTGGATGGAATGTCCCATAAATATCAATTAAGTCCATCTTGTTTAATGTATCATTTAAAGCTTGTGTTTCCTTATTTATTTTCATTGCGGATGATCTGTTCATTGGTGAAAGAGGGGTGCTAAAGTCCCCTACTATGATTGTGTTACTGTCGATTTCCCCTTTTATGGCTGTTAGCATTTGCTTTATGTTTTGAGGTGCTCCTATGTTGGGTGCATAAAATTATACAATTGTTATATCTTCTTCTTGGATTGATCCCTTGATCATTATGTAGTGTCCTTCTTTGTCTCCTGTAATAGTCTTTATTTTAAAGTCTTTTTTGTCTGATATGAGAATTGCTACTCTAGCTTTCTTTTGATTTCCATTTGCATGGAATATCTTATTCCATCCCCTCACTTTCCATCTGTATGTGTCCCTATGTCTGAGGTGGGTCTCTTGTAGACCACATACATACCGGTCGTGTTTTCAGATCCATTCAGCCAGTCTATGTCTTTTGGTTGGAGCATTTAATCCATTTACATTTAAGGTAATTATTGATATGTATGTTCTTATTACCATTTTCTTAATTGTTTTGGGTTTCTTATTGTAGGTCTTTTCCTTCTCTTGTGTTTCCTGCCTAGAGAAGTTCCTTTAGCATTTGTTGTCAAGCGGGTTTGGTGGTGCTGAATTCTCTTAGCTTCTGCTTGTCTGTAAAGGTTTTAATTTCTCTGTCGAATCTGAACGAGATCCTTGGTGGGTCGAGTAATCTTGGTTGTAGCTTTTCCCCTTTCATTACTTTAAATATGTCCTGCCAGTCCCTTCTGGCTTGCAGAGTTTCTGCTGAAAGTTCAGCTGTTAAGCTTACGAGGATTCCCTTGTATGTTATTTGTTGTTTTTCCCTTGCTGCTTTTAATATTTTTTCTTTGTATTTAATTTTTGATAGTTTGATTAATATATGTTTTGGCATGTTTCTCCTTGGGTTTATCTTGTATGGGACTCCCTGCGCTTCCTGGACTTGATTAACGATTTCCTTCCCCATATTAGGGAAGTTTTCAACTATAATCTCTTTAAATATTTTCTCAGTGTCTTTCTTTTTCTCTTCTACTTCTGGGAAAACTATATTCGAATGTTGGTGCGTTTAATGTTTTCCCAGAGATGTCTCAGATTGTCCTCAATTCTTTTCATTCTTTTTTCTTTATTTTGCTTTGCAGTAGTTATTTCCACTATTTTATCTTCCAGGTCATTTATCCATTCTTCTGCCTCAGTTATTCTGCTATTGTTTCCTTCTAGAGAATTTTTAATTCCATTTATTGTGTTGTTCATCATTGTTTGTTTGCTCTTTAGTTCTTCTAGGTCCTTGTTAAACGTTTCTTGTCTATTCTCCATTCCAGTACCAAGATTTGGGGTCATCTTTACTATCATTACTCTGAATTCATTTTCAGGTAGACTGCCTATTTCCTCCACGTTTGGTCTGGTGGGTTTTTACCTTGCTCCTTCATCTGCTGTGTGTTTCTGTGTCTTCTCATTTGGCTTTGGGGACTGTGTTTGGGGTCTCCTTTTCAGAGGCTGCAGATTCGTAGTTCCCGTTGTATTTGGTGTCTGCCCCCAGTGGCTAAGGTTGGTTCAGTGGGTTGTGTAGGCTTTCTGATGGAGGGGACTGGTGCCTGTGTTCTGGTGGGTGTGTCTGGATCTTGTCTTTCTGGTGGACAGATCCGCATCTGGTGGTGTGTTTTGGGGTGTCTGTGACCTTATTGTGATTTTCGGCAGCCTCTCTGCTAATGGGTGGGCCTGCATTCCTGTCTTGCTAGTTGTTTGGCATGGGATGTCCAGCACTGGATCTTGATGGTCTCTGAGTGGAGCTGGGTCTTAGCGTTGAGACGGATATCTCTGGAAGAGCTTTCACCATTTGATATTACAAGGTGCCAGAGGTCTCTGGTAGACCAATGTCCTGAACTCGGCTCTCCCACCTCAGAGGAACAGGCTTGACACCCGGCTGGAGCACCAAGACCCTGTCAGCCACACAGCTGGGGGTGAGAGCAAGAGGTAGCTTTGGTACATCTCAAAGACCACCACTGAGCTTCACTGACCATTTTCTCTCCAGAAGTGAAGAAAACAAAATTCAGACTTTGGCTAGTCAGCCACTTTGGTAGCCAGCCTCCAAGATGGACCTAATTATCCCCTAATTATCTCCCAGTCTCCATGTACCAGTGTGGCTCCTCGCACTTGAAAAGGGTTGACTGTTTAACTAATAAGAAATTGCAGAAATGACAAAGTGCAGCTTCCAAAGTTATAAAAGACATTGCAGCTTCTGCTTTGGTTTCTGCTAGATCACTCATCCTGGGGTAAGCCAGCTGCCATGTCATGAGGACACTCAAGCAGCCCTAAGGAGAGATCCATGTGGCAAGGAACTGAGGCCTCTTACCTACAGCCACGTGAGTGAGTCATCTCAGAAGTCAAAAGATTTAATTTTTTAAATTTTTGGTTGTGTTGGGTCTTCGTTGCTGCACAGGGTTTCTCCAGTTGTTACTAGAGAAGCAGGGGTCACTCATCGTTGTGGTGCACGGGCTTCTCCTTGCGGTGGTTTCTCTTGTTGTGGAGTATGGGCTCTAGGTGCATGGGCTTCAGTAGTTGTGTCGTGCAGGCTCAATAGTTGTTGCTTGCAGGCTCTAGAGCACAGGCTCAGTACTTGTGGCACACGGGCTTAGTTGATCTGCGGCATGTGGGATCTTCCCAGACCAGGGATGGAACCCCTCTTCCCTGCATTTGCAGGCAAATTCTTACCCACTGTGCCACCAGGGAAGTCCAGTGTGCTCTTTTTTAAAACTAGTCTGTTTTCATTATTTTCTATCTTAACGATTCTGTATTAAAGAAAAAAAATAATACTCCTTTCTACCCCTCCTCTTTGAGGATTATATATGAAGAAGTATGTCTTATTTATTAACCTCAAATTTTCACCTTACTTTTAAGAAGTAATCACAATGTCAAGTATTTAATACTTTTCACTTCCACCTTGAAAAGCATGGATATTAAAGTGCTAATACAATTACCTTCCCTGGTCTATCTTTTTTAGTTTTTGTTATGTATAAAAAACAACGAAAAACATGCATGGTTTGTAAGGAAATGACACATTTCAGAAAATTCAGCATCTGAATACACTCTAAACATAGCTTCTAGATAAAGACACAGAAAATTGCCCGATACTCAGAGGCCCCCTGGTCCCATTCTAGTGACTCCCCTTAAGGTTTAATATTGTTCTGGTATCTAACAAAAAGATAACTTTACCTGTATTTTGTATTTTATATAAATGTTATGGCACAGTAAAATCACTTTTGGATTGGGCTTTTTTATTTTATGTTGATTGTGAATATGCCTATATGGTTGCATGTTGTTGTGATCATGCATTGCCACTGTTGCATAGGATTCCATAATGTAAATATTTAACTATTAATTAATTTATTCCAATGTGTATTACAATATGAGTGATTTTCAGTTTGTGTCTATTGAGAACAGCACTGGTATATAAATTCTAGAACTTGAGCTTTGGTGGTGTGTGTATAAATTATTGTTCAGTATACACGTAGTAGTAAAATTTTCGAGTCATAGCTTTCTTGTGTTTATCTTTTTAGATATTTCTAAATATTTTCAAAACATTTGTATGATTTTTCAACTTCAGCAGCAGTGAATGAGATTCAAGGATTATACACATTCTTGTCAAACTTGATAATACCTGTCATTTTCATTTGAACTTTCTGGTTTGTCAGTGATAATTCCTGGTATCACGCTTTTGCATTTAATTGACTACTAAGAAGCCAAGCATCTTTTGATATGTTTACTTAACATTCTGTACTCTCTTTTTTGAAATATCTTTTGGTATATTTTCCCCATTTTGCTATTCCATTATCTTCTTATTGAAGACTTCCTTTTTTTTAACATCTGAAGACTTCTTATTTAGGAGTTTTTAATACATGCTTGAGATGAGTTCTTCTCTCTTTCTGTCTCTCCTTCTCTTTCTTTAGATGAGTGTCAGTTTTTAATGTTAATAACATCTAATTTGTTATTTTCCTCTTTATTTATTTAGTCTTATTTCTATTTATTTATGTAGTCTTCTTACCTGTAGCAGAACACATTATTTATTCTAAACCACAAATATGTTTTCATTTCTTCTATAAATGTAATTATTAAGCTTTAAATTTAAGTTAACTTTCTAAACTAAATATGTTGTATCATAGTGAGTATTAATTTTTCTATGACAGCTGAAAGGTTACATTTATTCAGAAAATGTTGTATCAGCTTTCTTTTCATTTGCTCTTACTTCTCATTGATTCACAGTGGTAAACATCACTTCATCCATGGATCTGACTTTTCTCTGATTTCTCATGGTCATTCTCACTAATTCGTCTTGCCTCCTGAAATCTTTAGCAATCCCCTTATTCCACAGAAGCAAAAACCTTCCTTGGGCCTTTTTCCTCAGAAGATTGATTATTGCCACATTTTAAATGGGAGATTGCAATAAGTTAGGAGAAAATGCCACAAGGGTCTCTCATTTTTTTTTTCACATCCTGTATCAGCCTCTGCTTGCACTCTCTGTTCAAAGATATTTGTGCAACACATTGATGGAAGATGCCACTTGTTTCTCTCCTTGGGGAAAAGACAGATTAATTACCTAACAAATAAAATAAAGAGAGTGTCTTGCTCTTTTCAAATGTTGGACAGGATTGCTTGCATCCTAATTTAAATGTTTCAGGTGACTGAAGCTTAAGATTCCTAAGTTTTAATCCATACTTGCACCATGCACAGCACCCAACAGGAGAGCTTTACATAACCCCATGAGACACTTGTGTGTAAGTGGAAGAGATAAAAATATAAAACTATTGCTGTCTTTTTGTGTCATAAAAATGATTTTTTGTCTCATTTAAAATATTTTTTTTCTAAAATCCAAAAACGTGTCAGGCTAAAATATTGTTATTTCAAATATGGTAAAATCGAAGACCCTTCAAATTTCTTTCCAGTTTGGTTGATGATGGGATGCCGTCAGAGATATGACTTCATTAATAAACACAATAGGTAAGATTCCTTCATAGGCCTGATTGAGGAATATGAAAATAAAACCCAGAAAAATCTGGACATTTTCTAGTTCTCAAATATTGATTAAGATGGTACAAAGGGCCCTTCATTGTCCTATATGTTAATGCAGATCAATTGTGAGAGGTGGGGATAAAACAAGCAGCCTAAATATCCTTTATGTTTGTTGTACTACTAGTAGAAAGAGGAAGGGTCAACATGTCACCATGGTTGATATAGCAAATAAGCTGCTTGAAACTACACAGAAATGTACCTGCTTGTATTTTCTGTGCAGTTACCCTCTCTTTTGGTGTGACCTGATACCTCCCTCAACTTATGTACCAACTCCAGCAGCATTAAGCAGAAATCCAAAGAAACCTATTCTTTGGAATTATGAGGAAGGGAAGAGTCAAACATTTTATAACATGCTCTATACAAGGATACACGTCACCATCCTTATCTATGTTGTGCCATGCATGGAAGGTCAGTAGGTTCAGGGGATTCTGGAAGCACCAAGTTCTGTGGGGTTAATCACAGTTCCATTCATGGGCAGTAAAAGAGAAGGGCCTTATCTTGGTCACTTTCTCAATGCTAGTAGCTACAAAAAGAAGAGGATAGCAGACATCTTAGGGAGAAGAACCAACATTAAATGAAATGTCCTAATTACTCTAGGCAACCTCTCATGGTAGCCTCCCATAGCTCCTCAAATCCCTACATACTTGCACAAGGGATAGTGTAATATTACTGGAGTGTCTGACTGCAGATTAACATTATTTTTGTTGAAAAAAATAAAAATAGGTTCAAGTGATAGGGTTTGAAAAGGGTTCACAGTGTGAAGGAAACTATTGTAACAATGTGGACAGAACCCTTTGGATGGATTTATCATGTTTTTTTTTTTTTTTCGCTGCTTCAGAATCTGTAGTAGCGATTGGTGTGTTCCATGATACATCCCCGCTTCTTATAAGTTTTAGATGGAATACCCTATTAGGAAGAAGTGCACGTAAGAAAGATTAGTGAGTCAAACTCCTCTGCCCTCTGTCAGCAGTGGGTGCAAAGGGATTTAGACCAAGTGCTTTCATCCTTTGATTTGCAAAGTTTTCACTATATGAATGATGTTTTGTTTGTTTGCAGGTCAGGAGCCTTGGTCTCAATATCCCTGTTTAAAAAGTGTTATCACGTGTCTGCCAGAAAGAATTGCTGATGATACTGGGAAAAATTGAGAGTTTTCCTTAACAATTAAGGGTTTTGTAGCAACATGGATGGACCTAGAGATTGTTATACTGAGTGAAGCAAGTCAGACACAGAAAGACAGATATCATATGATATTGCTTATATGAGGAATCTATAAAAGAAAAAAAAAGTACAAATGAATTTATTTACACAACAGAAATAGAATCATGGATATAGAAAACAAACTTTTGGTTACCAGGGAATAAGTGGGGAAGGGATAAATTGGGAGATTGGGACTGACTTATACGCACTACTATGTATAAAATAGATAAAGACCTGCTTTATAGCACAGGGAACTCTACTCAGTGGTCTGTACTGGCGTATACGGAAAAAGAATCTTATAAAAAAAAACAAGGGTTTTGGGATTATATAATAAATATAAATGTGCAAACCTTTAACATGAAAGGAAAAATCAGTTAACTCTGTGGTCCCTGTTATGGTGTGAATATTTTGTACCTCTAATTTTAAAATTTTGAAACCCAGCTCCCATGTTGATGGTATTAGGAGGTGGGGCTTTTGGGAGGTGATTAGGTTATGAAGCCAGAGACCTCAAACATGGGATTAGTGACCTAATAAATGTAGCGCACAGAAGATCTTATGCCCATTCCATGATTTCATTGCCGAGCGAGAAGACCCACATTATGAACCAGAAATTGGTCCCTCGCCAGACACTAAGTCAGCTGGCAACTTGTTCTTTTTTTAAAAAAAATAATTAGATAATTAATTAATTAATTTTTTGGCTGTGTTGGGTCTTTGGTGCGGTGTGCGGGCTTCTCATTGAGTGGCTTCTCTTGTTGCGGAGCACCGGCTCTAGGCGTGTGGGTTTCAGTGGTTGTGGCTCACGGGCTCAGTAGTTGTGGCCTGTGGACTCTAGAGCACAGGGTCGGTATTTGTGGTGCATGGGCTTAGTTGTTCCATGGTATGTGGGATCTTCCTGGACCAGGGCTTGAACCCTTGTCCCCTTTATTGGTAGGCAGATTCTTAACCACTGCACCTAAAGGGAAGCCCCTGGTTACTTGTTCTTGAACTTTTCAGCCTCAGCAATTATGAGAAAACAAAAATATTCTGTTGTTTATAAAATACCAAGTCTCTCGTATTTTGTTTTAGCAGTCAAAGAGCTGGCTGAGGAGAAATATCTGTGAGCTTGAAGACATATCAGGAGAAACCTTTAAATCTCAAAAGAAAAGAGAAAATGGGCGGGAAAGGAATCAACAGAACAGAGTAATCAATAATTGTGGAACAATGAAAAATGCTGTGACCTATACATAATGGGTATAGCAGGAGGAGAATAAAGATAATAAAGAACAGAAAATATTTTTTAAAAATGACTGAGAATCTCCCCAAATGAATGTCTGACACTAAATCCACAACATCCAAACTTAGAAGAACATATGAATAGTAAAGAAAACTGACCAATATCTCTCAGGAACATCAATGCAAAAATCCTCAACAAAATATTACCAAATCGAATCCAACAATATTTTGAGAGAATTTTATATCATGAATGAGAGGAAATAATCCCAGGTATGAAAGGCTGGTTCCACATTCTAGAATCAAATAATTATATCCATCATATCAACACCTTAAAGACAATCATTAGCATATCAATAGATTCAGAAGACCTTTGAAAAAATCTAACACCCATTCTTCATAAAAACTCTCAGTTAAAGAAATAGACTGGAGCTTTCTCAAGTTGATAACAAAGATTTACAGGAAACTTTTATCTGACATCATGATTAATGGTCAAAACCATGAAGCTTTTCCACTAAGTTCAGGTAAAAGCAAGGATGTCCCCTTTCATGACTCCTTTTCCATATTTTACTCCAATTCCTGCTAATGCAATAAGGCACGAAAATAAATAAAACCAATACAGATTGGGTAGAAAAAAATGAAAGCAACCTAAATAAAATGTGGACCAATATACTTTATGGACACCTCACCAAAGAAAATAGACACTATGCATATAAGTATACAGAAGAATAATCCAGATTACATGCTGCCATGAAAAAGCAAATTAAAAATACAATTCCATACCACTATGTAACACTTAGAATGGCTAAAATGTGAACAATGACAAGAACAAATTCTGTAGGAGATGTGGAACAATAGGAAATGTCATTTGTCATTGGTGGAAATGAAAAATAATACAGCTACTTTGGTAGTCTGATTGACACTTGCTAGAATAGTGAGCATTCCCTTACCGTACAATCCGTCAAGTGTTCTCATGGATATTTACTGAAAGTCGTTTAAAACATACTTCCAGAGGAAAACCTGCATATGGATATTTATAGCACCTAATTCAATATTGCCAAAATGTGAATGAAACTAAGGTGTCCTCCAATAGGTGAATGAAATGATATAGTATTAATATATTCTGGGAATGGGATAATATTGAGCACTAAAAAAGTAAGCTATCAAGCCATATAAAGAGATGGGAATTCTTTTTTTTTTCTTTTGAAATATAGGTGATTTTCCTTATTTTGAAATTTAAATTTTATTGGAGTATAGTTGATTTACAATGTTGTGTTCATTTCAGCTGCACAGCAAGTGATTCAGTTACACATATGCATATATTCATTCTTTATCAGATTCTTTACTGATAACGGTATTCCCAGAATACTGAGTAGAGCTCCCTGTGCTATACAGTAGGTCCTTGTTGCTTATCTGTTATATATAGTAGTATTCGTATGTTTACCCCAAGCTCCTGATTTATCCCTACCCCCCACCTCTCCCCTTTGGTAACCATAAGTTTGTTTTCCAAGTCTGTGAGTCTGCCTCTGTTTTGTAAGTTAGCTCATTTGTATCAATTTTTAGCTTCCACCTAGAAGTGATATCATCCAATAATTGTCTTACTCTGTCTGACTTACTTCACTTAGTACAATCATCTCTAGGTCCATCCATGTTACTGCAACTGGCATTATTTTCTTCTATTTTATGGCTGAGTCATATTCCATTATATATATGTATCACATATTCTTTACCTATATTCATATGTTGATGGACATTTTGGTTGCTTCCATGTCTTCGCTATTGTAAAGAGTGTTGCAGTGAACATTGGGGAAGATGTGTCTTTTCGATTTATGCTTTCCTCCAGATATGCACACAGGAGGGAACTTGCTGGATCATCTGGTAGCTCTATTTTATTTTATTTTACTTCATTTCATTTCAATTTCAATTTTTTTGGAATAGAGTTGATTTACAATGTTGTGTTACTTTCTGCTGCACAGCACAGTGAAGCAGTTATACATATATCCAATCCTTTTTGGATTCCTTTCCCATACAGGTCATTACAGAGTATTGAGTAGAGTTCCCTGTGCTATACAGTAAGCCCTTATTTGTTATCTCTTTTATATATAGTGGTGTGTATATGTCAATCCCAATTTCCAATTTATCCCTCCCACCTCCCCTTACTCTGGTAACCTCCATTCTGTGCTTCATAGTGGCTGTTACCAATTGGCATTGCCACCGATAGCATAGAATTGGTGGTGCAGTGGTTAAGAATCTGCCTGCCAGTTCAGGGGACACAGGTTGGAGCCCTGGCCCGGGAAGATCTCACATGCCACAGAACAAGTAAGCCCGTGCACCACAACTACTCAGTCTGCGCTCTAGAGCCCACGAACCACAACTACTGAAGCCTGTGTGCCTACAGCTTGTGCTCCACAACAAGAGAAGCCACCACAAAGAGCAGGCTTCGTACCACAATGATGAGTAGCCCCCGCTTGCTGCAACTATAGAAAAGCCGCGCACAGCAACGAAGACCCAACGCAGATTAAAAAAAAAAAATAAGTAGTAGGTTTCTCTTTTTTCCACACCCTCTGAAGCATTTCTTGTTTGTAGACATTGTGATGGTGGCTATTCTGAGTGGTTCCAGATGATACTTCTTGGTACATCTGATTTGCATTTGTCTAACATAAAGCAATGGTGAGTATCTTCATATGTGCTTTTTTTTTTGAACAGTGTCAGTAAGATTTACCCTTTGAAAAAGGGTTATTGAAAGGTTGCCTTGTTTTGAAGTCTACTTCGATTACCTACCCCAAGACATTTTTTGAGGGCTGTTGTCATTTACAGCTCCCCAGGCATTGTGAATATGAAGTGCGTATAAGGTCCAGTTTTAGAATTGTTGTTGTGGGAAACAGAAGGCGGCAGGGTTTCTACTGTCCCTCTCTGGTTACTGACACAACCTTAGGTGTAGGGCAAGTCCTGTTCTTGGGTATTAAATTAGAGTGGAATGTGCCTGTCCAAACATGTAAGGGCTTCTGTCCCATTCCTTCTTCCCCCTTACCCTTCATCCCCCGAACAAGTATAAACCCCTGCAAAATCACCTGTTGAGGGTGCTGTCTTGTAGAGTGGGATGACCCTTACGAAGGAGTCAGCAGGTCGGAACCCAAACACCAGGATATGTTGAGAGCAGGTGATTTTCCAAATGTCATCCAGCCCAGAGAGTCCACCATCCTTTGGGTGTCAGAGGGTTGGTTTAGTAGTATGAGGGCACACTTAGATCTGGAGATAGTGATCCCATGCAGAGGGGACCAGGTTGCACATGTTCAAGGGGGGCGAATTAGCTGGCATATCCTCCCGAGGTCCTCAGGCCTACAACAGTCCAGCCTTGGGACCAAATTGTGTCTGTGTCCAGGGATGTGACACTAGTACGTTCACTGCGACTAAACAAATTTAGTGATCATTTTTCATTTCTTTAACTTAATTTTAAATTTATAATGGAGTATATAGTTGATTTATCATGTTGTGTTCATTTTTGACATACACCAACATGATTCATTTATACAGAGATAACTATATATTCTTTTTAGAATTATTTTCCCATTGAGGTTACTAAAGGGTGTTGAGAAGAGTTCCAAGTGCTCTACAGCAGGTCCATGTTGATTACAAGTTTTCTCTCTGTAAATATGTATATACTAACTCCAACCTCATGATTTATGCCTCCAACACACCTTTCCAGTTTGGTAACCATAAGTTTGTGTTCTAAGTCTGGCACTCTGTTTCTGTGTTGTAAGATAGTACCTTTCTATCAATTTTTAGATTCCACCGATAAGTAATATCATATGATATTTTTCATTGCCTGATTTATGACACTTAATATGAATGTATGTAGGTCCTTCTGAGTGGCCCTAAATGGCCTTATTTCATTCACTTCATGGCTGAGTAATATTCCATTGTACATATCTACCATAATTTCTTTATCCATTCTTCCCTCCAAGGACTTTTAGGTAGCTTCCGAGTAGAGGCTCTTGTAAACAGGGCTGCATAAATTTTAGAGTGCCTGGGTCCTGTCAATTTACGTATTTTCCAAGATACAGGACCAGGAGTGGAAGCACCATATGCTCAGAAGCTCTGGTTTTTAGATTTTTAAGGAATCACCACCCACTTCTCCAGAGTGTCTGTTAGCAATTTACATTCCCACCATCAGCTTGTCAGGGTTCCCTTTTCTCCACGCCCTGTCCTGCATTTCAGGTTTTACAGTTTGTGAGGTTGGCCATTCTGACTGGTGCGAAGTGATATCTCTTTGTAGTATTAATTTACATTGCCCGCCTGTTTTGTTGGCCAAAAATGGAGTAAGGGTTTTTCCTGAATATATTAAGGAATAACACATACGGCCTTTTTGGCAAACTGCATCATTGGCGATGTTCAGCAGCTTTGCATGTGCTTTGATGACGAGTGCAAACTACCCCTTGAAATCCCTTTCCTGCAATTCCGCCTTGCTTACAACGCCTTTACGAATACTTGGCTCAAGAAATGACTCCATTAGAGGTGTCAATTACAACCCTGCATGTTTGTGAATTGCAGTGCCCCTGAGCACCAGTTTTCAACTTGTTTAGGGAAGCAGACACAAAGGGGCAGGATTTCTACGGACCCATTCCAGTTACTGGGGCACCTGAAGGATAGGGAAATTCTTCTTCCAGGTAGGAAACTAGAGTGGCATATGCCTGTCCAAACATCTAAGGCTTGTGTCTCATTCCATCCCGCCATTCCCCTTCTTCACCGGAAAATTCCAAGCCGTGCAAAACCGGCTGTTGAGAGTGCTGCCTTCCCAAAGTGGGGAGACTCTAAGGAAAGGAGCTGGGGAACCCGAATACCAGGAGACGTGGAGATGAGGTGACTTTTCCAAACTCTTCCCGATCAGACGGTGTACCATCCTCTGGATGTGCCATGCATGTTTTAGCTGTAGGAAGGGTCCCCTGCACCTGGAGATATGGAACCCATGGAATGGGGGCCAGGCAGTATTACTCTAAAAGTGCTGCATTTGCTGTCCCATCCTCACGAAGCCTCTCAGACCAACGAGTGTAGAGCCTTAAGTCCCATCCAGCTCTGTGTCTAGATATGGTCGGTCCAGGTTGCATCACAGCCCTTGAACAAATTTTGTAAGAATTTCTCTCTCTCTCACTGTCTTTATTTTGTTCTTGTTATTGAATTTTATAATGGGGTATAGCTGATTTTCAATACTGTGTTTCTTCCTGCTCTACATCTATCCACTTGATTCACTTAAAGAGAGACATCAATAAATTCTTTTACAGATTCTTACCAGTCTTATATATCCTTTTCTGGTGACAACAGTGTGCTGAGTCCAGCTCTTTGAGCTATAGAGTAGGTCCTGTCGAATACCTATTTTGTTTATGGAACCGTATCTGTGCTAATTTCAACCTCCTGGTTTATGCATCACCCCGCCCCACCTTTCTCCTTTAGCAGCCATAAGTGTGTTTTCTAAATGTGTGACTCCGTTTCTGTTTTGTAATTGTGTTCATGTGAAGGCATTTTTAGATACTATCTATAAGTGATACCTTATGATAAGTCTCTTTTTATGTCTGACTTATGTCACTTAGAATGATCGTACCTCAGTCTGCACGAGTTGCTGCCACTGGCCTTATTTCATTGATTTAATTGCTGAGTAATATTCCATTGTACATAAGTACCACATCTTCTTTCTCCATTTTTTCCTTCCAAGGACATGTAAGTTGTACCCAAATCGAGGTATTTCTAAACAGAGCAGCCCTAAACTTTGGGGTGCCTGTGTCTTGTCGATTTTTTGGTTTTCCCAAGATATACGCCCATGAGGGGAAGTGCTGTATGCTCTGTAGCTCTGTTTTTTAGAAGTTTTAAGATACAGCATAGACTTCTCAAGAGTGGCCGGTGGCAATTTACATCCCGCCGATCAGCATAACAAGGCTCCGTTTTCTCCATGGCCTGTCCTGCATTTCTGGGTTTTACACTTTTTCAGCATGGGCCTTTTGACCAATGCGAAGTGAGACATTTTTGTAATGCTGATTTACATTGCCCCCTTGTTTAGTTGGCCAAAAAGAACATCTGCGTTTTTTCCAAAATGTATTCAGGAAAGAACGCAGACGCCCTTTTTGGCCAACTGCATCATTGTCGAAGTTCTGCGGAATTTCATGTGCTTTAAAGGCGAGTCCAATCTACCTGTGAAAAACTGTTTCCTGCAATTCTGTCTTGCTTTGAAATCCTCTTCGTTGCCTTACCTCAATACATTTTTAGACGAGAGTTATCATTTATAACTCTGCAGATCTGTGAATTGCCGTGCTCCTGAGCTCCATTTTCCAAATCGCTTTTTTGGAAGCTGGCCGCAAACCCGCAGGATTGCTTCAGGCCCTATTCTGTTTCCGGGGCGCAAGCTGAGCCTGTGGTTAATTCTTCTTCCTGATGGGAAATTAGGGTTACCTGTGCCTGTCCCAAAAGCTACAGCTAGCCTCTCATGGGTTCCCCCTCTTCCCATTCATCCTGAGGAAAAATTACAACCTGTACGACACAGGAGGTTAAAGGTGCTGATTCTCCAAGTGGGGAGATTGTTAGTAAAGCGGCTGGAATGGCGAACCCGAGCACCAGGAGATGAGGAATGAGGTGTGTTTCAGAAACCTTTCTCGATCACACTGTATACCATCAACCGGGTTTCCCAAGCATTTTTTCTCTGTAGGAAGATTCCACTGAACCTGGAGATTTGGGATCCATAGAATGGGTACCACGCAGTATTACTTTAAAGGGTCTGCGTTTGCTCACCAAACCTCTCAGCCCCAAGAGTGTCCAGCCTTATGTCTCAATCAGCTGTGGGTCTAGATATGGTCAATCCAGGTGGCATCACAGCCCCTGAAGGAATTTTGTAAGAATTTCTGTCTCTTTCACTGTCTTTGTTTCACGGGTTTTTAAAAGTAATTGATTTTTATAATGGGGTTTAGCTGCTTTTCACTGCTGCGTTTAAGCCGCTTTACACCCACTTGACTCACTTACAGAGAGATATCAATACATAGGTTTTAAGATTCTTACTAGTCAGATACATTCTTGGGCGGTGAATAGGGGGTGTTGAGTCAAATTCACTGAAAAAGGAGTAGTTCTTGTCTATTACGTATTGGGTTTATGGAACGGTATCTGAGGTAATTTGAAACTCTTGTTTTATGCATCACCCCACCTCACCTTTCCCGTTAAGCAGCCATAGTGTGTTTTCTAAACGTGTGACTCTGTTCTGTTTTGTAAATCAGTTCAAGGATAGCGGTTTTTACATTCCCTCTATAAGTGATATCTTATGATAAGTGTCTTTTTCTGTGTGACTTATTTCACTTAGAATCGTCGTACCTAAATCCACTCATCATGCTGCTACTAGCCTTATGACGTTGATTTCATGGCTGAGTGATATTCCATTGTACATAAGGACCACAGCTCCTTTATCCATTTTTCTCTTTCCTGGGATATTTAAGGTGTAACGAAGTGGAGGTTCTTGTCAACAGAACAGCCCTAAACTTTGGGGTGCATGTGTCTTGCTGATTTTTAGTTTTCCCAATATATACGCCCATGAGTGGAAGTGCCCTATGATCTCTAAGCTGTGTTTTGTAGATGTCTCAGGACACACCGTACACTTCTCCAAAGTGCCTGTTGGCAATTTACATCCTGCCCATCAGCGTAGCAAGGCTCCCGTTTCTCCATGGCCTGTCCTGCATTTCTGGTTTTGACACTTTATTCAGCATGGCCCTTTTGACCGATGGGAAGCGAGACTTCTTTGTAGTGCTGATTTGCCTTTCCAGGTTGCTTGGTTGGCCAAAAAGGGCGTATGCATTTTTTCCTGAATATATTCAGGAAAAAACGCATACGCCCTTTTTGGTCAAGGGCATCATTGTCAAGGTTTTGCCGCTTTTCCTGTGCTTTAAAGGCGATTCGAATATACCTCCTGAAATCTGTTTCCTGCAATTCTTTCTTGCTTTCCAATCCTCTTCGTTGCCTTCCCTCAATATATTTGTGGACGAGAGTGTTCATTTTTAACTCTGCAGGTTTGTGAATTGCAGTGCCCCTGAGCTCCATTTTTCAACTCGCTTTCTTGGGAGCTGGCCGCGAAAGCACAGGATTGCTTCAGGCCCTATTCTGGTCCCGGGCGGCAGGATGAGCGTACGGTTAATTCTTCTTCCTGATGGGAAAATAGAGTGACCTCTGCCTGTGCCAACACCTAGAGCTAGTCTCTCATTGGTTCCCCCTCTTCCCGTTCATCCTCAGGACAATTTGCAACCTGTACGGAACAGGAGGTTAAAGGTGCTGATTCTCCAAGGAGGGAGATTGTTAGTAAAGCGGCTGGAATGGCGAACCCGAGCACAAGGAGATGAGAAATGAGGTGCGTTTTAGAAACCCTTCCCGATCACACGGTGTACCATCTTCTGGGTTTCTCATGTATATTTTCGATGTAGGAAGATGCCCTTGAACCTGGAGATTTGGGACCCATGGGATGGGTACCACGCAGTATTACTTTAAAGGGTCTGCGTTTGCTCACCCAGCCTCACCAAACCTCTCAGCCCCAAGAGTGTCCACCCTTATGTCTCAATCAGCTGTGGGTCTAGATATGGTCAATCCAGGTGGCATCAAAGCCCCTGAACGAATTTTGTAAGAATTTCTCTCGTTTCACTGTCTTCGTTTCACGGGTTTTTAAAAGTAATTGATTCTTATAATGGGGTTTAGCTGCTTTTCACTGCTGTGTTTCTGCCGCTTTACACCCACTTGACTCACTTACAGAGAGATATCAATACATAGGTTTTAAGATTCTTACTAGTCAGATATATTCTTGGGCGGTGAATAGTGGGTGTTGAGTCCAATTCACTGAGCAAGGAGTAGGTCTTTTCTATTACCTATTGGGTTTATGGAACGGTATCTGAACTAATTTGAAACTCTTGTTTTATGCATCACCCACCTAACCTTTCCCGTTAAGCAGCCATAGTGTGTTTTCTAAACGTGTGACTCTGCTCTGTTTTGTAATTCACTTCAAGGGTAGAGGTTTTTATATTCCCTCTATAAGTAATATCTTATGATAAGTGTCTTTTTCTGTGTGACTTATTTCACTTAGAATTGTCCTACCTAAATCCACTCATCTTGCTGCTGGTAGCCTTATGACGTTGATTTCATGGCTGAGTGATATTCCATTGTACATAAGGACCACAACTTCTTAATCCATTTTTCTCTTTCCTGGGATATTTAAGGTGTAACGAAGTGGAGGTTCTTGTCACCAGAGCAGCCCTAAACTTTGGGGTGCCTGTGTCTTGCTGATTTTTAGTTTTCCCAATTTATACTCCCATGAGTGGAAGTGCCCTATGCTCTCTAAGCTGAGTTTTTTAGATGTTTCAAGACACACCGTACACTTCTCCAGAGTGGCTGTTGGCAATTTACATCCTGCCCATCAGCGTAGCAAGGCTCCCATTTCTCCATGGCCTGTCCTGCATTTCTGGTTTTGACACTGTATTCAGCATGGCCCTTTTGACCGATGGGAAGCGAGACTTCTTTGTAGCGCTGATTTGCCTTTCCAGGTTGCTTGGTTGGCCAAAAAGGGCGTATGCGTTTTTTCCTGAATATATTCAGGAAAAAACGCATACGCCCTTTTTGGCCAAGGGCATCATTGTCGAGGTTTTGCCGCTTTTCCTGTGCTTTAAAGGCGATTCGAATCTCCCTCCTGAAATCTGTTTCCTGCAATTCTGCCTTGCTTTCAAGTCCTCTTCGTTGCCTTCCCTCAATATATTTGTGGACGAGAGTGATCATTTATAAGTCTGCAGGTTTGTGATTTGCAGTGCCCCTGAGCTCCATGTTTCAACTCGCTTTCTTGGGAGCTGGCCGCAAAAGCGCAGGATTGCTTCAGGCCCTATTCTGGTCCCGGGCGGCAGGCTGAGCCTGTGGTTAATTCTTCTTCCTGATGGGAAAATAGAGTGACCTGTGCCTGTGCCAACACCTAGAGCTAGTCTGTCATTGGTTCCCCCTCTTCCCGTTCATCCTCAGGACAAATTGCAACCTGTACGGAACAGGAGGTTAAAGGTGCTGATTCTCCAAGGCGGGAGATTGCTAGTAAAGCGGCTGGAATGGCGAACCCGAGCACAAGGAGATGAGAAATGAGGTGCGTTAAGAAACCTTTCCCGATCACACGGTGTACCATCTTCTGGGTTTCTCATGCATGTTTTCGATGTAGGAAGATGCCCTTGAACCTGGAGATTTGGGACCCATGGGATGGGTACCACGCAGTATTACTTTAAAGGGTCTGCGTTGGCTCACCCAACCTCACCAAACCTCTCAGCCCCAAGAGTGTCCACCCTTATGTCTCAATCAGCTGTGGGTCTAGATATGGTCAATCCAGGTGGCATCACAGCCCCTGAACGAATTTTGGAAGAATTTCTCTCTCTTTCACTGTCTTTGTTTCACGGGTTTTTAAAAGTAATTGATTTTTATAATGGGGTTTAACTGCTTTTCGCTGCTGTGTTTATGCCGCCTTCCACCCACTTGACTCACTTACAGAGAGATATCAATACATAGGTTTTAAGATTCTTACTAGTCAGATATATTCTTGGGCGGTGAATAGGGAGTGTTGAGTCCAATTCACTGAACTAGGAGTAGGTCTTGTCTATTACGTATTGCGTTTATGGAACGGTATCTGAGCTAATTTGAAACCCTTGTTTTATGCATCACCCCACCTCACCTTTCCCGTTAAGCAGCCATAGTGTGTTTTCTAAACGTGTGACTCTGTTCTGTTTTGTAATTCAGTTCAAGGGTAGCGGTTTTTACGTTCCCTCTATAAGTGATATCTTAAGATAAGTGTCTTTTTCTGTGTGACTTATTTCACTTAGAATCGTGGTACCTAAATCCACTCATCATGCTGCTACTAGCCTTATGACGTTGATTTCATGGCTGAGTGATATTCCATTGTACATAAGGACCACAACTTCTTAATCCATTTTTCTCTTTCCTGGGATATTTAAGGTGTAACGAAGTGGAGGTTCTTGTCACCAGAGCAGCCCTAAACTTTGGGGTGCCTGTGTCTTGCTGATTTTTAGTTTTCCCAATTTATACTCCCATGAGTGGAAGTGCCCTATGCTCTCTAAGCTGAGTTTTTTAGATGTTTCAGGACACACCGTACACTTCTCCAGAGTGGCTGTTGGCAATTTACATCCTGCCCATCAGCGTAGCAAGGCTCCCATTTCTCCATGGCCTGTCCTGCATTTCTGGTTTTGACACTGTATTCAGCATGGCCCTTTTGACCGATGGGAAGCGAGACTTCTTTGTAGCGCTGATTTGCCTTTCCAGGTTGCTTGGTTGGCCAAAAAGGGCGTATGCGGTTTTTCCTGAATATATTCAGGAAAAAACGCATACGCCCTTTTTGGCCAAGGGCATCATTGTCGAGGTTTTGCCGCTTTTCCTGTGCTTTAAAGGCGATTCGAATCTCCCTCCTGAAATCTGTTTCCTGCAATTCTGCCTTGCTTTCAAGTCCTCTTCGTTGCCTTCCCTCAATATATTTGTGGACGAGAGTGATCATTTATAAGTCTGCAGGTTTTTGAATTGCAGTGCCCCTGAGCTCCATTTTTCAACTCGCTTTCTTGGGAGCTGGCCGCAAAAGCGCAGGATTGCTTCAGGCCCTATTCTGGTCCCGGGCGGCAGGCTGAGCCTGTGGTTAATTCTTCTTCCTGATGGGAAAATAGAGTGACCTGTGCCTGTCCCAACACCTAGAGCTAGTCTCTCATTGGTTCCCCCTCTTCCCGTTCATCCTCAGGACAAATTGCAACCTGAACGGAACAGGAGGTTAAAGGTGCTGATTCTCCAAGGCGGGAGATTGCTAGTAAAGCGGCTGGAATGGCGAACCCGAGCACAAGGAGATGAGAAATGAGGTGCGTTAAGAAACCTTTCCCGATCACACGGTGTACCATCTTCTGGGTTTCTCATGCATGTTTTCGATGTAGGAAGATGCCCTTGAACCTGGAGATTTGGGACCCATGGGATGGGTACCACGCAGTATTACTTTAAAGGGTCTGCGTTGGCTCACCCAACCTCACCAAACCTCTCAGCCCCAAGAGTGTCCACCCTTATGTCTCAATCAGCTGTGGGTCTAGATATGGTCAATCCAGGTGGCATCACAGCCCCTGAACGAATTTTGGAAGAATTTCTCTCTCTTTCACTGTCTTTGTTTCACGGGTTTTGAAAAGTAATTGATTTTTATAATGGGGTTTAACTGCTTTTCGCTGCTGTGTTTATGCCGCCTTCCACCCACTTGACTCACTTACAGAGAGATATCAATACATAGGTTTTAAGATTCTTACTAGTCAGATATATTCTTGGGCGGTGAATAGGGAGTGTTGAGTCCAATTCACTGAACTAGGAGTAGGTCTTGTCTATTACGTATTGCGTTTATGGAACGGTATCTGAGCTAATTTGAAACCCTTGTTTTATGCATCACCCCACCTCACCTTTCCCGTTAAGCAGCCATAGTGTGTTTTCTAAACGTGTGACTCTGTTCTGTTTTGTAATTCAGTTCAAGGGTAGCGGTTTTTACGTTCCCTCTATAAGTGATATCTTAAGATAAGTGTCTTTTTCTGTGTGACTTATTTCACTTAGAATCGTCGTACCTAAATCCACTCATCATGCTGCTACTAGCCTTATGACGTTGATTTCATGGCTGAGTGATATTCCATTGTACATAAGGACCACAACTTCTTAATCCATTTTTCTCTTTCCTGGGATATTTAAGGTGTAACGAAGTGGAGGTTCTTGTCACCAGAGCAGCCCTAAACTTTGGGGTGCCTGTGTCTTGCTGATTTTTAGTTTTCCCAATTTATACTCCCATGAGTGGAAGTGCCCTATGCTCTCTAAGCTGAGTTTTTTAGATGTTTCAGGACACACCGTACACTTCTCCAGAGTGGCTGTTGGCAATTTACATCCTGCCCATCAGCGTAGCAAGGCTCCCATTTCTCCATGGCCTGTCCTGCATTTCTGGTTTTGACACTGTATTCAGCATGGCCCTTTTGACCGATGGGAAGCGAGACTTCTTTGTAGCGCTGATTTGCCTTTCCAGGTTGCTTGGTTGGCCAAAAAGGGCGTATGCGGTTTTTCCTGAATATATTCAGGAAAAAACGCATACGCCCTTTTTGGCCAAGGGCATCATTGTCGAGGTTTTGCCGCTTTTCCTGTGCTTTAAAGGCGATTCGAATCTCCCTCCTGAAATCTGTTTCCTGCAATTCTGCCTTGCTTTCAAGTCCTCTTCGTTGCCTTCCCTCAATATATTTGTGGACGAGAGTGATCATTTATAAGTCTGCAGGTTTGTGAATTGCAGTGCCCCTGAGCTCCATTTTTCAACTCGCTTTCTTGGGACCTGGCCGCAAAAGCGCAGGATTGCTTCAGGCCCTATTCTGGTCCCGGGCGGCAGGCTGAGCCTGTGGTTAATTCTTCTTCCTGATGGGAAAATAGAGTGACCTGTGCCTGTCCCAACACCTAGAGCTAGTCTCTCATTGGTTCCCCCTCTTCCCGTTCATCCTCAGGACAAATTGCAACCTGTACGGAACAGGAGGTTAAAGGTGCTGATTCTCCAAGGCGGGAGATTGCTAGTAAAGCGGCTGGAATGGCGAACCCGAGCACAAGGAGATGAGAAATGAGGTGCGTTAAGAAACCTTTCCCGATCACACGGTATACCATCTTCTGGGTTTCTCATGCATGTTTTCGATGTAGGAAGATGCCCTTGAACCTGGAGATTTGGGACCCATGGGATGGGTACCACGCAGTATTACTTTAAAGGGTCTGCGTTGGCTCACCCAACCTCACCAAACCTCTCAGCCCCAAGAGTGTCCACCCTTATGTCTCAATCAGCTGTGGGTCTAGATATGGTCAATCCAGGTGGCATCACAGCCCCTGAACGAATTTTGGAAGAATTTCTCTCTCTTTCACTGTCTTTGTTTCACGGGTTTTTAAAAGTAATTGATTTTTATAATGGGGTTTAACTGCTTTTCGCTGCTGTGTTTATGCCGCCTTCCACCCACTTGACTCACTTACAGAGAGATATCAATACATAGGTTTTAAGATTCTTACTAGTCAGATATATTCTTGGGCGGTGAATAGGGAGTGTTGAGTCCAATTCACTGAACTAGGAGTAGGTCTTGTCTATTACGTATTGCGTTTATGGAACGGTATCTGAGCTAATTTGAAACCCTTGTTTTATGCATCACCCCACCTCACCTTTCCCGTTAAGCAGCCATAGTGTGTTTTCTAAACGTGTGACTCTGTTCTGTTTTGTAATTCAGTTCAAGGGTAGCGGTTTTTACGTTCCCTCTATAAGTGATATCTTAAGATAAGTGTCTTTTTCTGTGTGACTTATTTCACTTAGAATCGTGGTACCTAAATCCACTCATCATGCTGCTACTAGCCTTATGACGTTGATTTCATGGCTGAGTGATATTCCATTGTACATAAGGACCACAACTTCTTAATCCATTTTTCTCTTTCCTGGGATATTTAAGGTGTAACGAAGTGGAGGTTCTTGTCACCAGAGCAGCCCTAAACTTTGGGGTGCCTGTGTCTTGCTGATTTTTAGTTTTCCCAATTTATACTCCCATGAGTGGAAGTGCCCTATGCTCTCTAAGCTGAGTTTTTTAGATGTTTCAGGACACACCGTACACTTCTCCAGAGTGGCTGTTGGCAATTTACATCCTGCCCATCAGCGTAGCAAGGCTCCCATTTCTCCATGGCCTGTCCTGCATTTCTGGTTTTGACACTGTATTCAGCATGGCCCTTTTGACCGATGGGAAGCGAGACTTCTTTGTAGCGCTGATTTGCCTTTCCAGGTTGCTTGGTTGGCCAAAAAGGGCGTATGCGGTTTTTCCTGAATATATTCAGGAAAAAACGCATACGCCCTTTTTGGCCAAGGGCATCATTGTCGAGGTTTTGCCGCTTTTCCTGTGCTTTAAAGGCGATTCGAATCTCCCTCCTGAAATCTGTTTCCTGCAATTCTGCCTTGCTTTCAAGTCCTCTTCGTTGCCTTCCCTCAATATATTTGTGGACGAGAGTGATCATTTATAAGTCTGCAGGTTTTTGAATTGCAGTGCCCCTGAGCTCCATTTTTCAACTCGCTTTCTTGGGAGCTGGCCGCAAAAGCGCAGGATTGCTTCAGGCCCTATTCTGGTCCCGGGCGGCAGGCTGAGCCTGTGGTTAATTCTTCTTCCTGATGGGAAAATAGAGTGACCTGTGCCTGTCCCAACACCTAGAGCTAGTCTCTCATTGGTTCCCCCTCTTCCCGTTCATCCTCAGGACAAATTGCAACCTGAACGGAACAGGAGGTTAAAGGTGCTGATTCTCCAAGGCGGGAGATTGCTAGTAAAGCGGCTGGAATGGCGAACCCGAGCACAAGGAGATGAGAAATGAGGTGCGTTAAGAAAGCTTTCCCGATCACACGGTGTACCATCTTCTGGGTTTCTCATGCATGTTTTCGATGTAGGAAGATGCCCTTGAACTTGGAGATTTGGGACCCATGGGATGGGTACCACGCAGTATTACTTTAAAGGGTCTGCGTTGGCTCACCCAACCTCACCAAACCTCTCAGCCCCAAGAGTGTCCACCCTTATGTCTCAATCAGCTGTGGGTCTAGATATGGTCAATCCAGGTGGCATCACAGCCCCTGAACGAATTTTGGAAGAATTTCTCTCTCTTTCACTGTCTTTGTTTCACGGGTTTTGAAAAGTAATTGATTTTTATAATGGGGTTTAACTGCTTTTCGCTGCTGTGTTTATGCCGCCTTCCACCCACTTGACTCACTTACAGAGAGATATCAATACATAGGTTTTAAGATTCTTACTAGTCAGATATATTCTTGGGCGGTGAATAGGGAGTGTTGAGTCCAATTCACTGAACTAGGAGTAGGTCTTGTCTATTACGTATTGCGTTTATGGAACGGTATCTGAGCTAATTTGAAACCCTTGTTTTATGCATCACCCCACCTCACCTTTCCCGTTAAGCAGCCATAGTGTGTTTTCTAAACGTGTGACTCTGTTCTGTTTTGTAATTCAGTTCAAGGGTAGCGGTTTTTACGTTCCCTCTATAAGTGATATCTTAAGATAAGTGTCTTTTTCTGTGTGACTTATTTCACTTAGAATCGTCGTACCTAAATCCACTCATCATGCTGCTACTAGCCTTATGACGTTGATTTCATGGCTGAGTGATATTCCATTGTACATAAGGACCACAACTTCTTAATCCATTTTTCTCTTTCCTGGGATATTTAAGGTGTAACGAAGTGGAGGTTCTTGTCACCAGAGCAGCCCTAAACTTTGGGGTGCCTGTGTCTTGCTGATTTTTAGTTTTCCCAATTTATACTCCCATGAGTGGAAGTGCCCTATGCTCTCTAAGCTGAGTTTTTTAGATGTTTCAGGACACACCGTACACTTCTCCAGAGTGGCTGTTGGCAATTTACATCCTGCCCATCAGCGTAGCAAGGCTCCCATTTCTCCATGGCCTGTCCTGCATTTCTGGTTTTGACACTGTATTCAGCATGGCCCTTTTGACCGATGGGAAGCGAGACTTCTTTGTAGCGCTGATTTGCCTTTCCAGGTTGCTTGGTTGGCCAAAAAGGGCGTATGCGGTTTTTCCTGAATATATTCAGGAAAAAACGCATACGCCCTTTTTGGCCAAGGGCATCATTGTCGAGGTTTTGCCGCTTTTCCTGTGCTTTAAAGGCGATTCGAATCTCCCTCCTGAAATCTGTTTCCTGCAATTCTGCCTTGCTTTCAAGTCCTCTTCGTTGCCTTCCCTCAATATATTTGTGGACGAGAGTGATCATTTATAAGTCTGCAGGTTTTTGAATTGCAGTGCCCCTGAGCTCCATTTTTCAACTCGCTTTCTTGGGAGCTGGCCGCAAAAGCGCAGGATTGCTTCAGGCCCTATTCTGGTCCCGGGCGGCAGGCTGAGCCTGTGGTTAATTCTTCTTCCTGATGGGAAAATAGAGTGACCTGTGCCTGTCCCAACACCTAGAGCTAGTCTCTCATTGGTTCCCCCTCTTCCCGTTCATCCTCAGGACAAATTGCAACCTGAACGGAACAGGAGGTTAAAGGTGCTGATTCTCCAAGGCGGGAGATTGCTAGTAAAGCGGCTGGAATGGCGAAACCGAGCACAAGGAGATGAGAAATGAGGTGCGTTAAGAAACCTTTCCCGATCACACGGTGTACCATCTTCTGGGTTTCTCATGCATGTTTTCGATGTAGGAAGATGCCCTTGAACCTGGAGATTTGGGACCCATGGGATGGGTACCACGCAGTATTACTTTAAAGGGTCTGCGTTGGCTCACCCAACCTCACCAAACCTCTCAGCCCCAAGAGTGTCCACCCTTATGTCTCAATCAGCTGTGGGTCTAGATATGGTCAATCCAGGTGGCATCACAGCCCCTGAACGAATTTTGGAAGAATTTCTCTCTCTTTCACTGTCTTTGTTTCACGGGTTTTGAAAAGTAATTGATTTTTATAATGGGGTTTAACTGCTTTTCGCTGCTGTGTTTATGCCGCCTTCCACCCACTTGACTCACTTACAGAGAGATATCAATACATAGGTTTTAAGATTCTTACTAGTCAGATATATTCTTGGGCGGTGAATAGGGAGTGTTGAGTCCAATTCACTGAACTAGGAGTAGGTCTTGTCTATTACGTATTGCGTTTATGGAACGGTATCTGAGCTAATTTGAAACCCTTGTTTTATGCATCACCCCACCTCACCTTTCCCGTTAAGCAGCCATAGTGTGTTTTCTAAACGTGTGACTCTGTTCTGTTTTGTAATTCAGTTCAAGGGTAGCGGTTTTTACGTTCCCTCTATAAGTGATATCTTAAGATAAGTGTCTTTTTCTGTGTGACTTATTTCACTTAGAATCGTCGTACCTAAATCCACTCATCATGCTGCTACTAGCCTTATGACGTTGATTTCATGGCTGAGTGATATTCCATTGTACATAAGGACCACAACTTCTTAATCCATTTTTCTCTTTCCTGGGATATTTAAGGTGTAACGAAGTGGAGGTTCTTGTCACCAGAGCAGCCCTAAACTTTGGGGTGCCTGTGTCTTGCTGATTTTTAGTTTTCCCAATTTATACTCCCATGAGTGGAAGTGCCCTATGCTCTCTAAGCTGAGTTTTTTAGATGTTTCAGGACACACCGTACACTTCTCCAGAGTGGCTGTTGGCAATTTACATCCTGCCCATCAGCGTAGCAAGGCTCCCATTTCTCCATGGCCTGTCCTGCATTTCTGGTTTTGACACTGTATTCAGCATGGCCCTTTTGACCGATGGGAAGCGAGACTTCTTTGTAGCGCTGATTTGCCTTTCCAGGTTGCTTGGTTGGCCAAAAAGGGCGTATGCGGTTTTTCCTGAATATATTCAGGAAAAAACGCATACGCCCTTTTTGGCCAAGGGCATCATTGTCGAGGTTTTGCCGCTTTTCCTGTGCTTTAAAGGCGATTCGAATCTCCCTCCTGAAATCTGTTTCCTGCAATTCTGCCTTGCTTTCAAGTCCTCTTCGTTGCCTTCCCTCAATATATTTGTGGACGAGAGTGATCATTTATAAGTCTGCAGGTTTGTGAATTGCAGTGCCCCTGAGCTCCATTTTTCAACTCGCTTTCTTGGGAGCTGGCCGCAAAAGCGCAGGATTGCTTCAGGCCCTATTCTGGTCCCGGGCGGCAGGCTGAGCCTGTGGTTAATTCTTCTTCCTGATGGGAAAATAGAGTGACCTGTGCCTGTCCCAACACCTAGAGCTAGTCTCTCATTGGTTCCCCCTCTTCCCGTTCATCCTCAGGACAAATTGCAACCTGAACGGAACAGGAGGTTAAAGGTGCTGATTCTCCAAGGCGGGAGATTGCTAGTAAAGCGGCTGGAATGGCGAAACCGAGCACAAGGAGATGAGAAATGAGGTGCGTTAAGAAACCTTTCCCGATCACACGGTGTACCATCTTCTGGGTTTCTCATGCATGTTTTCGATGTAGGAAGATGCCCTTGAACCTGGAGATTTGGGACCCATGGGATGGGTACCACGCAGTATTACTTTAAAGGGTCTGCGTTGGCTCACCCAACCTCACCAAACCTCTCAGCCCCAAGAGTGTCCACCCTTATGTCTCAATCAGCTGTGGGTCTAGATATGGTCAATCCAGGTGGCATCACAGCCCCTGAACGAATTTTGGAAGAATTTCTCTCTCTTTCACTGTCTTTGTTTCACGGGTTTTGAAAAGTAATTGATTTTTATAATGGGGTTTAACTGCTTTTCGCTGCTGTGTTTATGCCGCCTTCCACCCACTTGACTCACTTACAGAGAGATATCAATACATAGGTTTTAAGATTCTTACTAGTCAGATATATTCTTGGGCGGTGAATAGGGAGTGTTGAGTCCAATTCACTGAACTAGGAGTAGGTCTTGTCTATTACGTATTGCGTTTATGGAACGGTATCTGAGCTAATTTGAAACCCTTGTTTTATGCATCACCCCACCTCACCTTTCCCGTTAAGCAGCCATAGTGTGTTTTCTAAACGTGTGACTCTGTTCTGTTTTGTAATTCAGTTCAAGGGTAGCGGTTTTTACGTTCCCTCTATAAGTGATATCTTAAGATAAGTGTCTTTTTCTGTGTGACTTATTTCACTTAGAATCGTCGTACCTAAATCCACTCATCATGCTGCTACTAGCCTTATGACGTTGATTTCATGGCTGAGTGATATTCCATTGTACATAAGGACCACAACTTCTTTATCCATTTTTCTCTTTCCTGGGATATTTAAGGTGTAACGAAGTGGAGGTTCTTGTCACCAGAGCAGCCCTAAACTTTGGGGTGCCTGTGTCTTGCTGATTTTTAGTTTTCCCAATTTATACTCCCATGAGTGGAAGTGCCCTATGCTCTCTAAGCTGAGTTTTTTAGATGTTTCAGGACACACCGTACACTTCTCCAGAGTGGCTGTTGGCAATTTACATCCTGCCCATCAGCGTAGGAAGGCTCCCATTTCTCCATGGCCTGTCCTGCATTTCTGGTTTTGACACTGTATTCAGCATGGCCCTTTTGACCGATGGGAAGCGAGACTTCTTTGTAGCGCTGATTTGCCTTTCCAGGTTGCTTGGTTGGCCAAAAAGGGCGTATGCGGTTTTTCCTGAATATATTCAGGAAAAAACGCATACGCCCTTTTTGGCCAAGGGCATCATTGTCGAGGTTTTGCCGCTTTTCCTGTGCTTTAAAGGCGATTCGAATCTCCCTCCTGAAATCTGTTTCCTGCAATTCTGCCTTGCTTTCAAGTCCTCTTCGTTGCCTTCCCTCAATATATTTGTGGACGAGAGTGATCATTTATAAGTCTGCAGGTTTGTGAATTGCAGTGCCCCTGAGCTCCATTTTTCAACTCGCTTTCTTGGGACCTGGCCGCAAAAGCGCAGGATTGCTTCAGGCCCTATTCTGGTCCCGGGCGGCAGGCTGAGCCTGTGGTTAATTCTTCTTCCTGATGGGAAAATAGAGTGACCTGTGCCTGTCCCAACACCTAGAGCTAGTCTCTCATTGGTTCCCCCTCTTCCCGTTCATCCTCAGGACAAATTGCAACCTGTACGGAACAGGAGGTTAAAGGTGCTGATTCTCCAAGGCGGGAGATTGCTAGTAAAGCGGCTGGAATGGCGAACCCGAGCACAAGGAGATGAGAAATGAGGTGCGTTAAGAAACCTTTCCCGATCACACGGTATACCATCTTCTGGGTTTCTCATGCATGTTTTCGATGTAGGAAGATGCCCTTGAACCTGGAGATTTGGGACCCATGGGATGGGTACCACGCAGTATTACTTTAAAGGGTCTGCGTTGGCTCACCCAACCTCACCAAACCTCTCAGCCCCAAGAGTGTCCACCCTTATGTCTCAATCAGCTGTGGGTCTAGATATGGTCAATCCAGGTGGCATCACAGCCCCTGAACGAATTTTGGAAGAATTTCTCTCTCTTTCACTGTCTTTGTTTCACGGGTTTTTAAAAGTAATTGATTTTTATAATGGCGTTTAACTGCTTTTCGCTGCTGTGTTTATGCCGCCTTCCACCCACTTGACTCACTTACAGAGAGATATCAATACATAGGTTTTAAGATTCTTACTAGTCAGATATATTCTTGGGCGGTGAATAGGGAGTGTTGAGTCCAATTCACTGAACTAGGAGTAGGTCTTGTCTATTACGTATTGCGTTTATGGAACGGTATCTGAGCTAATTTGAAACCCTTGTTTTATGCATCACCCCACCTCACCTTTCCCGTTAAGCAGCCATAGTGTGTTTTCTAAACGTGTGACTCTGTTCTGTTTTGTAATTCAGTTCAAGGGTAGCGGTTTTTACGTTCCCTCTATAAGTGATATCTTAAGATAAGTGTCTTTTTCTGTGTGACTTATTTCACTTAGAATCGTCGTACCTAAATCCACTCATCATGCTGCTACTAGCCTTATGACGTTGATTTCATGGCTGAGTGATATTCCATTGTACATAAGGACCACAACTTCTTTATCCATTTTTCTCTTTCCTGGGATATTTAAGGTGTAACGAAGTGGAGGTTCTTGTCACCAGAGCAGCCCTAAACTTTGGGGTGCCTGTGTCTTGCTGATTTTTAGTTTTCCCAATTTATACTCCCATGAGTGGAAGTGCCCTATGCTCTCTAAGCTGAGTTTTTTAGATGTTTCAGGACACACCGTACACTTCTCCAGAGTGGCTGTTGGCAATTTACATCCTGCCCATCAGCGTAGCAAGGCTCCCATTTCTCCATGGCCTGTCCTGCATTTCTGGTTTTGACACTGTATTCAGCATGGCCCTTTTGACCGATGGGAAGCGAGACTTCTTTGTAGCGCTGATTTGCCTTTCCAGGTTGCTTGGTTGGCCAAAAAGGGCGTATGCGGTTTTTCCTGAATATATTCAGGAAAAAACGCATACGCCCTTTTTGGCCAAGGGCATCATTGTCGAGGTTTTGCCGCTTTTCCTGTGCTTTAAAGGCGATTCGAATCTCCCTCCTGAAATCTGTTTCCTGCAATTCTGCCTTGCTTTCAAGTCCTCTTCGTTGCCTTCCCTCAATATATTTGTGGACGAGAGTGATCATTTATAAGTCTGCAGGTTTGTGAATTGCAGTGCCCCTGAGCTCCATTTTTCAACTCGCTTTCTTGGGACCTGGCCGCAAAAGCGCAGGATTGCTTCAGGCCCTATTCTGGTCCCGGGCGGCAGGCTGAGCCTGTGGTTAATTCTTCTTCCTGATGGGAAAATAGAGTGACCTGTGCCTGTCCCAACACCTAGAGCTAGTCTCTCATTGGTTCCCCCTCTTCCCGTTCATCCTCAGGACAAATTGCAACCTGTACGGAACAGGAGGTTAAAGGTGCTGATTCTCCAAGGCGGGAGATTGCTAGTAAAGCGGCTGGAATGGCGAACCCGAGCACAAGGAGATGAGAAATGAGGTGCGTTAAGAAACCTTTCCCGATCACACGGTATACCATCTTCTGGGTTTCTCATGCATGTTTTCGATGTAGGAAGATGCCCTTGAACCTGGAGATTTGGGACCCATGGGATGGGTACCACGCAGTATTACTTTAAAGGGTCTGCGTTGGCTCACCCAACCTCACCAAACCTCTCAGCCCCAAGAGTGTCCACCCTTATGTCTCAATCAGCTGTGGGTCTAGATATGGTCAATCCAGGTGGCATCACAGCCCCTGAACGAATTTTGGAAGAATTTCTCTCTCTTTCACTGTCTTTGTTTCACGGGTTTTTAAAAGTAATTGATTTTTATAATGGCGTTTAACTGCTTTTCGCTGCTGTGTTTATGCCGCCTTCCACCCACTTGACTCACTTACAGAGAGGTATCAATACATAGGTTTTAAGATTCTTACTATTCAGATATATTCTTGGGCGGTGAATAGGGAGTGTTGAGTCCAATTCACTGAACTAGGAGTAGGTCTTGTCTATTACGTATTGCGTTTATGGAACGGTATCTGAGCTAATTTGAAACCCTTGTTTTATGCATCACCCCACCTCACCTTTCCCGTTAAGCAGCCATAGTGTGTTTTCTAAACGTGTGACTCTGTTCTGTTTTGTAATTCAGTTCAAGGGTAGCGGTTTTTACGTTCCCTCTATAAGTGATATCTTAAGATAAGTGTCTTTTTCTGTGTGACTTATTTCACTTAGAATCGTCGTACCTAAATCCACTCATCATGCTGCTACTAGCCTTATGACGTTGATTTCATGGCTGAGTGATATTCCATTGTACATAAGGACCACAACTTCTTTATCCATTTTTCTCTTTCCTGGGATATTTAAGGTGTAACGAAGTGGAGGTTCTTGTCACCAGAGCAGCCCTAAACTTTGGGGTGCCTGTGTCTTGCTGATTTTTAGTTTTCCCAATTTATACTCCCATGAGTGGAAGTGCCCTATGCTCTCTAAGCTGAGTTTTTTAGATGTTTCAGGACACACCGTACACTTCTCCAGAGTGGCTGTTGGCAATTTACATCCTGCCCATCAGCGTAGCAAGGCTCCCATTTCTCCATGGCCTGTCGTGCATTTCTGGTTTTGACACTGTATTCAGCATGGCCCTTTTGACCGATGGGAAGCGAGACTTCTTTGTAGCGCTGATTTGCCTTTCCAGGTTGCTTGGTTGTCCAAAAAGGGCGTATGCGTTTTTTCCTGAATATATTCAGGAAAAAACGCATACGCCCTTTTTGGCCAAGGGCATCATTGTCGAGGTTTTGCCGCTTTTCCTGTGCTTTAAAGGCGATTCGAATCTCCCTCCTGAAATGTTTCCTGCAATTCTGCCTTGCTTTCAAGTCCTCTTCGTTGCCTTCCCTCAATATATTTGTGGACGAGAGTGATCATTTATAAGTTTGCAGGTTTCTGAATTGCAGTGCCCGTGAGCTCCATTTTTCAACTCGCTTTCTTGGGAGCTGGCCACAAAAGCACAGGATTGCTTCAGGCCCTACTCTGGTCCCGGGCCGCAGGCTGAGCCTGTGGTTAATTCTTCTTCCTGATGGGAAAATAGAGGGACCTGTGCCTGTCCCAACACCTAGACCTAGTCTCTCATTGTTTCCCCCTCTTCCCGTTCATCCTCAGGACAAATTGCAACCTGTACGGAACAGGAGGTTAAAGGTGCTGATTCTCTAAGGAGGGAGATTGCTAGTAAAGCGGCTGGAATGGCGAACCCGAGGACAAGGAGATGAGAAATGAGGTTCGTTTTAGAAACCTTTCCCGATCACACGGTGTACCATCTTCTGGGTTTCTCATGCATGTTTTCGAAGTAGGAAGATGCCCTTGATCCTGGAGATTTGGGACCCATGGGATGGGTACCACGCAGTATTACTTTAAACGGTCTGCGTTTCCTCACCCAACCTCACCAAAACTCTCAGCCCCAAGAGTGTCCACCCTTATGTCTCAATCAGCTGTGGGTCTAGATATGGTCAATCCAGGTGGCATCACAGCCCCTGAACGAATTTTGTAAGAATTTCTCTCTCTTTCACTGTCTTTGTTTCACGGGTTTTGAAAAGTAATTTATTTTTATAATGGGGTTTAGCTGCTTTTCACTGCTGTGTTTCTGCCGCTTTACACCCACTTGACTCACTTACAGAGAGATATCAATACATAGGTTTTAAGATTCTTACTAGTCAGATATATTCTTGGGTGGTGAATAGGGGGTGTTGAGTCCAATTCACTGAGCAAGGAGTAGGTCTTGTCTATTACGTATTGGGTTTATGGAATGGTATCTGAGCTAATTTGAAAGCCTTGTTTTATGCATCACCCCACCTCTCCTTTCCCGTTAAGCAGCCAGAGTGTGTTTTCTAAACGTGTGACTCTGTTCTGTTTTGTAATTCAGTTCAAGGGTAGCGGTTTTTATATTCCCTCTATAAGTAATATCTTATGATAAGTGTCGTTTTCTGTGTGACTTATTGCACTTAGATTCGTCGTACCTAAATCCACTCATCATCCTGCTACTGGCCTTATGACGTTGATTTCATGGCTGAGTGATATTCCATTGTACATAAGGACCACAACTTCTTTATCCATTTTTCTCTTTCCTGGGATATTTAAGGTGTAAAGAAGTGGAGGTTCATGTCAACAGAGCAGCCCTAAACTTTGGGGTGCCTGTGTCCTGCTGATTTTTAGTTTTCCCAATTTATACGCCCATGAGTGGAAGTGCCCTATGCTCTCTAAGCTGAGTTTTTTAGATGTTTCAGGACACACCGTACACTTCTCCAGAGTGGCTGTTGGCAATTTACATCCCGCCCATCAGCGTAGCCAGGCTCCCGTTTCTCCATGGCCTGTCCTGAATTTCTCGTTTTGACACTCAATTCAGCATGGCCCTTTTGACCGATGGGAAGCGAGACTTCTTTGTAGCACTGATTTGCCTTTCCAGGTTGCTTGGTTGGCCAAAAAGGGCGTATGCCTTTTTTCCTGAATATATTCAGAAAAAACGCATACGCCCTTTTTGGCCAAGGGCATCATTGTCGAGGTTTTGCCGCTTTTCCTATGCTTTAAAGGCGATTCGAATCTCCCTCCTGAAATCTGTTTCCTGCAATTCTGCCTTGCTTTCAAATCCTCTTCGTTGCCTTCCCTCAATATATTTGTGGACGAGAGTGATCATTTATAAGACTGCAGGTTTGTGAATTGCAGTGCCCCTGAGCTCCATTTTTCAACTCGCTTTCTTGGGAGCTGGCCGCAGAAGCGCAGAATTGCTTCAGGCCCTATTCTTGTCCCGGGCGGCAGGCTGAGCCTGTGGTTAATTCTTCTTCCTGATGGGAAAATAGAGTGACCTGTGCCTGTCCCAACACGTAGAGCTAGTCTCTAATTGGTTCCCCCTCTTCCCGTTCATCCTCAGGAAAAATTGCAACCTGTACGGAACAGGAGGTTAAAGGTGCTGATTCTTCAAAGAGGGAGATTGCTAGTAAAGCGGCTGGAATGGCGAACCCAAGCACAAGGAGATGAGAAATTAAGTGCGTTTTAGAAACGTTTCCCGATCACACGGTGTACCATCTTCTGGGTTTCTCATGCATGTTTTCGATGTAGGAAGATGCCCTTGAACCTGGAGATTTGGGACCCATGGGATGGGTACCACGCAGTATTACTTTAAAGGGTCTGCGTTTGCTCACCCAACCTCAACAAACCTCTCAGCCCCAAGAGTGTCTACCCTTATGTCTCAATCAGCTGTGGGTCTAGATATGGTCAATCCAGGTGGCATCACAGCCCCTGAACGAATTTTGTAAGAATTTCTCTCTCTTTCACTGTCTTTGTTTCATGGGTTTTTAAAAGTAATTGATTTTTATAATGGGGTTTAGCTGCTTTTCACTGTTGTGTTTATGCGGCTTTACACCCACTTGACTCAATTACAGAGAGATATCAATATATAGGTTTTAAGATTCTTACTAGTCAGATATATTCTTGGGCGGTGAATATGGGGTGTTGAGTCCAATTCACTGAGAAAGGAGTAGGTCTTGTCTATTACCTACTGGCTTTATGGAACGTTATCTGAGCTAATTTGAAACCCTTGTTTTATGCACCACCCCACCTCACCTTTCCCGTTAAGCAGCCATAGTGTGTTTTCTAAACGTGTGACTCTGTTCTGTTTTGTAATTCACTTCAAGGGTTGCGGTTTTTACACTCCATCTATAAGTGATATCTTATGATAAGTGTCTTTTTCTGTGTGACTTATTTCACTTAGAATCGTCGTACCTAAATCCACTCATCATGCTGCTACTAGCCTTATGACGTTGATTTCATGGCTGAGTGATATTCCATTGTACATAAAGACCACAACTTCTTTATCCATTTTTCTATTTCCTGGGATATTTAAGGTGTAACGAAGTGGAGGTTCTTGTCAACAGAGCAGTCCTAAACTTTGGGGTGCCTGTGTCTTGCTGATTTTTAGTTTTCCCAATTTATACGCCCATGAGTGGAAGTGCCCTATGCTCTCTAAGCTGAGTTTTTAGATGTTTCAGGACACACCGTACACTTCTGCAGAGTGGCTGTTGGCAATTTACATCTCGCCCATCAGCGTAGCAAGGCTCCCGTTTCACCATGGCCTGTCCTGCATTTCTGGTTTTGACACTTTATTCAGCATGGCCCTTTTGACCGATGGGAAGCGAGACTTTTTTGTAGCGCTGATTTGCCTTTCCAGGTTGCTTGGTTGGCCAAAAGGGGCGTATGCGTTTTTTCCTGAATATATTCAGGAAAAAACGCATACGCCCTTTTTGGCCAAGGGCATCATTGTCGAGGTTTTGCAGCTTTTCCTGTGCTTTAAAGGCGATTCGAATCTCCCTCCTGAAATCTGTTTCCTGCAATTCTGCCTTGCTTTCAAATCCTCTTCGTTGCCTTCCCTCAATATATTTGTGGACGAGAGTGATCATTTATAAGACTGCAGGTTTGTGAATTGCAGTGCCCCTGAGCTCCATTTTTCAACTCGCTTTCTTGGGAGCTGGCCGCAGAAGCGCAGGATTGCTTCAGGCCCTATTTTGGTCCCGGGCGGCAGGCTGAGCCTGTGGTTAATTCTTCTTCCTGATGGGAAAATTGAGTGACCTGTGCCTGTCCCAACACCTAGAGCTGGTCTCTCACTTGGTTCCCCCTCTTCCCGTTCATCCTCAGGACAAATTGCAACCTGTACGGAACAGGAGGTTAAAGGTGCTGATTCTCCAAGGCGGGAGATTGCTAGTAAAGCGGCTGGAATGGCGAACCCGAGGACAAGGAGATGAGAAATGAGGTGCGTTTTAGAAACCTTTCCCGATCACACGGTGTACCATCTTCTGGGTTTCTCATGCATGTTTTCGAAGTAGGAAGATGCCCTTGATCCTGGAGATTTGGGACCCATGGGATGGGTACCACGCAGTATTACTTTAAACGGTCTGCGTTTCCTCACCCAACCTCACCAAACCTCTCAGCCCCAAGAGTGTCCACCCTTATGTCTCAATCAGCTGTGGGTCTAGATATGGTCAATCCAGGTGGCATCACAGCCCCTGAACGAATTTTGTAAGAATTTCTCTCTCTTTCACTGTCTTTGTTTCATGGGTTTTTAAAAGTAATTGATTTTTATAATGGGGTTTAGCTGCTTTTCACTGCTGTGTTTATGCCGCTTTACACCCACTTGACTCACTTACAGAGAGATATCAATACATAGGTTTTAAGATTCTTACTAGTCAGATATATTCTTGGGCGGTGAATAGGGGGTGTTGAGTCCAATTCACTGAGCTAGGAGTAGGTCTTGTCTATTACCTATTGGGTTTATGGAACGGTATCTGAGCTAATTTGAAACCCTTGTTTTATGCATCACCCCACCTCACCTTTCCCGTTAAGCAGCCATAGTGTGTTTTCTAAACGTGTGACTCTGTTCTCTTTTGTAATTCAGTTCAAGGGTAGCGGTTTTTACACTCCCTCTATAAGTGATATCTTATGATAAGTGTCTTTTTCTGTGTGACTTATTTCACTTAGAATCGTCGTACCTAAATTCACTCATCATGCTGCTACTAGCCTTATGACGTTGATTTCATGGCTGAGTGATATTCCATTGCACCTAAGGACCACAACTTCTTTATCCATTTTTCTCTTTCCTGGGATATTTAAGGTGTAACGAAGTGGAGGTTCTTGTCAACAGAGCAGCCCTAAACATTGGGGTGCCCGTGTCTTGCTGATTTTTGGTTTTCCCAATTTATACGCCCATGAGTGGAAGTGCCCTAGGCTCTCTAAGCTGAGTTTTTTAGATGTTTCAGGACACACCGTACACTTCTCCAGAGTGGCTGTTGGCAATTTACATCTCGCCCATCAGCATAGTAAGGCTCCCGTTTCTCCATGGCCTGTCCTGCATTTCTGGTTTTGACACTTTATTCAGCATGGCCCTTTTGACCGATGGGAAGCGAGACTTCTTTGTAGCGCTGATTTGCCTTTCCAGGTTGCTTGGTTGGCCAAAAAGGGCGTATGCATTTTTTCCTGAATATATTCAGGAAAAAACGCATACGCCCTTTTTGGCCAAGGGCATCATTGTCGAGGTTTTGCCGCTTTTCCTGTGCTTTAAAGGCGATTCGAATCTCCCTCCTGAAATCTGTTTCCTGCAATTCTGCCTTGCTTTCAAATCCTCTTCGTTGCCTTCCCTCAATATATTTGTGGACGATAGTGATCATTTATAAGTCTGCAGGTTTGTGAATTGCAGTGCCCCTGAGCTCCATGTTTCAACTCGCTTTCTTGTGAGTTGTCCGCAAAAGCGCAGGATTGCTTCAGGCCCTATTCTGGTCCCGGGCGGCAGGCTGAGCCTGTGGTTAATTCTTCTTCCTGATGGGAAATTAGAGTGACCTGTGCCTGTCCCAACACCTAGAGCTAGTCTCTCATTGGTTCCCCCTCTTCCCGTTCATCCTCAGGACAAATTGCAACCTGTACGGAACAGGAGGTTAAAGGTGCTGATTCTTCAAAGAGGGAGATTGCTAGTAAAGCGGCTGGAAAGGCGAACCCAAGCACAAGGAGATGAGAAATTAAGTGCGTTTTAGAAACGTTTCCCGATCACACGGTGTACCATCTTCTGGGTTTCTCATGCCTGTTTTCGATGTAGGAAGATGCCCTTGAACCTGGAGATTTGGGACCCATTGGATGGGTACCACGCAGTATTACTTTAAAGGGTCTGCGTTTGCTCACCCAACCTCAACAAACCTCTCAGCCCCAAGAGTGTCCACCCTTATGTCTCAATCAGCTGTGGGTCTAGATATGGTCAATCCAGGTGGCATCACAGCCCCTGAACGAATTTTGTAAGAATTTCTCTCTCTTTCACTGTCTTTGTTTCACTGGTTTTTAAAAGTAATTGATTTTTATAATGGGGTTTAGCTGCTTTTAACTGCTGTGTTTATGCCGCTTTACACCCACTTGACTCACTTACAGAGAGATATCAATACATAGGTTTTAAGATTCTTACTAGTCAGATATATTCTTGGGTGGTGAATAGGGGGTGTTGAGTCCAATTCACTGAGCTAGGAGTAGGTCTTGTCTATTACCTATTGGGTTTATGGAACGGTATCTGAGCTAATTTGAAACCCTTGTTTTATGCATCACCCCACCTCACCTTTCCCGTTAAGCAGCCATAGTGTGTTTTCTAAACATGTGACTCTGTTCTGTTTTGTAATTCAGTTCAAGGGTAGCGGTTTTTACAGTCCCTCTATAAGTGATATCTTATGATAAGTGTCTTTTTCTGTGTGACTTATTTCACTTAGAATCGTCGTACCTAAATCCACTCATCATGCTGCTACTAGCCTTATGACGTTGATTTCATGGCTGAGTGATATTCCATTGCACCTAAGGACCACAACTTCTTTATCCATTTTTCTCTTTCCTGGGATATTTAAGGTGTAACGAAGTGGAGGTTCTTGTCAACAGAGCAGCCCTAAACTTTGGGGTGCCCGTGTCTTGCTGATTTTTGGTTTTCCCAATTTATACGCCCATGAGTGGAAGTGCCCTATGCTCTCTAAGCTGAGTTTTTTAGATGTTTCAGGACACACCGTACACTTCTCCAGAGTGGCTGTTGGCAATTTACATCCTGCCCATCAGCGTAGCAAGGCTCCTGTTTCTCCATGGCCTGTCCTGCATTTCTGGTTTTGACACTTTATTCAGCATGGCCCTTTTGACCGATGGGAAGCGAGACTTCTTTGTAGCGCTGATTTGCCTTTCCAGGTTGCTTGGTTGGCCAAAAACGGCGTATGCGTTTTTTCCTGAATATATTCAGGAAAAAACGCATACGCCCTTTTTGGCCAAGGGCATCATTGTCGAGGTTTTGCCGCTTTTCCTGTGCTTTAAAGGCGATTCGAATCTCCCTCCTGAAATCTGTTTCCTGCAATTCTGCCTTGCTTTCAAATCCTCTTCGTTGCCTTCCCTCGATATATTTGTGGACGAGAGTTATCATTTATAAGTCTGCAGGTTTGTGAATTGCAGTGCCCCTGAGCTCCATTTTTCAACTCGCTTTCTTGGGAGCTGGCCGCAAAAGCGCAGGATTGTTTCAGGCCCTACTCTGGTCCCGGGCGGCAGGCTGAGCCTGTGGTTAATTCTTCTTCCTGATGGGAAAATAGAGTGACCTGTGCCTGTCCCAAAACCTAGAGCTAGTCTCTCTTGGTTCCCCCTCTTCCCGTTCATCCTCAGGACAAATTGCAACCTGTACGGAACAGGAGGTTAAAGGTGCTGATTCTTCAAAGAGGGAGATTGCTAGTAAAGCGGCTGGAATGGCGAACCCAAGCACAAGGAGATGAGAAATTAAGTGCGTTTTAGAAACGTTTCCCGATCACACGGTGTACCATCTTCTGGGTTTCTCATGCATGTTTTCGATGTAGGAAGATGCCCTTGAACCTGGAGATTTGGGACCCATTGGATGGGTACCACGCAGTATTACTTTAAAGGCTCTGCGTTTGCTCACCCAACCTCAACAAACCTCTCAGCCCCAAGAGTGTCCACCCTTATGTCTCAATCAGCTGTGGGTCTAGATATGGTCAATCCAGGTGGCATCACATCCCCTGAACGAATTTTGTAAGAATTTCTCTCTCTTTCACTGTCTTTGTTTCACGGGTTTTTAAAAGTAATTGATTTTTATAATGGGGTTTAGCTGCTTTTCACTGCTGTGTTTATGCCGCTTTACACCCACTTGACTCACTTACAGAGAGATATCAATACATAGGTTTTAAGATTCTTACTAGTCAGATATATTCTTGGGCGGTGAATAGGGGGTGTTGAGTCCAATTCACTGAGCTAGGAGTAGGTCTTGTCTATTACCTATTGGGTTTATGGAACGGTATCTGAGCTAATTTGAAACCCTTGTTTTATGCATCACCCCACCTCACCTTTCCCGTTAAGCAGCCATAGTGTGTTTTCTAAACGTGTGACTCTGTTCTGTTTTGTAATTCAGTTCAAGGGTAGCGGTTTTTACACTCCCTCTATAAGTGATATCTTATGATAAGTGTCTTTTTCTGTGTGACTTACTTCACTTAGAATCGTCGTACCTAAATTCACTCATCATGCTGCTAGTAGCCTTATGACGTTGATTTCATGGCTGAGTGATATTCCATTGCACCTAAGAACCACAACTTCTTTATCCATTTTTCTCTTTCCTGGGATATTTAAGGTGTAACGAAGTGGAGGTTCTTGTCAACAGAGCAGCCCTAAACATTGGGGTGCCCGTGTCTTGCTGATTTTTGGTTTTCCCAATTTATACGCCCATGATTGGAAGTGCCCTATGCTCTCTAAGCTGAGTTTTTTAGATGTTTCAGGACACACCGTACACTTCTCCAGAGTGGCTGTTGGCAATTTACATCCTGCCCATCAGCGCAGCAAGGCTCCCGTTTCTCCATGGCCTGTCCTGCATTTCTGGTTTTGACACTTTATTCAGCATGGCCCTTTTGACCAATGGGAAGCGAGACTACTTTGTAGCGCTGATTTTCCTTTCCAGGTTGCTTGGTTGGCCAAGAAGGGCGTATGCGTTTTTTCCTGAATATATTCAGGAAAAAACGCATACGCCCTTTTTGGCCAAGGGCATCATTGTCGAGGTTTTGCCGCTTTTCCTGTGCTTTAAAGGCGTTTCGAATCTCCCTCCTGAAATCTGTTTCCTGCAATTCTGCCTTGCTTTCAAATCCTCTTCGTTGCCTTTCCTCAATATATTTGTGGACGAGAGTGATCATTTATAAGTCTGCAGGTTTGTGAATTGCAGTGCCCCTGAGCTCCATGTTTCAACTCGCTTTCTTGGGAGCTGGCCGCAAAAGCGCAGGATTGTTTCAGGCCCTACTCTGGTCCCGGGCGGCAGGCTGAGCCTGTGGTTAATTCTTCTTCCTGATGGGAAAATAGAGTGACCTGTGCCTGTCCCAACACCTAGAGCTAGTCTCTCATTGGTTTCCCCTCTTCCCTTTCATCCTCAGGACAAATTGCAACCTGTACGGAACACTAGGTTAAAGGTGCTGATTCTCCAAGGAGGGAGATTGCTAGTAAAGCGGCCCGAATGGCGAACCCGAGCACAAGGAGATGAGAAATGAGGTGCGTTTTAGAAACGTTTCCCGATCACACGGTGTACCATCTTCTGGGTTTCTCATGCATGTTTTCGATGTAGGAAGATGCCCTTGAACCTGGAGATTTGGGACCCATGGGATGGGTACCACGCAGTATTACTTTAAAGGGTCTGCGTTTGCTCACCCAACCTCACCAAACCTCTCAGCCCCAAGAGTGTCCACCCTTATGTCTCAATCAGCTGTGGGTCTAGATATGGTCAATCCAGGTGGCATCACAGCCCCTGAACGAATTTTGTAAGAATTTCTCTCTCTTTCACTGTCTTTGTTTCACGGGTTTTTAAAAGTAATTGATTTTTATAATGGGGTTTAGCTGCTTTTCACTGCTGTGTTTATGCCGCTTTACACCCACTTGACTCACTTACAGAGAGATATCAATACATAGGTTTTAAGATTCTTACTAGTCAGATATATTCTTGGGCGGTGAATAGGGGGTGTTGAGTCCAATTCACTGAGCTAGGAGTAGGTCTTGTCTATTACCTATTGGGTTTATGGAACGGTATCTGAGCTAATATGAAACCCTTGTTTTATGCATCACCCCACCTCACCTTTCCCGTTAAGCAGCCATAGTGTGTTTTCTAAACGTGTGACTCTGTTCTGTTTTGTAATTCAGTTCAAGGGTAGCGGTTTTTACACTCCCTCTATAAGTGATATCTTATGATAAGTGTCTTTTTCTGTGTGACTTATTTCACTTAGAATCGTCGTACCTAAATTCACTCATCATGCTGCTACTAGCCTTATGACGTTGATTTCATGGCTGAGTGATATTCCATTGCACCTAAGGACCACAACTTCTTTATCCATTTTTCTCTTTCCTGGGATATTTAAGGTGTAACGAAGTGGAGGTTCTTGTCAACAGAGCAGCCCTAAACATTGGGGTGCCCGTGTCTTGCTGATTTTTGGTTTTCCCAATTTATACGCCCATGAGTGGAAGTGCCCTAGGCTCTCTAAGCTGAGTTTTTTAGATGTTTCAGGACACACCGTACACTTCTCCAGAGTGGCTGTTGGCAATTTACATCTCGCCCATCAGCATAGTAAGGCTCCCGTTTCTCCATGGCCTGTCCTGCATTTCTGGTTTTGACACTTTATTCAGCATGGCCCTTTTGACCGATGGGAAGCGAGACTTCTTTGTAGCGCTGATTTGCCTTTCCAGGTTGCTTGGTTGGCCAAAAAGGGCGTATGCATTTTTTCCTGAATATATTCAGGAAAAAACGCATACGCCCTTTTTGGCCAAGGGCATCATTGTCGAGGTTTTGCCGCTTTTCCTGTGCTTTAAAGGCGATTCGAATCTCCCTCCTGAAATCTGTTTCCTGCAATTCTGCCTTGCTTTCAAATCTTCTTCGTTGCCTTCCCTCAGTATATTTGTGGACGAGAGTTATCATTTATAAGTCTGCAGGTTTGTGAATTGCAGTGCCCCTGAGCTCCATTTTTCAACTCGCTTTCGTGGGAGCTGGCCGCAAAAGCGCAGGATTGCTTCAGGCTCTACTCTGGTCCCGGGCGGCAGGCTGAGCCTGTGGTTAATTCTTCTTCCTCATGGGAAAATAGAGTGACCTGTGCCTGTCCCAACACCTAGAGCTAGTCTCTCATTGGTTCCCCCTCTTCCCGTTCATCCTCAGGACAAATTGCAACCTGTACGGAACAGGAGTTTAAAGGTGCTGATTCTTCAAAGAGGGAGATTGCTAGTAAAGCGGCTGAAATGGCGAACCCGAGTACAAGGACATGAGAAATTAGGTGCGTTTTAGAAACGTTTCCCGATCACACGGTGTACCATCTTCTGGGTTTCTCATGCATGTTTTCGATGTAGAAAGATGCCCTTGAACCTGGAGATTTGGGACCCATGGGATGGGTACCACGCAGTATTACTTTAAAGGGTCTGCGTTTGCTCACCCAACCTCACCAAACCTCTCAGCCCCAAGAGTGTCCACCCTTATGTCTCAATCAGCTGTGGGTCTAGATATGGTCAATCCAGGTGGCATCACAGCCGCTGAACGAATTTTGTAAGAATTTCTCTCTCTTTCACTCTCTTTGTTTCACGGGTTTTTAAAAGTAATTGATTTTTATAATGGGGTTTAGCTGCTTTTCACTGCTGTGTTTATGCCGCTTTACACCCACTTGACTCACTTACAGAGAGATATCAATACATAGGTTTTAAGATTCTTACTAGTCAGATATATTCTTGGGCGGTGAATATGGGGTGTTGAGTCCAATTCACTGAGCTAGGTGTAGGTCTTGTCTATTACATATTGGGTTTATGGAACGGTATCTGAGCTAATTTGAAACCCCTGTTTTATGCATCACCCCACCTCAACTTTCCCGTTAAGCAGCCATAGTGTGTTTTCTAAACGTGTGACTCTGTTCTGTTTTGTAATTCAGTTCACGGGTAGCGGTTGTTACACTCCCTCTATAAGTGATATCTTATGATAAGTGTCTTTTTCTGTGTGACTTATTTCACTTAGAATCGTCGTACCTAAATCCACTCATCATGCTGCTACTAGCATTATGACGTTGATTTCATGGCTGAGTGATATTCCATTGTACAAAAGGACCACAACTTCTTTATCCATTTTTCTCTTTCCTGGGATATTTAAGGTGTAACGAAGTGGAGCTTCTTGTCAACAGAGCAGCCCTAAACTTTGGGGTTCCTGTGTCTTGCTGATTTTTAGTTTTCCCAGTTTATACGCCCATGAGTGGAAGTGCCCTATGCTCTCTAAGCTGAGTTTTTTAGATGTTTCAGGACACACCGTACACTTCTCCAGAGTGGCTGTTGGCAGTTTACATCTCGACCATCAGCGTAGCAAGGCTCCCGTTTCTCCATGGCCTGTCCTGCATTTCTGGTTTTGACACTTTATTCAGCATGGCCCTTTTGACCGATGGGAAGCGAGACTACTTTGTAGCGCTGATTTGCCTTTCCAGGTTGCTTGGTTGGCCAAGAAGGGCGTATGCGTTTTTTCCTGAATATATTCAGGAAAAAACGCATACGCCCTTTTTGGCCAAGGGCATCATTGTCGAGGTTTTGCCGCTTTTCCTGTGCTTTAAAGGCGATTCGAATCTCCCTCCTGAAATCTGTTTCCTGCAATTCTGCCTTGCTTTCAAATCCTCTTCGTTGCCTTCCCTCAATATATTTGTGGACGAGAGTGATCATTTATAAGTCTGCAGGTTTGTGAATTGCAGTGCCCCTGAGCTCCATGTTTCAACTCGCTTTCTTGTGAGTTGTCCGCAAAAGCGCAGGATTGCTTCAGGCCCTATTCTGGTCCCGGGCGGCAGGCTGAGCCTGTGGTTAATTCTTCTTCCTGATGGGAAATTAGAGTGACCTGTGCCTGTCCCAACACCTAGAGCTAGTCTCTCATTGGTTTCCCCTCTTCCCTTTCATCCTCAGGACAAATTGCAACTTGTACGGAACACTAGGTTAAAGGTGCTGATTCTCCAAGGAGGGAGATTGCTAGTAAAGCGGCCCGAATGGCGAACCCGAGCACAATGAGATGAGAAATGAGGTGCGTCTTAGAAACGTTTCCCGATCACACGGTGTACCATCTTCTGGGTTTCTCATGCATGTTTTCGATGTAGGAAGATGCCCTTGAACCTGGAGATTTGGGACCCATGGGATGGGTACCACGCAGTATTACTTTAAAGGCTCTGCGTTTGCTCACCCAACCTCACCAAACCTCTCAGCCCCAAGAGTGTCCACCCTTATGTCTCAATCAGCTGTGGGTCTAGATATGGTCAATCTAGGTGGCATCACAGCCCCTGAACGAATTTTGTAAGAATTTCTCTCTCTTTCACTGTCTTTGTTTCACGGGTTTTTAAAAGTAATTGATTTTTATAATGGGGTTTAGCTGCTTTTCACTGCTGTGTTTATGCCGCTTTACACCCACTTGACTCACTTACAGAGAGATATCAATACATAGGTTTTAAGATTCTTACTAGTCAGATATATTCTTGGGCGGTGAATAGGGGGTGTTGAGTCCAATTCACTGAGCTAGGAGTAGGTCTTGTCTATTACCTATTGGGTTTATGGAACGGTATCTGAGCTAATTTGAAACCCTTGTTTTATGCATCACCCCACCTCACCTTTCCCGTTAAGCAGCCATAGTGTGTTTTCTAAACGTGTGACTCTGTTCTGTTTTGTAATTCAGTTCAAGGGTAGCGGTTTTTACAGTCCCTCTATAAGTGATATCTTATGATAAGTGTCTTTTTTTGTGTGACTTATTTCACTTAGAATCGTCGTACCTAAATTCACTCATCATGCTGCTACTAGCCTTATGACGTTGATTTCATGGCTGAGTGATATTCCATTGCACCTAAGGACCACAACTTCTTTATCCATTTTTCTCTTTCCTGGGATATTTAAGGTGTAACGAAGTGGAGGTTCTTGTCATCAGAGCAGCCCTAAACTTTGGGGTGCCCGTGTCTTGCTGATTTTTGGTTTTCCCAATTTATACGCCCATGAGTGGAAGTGCCCTATGCTCTCTAAGCTGAGTTTTTTAGATGTTTCAGGACACACCGTACACTTCTCCAGAGTGGCTGTTGGCAATTTACATCTCGCCCATCAGCGTAGCAAGGATCCCGTTTCTCCATGGCCTGTCCTGCATTTCTGGTTTTGACACTTTATTCAGCATGGCCCTTTTGACCGATGGGAAGCGAGACTTCTTTGTAGCGCTGATCTGCCTTTCCAGGTTGCTTGGTTGGCCAAAAAGGGCGTATGCGTTTTTTCCTGAATATATTCAGGAAAAAACGCATACGCCCTTTTTGGCCAAGGGCATCATTGTCGAGGTTTTGCAGCTTTTCCTGTGCTTTAAAGGCGATTCGAATCTCCCTCCTGAAATCTGTTTCCTGCAATTCTGCCTTGCTTTCAAATCCTCTTCGTTGCCTTCCCTCAATATATTTGTGGACGAGAGTGATCATTTATAAGACTGCAGGTTTGTGAATTGCAGTGCCCCTGAGCTCCATTTTTCAACTCGCTTTCTTGGGAGCTGGCCGCAGAAGCGCAGGATTGCTTCAGGCCCTATTCTGGTCCCGGGCGGCAGGCTAAGCCTGTGGTTAATTCTTCTTCCTGATGGGAAAATAGAGTGACCTGTGCCTGTCCCAACACCTAGAGCTAGTCTCTCATTGGTTCCCCCTCTTCCCGTTCATCCTCAGGACAAATTGCAACCTGTACGGAACAGGAGGTTAAAGGTGCTGATTCTTCAAAGAGGGAGATTGCTAGTAAAGCGGCTGGAATGGCGAACCCAAGCACAAGGAGATGAGAAATTAAGTGCGTTTTAGAAACGTTTCCCGATCACACGGTGTACCATCTTCTGGGTTTCTCATGCATGTTTTCGATGTAGGAAGATGCCCTTGAACCTGGAGATTTGGGACCCATTGGATGGGTACCACGCAGTATTACTTTAAAGGGTCTGCGTTTGCTCACCCAACCTCAACAAACCTCTCAGCCCCAAGAGTGTCCACCCTTATGTCTCAATCAGCTGTGGGTCTAGATATGGTCAATCCAGGTGGCATCACAGCCCCTGAACGAATTTTGTAAGAATTTCTCTCTCTTTCACTGTCTTTGTTTCACTGGTTTTTAAAAGTAATTGATTTTTATAATGGGGTTTAGCTGCTTTTAACTGCTGTGTTTATGCCGCTTTACACCCACTTGACTCACTTACAGAGAGATATCAATACATAGGTTTTAAGATTCTTACTAGTCAGATATATTCTTGGGCGGTGAATAGGGGGTGTTGAGTCCAATTCACTGAGCTAGGAGTAGGTCTTGTCTATTACCTATTGGGTTTATGGAACGGTATCTGAGCTAATTTGAAACCCTTGTTTTATGCATCACCCCACCTCACCTTTCCCGTTAAGCAGCCATAGTGTGTTTTCTAAACATGTGACTCTGTTCTGTTTTGTAATTCAGTTCAAGGGTAGCGGTTTTTACAGTCCCTCTATAAGTGATATCTTATGATAAGTGTCTTTTTCTGTGTGACTTATTTCACTTAGAATCGTCGTACCTAAATCCACTCATCATGCTGCTACTAGCCTTATGACGTTGATTTCATGGCTGAGTGATATTCCATTGCACCTAAGGACCACAACTTCTTTATCCATTTTTCTCTTTCCTGGGATATTTAAGGTGTAACGAAGTGGAGGTTCTTGTCAACAGAGCAGCCCTAAACTTTGGGGTGCCCGTGTCTTGCTGATTTTTGGTTTTCCCAATTTATACGCCCATGAGTGGAAGTGCCCTATGCTCTCTAAGCTGAGTTTTTTAGATGTTTCAGGACACACCGTACACTTCTCCAGAGTGGCTGTTGGCAATTTACATCCTGCCCATCAGCGTAGCAAGGCTCCCGTTTCTCCATGGCCTGTCCTGCATTTCTGGTTTTGACACTTTATTCAGCATGGCCCTTTTGACCGATGGGAAGCGAGACTTCTTTGTAGCGCTGATTTGCCTTTCCAGGTTGCTTGGTTGGCCAAAAACGGCGTATGCGTTTTTTCCTGAATATATTCAGGAAAAAACGCATACGCCCTTTTTGGCCAAGGGCATCATTGTCGAGGTTTTGCCGCTTTTCCTGTGCTTTAAAGGCGATTCGAATCTCCCTCCTGAAATCTGTTTCCTGCAATTCTGCCTTGCTTTCAAATCCTCTTCGTTGCCTTCCCTCGATATATTTGTGGACGAGAGTTATCATTTATAAGTCTGCAGGTTTGTGAATTGCAGTGCCCCTGAGCTCCATTTTTCAACTCGCTTTCTTGGGAGCTGGCCGCAAAAGCGCAGGATTGTTTCAGGCCCTACTCTGGTCCCGGGCGGCAGGCTGAGCCTGTGGTTAATTCTTCTTCCTGATGGGAAAATAGAGTGACCTGTGCCTGTCCCAACACCTAGAGCTAGTCTCTCATTGGTTCCCCCTCTTCCCGTTCATCCTCAGGACAAATTGCAACCTGTACGGAACAGGAGGTTAAAGGTGCTGATTCTTCAAAGAGGGAGATTGCTAGTAAAGCGGCTGGAATGGCGAACCCAAGCACAAGGAGATGAGAAATTAAGTGCGTTTTAGAAACGTTTCCCGATCACACGGTGTACCATCTTCTGGGTTTCTCATGCATGTTTTCGATGTAGGAAGATGCCCTTGAACCTGGAGATTTGGGACCCATTGGATGGGTACCACGCAGTATTACTTTAAAGGGTCTGCGTTTGCTCACCCAACCTCAACAAACCTCTCAGCCCCAAGAGTGTCCACCCTTATGTCTCAATCAGCTGTGGGTCTAGATATGGTCAATCCAGGTGGCATCACAGCCCCTGAACGAATTTTGTAAGAATTTCTCTCTCTTTCACTGTCTTTGTTTCACTGGTTTTTAAAAGTAATTGATTTTTATAATGGGGTTTAGCTGCTTTTAACTGCTGTGTTTATGCCGCTTTACACCCACTTGACTCACATACAGAGAGATATCAATACATAGGTTTTAAGATTCTTACTAGTCAGATATATTCTTGGGCGGTGAATAGGGGGTGTTGAGTCCAATTCACTGAGCTAGGAGTAGGTCTTGTCTATTACCTATTGGGTTTATGGAACGGTATCTGAGCTAATTTGAAACCCTTGTTTTATGCATCACCCCACCTCACCTTTCCCGTTAAGCAGCCATAGTGTGTTTTCTAAACATGTGACTCTGTTCTGTTTTGTAATTCAGTTCAAGGGTAGCGGTTTTTACACTCCCTCTATAAGTGATATCTTATGATAAGTGTCTTTTTCTGTGTGACTTATTTCACTTAGAATCGTCGTACCTAAATCCACTCATCATGCTGCTACTAGCCTTATGACGTTGATTTCATGGCTGAGTGATATTCCATTGCACCTAAGGACCACAACTTCTTTATCCATTTTTCTCTTTCCTGGGATATTTAAGGTGTAACGAAGTGGAGGTTCTTGTCAACAGAGCAGCCCTAAACTTTGGGGTGCCCGTGTCTTGCTGATTTTTGGTTTTCCCAATTTATACGCCCATGAGTGGAAGTGCCCTATGCTCTCTAAGCTGAGTTTTTTAGATGTTTCAGGACACACCGTACACTTCCCCAGAGTGGCTGTTGGCAATTTACATCCTGCCCATCAGCGTAGCAAGGCTCCCGTTTCTCCATTGCCTGTCCTGCATTTCTGGTTTTGACACTTTATTCAGCATGGCCCTTTTGACCGATGGGAAGCGAGACTTCTTTGTAGCGCTGATTTGCCTTTCCAGGTTGCTTGGTTGGCCAAAAACGGCGTATGCGTTTTTTCCTGAATATATTCAGGAAAAAACGCATACGCCCTTTTTGGCCAAGGGCATCATTGTCGAGGTTTTGCCGCTTTTCCTGTGCTTTAAAGGCGATTCGAATCTCCCTCCTGAAATCTGTTTCCTGCAATTCTGCCTTGCTTTCAAATCCTCTTCGTTGCCTTCCCTCGATATATTTGTGGACGAGAGTTATCATTTATAAGTCTGCAGGTTTGTGAATTGCAGTGCCCCTGAGCTCCATTTTTCAACTCGCTTTCTTGGGAGCTGGCCGCAAAAGCGCAGGATTGTTTCAGGCCCTACTCTGGTCCCGGGCGGCAGGCTGAGCCTGTGGTTAATTCTTCTTCCTGATGGGAAAATAGAGTGACCTGTGCCTGTCCCAACACCTAGAGCTAGTCTCTCATTGGTTTCCCCTCTTCCCTTTCATCCTCAGGACAAATTGCAACTTGTACGGAACACTAGGTTAAAGGTGCTGATTCTCCAAGGAGGGAGATTGCTAGTAAAGCGGCCCGAATGGCGAACCCGAGCACAATGAGATGAGAAATGAGGTGCGTCTTAGAAACGTTTCCCGATCACACGGTGTACCATCTTCTGGGTTTCTCATGCATGTTTTCGATGTAGGAAGATGCCCTTGAACCTGGAGATTTGGGACCCATGGGATGGGTACCACGCAGTATTACTTTAAAGGCTCTGCGTTTGCTCACCCAACCTCACCAAACCTCTCAGCCCCAAGAGTGTCCACCCTTATGTCTCAATCAGCTGTGGGTCTAGATATGGTCAATCTAGGTGGCATCACAGCCCCTGAACGAATTTTGTAAGAATTTCTCTCTCTTTCACTGTCTTTGTTTCACGGGTTTTTAAAAGTAATTGATTTTTATAATGGGGTTTAGCTGCTTTTCACTGCTGTGTTTATGCCGCTTTACACCCACTTGACTCACTTACAGAGAGATATCAATACATAGGTTTTAAGATTCTTACTAGTCAGATATATTCTTGGGCGGTGAATAGGGGGTGTTGAGTCCAATTCACTGAGCTAGGAGTAGGTCTTGTCTATTACCTATTGGGTTTATGGAACGGTATCTGAGCTAATTTGAAACCCTTGTTTTATGCATCACCCCACCTCACCTTTCCCGTTAAGCAGCCATAGTGTGTTTTCTAAACGTGTGACTCTGTTCTGTTTTGTAATTCAGTTCAAGGGTAGCGGTTTTTACACTCCCTCTATAAGTGATATCTTATGATAAGTGTCTTTTTCTGTGTGACTTATTTCACTTAGAATCGTCGTACCTAAATTCACTCATCATGCTGCTAGTAGCCTTATGACGTTGATTTCATGGCTGAGTGATATTCCATTGCACCTAAGAACCACAACTTCTTTATCCATTTTTCTCTTTCCTGGGATATTTAAGGTGTAACGAAGTGGAGGTTCTTGGCAACAGAGCAGCCCTAAACTTTGGGGTTCCTGTGTCTTGCTGATTTTTAGTTTTCCCAATTTATACGCCCATGAGTGGAAGTGCCCTAGGCTCTCTAAGCTGAGTTTTTTAGATGTTTCAGGACACACCGTACACTTCTCCAGAGTGGCTGTTGGCAATTTACATCTCGCCCATCAGCATAGTAAGGCTCCCGTTTCTCCATGGCCTGTCCTGCATTTCTGGTTTTGACACTTTATTCAGCATGGCCCTTTTGACCGATGGGAAGCGAGACTTCTTTGTAGCGCTGATTTGCCTTTCCAGGTTGCTTGGTTGGCCAAAAAGGGCGTATGCATTTTTTCCTGAATATATTCAGGAAAAAACGCATACGCCCTTTTTGGCCAAGGGCATCATTGTCGAGGTTTTGCCGCTTTTCCTGTGCTTTAAAGGCGATTCGAATCTCCCTCCTGAAATCTGTTTCCTGCAATTCTGCCTTGCTTTCAAATCCTCTTCGTTGCCTTCCCTCAATATATTTGTTGACGAGAGTTATCATTTATAAGTCTGCAGGTTTGTGAATTGCAGTGCCCCTGAGCTCCATTTTTCAACTCGCTTTCTTGGGAGCTGGCCGCAAAAGCGCAGGATTTCTTCAGGCTCTACTCTGGTCCCGGGCGGCAGGCTGAGCCTGTGGTTAATTCTTCTTCCTCATGGGAAATAGAGTGACCTGTGCCTGTCCCAACACCTAGAGCTAGTCTCTCATTGGTTCCCCCTCTTCCCGTTCATCCTCAGGACAAATTGCAACCTGTACGGAACAGGAGTTTAAAGGTGCTGATTCTTCAAAGAGGGAGATTGCTAGTAAAGCGGCTGAAATGGCGAACCCGAGTACAAGGACATGAGAAATTAGGTGCGTTTTAGAAACGTTTCCCGATCACACGGTGTACCATCTTCTGGGTTTCTCATGCATGTTTTCGATGTAGAAAGATGCCCTTGAACCTGGAGATTTGGGACCCATGGGATGGGTACCACGCAGTATTACTTTAAAGGGTCTGCGTTTGCTCACCCAACCTCACCAAACCTCTCAGCCCCAAGAGTGTCCACCCTTATGTCTCAATCAGCTGTGGGTCTAGATATGGTCAATCCAGGTGGCATCACAGCCCCTGAACGAATTTTGTAAGAATTTCTCTCTCTTTCACTGTCTTTGTTTCACGGGTTTTTAAAAGTAATTGATTTTTATAATGGGGTTTAGCTGCTTTTCACTGCTGTGTTTATGCCGCTTTACACCCACTTGACTCACTTACAGAGAGATATCAATACATAGGTTTTAAGATTCTTACTAGTCAGATATATTCTTGGGCGGTGAATAGGGGGTGTTGAGTCCAATTCACTGAGCTAGGTGTAGGTCTTGTCTATTACATATTGGGTTTATGGAACGGTATCTGAGCTAATTTGAAACCCCTGTTTTATGCATCACCCCACCTCAACTTTCCCGTTAAGCAGCCATAGTGTGTTTTCTAAACGTGTGACTCTGTTCTGTTTTGTAATTCAGTTCACGGGTAGCGGTTGTTACACTCCCTCTATAAGTGATATCTTATGATAAGTGTCTTTTTCTGTGTGACTTATTTCACTTAGAATCGTCGTACCTAAATCCACTCATCATGCTGCTACTAGCCTTATGACGTTGATTTCATGGCTGAGTGATATTCCATTGTACAAAAGGACCACAACTTCTTTATCCATTTTTCTCTTTCCTGGGATATTTAAGGTGTAACGAAGTGGAGCTTCTTGTCAACAGAGCAGCCCTAAACTTTGGGGTTCCTGTGTCTTGCTGATTTTTAGTTTTCCCAGTTTATACGCCCATGAGTGGAAGTGCCCTATGCTCTCTAAGCTGAGTTTTTTAGATGTTTCAGGACACACCGTACACTTCTCCAGAGTGGCTGTTGGCAGTTTACATCTCGACCATCAGCGTAGCAAGGCTCCCGTTTCTCCATGGCCTGTCCTGCATTTCTGGTTTTGACACTTTATTCAGCATGGCCCTTTTGACCGATGGGAAGCGAGACTACTTTGTAGCGCTGATTTGCCTTTCCAGGTTGCTTGGTTGGCCAAGAAGGGCGTATGCGTTTTTTCCTGAATATATTCAGGAAAAAACGCATACGCCCTTTTTGGCCAAGGGCATCATTGTCGAGGTTTTGCCGCTTTTCCTGTGCTTTAAAGGCGATTCGAATCTCCCTCCTGAAATCTGTTTCCTGCAATTCTGCCTTGCTTTCAAATCCTCTTCGTTGCCTTCCCTCAATATATTTGTGGACGAGAGTGATCATTTATAAGTCTGCAGGTTTGTGAATTGCAGTGCCCCTGAGCTCCATGTTTCAACTCGCTTTCTTGTGAGTTGTCCGCAAAAGCGCAGGATTGCTTCAGGCCCTATTCTGGTCCCGGGCGGCAGGCTGAGCCTGTGGTTAATTCTTCTTCCTGATGGGAAATTAGAGTGACCTGTGCCTGTCCCAACACCTAGAGCTAGTCTCTCATTGGTTCCCCCTCTTCCCGTACATCCTCAGGACAAATTGCAACCTGTACGGAACAGGAGGTTAAAGGTGCTGATTCTTCAAAGAGGGAGATTGCTAGTAAAGCGGCTGGAATGGCCAACCCGAGCACAAGGAGATGAGAAAGTAGGTGCGTTTTAGAAACGTTTCCCGATCACACGGTGTACCATCTTCTGGGTTTCTCATGCATGTTTTCGATGTAGGAAGATGCCCTTGAACCTGGAGATTAGGGACCCATGGGATGGGTACCACGCAGTATTACTTTAAAGGGTCTGCGTTTGCTCACCCAACCTCACCAAACCTCTCAGCCCCAAGAGTGTCCACCCTTATGTCTCAATCAGCTGTGGGTCTAGATATGGTCAATCCAGGTGGCATCACATCCCCTGAACGAATTTTGTAAGAATTTCTCTCTCTTTCACTGTCTTTGTTTCACGGGTTTTTAAAAGTAATTGATTTTTATAATGGGGTTTAGCTGCTTTTCACTGCTGTGTTTATGCCGCTTTACACCCACTTGACTCACTTACAGAGAGATATCAATACATAGGTTTTAAGATTCTTACTAGTCAGATATATTCTTGGGCGGTGAATAGGGGGTGTTGAGTCCAATTCACTGAGCTAGGAGTAGGTCTTGTCTATTACCTATTGGGTTTATGGAACGGTATCTGAGCTAATTTGAAACCCTTGTTTTATGCATCACCCCACCTCACCTTTCCCGTTAAGCAGCCATAGTGTGTTTTCTAAACGTGTGACTCTGTTCTGTTTTGTAATTCAGTTCAAGGGTAGCGGTTTTTACACTCCCTCTATAAGTGATATCTTATGATAAGTGTCTTTTTCTGTGTGACTTATTTCACTTAGAATCGTCGTACCTAAATCCACTCATTATGCTGCTACTAGCCTTATGACGTTGATTTCATGGCTGAGTGATATTCCATTGTACATAAGGACCACAACTTCTTTATCCATTTTTCTGTTTCCTGGGATATTTAAGGTGTAACGAAGTGGAGGTTCTTGGCAACAGAGCAGCCCTAAACTTTGGGGTTCCTGTGTCTTGCTGATTTTTAGTTTTCCCAATTTATACGCCCATGAGTGGAAGTGCCCTAGGCTCTCTAAGCTGAGTTTTTTAGATGTTTCAGGACACACCGTACACTTCTCCAGAGTGGCTGTTGGCAATTTACATCTCGCCCATCAGCGTAGTAAGGCTCCCGTTTCTCCATGGCCTGTCCTGCATTTCTGGTTTTGACACTTTATTCAGCATGGCCCTTTTGACCGATGGGAAGCGAGACTTCTTTGTAGCGCTGATTTGCCTTTCCAGGTTGCTTGGTTGGCCAAAAAGGGCGTATGCGTTTTTTCCTGAATATATTCAGGAAAAAACGCATACGCCCTTTTTGGCCAAGGGCATCATTGTCGAGGTTTTGCCGCTTTTCCTGTGCTTTAAAGGCGATTCGAATCTCCCTCCTGAAATCTGTTTCCTGCAATTCTGCCTTGCTTTCAAATCCTCTTCGTTGCCTTCCCTTGATATATTTGTGGACGAGAGTGATCATTTATAAGTCTGCAGGTTTGTGAATTGCAGTGCCCCTGAGCTCCATGTTTCAACTCGCTTTCTTGTGAGTTGTCCGCAAAAGCGCAGGATTGCTTCAGGCCCTATTCTGGTCCCGGGCGGCAGGCTGAGCCTGTGGTTAATTCTTCTTCCTGATGGGAAAATAGAGTGACCTGTGCCTGTCCCAACACCTAGAGCTAGTCTCTCATTGGTTCCCCCTCTTCCCGTTCATCCTCAGGACAAATTGCAACCTGTACGGAACAGGAGGTTAAAGGTGCTGATTCTTCAAAGAGGGAGATTGCTAGTAAAGCGGCTGGAATGGCGAACCCGAGCACAAGGAGATGAGAAATTAGGTGCGTTTTAGAAACGTTTCCCGATCACACGGTGTACCATCTTCTGGGTTTCTCATGCATGTTTTCGATGTAGGAAGATGCCCTTGAACCTGGAGATTTGGGACCCATGGGATGGGTCCCAGGCAGTATTACTTTAAAGGGTCTGCGTTTGCTCACCCAACCTCACCAAACCTCTCAGCCCCAAGAGTGTCCACCCTTATGTCTCAATCAGCTGTGGGTCTAGATATGGTCAATCCAGGTGGCATCACAGCCCCTGAACGAATTTTGTAAGAATTTCTCTCTCTTTCACTGTCTTTGTTTCACTGGTTTTTAAAAGTAATTGATTTTTATAATGGGGTTTAGCTGCTTTTCACTGCTGTGTTTATGCCGCTTTACACCCACTTGACTCACTTACAGAGAGATATCAATACATAGGTTTTAAGATTCTTACTAGTCAGATATATTCTTGGGCGGTGAATAGGGGGTGTTGAGTCCAATTCACTGAGCTAGGAGTAGGTCTTGTCTATTACCTATTGGGTTTATGGAACGGTATCTGAGCTAATTTGAAACCCTTGTTTTATGCATCACCCCACCTCACCTTTCCCGTTAAGCAGCCATAGTGTGTTTTCTAATCGTGTGACTCTGTTCTGTTTTGTAATTCAGTTCAAGGGTAGCGGTTTTTACACTCCCTCTATAAGTGATATCTTATGATAAGTGTCTTTTTCTGTGTGACTTATTTCACTTAGAATCGTTGTACCTAAATTCACTCATCATGCTGCTACTAGCCTTATGACGTTGATTTCATGGCTGAGTGATATTCCATTGCACCTAAGGACCACAACTTCTTTATCCATTTTTCTCTTTCCTGGGATATTTAAGGTGTAACGAAGTGGAGGTTCTTGTCAACAGAGCAGCCCTAAACTTTGGGGTGCCTGTGTCTTGCTGATTTTTAGTTTTCCCAATTTATACGCCCATGAGTGGAAGTGCCCTAGGCTCTCTAAGCTGAGTTTTTTAGATGTTTCAGGACACACCGTACACTTCTCCAGAGTGGCTGTTGGCAATTTACATCCTGCCCATCAGCGTAGCAAGGCTCCCGTTTCTCCATGGCCTGTCCTGCATTTCTGGTTTTGACACTTTATTCAGCATGGCCCTTTTGACCGATGGGAAGCGAGACTACTTTGTAGCGCTGATTTGCCTTTCCAGGTTGCTTGGTTGGCCAAGAAGGGCGTATGCGTTTTTTCCTGAATATATTCAGGAAAAAACGCATACGCCCTTTTTGGCCAAGGGCATCATTGTCGAGGTTTTGCCGCTTTTCCTGTGCTTTAAAGGCGATTCGAATCTCCCTCCTGAAATCTGTTTCCTGCAATTCTGCCTTGCTTTCAAATCCTCTTCGTTGCCTTCCCTCGATATATTTGTAGACGAGAGTGACCATTTTTAAGACTGCAGGTATGTGAATTGCAGTGCCCCTGAGCTCCATTTTTCAACTCGCTTTCTTGGGAGCTGGCCGCAGAAGCGCAGGATTGCTTCAGGCCCTATTCTGGTCCCGGGCGGCAGGCTGAGCCTGTGGTTAATTCTTCTTCCTGATGGGAAAATAGAGTGACCTGTGCCTGTCCCAACACCTAGAGCTAGTCTCTCATTGGTTCCCCCTCTTCCCGTTCATCCTCAGGACAAATTGCAACCTGTACGGAACAGGAGGTTAAAGGTGCTGATTCTTCAAAGAGGGAGATTGCTAGTAAAGCGGCTGGAATGGCGAACCCGAGCACAAGGAGATGAGAAATTAGGTGCGTTTTAGAAACCTTTCCCGATCACACGGTGTACCATCTTCTGGGTTTCTCATGCATGTTTTCGATGTAGGAAGATGCCCTTGAACCTGGAGATTTGGGACCCATGGGATGGGTCCCAGGCAGTATTACTTTAAAGGGTCTGCGTTTGCTCACCCAACCTCACCAAACCTCTCAGCCCCAAGAGTGTCCACCCTTATGTCTCAATCAGCTGTGGGTCTGGATATGGTCAATCCAGGTGGCATCACAGCCCCTGAACGAATTTTGTAAGAATTTCACTCTCTTTCACTGTCTTTGTTTCACTGGTTTTTAAAAGTAATTGATTTTTATAATGGGGTTTAGCTGCTTTTCACTGCTGTGTTTATGCCGCTTTACACCCACTTGACTCACTTACAGAGAGATATCAATACATAGGTTTTAAGATTCTTACTAGTCAGATATAATCTTGGGCGGTGAATAGGGGGTGTTGAGTCCAATTCACTGAGCTAGGAGTAGGTCTTGTCTATTACCTATTGGGTTTATGGAACGGTATCTGAGCTAATTTGAAACCCTTGTTTTATGCATCACCCCACCTCACCTTTCCCGTTAAGCAGCCATAGTGTGTTTTCTAATCGTGTGACTCTGTTCTGTTTTGTAATTCAGTTCAAGGGTAGCGGTTTTTACACTCCCTCTATAAGTGATATCTTATGATAAGTGTCTTTTTCTGTGTGACTTATTTCACTTAGAATCGTTGTACCTAAATTCACTCATCATGCTGCTACTAGCCTTATGACGTTGATTTCATGGCTGAGTGATATTCCATTGCACCTAAGGACCACAACTTCTTTATCCATTTTTCTCTTTCCTGGGATATTTAAGGTGTAACGAAGTGGAGGTTCTTGTCAACAGAGCAGCCCTAAACTTTGGGGTGCCTGTGTCTTGCTGATTTTTACTTTTCCCAATTTATACGCCCATGAGTGGAAGTGCCCTAGGCTCTCTAAGCTGAGTTTTTTAGATGTTTCAGGACACACCATACACTTCTCCAGAGTGGCTGTTGGCAATTTACATCCTGCCCATCAGCGTAGCAAGGCTCCCGTTTCTCCATGGCCTGTCCTGCATTTCTGGTTTTGACACTTTATTCAGCATGGCCCTTTTGACCGATGGGAAGCGAGACTACTTTGTAGCGCTGATTTGCCTTTCCAGGTTGCTTGGTTGGCCAAGAAGGGCGTATGCGTTTTTTCCTGAATATATTCAGGAAAAAACGCATACGCCCTTTTTGGCCAAGGGCATCATTGTCGAGGTTTTGCCGCTTTTCCTGTGCTTTAAAGGCGATTCGAATCTCCCTCCTGAAATCTGTTTCCTGCAATTCTGCCTTGCTTTCAAATCCTCTTCGTTGCCTTCCCTCGATATATTTGTGGACGAGAGTGATCATTTTTAAGACTGCAGGTATGTGAATTGCAGTGCCCCTGAGCTCCATTTTTCAACTCGCTTTCTTGGGAGCTGGCCGCAGAAGCGCAGGATTGCTTCAGGCCCTATTTTGGTCCCGGGCGGCACGCTGAGCCTGTGGTTAATTCTTCTTCCTGATGGGAAAATAGAGTGACCTGTGCCTGTCCCAACACCTAGAGCTAGTCTCTCATTGGTTCCCCCTCTTCCCGTTCATCCTCAGGAAAAATTGCAACCTGTACGGAACAGGAGGTTAAAGGTGCTGATTCTTCAAAGAGGGAGATTGCTAGTAAAGCGGCTGGAATGGCGAACCCAAGCACAAGGAGATGAGAAATTAAGTGAGTTTTAGAAACGTTTCCCGATCACACGGTGTACCATCTTCTGGGTTTCTCATACATGTTTTCGATGTAGGAAGATGCCCTTGAACCTGGAGATTTGGGACCCATGGGATGGGTACCACGAAGTATTACTTTAAAGGGTCTGTGTTTGCTCACCCAACCTCAACAAACCTCTCAGCCCCAAGAGTGTCCACCCTTATGTCTCAATCAGCTGTGGGTCTAGATATGGTCAATCCAGGTGGCATCACAGCCCCTGAACGAATTTTGTAAGAATTTCTCTATCTTTCACTGTCTTTGTTTCACGGGTGTTTAAAAGTAATTGATTTTTATAATGGGGTTTAGCTGCTTTTCACTGCTGTGTTTATGCCGCTTTACACCCACTTGACTCACTAACAGAGAGATATCAATACATAGGTTTTAAGATTCTTACTAGTCAGATATATTCTTTGGCGGTGAATAGGGGGTGTTGAGTCCAATTCACTGAGCTAGGAGTAGGTCTTGTCTATTACATATTGGGTTTATGGAACGGTATCTGAGCTAATTTGAAACCCTTGATTTATGCACCACCCCACCTCACCTTTCCCGTTAAGCAGCCATAGTGTGTTTTCTAAACGTGTGACTCTGTTCTGTTTTGTAATTCAGTTCAAGGGTTGTGGTTTTTACACTCCATATATAAGTGATATCTTATGATAAGTGTCTTTTTCTGTGTGACTTATTTCACTTAGAATCGTCGTACCTAAATCCACTCATCATGCTGCTACTAGCCTTATGACGTTGATTTCATGGCTGAGTGATATTCCATTGTACATAAGGACCACAACTTCTTTATCCATTTTTCTGTTTCCTGGGATATTTAAGGTGTAACGAAGTGGAGGTTCTTGGCAACAGAGCAGCCCTAAACTTTGGGGTTCCTGTGTCTTGCTGATTTTTAGTTTTCCCAATTTATACGCCCATGAGTGGAAGTGCCCTAGGCTCTCTAAGCTGAGTTTTTTAGATGTTTCAGGACACACCGTACACTTCTCCAGAGTGGCTGTTGGCAATTTACATCTCGCCCATCAGCGTAGCAAGGCTCCCGTTTCTCCATGGCCTGTCCTGCATTTCTGGTTTTGAAACTTTATTCAGCATGGCCCTTTTGACCGATGGGAAGCGAGACTTCTTTGTAGCGCTGATTTGCCTTTCCAGGTTGCTTGGTTGGCCAAAAACGGCGTATGCGTTTTTTCCTGAATATATTCAGGAAAAAACGCATACGCCCTTTTTGGCCAAGGGCATCATTGTCGAGGTTTTGCCGCTTTTCCTGTGCTTTAAAGGCGATTCGAATCTCCCTCCTGAAATCTGTTTCCTGCAATTCTGCCTTGCTTTCAAATCCTCTTCGTTGCCTTCCCTCGATATATTTGTGGACGAGAGTTATCATTTATAAGTCTGCAGGTTTGTGAATTGCAGTGCCCCTGAGCTCCATTTTTCAACTCGCTTTCTTGGGAGCTGGCCGCAAAAGCGCAGGATTGCTTCAGGCCCTACTCTGGTCCCGGGCGGCAGGCTGAGCCTGTGGTTAATTCTTCTTCCTGATGGGAAAATAGAGTGACCTGTGCCTGTCCCAACACCTAGAGCTAGTATCTCATTGGTTTCCCCTCTTCCCTTTCATCCTCAGGACAAATTGCAACCTGTATGGAACAAGAGGTTAAAGGTGCTGATTCTCCAAGGAGGGAGATTGCTAGTAAAGCGGCTGGAATGGTGAACCCGAGCACAAGGAGATGAGAAATGAGGTGCGTTTTAGAAACGTTTCCCGATCACACGGTGTACCATCTTCTGGGTTTCTCATGCATGTTTTCGATGTAGGAAGATGCCCTTGAACCTGGAGATTTGGGACCCATGGGATGGGTACCATGCAGTATTACTTTAAAGGGTCTGTGTTTGCTCACCCAACCTCACCAATCATCTCAGCCCCAAGAGTGTCCACCCTTATGTCTCAATCAGCTGTGGGTCTAGATATGGTCAATCCAGGTGGCATCACAGCCCCTGAACGAATTTTGTAAGAATTTCTCTCTCTTTCACTGTCTTTGTTTCACGGGTTTTTAAAAGTAATTGATTTTTATAATGGGGTTTAGCTGCTTTTCACTGCTGTGTTTATGCCGCTTTACACGCACTTGACTCAGTTACAGAGAGATATCAATACATAGGTTTTAAGATTCTTACTAGTCAGATATATTCTTGGGCGGTGAATAGGGGGTGTTGAGTCCAATTCACTGAGAAAGGAGTAGGTCTTGTCTATTACCTATTGGGTTTATGGAACGGTATCTGAGCTAATTTGAAACCCTTGTTTTATGCACCACCCCACCTCACCTTTCCCGTTAAGCAGCAATAGTGTGTTTTCTAAACGTGTGACTCTGTTCTGTTTTGTAATTCAGTTCAAGGGTTGCGGTTTTTACACTCCATCTATAAGTGATATCTTATGATAAGTGTCTTTTTCTGTGTGACTTATTTCACTTAGAATCGTCGTACCTAAATCCACTCATCATGCTGCTACTTGCCTTATGACGTTGATTTCATGGCTGAGTGATATTCCATTGTACATAAGGACCACAACTTCTTTATCCATTTTTCTCTTTCCTGGGATATGTAAGGTGTAACGAAGTGGAGCTTCTTGTCAACAGAGCAGCCCTAAACTTTGGGGTTCCTGTGTCTTGCTGATTTTTAGTTTTCCCAGTTTATACGCCCATGAGTGGAAGTCCCCTATGCTCTCTAAGCTGAGTTTTTTAGATGTTTCAGGACACACCGTACACTTCTCCAGAGTGGCTGTTGGCAGTTTACATCTCGCCCATCAGCGTAGCAAGGCTCCCGTTTCTCCATGGCCTGTCCTGCATTTCTGGTTTTGACACTTTATTCAGCATGGCCCTTTTGACCGATGGGAAGCGAGACTTCTTTGTAGCGCTGATTTGCCTTTCCAGGTTGCTTGGTTGGCCAAAAAGGGCGTATGCGTTTTTTCCTGAATATACTCAGGAAAAAACGCATACGCCCTTTTTGGCCAAGGGCATCATTGTCGAGGTTTTGCCGCTTTTCCTGTGCTTTAAAGGCAATTCGAATCTCCCTCCTGAAATCTGTTTCCTGCAATTCTGCCTTGCTTTCAAATCCTCTTCGTTGCCTTCCCTCGATATATTTGTGGACGAGAGTGATCATTTTTAAGACTGCAGGTATGTGAATTGCAGTGCCCCTGAGCTCCATTTTTCAACTCGCTTTCTTGGGAGCTGGCCGCAGAAGCGCAGGATTGCTTCAGGCCCTATTTTGGTCCCGGGCGGCACGCTGAGCCTGTGGTTAATTCTTCTTCCTGATGGGAAAATAGAGTGACCTGTGCCTGTCCCAACACCTAGAGCTAGTCTCTCATTGGTTCCCCCTCTTCCCGTTCATCCTCAGGAAAAATTGCAACCTGTACGGAACAGGAGGTTAAAGGTGCTGATTCTTCAAAGAGGGAGATTGCTAGTAAAGCGGCTGGAATGGCGAACCCAAGCACAAGGAGATGAGAAATTAAGTGAGTTTTAGAAACGTTTCCCGATCACACGGTGTACCATCTTCTGGGTTTCTCATGCATGTTTTCGATGTAGGAAGATGCCCTTGAACCTGGAGATTTGGGACCCATGGGATGGGTACCATGCAGTATTACTTTAAAGGGTCTGTGTTTGCTCACCCAACCTCACCAATCATCTCAGCCCCAAGAGTGTCCACCCTTATGTCTCAATCAGCTGTGGGTCTAGATATGGTCAATCCAGGTGGCATCACAGCCCCTGAACGAATTTTGTAAGAATTTCTCTCTCTTTCACTGTCTTTGTTTCACGGGTGTTTAAAAGTAATTGATTTTTATAATGGGGTTTAGCTGCTTTTCACTGCTGTGTTTATGCCGCTTTACACCCAATTGACTCAATTACAGAGAGATATCAATACATAGGTTTTAAGATTCTTACTAGTCAGATATATTCTTGGGCGGTGAATAGGGGGTGTTGAGTCCAATTCACTGAGAAAGGAGTAGGTCTTGTCTATTACCTATTGGGTTTATGGAACTGTATCTGAGCTAATTTGAAACCCTTGTTTTATGCACCACCCCACCTCACCTTTCCCGTTAAGCAGCCATAGTGTGTTTTCTAAACGTGTGACTCTGTTCTGTTTTGTAATTCAGTTCAAGGGTTGCGGTTTTTACACTCCATCTATAAGTGATATCTTATGATAAGTGTCTTTTTCTGTGTGACTTATTTCACTTAGAATCGTCGTACCTAAATCCACTCATCATGCTGCTACTAGCCTTATGACGTTGATTTCATGGCTGAGTGATATTCCATTGTACATAAGGACCAAAACTTCTTTATCCATTTTTCTCTTTCCTGGGATATTTAAGGTGTAACGAAGTGGAGGTTCTTGTCAACAGAGCAGCCCTAACCTTTGGGGTGCCTGTGTCTTGCTGATTTTTAGTTTTCCCAATTTATACGCCCATGAGCGGAAGTGCCCTATGCTCTCTAAGCTGAGTTTTTAGATGTTTCAGGACACACCGTACACTTCTGCAGAGTGGTTGTTGGCAATTTACATCTCGCCCATCAGCGTAGCAAGGCTCCCGTTTCTCCATGGCCTGTCCTGCATTTCTGGTTTTGAAACTTTATTCAGCATGGCCCTTTTGACCGATGGGAAGCGAGACTTCTTTGTAGCGCTGATTTGCCTTTCCAGGTTGCTTGGTTGGCCAAAAACGGCGTATGCGTTTTTTCCTGAATATATTCAGGAAAAAACGCATACGCCCTTTTTGGCCAAGGGCATCATTGTCGAGGTTTTGCCGCTTTTCCTGTGCTTTAAAGGCGATTCGAATCTCCCTCCTGAAATCTGTTTCCTGCAATTCTGCCTTGCTTTCAAATCCTCTTCGTTGCCTTCCCTCGATATATTTGTGGACGAGAGTTATCATTTATAAGTCTGCAGGTTTGTGAATTGCAGTGCCCCTGAGCTCCATTTTTCAACTCGCTTTCTTGGGAGCTGGCCGCAAAAGCGCAGGATTGCTTCAGGCCCTACTCTGGTCCCGGGCGGCAGGCTGAGCCTGTGGTTAATTCTTCTTCCTGATGGGAAAATAGAGTGACCTGTGCCTGTCCCAACACCTAGAGCTAGTATCTCATTGGTTTCCCCTCTTCCCTTTCATCCTCAGGACAAATTGCAACCTGTATGGAACAAGAGGTTAAAGGTGCTGATTCTCCAAGGAGGGAGATTGTTAGTAAAGCGGCTGGAATGGTGAACCCGAGCACAAGGAGATGAGAAATGAGGTGCGTTTTAGAAACGTTTCCCGATCACACGGTGTACCATCTTCTGGGTTTCTCATGCATGTTTTCGATGTAGGAAGATGCCCTTGAACCTGGAGATTTGGGACCCATGGGATGGGTACCATGCAGTATTACTTTAAAGGGTCTGTGTTTGCTCACCCAACCTCACCAATCATCTCAGCCCCAAGAGTGTCCACCCTTATGTCTCAATCAGCTGTGGGTCTAGATATGGTCAATCCAGGTGGCATCACAGCCCCTGAACGAATTTTGTAAGAATTTCTCTCTCTTTCACTGTCTTTGTTTCACGGGTTTTTAAAAGTAATTGATTTTTATAATGGGGTTTAGCTGCTTTTCACTGCTGTGTTTATGCCGCTTTACACGCACTTGACTCAGTTACAGAGAGATATCAATACATAGGTTTTAAGATTCTTACTAGTCAGATATATTCTTGGGCGGTGAATAGGGGGTGTTGAGTCCAATTCACTGAGAAAGGAGTAGGTCTTGTCTATTACCTATTGGGTTTATGGAACGGTATCTGAGCTAATTTGAAACCCTTGTTTTATGCACCACCCCACCTCACCTTTCCCGTTAAGCAGCAATAGTGTGTTTTCTAAACGTGTGACTCTGTTCTGTTTTGTAATTCAGTTCAAGGGTTGCGGTTTTTACACTCCATCTATAAGTGATATCTTATGATAAGTGTCTTTTTCTGTGTGACTTATTTCACTTAGAATCGTCGTACCTAAATCCACTCATCATGCTGCTACTTGCCTTATGACGTTGATTTCATGGCTGAGTGATATTCCATTGTACATAAGGACCACAACTTCTTTATCCATTTTTCTCTTTCCTGGGATATGTAAGGTGTAACGAAGTGGAGCTTCTTGTCAACAGAGCAGCCCTAAACTTTGGGGTTCCTGTGTCTTGCTGATTTTTAGTTTTCCCAGTTTATACGCCCATGAGTGGAAGTGCCCTATGCTCTCTAAGCTGAGTTTTTTAGATGTTTCAGGACACACCGTACACTTCTCCAGAGTGGCTGTTGGCAGTTTACATCTCGCCCATCAGCGTAGCAACGCTCCCGTTTCTCCATGGCCTGTCCTGCATTTCTGGTTTTGACACTTTATTCAGCATGGCCCTTTTGACCGATGGGAAGCGAGACTTCTTTGTAGCGCTGATTTGCCTTTCCAGGTTGCTTGGTTGGCCAAAAAGGGCGTATGCGTTTTTTCCTGAATATACTCAGGAAAAAACGCATACGCCCTTTTTGGCCAAGGGCATCATTGTCGAGGTTTTGCAGCTTTTCCTGTGCTTTAAAGGCGATTCGAATCTCCCTCCTGAAATCTGTTTCCTGCAATTCTGCCTTGCTTTCAAATCCTCTTCGTTGCCTTCCCTCAATATATTTGTGGACGAGAGTGATCATTTATAAGACTGCAGGTTTGTGAATTGCAGTGCCCCTGAGCTCCATTTTTCAACTCGCTTTCTTGGGAGCTGTCCGCAGAAGCGCAGAATTGCTTCAGGCCGTATTCTGGTCCCGGGCGGCAGGCTGAGCCTGTGGTTAATTCTTCTTCCTGATGGGAAAATAGAGTGACCTGTGCCTGTCCCAACACCTAGAGCTAGTCTCTCATTGGTTCCCCCTCTTCCCGTTCATCCTCAGGACAAATTGCAACCTGTATGGAACAAGAGGTTAAAGGTGCTGATTCTCCAAGGAGGGAGATTGCTAGTAAAGCGGCTGGAATGGTGAACCCGAGCACAAGGAGATGAGAAATGAGGTGCGTTTTAGAAACGTTTCCCGATCACACGGTGTACCATCTTCTGGGTTTCTCATGCATGTTTTCGATGTAGGAAGATGCCCTTGAACCTGGAGATTTGGGACCCATGGGATGGGTACCATGCAGTATTACTTTAAAGGGTCTGTGTTTGCTCACCCAACCTCACCAATCATCTCAGCCCCAAGAGTGTCCACCCTTATGTCTCAATCAGCTGTGGGTCTAGATATGGTCAATCCAGGTGGCATCACAGCCCCTGAACGAATTTTGTAAGAATTTCTCTCTCTTTCACTGTCTTTGTTTCACGGGTTTTTAAAAGTAATTGATTTTTATAATGGGGTTTAGCTGCTTTTCACTGCTGTGTTTATGCCGCTTTACACGCACTTGACTCAATTACAGAGAGATATCAATACATAGGTTTTAAGATTCTTACTAGTCAGATATATTCTTGGGCGGTGAATAGGGGGTGTTGAGTCCAATTCACTGAGAAAGGAGTAGGTCTTGTCTATTACCTATTGGGTTTATGGAACTGTATCTGAGCTAATTTGAAACCCTTGTTTTATGCACCACCCCACCTCACCTTTCCCGTTAAGCAGCCATAGTGTGTTTTCTAAACGTGTGACTCTGTTCTGTTTTGTAATTCAGTTCAAGGGTTGCGGTTTTTACACTCCATCTATAAGTGATATCTTATGATAAGTGTCTTTTTCTGTGTGACTTATTTCACTTAGAATCGTCGTACCTAAATCCACTCATCATGCTGCTACTAGCCTTATGACATTGATTTCATGGCTGAGTGATATTCCATTGTACATAAGGACCACAACTTCTTTATCCATTTTTCTCTTTCCTGGGATATTTAAGGTGTAACGAAGTGGAGGTTCTTGTCAACAGAGCAGCCCTAAACTTTGGGGTGCCTGTGTCTTGCTGATTTTCAGTTTTCCCAATTTATACGCCCATGAGTGGAAGTGCCCTATGCTCTCTAAGCTGAGTTTTTAGATGTTTCAGGACACATCGTACACTTCTGCAGAGTGGCTGTTGGCACTTTACATCTCGCCCATCAGCGTAGCAAGGCTCCCGTTTCTCCATGGCCTGTCCTGCATTTCTTGTTTTGACACTTTATTCAGCATGGCCCTTTTGACCGATGGGAAGCGAGACTTCTTTGTAGCGCTGATTTGCCTTTCCAGGTTGCTTGGTTGGCCAAAAAGGGCGTATGCGTTTTTTCCTGAATATATTCAGGAAAAAACGCATACGCCCTTTTTGGCCAAGGGCATCATTGTCGAGGTTTTGCAGCTTTTCCTGTGCTTTAAAGGCGATTCGAATCTCCCTCCTGAAATCTGTTTCCTGCAATTCTGCCTTGCTTTCAAATCCTCTTCGTTGCCTTCCCTCAATATATTTGTGGACGAGATTGATCATTTATAAGACTGCAGGTTTTTGAATTGCAGTGCCCCTGAGCTCCATTTTTAAACTCGCTTTCTTGGGAGCTGGCCGCAGAAGCGCAGAATTGCTTCAGGCCGTATTCTGGTCCCGGGCGGCAGGCTGAGCCTGTGGTTAATTCTTCTTCCTGATGGGAAAATATAGTGACCTGTGCCTGTCCCAACACCTAGAGCTAGTCTCTCATTGGTTCCCCCTCTTCCCGTACATCCTCAGGACAAATTGCAACCTGTACGGAACAGGAGGTTAAAGGTGCTGATTCTTCAAAGAGGGAGATTGCTAGTAAAGCGGCTGGAATGGCGAACCCGAGCACAAGGAGATGAGAAATTAGGTGCGTTTTAGAAACGTTTCCCGATCACACGGTGTACCATCTTCTGGGTTTCTCATGCATGTTTTCGATGTAGGAAGATGCCCTTGAACCTGGAGATTTGGGACCCATGGGATGGGTACCAAGCAGTATTACTTTAAAGGGTCTGCGTTTGCTCACCCAACCTCACCAAACCTCTCAGCCCCAAGAGTGTCCACCCTTATGTCTCAATCAGCTGTGGGTCTAGATATGGTCAATCCAGGTGGCATCACAGCCCCTGAACGAATTTTGTAAGAATTTCTCTCTCTTTCACTGTCTTTGTTTCACTGGTTTTTAAAAGTAATTTATTTTTATAATGGGGTTTAGCTGCTTTTCACTGCTGTGTTTATGCCGCTTTACACCCACTTGACTCACTTACAGAGAGATATCAATACATAGGTTTTAAGATTCTTACTAGTCACATATATTCTTGGGCGGTGAATAGGGGGTGTTGAGTCCAATTCACTGAGCTAGGAGTAGGTCTTGTCTATTACCTATTGGGTGTATGGAACGGTATCTGAGCTAATTTGAAACCCTTGTTTTATGCATCACCCCACCTCACCTTTCCCGTTAAGCAGCCATAGTGTGTTTTCTAAACGTGTGACTCTCTTCTGTTTTGTAATTCAGTTCAAGGGTAGCGGTTTTTACAGTCCCTCTATAAGTGATATCTTATGATAAGTGTCTTTTTCTGCGTGACTTATTTCACTTAGAATCGTCGTACCTAAATTCACTCATCATGCTGCTACTAGCCTTATGACGTTGATTTCATGGCTGTGTGATATTCCATTGCACCTAAGGACCACAACTTCTTTATCTATTTTTCTCTTTCCTGGGATATTTAAGGTGTAAAGAAGTGGAGGTTCTTGTCAACAGAGCAGCCCTAAACATTGGGGTGACCGTGTCTTGCTGATTTTTGATTTTCCCAATTTATACGCCCATGAGTGGAAGTGCCCTATGCTCTCTAAGCTGAGTTTTTTAGATGTTTCAGGACACACCTTACACTTCTCCAGAGTGGCTGTTGGCAATTTACATCCTGCCCATCAGCGTAGCAAGGCTCCCGTTTCTCCATGGCCTGTCCTGCATTTCTGGTTTTGACACTTTATTCAGCATGGCCCTTTTGACCAATGGGAAGCGAGACTACTTTGTAGCGCTGATTTGCCTTTCCAGGTTGCTTGGTTGGCCAAAAAGGGCGTATGCGTTTTTTCCTGAATATATTCAGGAAAAAACGCATACGCCCTTTTTGGCCAAGGGCATCATTGTCGAGGTTTTGCCGCTTTTCCTGTGCTTTAAAGGCGATTCGAATCTCCCTCCTGAAATCTGTTTCCTGCAATTCTGCCTTGCTTTCAAATCCTCTTCGTTGCCTTTCCTCAATATATTTGTGGACGAGAGTGATCATTTATAAGTCTGCAGGTTTGTGAATTGCAGTGCCCCTGAGCTCCATTTTTCAACTCGCTTTCTTGGGAGCTGGCCGCAAAAGCGCAGGATTGCTTCAGGCCCTACTCTGGTCACGGGGGGGAGGCTGAGCCTGTGGTTAACTCTTCTTCCTGATGGGAAAATAGAGTGACCTGTGCCTGTTCAACACCTAGAGCTAGTCTCTCATTGGTTCCCCCTCTTCCCGTTCATCCTCAGGACAAATTGCAACCTGTACGGAACAGGAGGTTAAAGGTGCTGCTTCTTCAAAGAGGGAGATTGCTAGTAAAGCGGCTGGAATGGCGAACCCGAGCACAAGGAGATGAGAAATTAGGTGCGTTTTAGAAACCTTTCCCGATCACTCGGTGTACCATCTTCTGGGTTTCTCATGCATGTTTTCGATGTAGGAAGATGCCCTTGAACCTGGAGATTTGGGACCCATGGGATGGGTACCAGGCAGTATTACTTTAAAGGGTCTTCGTTTGCTCACCCAACCTCACCAAACCTCTCAGCCCCAAGAGTGTCCACCCTTATGTCTCAATCAGCTGTGGGTCTAGATATGGTCAATCCAGGTGGCATCACAGCCCCTGAACGAATTTTGTAAGAATTTCTCTCTCTTTCACTGTCTTTGTTTCACTGGTTTTTAAAAGTAATTGATTTTTATAATGGGGTTTAGCTGCTTTTCACTGCTGTGTTTATGCCGCTTTACACCCACTTGACTCACTTACAGAGAGATATCAATACATAGGTTTTAAGATTCTTACTAGTCAGATATATTCTTGGGCGGTGAATAGGGGGTGTTGAGTCCAATTCACTGAGCTAGGAGTAGGTCTTGTCTATTACCTATTGGGTTTATGGAACGGTATCTGAGCTAATTTGAAACCCTTGTTTTATGCACCACCCCACCTCACCTTTCCCGTTAAGCAGCCATAGTGTGTTTTATAAACGTGTGACTCTGTTCTGTTTTGTAATTCAGTTCAAGGGTTGCGGTTCTTACACTCCATCTATAAGTGATATCTTATGATAAGTGTCTTTTTCTGTGTGACTTATTTCACTTAGAATCGTCGTACCTAAATCCACTCATCATGCTGCTACTAACCTTATGACGTTGATTTCATGGCTGAGTGATATTCCATTGTACATAAGGACCACAACTTCTTTATCCATTTTTCTCTTTCCTGGGATATTTAAGGTGTAACGAAGTGGAGGTTCTTGTCAACAGAGCAGCCCTAAACTTTGGGGTGCCTGTGTCTTGCTGATTTTTAGTTTTCCCAATTTATACGACCATGAGTGGAAGTGCCCTATGCTCTCTAAGCTGAGTTTTTTAGATGTTTCAGGACACACCGTACACTTCTCTAGAGTGGCTGTTGGCAATTTACATCCTGCCCATCAGCGTAGCAAGGCTCCCGTTTCTCCATGGCCTGTCCTGCATTTCTGGTTTTGACACTTTATTCAGCATGGCCCTTTTGACCGATGGGAAGCGAGACTTCTTTGTAGCGCTGATTTGCCTTTCCAGGTTGCTTGGTTGGCCAAAAAGGGCGTATGCGTTTTTTCCTGAATATATTCAGGAAAAACGCATACGCCCTTTTTGGCCAAGGGCATCATTGTCTAGGTTTTGCCGCTTTTCCTGTGCTTTAAAGGCGATTCGAATCTCCCTCCTGAAATCTGTTTCCTGCAATTCTGCCTTGCTTTCAAATCCTCTTCGTTGCCTTCCCTCGATATATTTGTGGACGAGAGTTATCATTTATAAGTCTGCAGGTTTGTGAATTTCAGTGCCCCTGAGCTCCATTTTTCAACTCGCTTTCTTGGGAGCTGGCCGCAAAAGCGCAGGATTGCTTCAGGCCCTAATCTGGTCCGGGGCGGCAGGCTGAGCCTGTGGTTAATTCTTCTTCCTCACGGCAAAATAGAGTGACCTGTGCCTGTCGCAACACCTAGAGCTAGTCTCTCATTGGTTCCCCCTCTTCCCGTTCATCCTCAGGACAAATTGCAACCTGTACGGAACAGGAGGTTAAAGGTGCTGATTCTTCAAAGAGGGAGATTGCTAGTAAAGCGGCTGGAATGGCGAACCCGAGCACAAGGAGATGAGAAATTAGGTGCGTTTTAGAAACGTTTCCCGATCACACGGTGTACCATCTTCTGGGTTTCTCATGCATGTTTTCGATGTAGGAAGATGCCCTTGAACCTGGAGATTTGGGACCCATGGGATGGGTACCAAGCAGTATTACTTTAAAGGGTCTGCGTTTGCTCACCCAACCTCACCAAACCTCTCAGCCCCAAGAGTGTCCACCCTTATGTCTCAATCAGCTGTGGGTCTAGATATGGTCAATCCAGGTGGCATCACAGCCCCTGAACGAATTTTGTAAGAATTTCTCTCTCTTTCACTGTCTTTGTTTCACTGGTTTTTAAAAGTAATTTATTTTTATAATGGGGTTTAGCTGCTTTTCACTGCTGTGTTTATGCCGCTTTACACCCACTTGACTCACTTACAGAGAGATATCAATACATAGGTTTTAAGATTCTTACTAGTCACATATATTCTTGGGCGGTGAATAGGGGGTGTTGAGTCCAATTCACTGAGCTAGGAGTAGGTCTTGTCTATTACCTATTGGGTGTATGGAACGGTATCTGAGCTAATTTGAAACCCTTGTTTTATGCATCACCCCACCTCACCTTTCCCGTTAAGCAGCCATAGTGTGTTTTCTAAACGTGTGACTCTGTTCTGTTTTGTAATTCAGTTCAAGGGTAGCGGTTTTTACAGTCCCTCTATAAGTGATATCTTATGATAAGTGTCTTTTTCTGCGTGACTTATTTCACTTAGAATCGTCGTACCTAAATTCACTCATCATGCTGCTACTAGCCTTATGACGTTGATTTCATGGCTGTGTGATATTCCATTGCACCTAAGGACCACAACTTCTTTATCTATTTTTCTCTTTCCTGGGATATTTAAGGTGTAAAGAAGTGGAGGTTCTTGTCAACAGAGCAGCCCTAAACATTGGGGTGACCGTGTCTTGCTGATTTTTGATTTTCCCAATTTATACGCCCATGAGTGGAAGTGCCCTATGCTCTCTAAGCTGAGTTTTTTAGATGTTTCAGGACACACCTTACACTTCTCCAGAGTGGCTGTTGGCAATTTACATCCTGCCCATCAGCGTAGCAAGGCTCCCGTTTCTCCATGGCCTGTCCTGCATTTCTGGTTTTGACACTTTATTCAGCATGGCCCTTTTGACCAATGGGAAGCGAGACTACTTTGTAGCGCTGATTTGCCTTTCCAGGTTGCTTGGTTGGCCAAAAAGGGCGTATGCGTTTTTTCCTGAATATATTCAGGAAAAAACGCATACGCCCTTTTTGGCCAAGGGCATCATTGTCGAGGTTTTGCCGCTTTTCCTGTGCTTTAAAGGCGATTCGAATCTCCCTCCTGAAATCTGTTTCCTGCAATTCTGCCTTGCTTTCAAATCCTCTTCGTTGCCTTTCCTCAATATATTTGTGGACGAGAGTGATCATTTATAAGTCTGCAGGTTTGTGAATTGCAGTGCCCCTGAGCTCCATTTTTCAACTCGCTTTCTTGGGAGCTGGCCGCAAAAGCGCAGGATTGCTTCAGGCCCTACTCTGGTCACGGGGGGGAGGCTGAGCCTGTGGTTAACTCTTCTTCCTGATGGGAAAATAGAGTGACCTGTGCCTGTTCAACACCTAGAGCTAGTCTCTCATTGGTTCCCCCTCTTCCCGTTCATCCTCAGGACAAATTGCAACCTGTACGGAACAGGAGGTTAAAGGTGCTGCTTCTTCAAAGAGGGAGATTGCTAGTAAAGCGGCTGGAATGGCGAACCCGAGCACAAGGAGATGAGAAATTAGGTGCGTTTTAGAAACGTTTCCCGATCACACGGTGTACCATCTTCTGGGTTTCTCATGCATGTTTTCGATGTAGGAAGATGCCCTTGAACCTGGAGATTTGGGACCCATGGGATGGGTACCAGGCAGTATTACTTTAAAGGGTCTTCGTTTGCTCACCCAACCTCACCAAACCTCTCAGCCCCAAGAGTGTCCACCCTTATGTCTCAATCAGCTGTGGGTCTAGATATGGTCAATCCAGGTGGCATCACAGCCCCTGAACGAATTTTGTAAGAATTTCTCTCTCTTTCACTGTCTTTGTTTCACTGGTTTTTAAAAGTAATTGATTTTTATAATGGGGTTTAGCTGCTTTTCACTGCTGTGTTTATGCCGCTTTACACCCACTTGACTCACTTACAGAGAGATATCAATACATAGGTTTTAAGATTCTTACTAGTCAGATATATTCTTGGGCGGTGAATAGGGGGTGTTGAGTCCAATTCACTGAGCTAGGAGTAGGTCTTGTCTATTACCTATTGGGTTTATGGAACGGTATCTGAGCTAATTTGAAACCCTTGTTTTATGCACCACCCCACCTCACCTTTCCCGTTAAGCAGCCATAGTGTGTTTTATAAACGTGTGACTCTGTTCTGTTTTGTAATTCAGTTCAAGGGTTGCGGTTCTTACACTCCATCTATAAGTGATATCTTATGATAAGTGTCTTTTTCTGTGTGACTTATTTCACTTAGAATCGTCGTACCTAAATCCACTCATCATGCTGCTACTAACCTTATGACGTTGATTTCATGGCTGAGTGATATTCCATTGTACATAAGGACCACAACTTCTTTATCCATTTTTCTCTTTCCTGGGATATTTAAGGTGTAACGAAGTGGAGGTTCTTGTCAACAGAGCAGCCCTAAACTTTGGGGTGCCTGTGTCTTGCTGATTTTTAGTTTTCCCAATTTATACGACCATGAGTGGAAGTGCCCTATGCTCTCTAAGCTGAGTTTTTTAGATGTTTCAGGACACACCGTACACTTCTCTAGAGTGGCTGTTGGCAATTTACATCCTGCCCATCAGCGTAGCAAGGCTCCCGTTTCTCCATGGCCTGTCCTGCATTTCTGGTTTTGACACTTTATTCAGCATGGCCCTTTTGACCGATGGGAAGCGAGACTTCTTTGTAGCGCTGATTTGCCTTTCCAGGTTGCTTGGTTGGCCAAAAAGGGCGTATGCGTTTTTTCCTGAATATATTCAGGAAAAACGCATACGCCCTTTTTGGCCAAGGGCATCATTGTCTAGGTTTTTCCGCTTTTCCTGTGCTTTAAAGGCGATTCGAATCTCCCTCCTGAAATCTGTTTCCTGCAATTCTGCCTTGCTTTCAAATCCTCTTCGTTGCCTTCCCTCGATATATTTGTGGACGAGAGTTATCATTTATAAGTCTGCAGGTTTGTGAATTTCAGTGCCCCTGAGCTCCATTTTTCAACTCGCTTTCTTGGGAGCTGGCCGCAAAAGCGCAGGATTGCTTCAGGCCCTAATCTGGTCCGGGGCGGCAGGCTGAGCCTGTGGTTAATTCTTCTTCCTCACGGCAAAATAGAGTGACCTGTGCCTGTCGCAACACCTAGAGCTAGTCTCTCATTGGTTCCCCCTCTTCCCGTTCATCCTCAGGACAAATTGCAACCTGTACGGAACAGGAGTTTAAAGGTGCTGATTCTTCAAAGAGTGAGATTGCTAGTAAAGCGGCTGGAATGGCGAACCCGAGCACAAGGAGATGAGAAATGAGGTGCGTTTTAGAAACGTTTCCCGATCACACGGTGTACCATCTTCTGGGTTTCTCATGCATGTTTTCGATGTAGGAAGATGCCCTTGAACCTGGAGATTTGGGACCCATGGGATGGGTACCACGCAGTATTACTTTAAAGGGTCTGCGTTTGCTCACCCAACCTCAACAAACCTCTCAGCCCCAAGAGTGTCCACCCTTATGTCTCAATCAGCTGTGGGTCTAGATATGGTCAATCCAGGTGGCAACACAGTCCCTGAACGAATTTTGTAAGAATTTCTCTCTCTTTCACTGTCTTTGTTTCACGGGTTTTTAAAAGTAATTGATTTTTATAATGGGGTTTAGCTGCTTTTCACTGCTGTGTTTATGCCGCGTTACACCCACTTGACTCACTTACAGAGAGATATCAATACATAGGTTTTAAGATTCTTACTAGTCAGATATATTCTTGGGCGGTGAATAGGGGGTGTTGAGTCCAATTCACTGAGAAAGGAGTAGGTCTTGTCTATTACCTATTGGGTTTATGGAACGGTATCTGAGCTAATTTGAAACCCTTGTTTTATGCATCACCCCACCTCACCTTTCCCGTTAAGCAGCCATAGTGTGTTTTCTAAACGTGTGACTCTGTTCTGTTTTGTAATTCAGTTCAAGGGTAGCGGTTTTTACACTCCCTCTATAAGTGATATCTTATGATAAGTGTCTTTTTCTGTGTGACTTATTTCACTTAGAATCGTTGTACCTAAATTCACTCATCATGCTGCTACTAGCCTTATGACGTTGATTTCATGGCTGAGTGATATTCCATTGCACCTAAGGACCACAACTTCTTTATCCATTTTTCTCTTTCCTGGGATATTTAAGGTGTAACGAAGTGGAGGTTCTTGTCAACAGAGCAGCCCTAAACTTTGGGGTGCCTGTGTCTTGCTGATTTTTAGTTTTCCCAATTTATACGCCCATGAGTGGAAGTGCCCTAGGCTCTCTACGCTGAGTTTTTTAGATGTTTCAGGACACACCGTACACTTCTCCAGAGTGGCTGTTGGCAATTTACATCCTGCCCATCAGCGTAGCAAGGCTCCCGTTTCTCCATGGCCTGTCCTGCATTTCTGGTTTTGACACTTTATTCAGCATGGCCCTTTTGACCGATGGGAAGCGAGACTACTTTGTAGCGCTGATTTGCCTTTCCAGGTTGCTTGGTTGGCCAAGAAGGGCGTATGCGTTTTTTCCTGAATATATTCAGGAAAAAACGCATACGCCCTTTTTGGCCAAGGGCATCATTGTCGAGGTTTTGCCGCTTTTCCTGTGCTTTAAAGGCGATTCGAATCTCCCTCCTGAAATCTGTTTCCTGCAATTCTGCCTTGCTTTCAAATCCTCTTCGTTGCCTTCCCTCAATATATTTGTGGACGAGAGTGATCATTTATAAGTCTGCAGGTTTGTGAATTGCAGTGCCCCTGAGCTCCATGTTTCAACTCGCTTTCTTGTGAGTTGTCCGCAAAAGCGCAGGTTTGCTTCAGGCCCTATTCTGGTCCCGGGCGGCAGGCTGAGCCTGTGGTTAATTCTTCTTCCTGATGGGAAAATAGAGTGACCTGTGCCTGTCCCAACACCTAGAGCTAGTCTCTCATTGGTTCCCCCTCTTCCCGTTCATCCTCAGGAAAAATTGCAACCTGTACGGAACAGGAGGTTAAAGGTGCTGATTCTTCACAGACGGAGATTGCTAGTAAAGCGGCTGGAATGGCGAACCCGAGCACAAGGAGATGAGAAATTAGGTGCGTTTTAGAAACGTTTCCCGATCACACGGTGTACCATCTTCTGGGTTTCTCATGCATGTTTTCGATGTAGGAAGATGCCCTTGAACCTGGAGATTTGGGACCCATGGGATGGGTACCAGGCAGTATTACTTTAAAGGGTCTTCGTTTGCTCACCCAACCTCACCAAACCTCTCAGCCCCAAGAGTGTCCACCCTTATGTCTCAATCAGCTGTGGGTCTAGATATGGTCAATCCAGGTGGCATCACAGCCCCTGAACGAATTTTGTAAGAATTTCTCTCTCTTTCACTGTCTTTGTTTCACTGGTTTTTAAAAGTAATTGATTTTTATAATGGGGTTTAGCTGCTTTTCACTGCTGTGTTTATGCCGCTTTACACCCACTTGACTCACTTACAGAGAGATATCAATACATAGGTTTTAAGATTCTTACTAGTCAGATATATTCTTGGGCGGTGAATAGGGGGTGTTGAGTCCAATTCACTGAGCTGGAAGTAGGTCTTGTCTATTACCTATTGGGTTTATGGAACGGTATCTGAGCTAATTTGAAACCCTTGTTTTATGCACCACCCCACGTCACCTTTCCCGTTAAGCAGCCATAGTGTGTTTTATAAACGTGTGACTCTGTTCTGTTTTGTAATTCAGTTCAAGGGTTGCGGTTCTTACACTCCATCTATAAGTGATATCTTATGATAAGTGTCTTTTTCTGTGTGACTTATTTCACTTAGAATCGTCGTACCTAAATTCACTCATCATGCTGCTACTAACCTTATGACGTTGATTTCATGGCTGAGTGATATTCCATTGTACATAAGGACCACAACTTCTTTATCCATTTTTCTCTTTCCTGGGATATTTAAGGTGTAACGAAGTGGAGGTTCTTGTCAACAGAGCAGCCCTAAACTTTGGGGTGCCTGTGTCTTGCTGATTTTTAGTTTTCCCAATTTATACGCCCATGAGTGGAAGTGCCCTATGCTCTCTAAGCTGAGTTTTTTAGATGTTTCAGGACACACCGTACACTTCTCTAGAGTGGCTGTTGGCAATTTACATCCTGCCCATCAGCGTAGCAAGGCTCCCGTTTCTCCATGGCCTGTCCTGCATTTCTGGTTTTGACACTTTATTCAGCATGGCCCTTTTGACCGATGGGAAGCGAGACTTCTTTGTAGCGCTGATTTGCCTTTCCAGGTTGCTTGGTTGGCCAAAAAGGGCTTATGCGTTTTTTCCTGAATATATTCAGGAAAAACGCATACGCCCTTTTTGGCCAAGGGCATCATTGTCTAGGTTTTGCCGCTTTTCCTGTGCTTTAAAGGCGATTCAAATCTCCCTCCTGAAATCTGTTTCCTGCAATTCTGCCTTGCTTTCAAATCCTCTTCGTTGCCTTCCCTCGATATATTTGTGGACGAGAGTTATCATTTATAAGTCTGCAGGTTTGTGAATTTCAGTGCCCCTGAGCTCCATTTTTCAACTCGCTTTCTTGGGAGCTGGCCGCAAAAGCGCAGGATTGCTTCAGGCCCTAATCTGGTCCGGGGCGGCAGGCTGAGCCTGTGGTTAATTCTTCTTCCTCACGGCAAAATAGAGTGACCTGTGCCTGTCGCAACACCTAGAGCTAGTCTCTCATTGGTTCCCCCTCTTCCCGTTCATCCTCAGGACAAATTGCAACCTGTACGGAACAGGAGTTTAAAGGTGCTGATTCTTCAAAGAGTGAGATTGCTAGTAAAGCGGCTGGAATGGCGAACCCGAGCACAAGGAGATGAGAAATGAGGTGCGTTTTAGAAACGTTTCCCGATCACACGGTGTACCATCTTCTGGGTTTCTCATGCATGTTTTCGATGTAGGAAGATGCCCTTGAACCTGGAGATTTGGGACCCATGGGATGGGTACCACGCAGTATTACTTTAAAGGGTCTGCGTTTGCTCACCCAACCTCAACAAACCTCTCAGCCCCAAGAGTGTCCACCCTTATGTCTCAATCAGCTGTGGGTCTAGATATGGTCAATCCAGGTGGCATCACAGCCCCTGAACGAATTTTGTAAGAATTTCTCTCTCTTTCACTGTCTTTGTTTCACGGGTTTTTAAAAGTAATTGATTTTTATAATGGGGTTTAGCTGCTTTTCACTGCTGTGTTTATGCCGCGTTACACCCACTTGACTCACTTACAGAGAGATATCAATACATAGGTTTTAATATTCTTACTAGTCAGATATATTCTTGGGCGGTGAATAGGGGGTGTTGAGTCCAATTCACTGAGAAAGGAGTAGGTCTTGTCTATTACCTATTGGGTTTATGGAACGGTATCTGAGCTAATTTGAAACCCTTGTTTTATGCATCACCCCACCTCACCTTTCCCGTTAAGCAGCCATAGTGTGTTTTCTAAACGTGTGACTCTGTTCTGTTTTGTAATTCAGTTCAAGGGTAGCGGTTTTTACAGTCCCTCTATAAGTGATATCTTATGATAAGTGTCTTTTTCTGTGTGACTTATTTCACTTAGAATCGTTGTACCTAAATTCACTCATCATGCTGCTACTAGCCTTAAGACGTTGATTTCATGGCTGAGTGATATTCCATTGCACCTAAGGACCACAACTTCTTTATACATTTTTCTCTTTCCTGGGATATTTAAGGTGTAACGAAGTGGAGGTTCTTGTCAACAGAGCAGCCCTAAACTTTGGGGTGCCTGTGTCTTGCTGATTTTTAGTTTTCCCAATTTATACGCCCATGAGTGGAAGTGCCCTAGGCTCTCTAAGCTGAGTTTTTTAGATGTTTCAGGACACACCGTACACTTCTCCAGAGTGGCTGTTGGCAATTTACATCCTGCCCATCAGCGTAGCAAGGCTCCCGTTTCTCCATGGCCTGTCCTGCATTTCTGGTTTTGACACTTTATTCAGCATGGCCCTTTTGACCGATGGGAAGCGAGACTACTTTGTAGCGCTGATTTGCCTTTCCAGGTTGCTTGGTTGGCCAAGAAGGGCGTATGCGTTTTTTCCTGAATATATTCAGGAAAAAACTCATACGCCCTTTTTGGCCAAGGGCATCATTGTCGAGGTTTTTCCGCTTTTCCTGTGCTTTAAAGGCGATTCGAATCTCCCTCCTGAAATCTGTTTCCTGCAATTCTGCCTTGCTTTCAAATCCTCTTCGTTGCCTTCCCTCAATATATTTGTGGACGAGAGTGATCATTTATAAGTCTGCAGGTTTGTGAATTGCAGTGCCCCTGAGCTCCATGTTTCAACTCGCTTTCTTGTGAGTTGTCCGCAAAAGCGCAGGATTGCTTCAGGCCCTATTCTGGTCCCGGGCGGCAGGCTGAGCCTGTGGTTAATTCTTCTTCCTGATGGGAAAATAGAGTGACCTGTGCCTGTCCCAACACCTAGAGCTAGTCTCTCATTGGTTCCCCCTCTTCCCGTTCATCCTCAGGACAAATTGCAACCTGTACGGAACAGGAGGTTAAAGGTGCTGATTCTTCAAAGAGGGAGATTGCTAGTAAAGCGGCTGGAATGGCGAACCCGAGCACAAGGAGATGAGAAATGAGGTGCGTTTTAGAAACGTTTCCCGATCACACGGTGTACCATCTTCTGGGTTTCTCATGCATGTTTGCGATGTAGGAAGATGCCCTTGAACCTGGAGATTTGGGACCCATGGGATGGGTACCAGGCAGTATTACTTTAAAGGGTCTTCGTTTGCTCACCCAACCTCACCAAACCTCTCAGCCCCAAGAGTGTCCACCCTTATGTCTCAATCAGCTGTGGGTCTAGATATGGTCAATCCAGGTGGCATCACAGCCCCTGAACGAATTTTGTAAGAATTTCTCTCTCTTTCACTGTGTTTGTTTCACGGGTTTTTAAAAGTAATTGATTTTTATAATGGGGTTTAGCTGCTTTTCACTGCTGTGTTTATGCCGCTTTACACCCACTTGACTCACTTACAGAGAGATATCAATACATAGGTTTTACGATTCTTACTAGTCAGATATATTCTTGGGCGGTGAATAGGGGGTGTTGAGTCCAATTCACTGAGCTAGGAGTAGGTCTTGTCTATTACCTATTGGGTTTATGGAACGGTATCTGAGCTAATTTGAAACCCTTGTTTTATGCATCACCCCACCTCACCTTTCCCGTTAAGCAGCCATAGTGTGTTTTCTAAACGTGTGACTCTGTTCTGTTTTGTAATTCAGTTCAAGGGTAGCGGTTTTTACACTCCCTCTATAAGTGATATCTTATGATAAGTGTCTTTTTCTGTGTGACTTATTTCACTTAGAATCGTTGTACCTAAATTCACTCATCATGCTGCTACTAGCCTTATGACGTTGATTTCATGGCTGAGTGATATTCCATTGCACCTAAGGACCACAACTTCTTTATCCATTTTTCTCTTTCCTGGGATATTTAAGGTGTAACGAAGTGGAGGTTCTTGTCAACAGAGCAGCCCTAAACTTTGGGGTGCCTGTGTCTTGCTGATTTTTAGTTTTCCCAATTTATACGCCCATGAGTGGAAGTGCCCTAGGCTCTCTAAGCTGAGTTTTTTAGATGTTTCAGGACACACCGTACACTTCTCCAGAGTGGCTGTTGGCAATTTACATCCTGCCCATCAGCGTAGCAAGGCTCCCGTTTCTCCATGGCCTGTCCTGCATTTCTGGTTTTGACACTTTATTCAGCATGGCCCTTTTGACCGATGGGAAGCGAGACTACTTTGTAGCGCTGATTTGCCTTTCCAGGTTGCTTGGTTGGCCAAGAAGGGCGTATGCGTTTTTTCCTGAATATATTCAGGAAAAAACTCATACGCCCTTTTTGGCCAAGGGCATCATTGTCGAGGTTTTTCCGCTTTTCCTGTGCTTTAAAGGCGATTCGAATCTCCCTCCTGAAATCTGTTTCCTGCAATTCTGCCTTGCTTTCAAATCCTCTTCGTTGCCTTCCCTCAATATATTTGTGGACGAGAGTGATCATTTATAAGTCTGCAGGTTTGTGAATTGCAGTGCCCCTGAGCTCCATGTTTCAACTCGCTTTCTTGTGAGTTGTCCGCAAAAGCGCAGGATTGCTTCAGGCCCTATTCTGGTCCCGGGCGGCAGGCTGAGCCTGTGGTTAATTCTTCTTCCTGATGGGAAAATAGAGTGACCTGTGCCTGTCCCAACACCTAGAGCTAGTCTCTCATTGGTTCCCCCTCTTCCCGTTCATCCTCAGGACAAATTGCAACCTGTACGGAACAGGAGGTTAAAGGTGCTGATTCTTCAAAGAGGGAGATTGCTAGTAAAGCGGCTGGAATGGCGAACCCGAGCACAAGGAGATGAGAAATGAGGTGCGTTTTAGAAACGTTTCCCGATCACACGGTGTACCATCTTCTGGGTTTCTCATGCATGTTTTCGATGTAGGAAGATGCCCTTGAACCTGGAGATTTGGGACCCATGGGATGGGTACCAGGCAGTATTACTTTAAAGGGTCTTCGTTTGCTCACCCAACCTCACCAAACCTCTCAGCCCCAAGAGTGTCCACCCTTATGTCTCAATCAGCTGTGGGTCTAGATATGGTCAATCCAGGTGGCATCACAGCCCCTGAACGAATTTTGTAAGAATTTCTCTCTCTTTCACTGTGTTTGTTTCACGGGTTTTTAAAAGTAATTGATTTTTATAATGGGGTTTAGCTGCTTTTCACTGCTGTGTTTATGCCGCTTTACACCCACTTGACTCACTTACAGAGAGATATCAATACATAGGTTTTACGATTCTTACTAGTCAGATATATTCTTGGGCGGTGAATAGGGGGTGTTGAGTCCAATTCACTGAGCTAGGAGTAGGTCTTGTCTATTACCTATTGGGTTTATGGAACGGTATCTGAGCTAATTTGAAACCCTTGTTTTATGCATCACCCCACCTCACCTTTCCCGTTAAGCAGCCATAGTGTGTTTTCTAAACGTGTGACTCTGTTCTGTTTTGTAATTCAGTTCAAGGGTAGCGGTTTTTACGCTCCCTCTATAAGTGATATCTTATGATAAGTGTCTTTTTCTGTGTGACTTATTTCACTTAGAATCGTTGTACCTAAATTCACTCATCATGCTGCTACTAGCCTTATGATGTTGATTTCATGGCTGAGTGATATTCCATTGCACCTAAGGACCACAACTTCTTTATCCATTTTTCTCTTTCCTGGGATATTTAAGGTGTAACGAAGTGGAGGTTCTTGTCAACAGAACAGCCCTAAATTTTGGGGTGCCTGTGTCTTGCTGATTTTTAGTTTTCCCAATTTATACGCCCATGAGTGGAAGTGCCCTAGGCTCTCTAAGCTGAGTTTTTTAGATGTTTCAGGACACACCGTACACTTCTCCAGAGTGGCTGTTGGCAATTTACATCCTGCCCATCAGCGTAGCAAGGCTCCCGTTTCTCCATGGCCTGTCCTGCATTTCTGGTTTTGACACTTTATTCAGCATGGCCCTTTTGACCGATGGGAAGCGAGACTACTTTGTAGCGCTGATTTGCCTTTCCAGGTTGCTTGGTTGGCCAAGAAGGGCGTATGCGTTTTTTCCTGAATATATTCAGGAAAAAACGCATACGCCCTTTTTGGCCAAGGGCATCATTGTCGAGGTTTTGCCGCTTTTCCTGTGCTTTAAAGGCGATTCGAATCTCCCTCCTGAAATCTGTTTCCTGCAATTCTGCCTTGCTTTCAAATCCTCTTCGTTGCCTTCCCTCAATATATTTGTGGACGAGAGTGATCATTTATAAGTTTGCAGGTTTGTGAATTGCAGTGCCCCTGAGCTCCATGTTTCAACTCGCTTTCTTGTGAGTTGTCCGCAAAAGCGCAGGATTGCTTCAGGCCCTATTCTGGTCCCGGGCCGCAGGCTGAGCCTGTGGTTAATTCTTCTTCCTGATGGGAAAATAGAGTGACCTGTGCCTGTCCCAACACCTAGAGCTAGTCTCTCATTGGTTCCCCCTCTTCCCGTTCATCCTCAGGAAAAATTGCAACCTGTACGGAACAGGAGGTTAAAGGTGCTGATTCTTCAAAGAGGGAGATTGCTAGTAAAGCGGCTGGAATGGCGAACCCGAGCACAAGGAGATGAGAAATTAGGTGCGTTTTAGAAACGTTTCCCGATCACACGGTGTACCATCTTCTGGGTTTCTCATGCATGTTTTCGATGTAGGAAGATGCCCTTGAACCTGGAGATTTGGGACCCATGGGATGGGTACCAGGCAGTATTACTTTAAAGGGTCTTCGTTTGCTCACCCAACCTCACCAAACCTCTCAGCCCCAAGAGTGTCCACCCTTATGTCTCAATCAGCTGTGGGTCTAGATATGGTCAATCCAGGTGGCATCACAGCCCCTGAACGAATTTTGTAAGAATTTCTCTCTCTTTCACTGTCTTTGTTTCACTGGTTTTTAAAAGTAATTGATTTTTATAATGGGGTTTAGCTGCTTTTCACTGCTGTGTTTATGCCGCTTTACACCCACTTGACTCACTTACAGAGAGATATCAATACATAGGTTTTAAGATTCTTACTAGTCAGATATATTCTTGGGCGGTGAATAGGGGATGTTGAGTCCAATTCACTGAGCTGGAAGTAGGTCTTGTCTATTACCTATTGGGTTTATGGAACGGTATCTGAGCTAATTTGAAACCCTTGTTTTATGCACCACCCCACCTCACCTTTCCCGTTAAGCAGCCATAGTGTGTTTTATAAACGTGTGACTCTGTTCTGTTTTGTAATTCAGTTCAAGGGTTGCGGTTCTTACACTCCATCTATAAGTGATATCTTATGATAAGTGTCTTTTTCTGTGTGACTTATTTCACTTAGAATCGTCGTACCTAAATTCACTCATCATGCTGCTACTAACCTTATGACGTTGATTTCATGGCTTTGTGATATTCCATTGTACATAAGGACCACAACTTCTTTATCCATTTTTCTCTTTCCTGGGATATTTAAGGTGTAACGAAGTGGAGGTTCTTGTCAACAGAGCAGCCCTAAACTTTGGGGTGCCTGTGTCTTGCTAATTTTTAGTTTTCCCAATTTATACGCCCATGAGTGGAAGTGCCCTATGCTCTCTAAGCTGAGTTTTTTAGATGTTTCAGGACACACCGTACACTTCTCTAGAGTGGCTGTTGGCAATTTACATCCTGCCCATCAGCGTAGCAAGGCTCCCGTTTCTCCATGGCCTGTCCTGCATTTCTGGTTTTGACACTTTATTCAGCATGGCCCTTTTGACCGATGGGAAGCGAGACTTCTTTGTAGCGCTGATTTGCCTTTCCAGGTTGCTTGGTTGGCCAAAAAGGGCGTATGCGTTTTTTCCTGAATATATTCAGGAAAAACGCATACGCCCTTTTTGGCCAAGGGCATCATTGTCTAGGTTTTGCCGCTTTTCCTGTGCTTTAAAGGCGATTCAAATCTCCCTCCTGAAATCTGTTTCCTGCAATTCTGCCTTGCTTTCAAATCCTCTTCGTTGCCTTCCCTCGATATATTTGTGGACGAGAGTTATCATTTATAAGTCTGCAGGTTTGTGAATTTCAGTGCCCCTGAGCTCCATTTTTCAACTCGCTTTCTTGGGAGCTGGCCGAAAAAGCGCAGGATTGCTTCAGGCCCTAATCTGGTCCGGGGCGGCAGGCTGAGCCTGTGGTTAATTCTTCTTCCTCACGGCAAAATAGAGTGACCTGTGCCTGTCGCAACACCTAGAGCTAGTCTCTCATTGGTTCCCCCTCTTCCCGTTCATCCTCAGGACAAATTGCAACCTGTACGGAACAGGAGTTTAAAGGTGCTGATTCTTCAAAGAGTGAGATTGCTAGTAAAGCGGCTGGAATGGCGAACCCGAGCACAAGGAGATGAGAAATGAGGTGCGTTTTAGAAACGTTTCCCGATCACACGGTGTACCATCTTCTGGGTTTCTCATGCATGTTTTCGATGTAGGAAGATGCCCTTGAACCTGGAGATTTGGGACCCATGGGATGGGTACCACGCAGTATTACTTTAAAGGGTCTTCGTTTGCTCACCCAACCTCACCAAACCTCTCAGCCCCAAGAGTGTCCACCCTTATGTCTCAATCAGCTGTGGGTCTAGATATGGTCAATCCAGGTGGCATCACAGCCCCTGAACGAATTTTGTAAGAATTTCTCTCTCTTTCACTGTGTTTGTTTCACGGGTTTTTAAAAGTAATTGATTTTTATAATGGGGTTTAGCTGCTTTTCACTGCTGTGTTTATGCCGCTTTACACCCACTTGACTCACTTACAGAGAGATATCAATACATAGGTTTTACGATTCTTACTAGTCAGATATATTCTTGGGCGGTGAATAGGGGGTGTTGAGTCCAATTCACTGAGCTAGGAGTAGGTCTTGTCTATTACCTATTGGGTTTATGGAACGGTATCTGAGCTAATTTGAAACCCTTGTTTTATGCATCACCCCACCTCACCTTTCCCGTTAAGCAGCCATAGTGTGTTTTCTAAACGTGTGACTCTGTTCTGTTTTGTAATTCAGTTCAAGGGTAGCGGTTTTTACACTCCCTCTATAAGTGATATCTTATGATAAGTGTCTTTTTCTGTGTGACTTATTTCACTTAGAATCGTTGTACCTAAATTCACTCATCATGCTGCTACTAGCCTTATGACGTTGATTTCATGGCTGAGTGATATTCCATTGCACCTAAGGACCACAACTTCTTTATCCATTTTTCTCTTTCCTGGGATATTTAAGGTGAAACGAAGTGGAGGTTCTTGTCAACAGAGCAGCCCTAAACTTTGGGGTGCCTGTGTCTTGCTGATTTTTAGTTTTCCCAATTTATACGCCCATGAGTGGAAGTGCCCTAGGCTCTCTAAGCTAAGTTTTTTAGATGTTTCAGGACACACCGTACACTTCTCCAGAGTGGCTGTTGGCAATTTACATCCTGCCCATCAGCGTAGCAAGGCTCCCGTTTCTCCATGGCCTGTCCTGCATTTCTGGTTTTGACACTTTATTCAGCATGGCCCTTTTGACCGATGGGAAGCGAGACTACTTTGTAGCGCTGATTTGCCTTTCCAGGTTGCTTGGTTGGCCAAGAAGGGCGTATGCGTTTTTTCCTGAATATATTCAGGAAAAAACGCATACGCCCTTTTTGGCCAAGGGCATCATTGTCGAGGTTTTTCCGCTTTTCCTGTGCTTTAAAGGCGATTCGAATCTCCCTCCTGAAATCTGTTTCCTGCAATTCTGCCTTGCTTTCAAATCCTCTTCGTTGCCTTCCCTCAATATATTTGTGGACGAGAGTGATCATTTATAAGTCTGCAGGTTTGTGAATTGCAGTGCCCCTGAGCTCCATGTTTCAACTCGCTTTCTTGTGAGTTGTCCGCAAAAGCGCAGGATTGCTTCAGGCCCTATTCTGGTCCCGGGCGGCAGGCTGAGCCTGTGGTTAATTCTTCTTCCTGATGGGAAAATAGAGTGACCTGTGCCTGTCCCAACACCTAGAGCTAGTCTCTCATTGGTTCCCCCTCTTCCCGTTCATCCTCAGGACAAATTGCAACCTGTACGGAACAGGAGGTTAAAGGTGCTGATTCTTCAAAGAGGGAGATTGCTAGTAAAGCGGCTGGAATGGCGAACCCGAGCACAAGGAGATGAGAAATGAGGTGCGTTTTAGAAACCTTTCCCGATCACACGGTGTACCATCTTCTGGGTTTCTCATGCATGTTTTCGATGTAGGAAGATGCCCTTGAACCTGGAGATTTGGGACCCATGGGATGGGTACCACGCAGTATTACTTTAAAGGGTCTGCGTTTGCTCACCCAACCTCAACAAACCTCTCAGCCCCAAGAGTGTCCACCCTTATGTCTCAATCAGCTGTGGGTCTAGATATGGTCAATCCAGGTGGCATCACAGCCCCTGAACGAATTTTGTAAGAATTTCTCTCTCTTTCACTGTCTTTGTTTCACGGGTTTTTAAAAGTAATTGATTTTTATAATGGGGTTTATCTGCTTTTCACTGCTGTGTTTATGCCGCGTTACAACCACTTGACTCACTTACAGAGAGATATCAATACATAGGTTTTAAGATTCTTACTAGTCAGATATATTCTTGGGCGGTGAATAGGGGGTGTTGAGTCCAATTCACTGAGAAAGGAGTAGGTCTTGTCTATTACCTATTGGGTTTATGGAACGGTATCTGAGCTAATTTGAAACCCTTGTTTTATGCATCACCCCACCTCACCTTTCCCGTTAAGCAGCCATAGTGTGTTTTCTAAACGTGTGACTCTGTTCTGTTTTGTAATTCAGTTCAAGGGTAGCGGTTTTTACACTCCCTCTATAAGTGATATCTTATGATAAGTGTCTTTTTCTGTGTGACTTATTTCACTTAGAATCGTTGTACCTAAATTCACTCATCATGCTGCTACTAGCCTTATGACGTTGATTTCATGGCTGAGTGATATTCCATTGCACCTAAGGACCACAACTTCTTTATCCATTTTTCTCTTTCCTGGGATATTTAAGGTGTAACGAAGTGGAGGTTCTTGTCAACAGAACAGCCCTAAACTTTGGGGTGCCTGTGTCTTGCTGATTTTTAGTTTTCCCAATTTATACGCCCATGAGTGGAAGTGCCCTAGGCTCTCTAAGCTGAGTTTTTTAGATGTTTCAGGACACACCGTACACTTCTCCAGAGTGGCTGTTGGCAATTTACATCCTGCCCATCAGCGTAGCAAGGCTCCCGTTTCTCCATGGCCTGTCCTGCATTTCTGGTTTTGACACTTTATTCAGCATGGCCCTTTTGACCGATGGGAAGCGAGACTACTTTGTAGCGCTGATTTGCCTTTCCAGGTTGCTTGGTTGGCCAAGAAGGGCGTATGCGTTTTTTCCTGAATATATTCAGGAAAAAACGCATACGCCCTTTTTGGCCAAGGGCATCATTGTCGAGGTTTTGCCGCTTTTCCTGTGCTTTAAAGGCGATTCGAATCTCCCTCCTGAAATCTGTTTCCTGCAATTCTGCCTTGCTTTCAAATCCTCTTCGTTGCCTTCCCTCAATATATTTGTGGACGAGAGTGATCATTTATAAGTCTGCAGGTTTGTGAATTGCAGTGCCCCTGAGCTCCATGTTTCAACTCGCTTTCTTGTGAGTTGTCCGCAAAAGCGCAGGATTGCTTCAGGCCCTATTCTGGTCCCGGGCGGCAGGCTGAGCCTGTGGTTAATTCTTCTTCCTGATGGGAAAATAGAGTGACCTGTGCCTGTCCCAACACCTAGAGCTAGTCTCTCATTGGTTCCCCCTCTTCCCGTTCATCCTCAGGAAAAATTGCAACCTGTACGGAACAGGAGGTTAAAGGTGCTGATTCTTCAAAGAGGGAGATTGCTAGTAAAGCGGCTGGAATGGCGAACCCGAGCACAAGGAGATGAGAAATTAGGTGCGTTTTAGAAACGTTTCCCGATCACACGGTGTACCATCTTCTGGGTTTCTCATGCATGTTTTCGATGTAGGAAGATGCCCTTGAACCTGGAGATTTGGGACCCATGGGATGGGTCCCAGGCAGTATTACTTTAAAGGGTCTTCGTTTGCTCACCCAACCTCACCAAACCTCTCAGCCCCAAGAGTGTCCACCCTTATGTCTCAATCAGCTGTGGGTCTAGATATGGTCAATCCAGGTGGCATCACAGCCCCTGAACGAATTTTGTAAGAATTTCTCTCTCTTTCACTGTCTTTGTTTCACTGGTTTTTAAAAGTAATTGATTTTTATAATGGGGTTTAGCTGCTTTTCACTGCTGTGTTTATGCCGCTTTACACTCACTTGACTCACTTACAGAGAGATATCAATACATAGATTTTAAGATTCTTACTAGTCAGATATATTCTTGGGCGGTGAATAGGGGGTGTTGAGTCCAATTCACTGAGCTAGGAGTAGGTCTTGTCTATTACCTATTGGGTTTATGGAACGGTATCTGAGCTAATTTCAAACCCTTGTTTTATGCATCACCCCACCTCACCTTTCCCGTTAAGCAGCCATAGTGTGTTTTCTAAACGTGTGACTCTGTTCTGTTTTGTAATTCAGTTCAAGGGTAGCGGTTTTTACACTCCCTCTATAAGTGATATCTTATGATAAGTGTCTTTTTCTGTGTGACTTATTTCACTTAGAATCGTTGTACCTAAATTCACTCATCATGCTGCTACTAGCCTTATGACGTTGATTTCATGGCTGAGTGATATTCCATTGCACTTAAGGACCACAACTTCTTTATCCATTTTTCTCTTTCCTGGGATATTTAAGGTGTAACGAAGTGGAGGTTCTTGTCAACAGAGCAGCCCTAAACTTTGGGGTGCCTGTGTCTTGCTGATTTTTAGTTTTCCCAATTTATACGCCCATGAGTGGAAGTGCCCTAGGCTCTCTAAGCTGAGTTTTGTAGATGTTTCAGGACACACCGTACACTTCTCCAGAGTGGCTGTTGGCAATTTACATCCTGCCCATCAGCGTAGCAAGGCTCCCGTTTCTCCATGGCCTGTCCTGCATTTCTGGTTTTGACACTTTATTCAGCATGGCCCTTTTGACCGATGGGAAGCGAGACTACTTTGTAGCGCTGATTTGCCTTTCCAGGTTGCTTGGTTGGCCAAGAAGGGCGTATGCGTTTTTTCCTGAATATATTCAGGAAAAAACGCATACGCCCTTTTTGGCCAAGGGCATCATTGTCGAGGTTTTGCCGCTTTTCCTGTCCTTTAAAGGCGATTCGAATCTCCCTCCTGAAATCTGTTTCCTGCAATTCTGCCTTGCTTTCAAATCCTCTTCGTTGCCTTCCCTCAATATATTTGTGGACGAGAGTGATCATTTATAAGACTGCAGGTATGTGAATTGCAGTGCCCCTGAGCTCCATTTTTCAACTCGCTTTCTTGGGAGCTGGCCGCAGAAGCGCAGGATTGCTTCAGGCCCTATTCTGGTCCCGGGCGGCAGGCTGAGCCTGTGGTTAATTCTTCTTCCTGATGGGAAAATAGAGTGACCTGTGCCTGTCCCAACACCTAGAGCTAGTCTCTCATTGGTTCCCCCTCTTCCCGTTCATCCTCAGGAAAAATTGCAACCTGTACGGAACAGGAGGTTAAAGGTGCTGATTCTTCACAGAGGGAGATTGCTAGTAAAGCGGCTGGAATGGCGAACCCGAGCACAAGGAGATGAGAAATTAGGTGCGTTTTAGAAACGTTTCCCGATCACACGGTGTACCATCTTCTGGGTTTCTCATGCATGTTTTCGATGTAGGAAGATGCCCTTGAACCTGGAGATTTGGGACCCATGGGATGGGTACCAGGCAGTATTACTTTAAAGGGTCTTCGTTTGCTCACCCAACCTCACCAAACCTCTCAGCCCCAAGAGTGTCCACCCTTATGTCTCAATCAGCTGTGGGTCTAGATATGGTCAATCCAGGTGGCATCACAGCCCCTGAACGAATTTTGTAAGAATTTCTCTCTCTTTCACTGTCTTTGTTTCACTGCTTTTTAAAAGTAATTGATTTTTGTAATGGGGTTTAGCTGCTTTTCACTGCTGTGTTTATGCCGCTTTACACCCACTTGACTCACTTACAGAGGGATATCAATACATAGGTTTTACGATTCTTACTAGTCAGATATATTCTTGGGCGGTGAATAGGGGGTGTTGAGTCCAATTCACTGAGCTAGGAAGAGGTCTTGTCTATTACCTATTGGGTTTATGGAACGGTATCTGAGCTAATTTGAAACCCTTGTTTTATGCATCACCCCACCTCACCTTTCCCGTTAAGCAGCCATAGTGTGTTTTCTAAACGTGTGACTCTGTTCTGTTTTGTAATTCAGTTCAAGGGTAGCGGTTTTTACACTCCCTCTATAAGTGATATCTTATGATAAGTGTCTTTTTCTGTGTGACTTATTTCACTTAGAATCGTTGTACCTAAATTCACTCATCATGCTGCTACTAGCCTTATGACGTTGATTTCATGGCTGAGTGATATTCCATTGCACCTAAGGACCACAACTTATTTATCCATTTTTCTCTTTCCTGGGATATTTAAGGTGTAACGAAGTGGAGGTTCTTGTCAACAGAGCAGCCCTAAACTTTGGGGTGCCTGTGTCTTGCTGATTTTTAGTTTTCCCAATTTATACGCCCATGAGTGGAAGTGCCCTAGGCTCTCTAAGCTGAGTTTTTTAGATGTTTCAGGACACACCGTACACTTCTCCAGAGTGGCTGTTGGCAATTTGCATCCTGCCCATCAGCGTAGCAAGTCTCCCGTTTCTCCATGGCCTGTCCTGCATTTCTGGTTTTGACACTTTATTCAGCATGGCCCTTTTGACCGATGGGAAGCGAGACTACTTTGTAGCGCTGATTTGCCTTTCCAGGTTGCTTGGTTGGCCAAGAAGGGCGTATGCGTTTTTTCCTGAATATATTCAGGAAAAAACGCATACGCCCTTTTTGGCCAAGGGCATCATTGTCGAGGTTTTGCCGCTTTTCCTGTGCTTTAAAGGCGATTCGAACCTCCCTCCTGAAATCTGTTTCCTGCAATTCTGCCTTGCTTTCAAATCCTCTTCGTTGCCTTTCCTCAATATATTTGTGGACGAGAGTGATCATTTATAAGTCTGCAGGTTTGTGAATTGCAGTGCCCCTGAGCTACATTTTTCAACTCGCTCTCTTGGGAGCTGGCCGCAAAAGCGCAGGATTGCTTCAGGCCCTACTCTGGTCCCGGGCGGCAGGCTGAGCCTTTGGTTAATTCTTCTTCCTGATGGGAAAATAGAGTGACCTGTGCCTGTCCCAACACCTAGAGCTAGTCTCTCATTGGTTCCCCCTCTTCCCGTTCATCCTCAGGACAAATTGCAACCTGTACGGAACAGGAGGTTAAAGGTGCTGATTCTTCAAAGAGGGAGATTGCTAGTAAAGCGGCTGGAATGGCGAACCCGAGCACAAGGAGATGAGAAATGAGGTGCGTTTTAGAAACGTTTCCCGATCACACGGTGTACCATCTTCTGGGTTTCTCATGCATGTTTTCGATGTAGGAAGATGCCCTTGAACCTGGAGATTTGGGACCCAAGGGATGGGTACCACGCAGTATTACTTTAAAGGGTCTGCGTTTGCTCACCCAACCTCAACAAACCTCTCAGCCCCAAGAGTGTCCACCCTTATGTCTCAATCAGCTGTGGGTCTAGATATGGTCAATCCAGGTGGCATCACAGCCCCTGAACGAATTTTGTAAGAATTTCTCTCTCTTTCACTGTCTTTGTTTCACGGGTTTTTAAAAGTAATTGATTTTTATAATGGGGTTTAGCTGCTTTTCACTGCTGTGTTTATGCCGCGTTACACCCACTTGACTCACTTACAGAGAGATATCAATACATAGGTTTTAAGATTCTTACTAGTCAGATATATTCTTGGGCGGTGAATAGGGGGTGTTGAGTCCAATTCACTGAGAAAGGAGTAGGTCTTGTCTATTACCTATTGGGTTTATGGAACGGTATCTGAGCAAATTTGAAACCCTTGTTTTATGCATCACCCCACCTCACCTTTCCCGTTAAGCAGCCATAGTGTGTTTTCTAAACGTGTGACTCTGTTCTGTTTTGTAATTCAGTTCAAGGGTAGCAGTTTTTACACTCCCTCTATAAGTGATATCTTATGATAAGTGTCTTTTTCTGTGTGACTTATTTCACTTAGAATCGTTGTACCTAAATTCACTCATCATGCTGCTACTAGCCTTATGACGTTGATTTCATGGCTGAGTGATATTCCATTGCACCTAAGGACCACAACTTCTTTATCCATTTTTCTCTTTCCTGGGATATTTAAGGTGTAACGAAGTGGAGGTTCTTGTCATCAGAGCAGCCCTAAACTTTGGGGTGCCCGTGTCTTGCTGATTTTTGATTTTCCCAATTTATACGCCCATGAGTGGAAGTGCCCTATGCTCTCTAAGCTGAGTTTTTTAGATGTTTCAGGACACACCGTACACTTCTCCAGAGTGGCTGTTGGCAATTTACATCTCGCCCATCTGCGTAGCAAGGCTCCCGTTTCTCCATGGCCTGTCCTGCATTTCTGGTTTTGACACTTTATTCAGCATGGCCCTTTTGACCGATGGGAAGCGAGACTTCTTTGTAGCGCTGATCTGCCTTTCCAGGTTGCTTGGTTGGCCAAAAAGGGCGTATGCGTTTTTTCCTGAATATATTCAGGAAAAAACGCATACGCCCTTTTTGGCCAAGGGCATCATTGTCGAGGTTTTGCAGCTTTTCCTGTGCTTTAAAGGCGATTCGAATCTCCCTCCTGAAATCTGTTTCCTGCAATTCTGCCTTGCTTTCAAATCCTCTTCGTTGCCTTCCCTCAATATATTTGTGGACGAGAGTGATCATTTATAAGACTGCAGGTTTGTGAATTGCAGTGCCCCTGAGCTCCATTTTTCAACTCGCTTTCTTGTGAGTTGTCCGCAAAAGCGCAGGATTGCTTCAGGCCCTATTCTGGTCCCGGGCGGCAGGCTGAGCCTGTGGTTAATTCTTCTTCCTGATGGGAAAATAGAGTGACCTGTGCCTGTCCCAACACCTAGAGCTAGTCTCTCATTGGTTCCCCCTCTTCCCGTTCATCCTCAGGACAAATTGCAACCTGTACGGAACAGGAGGTTAAAGGTGCTGATTCTTCAAAGAGGGAGATTGCTAGTAAAGCGGCTGGAATGGCGAACCCGAGCACAAGGAGATGAGAAATTAAGTGCATTTTAGAAACGTTTCCCGATCACACGGTGTACCATCTTCTGGGTTTCTCATGCATGTTTTCGATGTAGGAAGATGCCCTTGAACCTGGAGATTTGGGACCCATTGGATGGGTACTACGCAGTATTACTTTAAAGGGTCTGCGTTTGCTCACCCAACCTCACCAAACCTCTCAGCCCCAAGAGTGTCCACCCTTATGTCTCAATCAGCTGTGGGTCTAGATATGGTCAATCCAGGTGGCATCACAGCCCCTGAACGAATTTTGTAAGAATTTCTCTCTCTTTCACTGTCTTTGTTTCACTGGTTTTTAAAAGTAATTGATTTTTATAATGGGGTTTAGCTGCTTTTCACTGCTGTGTTTATGCCGCTTTACACCCACTTGACTCACTTACAGAGAGATATCAATACATAGGTGTTAAGATTCTTACTAGTCAGATATATTCTTGGGCGGTGAATAGGGGGTGTTGAGTCCAATTCACTGAGCTAGGAGTAGGTCTTGTCTATTACCTATTGGGTTTATGGAACGGTATCTGAGCTAATTTGAAACCCTTGTTTTATGCATCACCCCACCTCACCTTTCCCGTTAAGCAGCCATAGTGTGTTTTCTAAACGTGTGACTCTCTTCTGTTTTGTAATTCAGTTCAAGGGTAGCGGTTTTTACACTCCCTCTATAGGTGATATCTTATGATAAGTGTCTTTTTCTGCGTGACTTATTTCACTTAGAATCGTCGTACCTAAATTCACTCATCATGCTGCTACTAGCCTTATGACGTTGATTTCATGGCTGAGTGATATTCCATTGCACCTAAGGACCACAACTTCTTTATCTATTTTTCTCTTTCCTGGGATATTTAAGGTGTAACGAAGTGGAGGTTCTTGTCAACAGAGCAGCCCTAAACATTGCGGTGCCCGTGTCTTGCTGATTTTTGATTTTCCCAATTTATACGCCCATGAGTGGAAGTGCCCTATGCTCTCTAAGCTGAGTTTTTTAGATGTTTCAGGACACACCGTACACTTCTCCAGAGTGGCTGTTGGCAATTTACATCCTGCCCATCAGCGTAGCAAGGCTCCCGTTTCTCCATTGCCTGTCCTGCATTTCTGGTTTTGACACTTTATTCAGCATGGCCCTTTTGACCAATGGGAAGCGAGACTACTTTGTAGCGATGATTTGCCTTTCCAGGTTGCTTGGTTGGCCAAAAAGGGCGTATGCGTTTTTTCCTGAATATATTCAGGAAAAAACGCATACGCCCTTTTTGGCCAAGGGCATCATTGTCGAGGTTTTGCCGCTTTTCCTGTGCTTTAAAGGCGATTCGAATCTCCCTCCTGAAATCTGTTTCCTGCAATTCTGCCTTGCTTTCAAATCCTCTTCGTTGCCTTCCCTCAATATATTTGTGGACGAGAGTGATCATTTATAAGTCTGCAGGTTTGTGAATTGCAGTGCCCCTGAGCTCCATTTTTCAACTCGCTCTCTTGGGAGCTGGCCGCAAAAGCGCAGGATTGCTTCAGGCCCTACTCTGGTTACGGGGGGGAGGCTGAGCCTGTGGTTAACTCTTCTTCCTGATGGGAAAATAGAGTGACCTGTGCCTGTTCAACACCTAGAGCTAGTCTCTCATTGGTTCCCCCTCTTCCCGTTCATCCTCAGGACAAATTGCAACCTGTACGGAACAGGAGGTTAAAGGTGCTGCTTCTTCAAAGAGGGAGATTGCTAGTAAAGCGGCTGGAATGGCGAACCCGAGCACAAGGAGATGAGAAATTAGGTGCGTTTTAGAAACCTTTCCCGATCACTCGGTGTACCATCTTCTGGGTTTCTCATGCATGTTTTCGATGTAGGAAGATGCCCTTGAACCTGGAGATTTGGGACCCATGGGATGGGTACCACGCAGTATTACTTTAAAGGGTCTGCGTTTGCTCACCCAACCTCACCAAACTTCTCAGCCCCAAGAGTGTCCACCCTTATGTCTCAATCTGCTGTGGGTCTAGATATGGTCAATCCAGGTGGCATCACAGCCCCTGAACGAATTTTGTAAGAATTTCTCTCTCTTTCACTGTCTTTGTTTCACGGGTTTTTAAAAGTAATTGATTTTTATAATGGGGTTTAGCTGCTTTTCACTGCTGTGTTTATGCCGCTTTACACGCCCTTGACTCAATTACAGAGAGATATCAATACATAGGTTTTAAGATTCTTACTAGTCAGATATATTCTTGGGCGGTGAATAGGGGGTGTTGAGTCCAATTCACTGAGAAAGGAGTAGGTCTTGTCTATTACCTATTGGGTTTATGGAACGGTATCTGAGCTAATTTGAAACCCTTGTTTTATGCACCACCCCACCTCACCTTTCCCGTTAAGCAGCCATAGTGTGTTTTCTAAACCTGTGACTCTGTTCTGTTTTGTAATTCAGTTCAAGGGTTGCGGTTTTTACACTCCATCTATAAGTGATATCTTATGATAAGTGTCTTTTTCTGTGTGACTTATTTCACTTAGAATCGTCGTACCTAAATCCACTCATCATGCTGCTACTAGCCTTATGACGTTGATTTCATGGCTGAGTGATATTCCATTGTACATAAGGACCACAACTTCTTTATCCATTTTTCTCTTTCCTGGGATATGTAAGGTGTAACGAAGTGGAGCTTCTTGTCAACAGAGCAGCCCTAAACTTTGGGGTTCCTGTGTCTTGCTGATTTTTAGTTTTCCCAGTTTATACGCCCATGAGTGGAAGTGCCCTATGCTCTCTAAGCTGAGTTTTTTAGATGTTTCAGGACACACCGTACACTTCTCCAGAGTGGCTGTTGGCAGTTTACATCTCGCCCATCAGCGTAGCAAGGCTCCCGTTTCTCCATGGCCTGTCCTGCATTTCTGGTTTTGACACTTTATTCAGCATGGCCCTTTTGACCGATGGGAAGCGAGACTTCTTTGTAACGCTGATTTGCCTTTCCAGGTTGCTTGGTTGGCCAAAAAGGGCGTATGCGTTTTTTCCTGAATATATTCAGGAAAAAACGCATACGCCCTTTTTGGCCAAGGGCATCATTGTCGAGGTTTTGCCGCTTTTCCTGTGCTTTAAAGGCGATTCGAATCTCCCTCCTGAAATCTGTTTCCTGCAATTCTGCCTTGCTTTCAAATCCTCTTCGTTGCCTTCCCTCAATATATTTGTGGACGAGAGTGATCATTTATAAGTCTGCAGGTTTGTGAATTGCAGTGCCCCTGAGCTCCATGTTTCAACTCGCTTTCTTGTGAGTTGTCCGCAAAAGCGCAGGATTGCTTCAGGCCCTATTCTGGTCCCGGGCGGCAGGCTGAGCCTGTGGTTAATTCTTCTTCCTGATGGGAAAATAGAGTGACCTGTGCCTGTCCCAACACCTAGAGCTAGTCTCTCATTGGTTCCCCCTCTTCCCGTTCATCCTCAGGACAAATTGCAACCTGTACGGAACAGGAGGTTAAAGGTGCTGATTCTTCAAAGAGGGAGATTGCTAGTAAAGCGGCTGGAATGGCGAACCCGAGCACAAGGAGATGAGAAATTAGGTGCGTTTTAGAAACGTTTCCCGATCACACGGTGTACCATCTTCTGGGTTTCTCATGCATGTTTTCGATGTAGGAAGATGCCCTTGAACCTGGAGATTTGGGACCCATGGGATGGGTACCAGGCAGTATTACTTTAAAGGGTCTTCGTTTGCTCACCCAACCTCACCAAACCTCTCAGCCCCAAGAGTGTCCACCCTTATGTCTCAATCAGCTGTGGGTCTAGATATGGTCAATCCAGGTGGCATCACAGCCCCTGAACGAATTTTGTAAGAATTTCTCTCTCTTTCACTGTCTTTGTTTCACTGGTTTTTAAAAGTAATTGATTTTTATAATGGGGTTTACCTGCTTTTCACTGCTGTGTTTATGCCGCTTTACACCCACTTGACTCACTTACAGAGAGATATCAATACATAGGTTTTAAGATTCTTCCTAGTCAGATATATTCTTGGGCGGTGAATAGGGGGTGTTGAGTCCAATTCACTGAGCTAGGAGTAGGTCTTGTCTATTACCTATTGGGTTTATGGAACGGTATCTGAGCTAATTTGAAACCCTTGTTTTATGCATCACCCCACCTCACCTTTCCCGTTAAGCAGCCATAGTGTGTTTTCTAAACGTGTGACTCTGTTCTGTTTTGTAATTCAGTTCAAGGGTAGCGGTTTTTACACTCCCTCTATAAGTGATATCTTATGATAAGTGTCTTTTTCTGTGTGACTTATTTCACTTAGAATCGTCGTACCTAAATTCACTCATCATGCTGCTACTAGCCTTATGACGTTGATTTCATGGCTGAGTGATATTCCATTGTACATAAGGACCACAACTTCTTTATCCATTTTTCTGTTTCCTGGGATATTTAAGGTGTAACGAAGTGGAGTTTCTTGTCAACAGAGCAGCCCTAAACTTTGGGGTGCCTGTGTCTTGCTGATTTTTAGTTTTCCCAATTTATACGCCCATGAGTGGAAGTGCCCTAGGCTCTCTAAGCTGAGTTTTTTAGATGTTTCAGGACACACCGTACACTTCTCCAGAGTGGCTGTTGGCAATTTACATCCTGCCAATCAGCGTAGCAAGGCTCCCGTTTCTCCATGGCCTGTCCTGCATTTCTGGTTTTGACACTTTATTCAGCATGGCCCTTTAGACCGATGGGAAGCGAGACTACTTTGTAGCGCTGATTTGCCTTTCCAGTTTGCTTGGTTGGCCAAGAAGGGCGTATGCGTTTTTTCCTGAATATATTCAGGAAAAAACGCATACGCCCTTTTTGGCCAAGGGCATCATTGTCGAGGTTTTTCCGCTTTTCCTGTGCTTTAAAGGCGATTCGAATCTCCCTCCTGAAATCTGTTTCCTGCAATTCTGCCTTGCTTTCAAATCCTCTCCGTTGCCTTCCCTCAATATATTTGTGGACGAGAGTGATTATTTATAAGTCTGCAGGTTTGTGAATTGCAGTGCCCCTGAGCTCCATGTTTCAACTCGCTTTCTTGTGAACAGGAGGTTAAAGGTGCTGATTCTTCAAAGAGGGAGATTGCTAGTAAAGCGGCTGGAATGGCGAACCCGAGCACAAGGAGATGAGAAATTAGGTGCGTTTTAGAAACGTTTCCCGATCACACGGTGTACCATCTTCTGGGTTTCTCATGCATGTTTTCGATGTAGGAAGATGCCCTTGAACCTGGAGATTTGGGACCCATGGGATGGGTACCAGGCAGTATTACTTTAAAGGGTCTGCGTTTGCTCACCCAACCTCACCAAACCTCTCAGCCCCAAGAGTGTCCACCCTTATGTCTCAATCAGCTGTGGGTCTAGATATGGTCAATCCAGGTGGCATCACAGCCCCTGAACGAATTTTGTAAGAATTTCTCTCTCTTTCACTGTCTTTGTTTCACGGGTTTTTAAAAGTAATTGATTTTTATAATGGGGTTTAGCTGCTTTTCACTGCTGTGTTTATGCCGCTTTACACGCACTTGACTCAATTACAGAGAGATATCAATACATAGGTTTTAAGATTCTTACTAGTCAGATATATTCTTGGTCGGTGAATAGGGGGTGTTGAGTCCAATTCACTGAGAAAGGAGTAGGTCTTGTCTATTACCTATTGGGTTTATGGAACGGTATCTGAGCTAATTTGAAACCCTTGTTTTATGCACCACCCCACCTCACCTTTCCCGTTAAGCAGCCATAGTGTGTTTTCTAAACCTGTGACTCTGTTCTGTTTTGTAATTCAGTTCAAGGGTTGCGGTTTTTACACTCCATCTATAAGTGATATCTTATGATAAGTGTCTTTTTCTGTGTGACTTATTTCACTTAGAATCGTCGTACCTAAATCCACTCATCATGCTGCTACTAGCCTTATGACGTTGATTTCATGGCTGAGTGATATTCCATTGTACATAAGGACCACAACTTCTTTATCCATTTTTCTCTTTCCTGGGATATGTAAGGTGTAACGAAGTGGAGCTTCTTGTCAACAGAGCAGCCCTAAACTTTGGGGTTCCTGTGTCTTGCTGATTTTTAGTTTTCCCAGTTTATACGCCCATGAGTGGAAGTGCCCTATGCTCTCTAAGCTGAGTTTTTTAGATGTTTCAGGACACACCGTACACTTCTCCAGAGTGGCTGTTGGCAGTTTACATCTCGCCCATCAGCGTAGCAAGGCTCCCGTTTCTCCATGGCCTGTCCTGCATTTCTGGTTTTGACACTTTATTCAGCATGGCCCTTTTGACCGATGGGAAGCGAGACTTCTTTGTAACGCTGATTTGCCTTTCCAGGTTGCTTGGTTGGCCAAAAAGGGCGTATGCGTTTTTTCCTGAATATATTCAGGAAAAAACGCATACGCCCTTTTTGGCCAAGGGCATCATTGTCGAGGTTTTGCCGCTTTTCCTGTGCTTTAAAGGCGATTCGAATCTCCCTCCTGAAATCTGTTTCCTGCAATTCTGCCTTGCTTTCAAATCCTCTTCGTTGCCTTCCCTCAATATATTTGTGGACGAGAGTGATCATTTATAAGTCTGCAGGTTTGTGAATTGCAGTGCCCCTGAGCTCCATGTTTCAACTCGCTTTCTTGTGAGTTGTCCGCAAAAGCGCAGGATTGCTTCAGGCCCTATTCTGGTCCCGGGCGGCAGGCTGAGCCTGTGGTTAATTCTTCTTCCTGATGGGAAAATAGAGTGACCTGTGCCTGTCCCAACACCTAGAGCTAGTCTCTCATTGGTTCCCCCTCTTCCCGTTCATCCTCAGGACAAATTGCAACCTGTACGGAACAGGAGGTTAAAGGTGCTGATTCTTCAAAGAGGGAGATTGCTAGTAAAGCGGCTGGAATGGCGAACCCGAGCACAAGGAGATGAGAAATTAGGTGCGTTTTAGAAACGTTTCCCGATCACACGGTGTACCATCTTCTGGGTTTCTCATGCATGTTTTCGATGTAGGAAGATGCCCTTGAACCTGGAGATTTGGGACCCATGGGATGGGTACCAGGCAGTATTACTTTAAAGGGTCTTCGTTTGCTCACCCAACCTCACCAAACCTCTCAGCCCCAAGAGTGTCCACCCTTATGTCTCAATCAGCTGTGGGTCTAGATATGGTCAATCCAGGTGGCATCACAGCCCCTGAACGAATTTTGTAAGAATTTCTCTCTCTTTCACTGTCTTTGTTTCACTGGTTTTTAAAAGTAATTGATTTTTATAATGGGGTTTACCTGCTTTTCACTGCTGTGTTTATGCCGCTTTACACCCACTTGACTCACTTACAGAGAGATATCAATACATAGGTTTTAAGATTCTTCCTAGTCAGATATATTCTTGGGCGGTGAATAGGGGGTGTTGAGTCCAATTCACTGAGCTAGGAGTAGGTCTTGTCTATTACCTATTGGGTTTATGGAACGGTATCTGAGCTAATTTGAAACCCTTGTTTTATGCATCACCCCACCTCACCTTTCCCGTTAAGCAGCCATAGTGTGTTTTCTAAACGTGTGACTCTGTTCTGTTTTGTAATTCAGTTCAAGGGTAGCGGTTTTTACACTCCCTCTATAAGTGATATCTTATGATAAGTGTCTTTTTCTGTGTGACTTATTTCACTTAGAATCGTCGTACCTAAATTCACTCATCATGCTGCTACTAGCCTTATGACGTTGATTTCATGGCTGAGTGATATTCCATTGTACATAAGGACCACAACTTCTTTATCCATTTTTCTGTTTCCTGGGATATTTAAGGTGTAACGAAGTGGAGTTTCTTGTCAACAGAGCAGCCCTAAACTTTGGGGTGCCTGTGTCTTGCTGATTTTTAGTTTTCCCAATTTATACGCCCATGAGTGGAAGTGCCCTAGGCTCTCTAAGCTGAGTTTTTTAGATGTTTCAGGACACACCGTACACTTCTCCAGAGTGGCTGTTGGCAATTTACATCCTGCCAATCAGCGTAGCAAGGCTCCCGTTTCTCCATGGCCTGTCCTGCATTTCTGGTTTTGACACTTTATTCAGCATGGCCCTTTAGACCGATGGGAAGCGAGACTACTTTGTAGCGCTGATTTGCCTTTCCAGTTTGCTTGGTTGGCCAAGAAGGGCGTATGCGTTTTTTCCTGAATATATTCAGGAAAAAACGCATACGCCCTTTTTGGCCAAGGGCATCATTGTCGAGGTTTTTCCGCTTTTCCTGTGCTTTAAAGGCGATTCGAATCTCCCTCCTGAAATCTGTTTCCTGCAATTCTGCCTTGCTTTCAAATCCTCTCCGTTGCCTTCCCTCAATATATTTGTGGACGAGAGTGATTATTTATAAGTCTGCAGGTTTGTGAATTGCAGTGCCCCTGAGCTCCATGTTTCAACTCGCTTTCTTGTGAACAGGAGGTTAAAGGTGCTGATTCTTCAAAGAGGGAGATTGCTAGTAAAGCGGCTGGAATGGCGAACCCGAGCACAAGGAGATGAGAAATTAGGTGCGTTTTAGAAACGTTTCCCGATCACACGGTGTACCATCTTCTGGGTTTCTCATGCATGTTTTCGATGTAGGAAGATGCCCTTGAACCTGGAGATTTGGGACCCATGGGATGGGTACCAGGCAGTATTACTTTAAAGGGTCTGCGTTTGCTCACCCAACCTCACCAAACCTCTCAGCCCCAAGAGTGTCCACCCTTATGTCTCAATCAGCTGTGGGTCTAGATATGGTCAATCCAGGTGGCATCACAGCCCCTGAACGAATTTTGTAAGAATTTCTCTCTCTTTCACTGTCTTTGTTTCACGGGTTTTTAAAAGTAATTGATTTTTATAATGGGGTTTAGCTGCTTTTCACTGCTGTGTTTATGCCGCTTTACACGCACTTGACTCAATTACAGAGAGATATCAATACATAGGTTTTAAGATTCTTACTAGTCAGATATATTCTTGGGCGGTGAATAGGGGGTGTTGAGTCCAATTCACTGAGAAAGGAGTAGGTCTTGTCTATTACCTATTGGGTTTATGGAACGGTATCTGAGCTAATTTGAAACCCTTGTTTTATGCACCACCCCACCTCACCTTTCCCGTTAAGCAGCCATAGTGTGTTTTCTAAACCTGTGACTCTGTTCTGTTTTGTAATTCAGTTCAAGGGTTGCGGTTTTTACACTCCATCTATAAGTGATATCTTATGATAAGTGTCTTTTTCTGTGTGACTTATTTCACTTAGAATCGTCGTACCTAAATCCACTCATCATGCTGCTACTAGCCTTATGACGTTGATTTCATGGCTGAGTGATATTCCATTGTACATAAGGACCACAACTTCTTTATCCATTTTTCTCTTTCCTGGGATATGTAAGGTGTAACGAAGTGGAGCTTCTTGTCAACAGAGCAGCCCTAAACTTTGGGGTTCCTGTGTCTTGCTGATTTTTAGTTTTCCCAGTTTATACGCCCATGAGTGGAAGTGCCCTATGCTCTCTAAGCTGAGTTTTTTAGATGTTTCAGGACACACCGTACACTTCTCCAGAGTGGCTGTTGGCAGTTTACATCTCGCCCATCAGCGTAGCAAGGCTCCCGTTTCTCCATGGCCTGTCCTGCATTTCTGGTTTTGACACTTTATTCAGCATGGCCCTTTTGACCGATGGGAAGCGAGACTTCTTTGTAACGCTGATTTGCCTTTCCAGGTTGCTTGGTTGGCCAAAAAGGGCGTATGCGTTTTTTCCTGAATATATTCAGGAAAAAACGCATACGCCCTTTTTGGCCAAGGGCATCATTGTCGAGGTTTTGCCGCTTTTCCTGTGCTTTAAAGGCGATTCGAATCTCCCTCCTGAAATCTGTTTCCTGCAATTCTGCCTTGCTTTCAAATCCTCTTCGTTGCCTTCCCTCAATATATTTGTGGACGAGAGTGATCATTTATAAGTCTGCAGGTTTGTGAATTGCAGTGCCCCTGAGCTCCATGTTTCAACTCGCTTTCTTGTGAGTTGTCCGCAAAAGCGCAGGATTGCTTCAGGCCCTATTCTGGTCCCGGGCGGCAGGCTGAGCCTGTGGTTAATTCTTCTTCCTGATGGGAAAATAGAGTGACCTGTGCCTGTCCCAACACCTAGAGCTAGTCTCTCATTGGTTCCCCCTCTTCCCGTTCATCCTCAGGACAAATTGCAACCTGTACGGAACAGGAGGTTAAAGGTGCTGATTCTTCAAAGAGGGAGATTGCTAGTAAAGCGGCTGGAATGGCGAACCCGAGCACAAGGAGATGAGAAATTAGGTGCGTTTTAGAAACGTTTCCCGATCACACGGTGTACCATCTTCTGGGTTTCTCATGCATGTTTTCGATGTAGGAAGATGCCCTTGAACCTGGAGATTTGGGACCCATGGGATGGGTACCACGCAGTATTACTTTAAAGGGTCTGCGTTTGCTCACCCAACCTCACCAAACCTCTCAGCCCCAAGAGTGTCCACCCTTATGTCTCAATCAGCTGTGGGTCTAGATATGGTCAATCCAGGTGGCATCACAGCCCCTGAACGAATTTTGTAAGAATTTCTCTCTCTTTCACTGTCTTTGTTTCACTGGTTTTTAAAAGTAATTGATTTTTATAATGGGGTTTAGCTGCTTTTCACTGCTGTGTTTATGCCGCTTTACACCCACTTGACTCACTTACAGAGAGATATCAATACATAGGTTTTAGGATTCTTACTAGTCAGATATATTCTTGGGCGGTGAATAGGGGGTGTTGAGTCCAATTCACTGAGCTAGGAGTAGGTCTTGTCTATTACCTATTGGGTTTATGGAACGGTATCTGAGCTAATTTGAAACCCTTGTTTTATGCATCACCCCACCTCACCTTTCCCGTTAAGCAGCCATAGTGTGTTTTCTAAACGTGTGACTCTGTTCTGTTTTGTAATTCAGTTCAAGGGTAGCGGTTTTTACACTCCCTCTATAGGTGATATCTTATGATAAGTGTCTTTTTCTGCGTGACTTATTTCACTTAGAATCGTCGTACCTAAATTCACTCATCATGCTGCTACTAGCCTTATGACGTTGATTTCATGGCTGAGTGATATTCCATTGCACCTAAGGACCACAACTTCTTTATCTATTTTTCTCTTTCCTGGGATATTTAAGGTGTAACGAAGTGGAGGTTCTTGTCAACAGAGCAGCCCTAAACATTGCGGTGCCCGTGTCTTGCTGATTTTTGATTTTCCCAATTTATACGCCCATGAGTGGAAGTGCCCTAGGCTCTCTAAGCTGAGTTTTTTAGATGTTTCAGGACACACCGTACACTTCTCCAGAGTGGCTGTTGGCAATTTACATCCTGCCCATCAGCGTAGCAAGGCTCCCGTTTCTCCATGGCCTGTCCTGCATTTCTGGTTTTGACACTTTATTCAGCATGGCCCTTTTGACCAATGGGAAGCGAGACTACTTTGTAGCGCTGATTTGCCTTTCCAGGTTGCTTGGTTGGCCAAAAAGGGCGTATGCGTTTTTTCCTGAATATATTCAGGAAAAAACGCATACGCCCTTTTTGGCCAAGGGCATCATTGTCGAGGTTTTTCCGCTTTTCCTGTGCTTTAAAGGCGATTCGAATCTCCCTCCTGAAATCTGTTTCCTGCAATTCTGCCTTGCTTTCAAATCCTCTTCGTTGCCTTCCCTCAATATATTTGTGGACGAGAGTGATCATTTATAAGTCTGCAGGTTTGTGAATTGCAGTGCCCCTGAGCTCCATTTTTCAACTCGCTCTCTTGGGAGCTGGCCGCAAAAGCGCAGGATTGCTTCAGGCCCTACTCTGGTTACGGGGGGGAGGCTGAGCCTGTGGTTAACTCTTCTTCCTGATGGGAAAATAGAGTGACCTGTGCCTGTTCAACACCTAGAGCTAGTCTCTCATTGGTTCCCCCTCTTCCCGTTCATCCTCAGGACAAATTGCAACCTGTACGGAACAGGAGGTTAAAGGTGCTGCTTCTTCAAAGAGGGAGATTGCTAGTAAAGCGGCTGGAATGGCGAACCCGAGCACAAGGAGATGAGAAATTAGGTGCGTTTTAGAAACCTTTCCCGATCACTCGGTGTACCATCTTCTGGGTTTCTCATGCATGTTTTCGATGTAGGAAGATGCCCTTGAACCTGGAGATTTGGGACCCATGGGATGGGTACCACGCAGTATTACTTTAAAGGGTCTGCGTTTGCTCACCCAACCTCACCAAACTTCTCAGCCCCAAGAGTGTCCACCCTTATGTCTCAATCTGCTGTGGGTCTAGATATGGTCAATCCAGGTGGCATCACAGCCCCTGAACGAATTTTGTAAGAATTTCTCTCTCTTTCACTGTCTTTGTTTCACGGGTTTTTAAAAGTAATTGATTTTTATAATGGGGTTTAGCTGCTTTTCACTGCTGTGTTTATGCCGCTTTACACGCACTTGACTCAATTACAGAGAGATATCAATACATAGGTTTTAAGATTCTTACTAGTCAGATATATTCTTGGGCGGTGAATAGGGGGTGTTGAGTCCAATTCACTGAGAAAGGAGTAGGTCTTGTCTATTACCTATTGGGTTTATGGAACGGTATCTGAGCTAATTTGAAACCCTTGTTTTATGCACCACCCCACCTCACCTTTCCCGTTAAGCAGCCATAGTGTGTTTTCTAAACCTGTGACTCTGTTCTGTTTTGTAATTCAGTTCAAGGGTTGCGGTTTTTACACTCCATCTATAAGTGATATCTTATGATAAGTGTCTTTTTCTGTGTGACTTATTTCACTTAGAATCGTCGTACCTAAATCCACTCATCATGCTGCTACTAGCCTTATGACGTTGATTTCATGGCTGAGTGATATTCCATTGTACATAAGGACCACAACTTCTTTATCCATTTTTCTCTTTCCTGGGATATGTAAGGTGTAACGAAGTGGAGCTTCTTGTCAACAGAGCAGCCCTAAACTTTGGGGTTCCTGTGTCTTGCTGATTTTTAGTTTTCCCAGTTTATACGCCCATGAGTGGAAGTGCCCTATGCTCTCTAAGCTGAGTTTTTTAGATGTTTCAGGACACACCGTACACTTCTCCAGAGTGGCTGTTGGCAGTTTACATCTCGCCCATCAGCGTAGCAAGGCTCCCGTTTCTCCATGGCCTGTCCTGCATTTCTGGTTTTGACACTTTATTCAGCATGGCCCTTTTGACCGATGGGAAGCGAGACTTCTTTGTAACGCTGATTTGCCTTTCCAGGTTGCTTGGTTGGCCAAAAAGGGCGCATGCGTTTTTTCCTGAATATATTCAGGAAAAAACGCATGCGCCCTTTTTGGCCAAGGGCATCATTGTCGAGGTTTTGCCGCTTTTCCTGTGCTTTAAAGGCGATTCGAATCTCCCTCCTGAAATCTGTTTCCTGCAATTCTGCCTTGCTTTCAAATCCTCTTCGTTGCCTTCCCTCAATATATTTGTGGACGAGAGTGATCATTTATAAGTCTGCAGGTTTGTGAATTGCAGTGCCCCTGAGCTCCATGTTTCAACTCGCTTTCTTGGGAGTTGTCCGCAAAAGCGCAGGATTGCTTCAGGCCCTATACTGGTCCCGGGCGGCAGGCTGAGCCTGTGGTTAATTCTTCTTCCTGATGGGAAAATAGAGTGACCTGTGCCTGTCCCAACACCTAGAGCTAGTCTCTCATTGGTTCCCCCTCTTCCCGTTCATCCTCAGGACAAATTGCAACCTGTACGGAACAGGAGGTTAAAGGTGCTGATTCTTCAAAGAGGGAGATTGCTAGTAAAGCGGCTGGAATGGCGAACCCGAGCACAAGGAGATGAGAAATTACGTGCGTTTTAGAAACGTTTCCCGATCACACGGTGTACCATCTTCTGGGTTTCTCATGCATGTTTTCGATGTAGGAAGATGCCCTTGAACCTGGAGATTTGGGACCCATGGGATGGGTACCACGCAGTATTACTTTAAAGGGTCTGCGTTTGCTCACCCAACCTCACCAAACCTCTCAGCCCCAAGAGTGTCCACCCTTATGTCTCAATCAGCTGTGGGTCTAGATATGGTCAATCCAGGTGGCATCACAGCCCCTGAACGAATTTTGTAAGAATTTCTCTCTCTTTCACTGTCTTTGTTTCACTGGTTTTTAAAAGTAATTGATTTTTATAATGGGGTTTAGCTGCTTTTCACTGCTGTGTTTATGCCGCTTTACACCCACTTGACTCACTTACAGAGAGATATCAATACATAGGTTTTAAGATTCTTACTAGTCAGATATATTCTTGGGCGGTGAATAGGGGGTGTTGAGTCCAATTCACTGAGCTAGGAGTAGGTCTTGTCTATTACCTATTGGGTTTATGGAACGGTATCTGAGCTAATTTGAAACCCTTGTTTTATGCATCACCCCACCTCACCTTTCCCGTTAAGCAGCCATAGTGTGTTTTCTAAACGTGTGACTCTGTTCTGTTTTGTAATTCAGTTCAAGGGTAGCGGTTTTTACACTCCCTCTATAGGTGATATCTTATGATAAGTGTCTTTTTCTGCGTGACTTATTTCACTTAGAATCGTCGTACCTAAATTCACTCATCATGCTGCTACTAGCCTTATGACGTTGATTTCATGGCTGAGTGATATTCCATTGCACCTAAGGACCACAACTTCTTTATCCATTTTTCTCTTTCCTGGGATATTTAAGGTGTAACGAAGTGGAGGTTCTTGTCAACAGAGCAGCCCTAAACATTGCGGTGCCCGTGTCTTGCTGATTTTTGATTTTCCCAATTTATACGCCCATGAGTGGAAGTGCCCTATGCTCTCTAAGCTGAGTTTTTTAGATGTTTCAGGACACACCGTACACTTCTCCAGAGTGGCTGTTGGCAATTTACATCCTGCCCATCAGCGTAGCAAGGCTCCCGTTTCTCCATTGCCTGTCCTGCATTTCTGGTTTTGACACTTTATTCAGCATGGCCCTTTTGACCAATGGGAAGCGAGACTACTTTGTAGCGCTGATTTGCCTTTCCAGGTTGCTTGGTTGGCCAAAAAGGGCGTATGCGTTTTTTCCTGAATATATTCAGGAAAAAACGCATACGCCCTTTTTGGCCAAGGGCATCATTGTCGAGGTTTTGCCGCTTTTCCTGTGCTTTAAAGGCGATTCGAATCTCCCTCCTGAAATCTGTTTCCTGCAATTCTGCCTTGCTTTCAAATCCTCTTCGTTGCCTTCCCTCAATATATTTGTGGACGAGAGTGATCATTTATAAGTCTGCAGGTTTGTGAATTGCAGTGCCCCTGAGCTCCATTTTTCAACTCGCTCTCTTGGGAGCTGGCCGCAAAAGCGCAGGATTGCTTCAGGCCCTACTCTGGTTACGGGGGGGAGGCTGAGCCTGTGGTTAACTCTTCTTCCTGATGGGAAAATAGAGTGACCTGTGCCTGTTCAACACCTAGAGCTAGTCTCTCATTGGTTCCCCCTCTTCCCGTTCATCCTCAGGACAAATTGCAACCTGTACGGAACAGGAGGTTAAAGGTGCTGCTTCTTCAAAGAGGGAGATTGCTAGTAAAGCGGCTGGAATGGCGAACCCGAGCACAAGGAGATGAGAAATTAGGTGCGTTTTAGAAACGTTTCCCGATCACACGGTGTACCATCTTCTGGGTTTCTCATGCATGTTTTCGATGTAGGAAGATGCCCTTGAACCTGGAGATTTGGGACCCATGGGATGGGTACCACGCAGTATTACTTTAAAGGGTCTGCGTTTGCTCACCCAACCTCAACAAACCTCTCAGCCCCAAGAGTGTCCACCCTTATGTCTCAATCTGCTGTGGGTCTAGATATGGTCAATCCAGGTGGCATCACAGCCCCTGAACGAATTTTGTAAGAATTTCTCTTTCTTTCACTGTCTTTGTTTCACGGGTTTTTAAAAGTAATTGATTTTTATAATGGGGTTTAGCTGCTTTTCACTGCTGTGTTTATGCCGCTTTACACGCACTTGACTCAATTACAGAGAGATATCAATACATAGGTTTTAAGATTCTTACTAGTCAGATATATTCTTGGGCGGTGAATAGGGGGTGTTGAGTCCAATTCACTGAGAAAGGAGTAGGTCTTGTCTATTACCTATTGGGTTTATGGAACGGTATCTGAGCTAATTTGAAACCCTTGTTTTATGCACCACCCCACCTCACCTTTCCCGTTAAGCAGCCATAGTGTGTTTTCTAAACGTGTGACTCTGTTCTGTTTTGTAATTCAGTTCAAGGGTAGCGGTTTTTACACTCCCTCTATAGGTGATATCTTATGATAAGTGTCTTTTTCTGTGTGACTTATTTCACTTAGAATCGTTGTACCTAAATTCACTCATCATGCTGCTACTAGCCTTATGACGTTGATTTCATGGCTGAGTGATATTCCATTGCACCTAAGGACCACAACTTCTTTATCCATTTTTCTCTTTCCTGGGATATTTAAGGTGTAACGAAGTTGAGGTTCTTGTCAACAGAGCAGCCCTAAACTTTGGGGTGCCTGTGTCTTGCTGATTTTTAGTTTTCCCAATTTATACGCCCATGAGTGGAAGTGCCCTAGGCTCTCTAAGCTGAGTTTTTTAGATGTTTCAGGACACACCGTACACTTCTCCAGAGTGGTTGTTGGCAATTTACATCCTGTCCATCAGCGTAGCAAGGCTCCCGTTTCTCCATGGCCTGTCCTGCATTTCTGGTTTTGACACTTTATTCAGCATGGCCCTTTTGACCGATGGGAAGCGAGACTACTTTGTAGCGCTGATTTGCCTTTCCAGGTTGCTTGGTTGGCCAAGAAGGGCGTATGCGTTTTTTCCTGAATATATTCAGGAAAAAACGCATACGCCCTTTTTGGCCAAGGGCATCATTGTCGAGGTTTTGCCGCTTTTCCTGTGCTTTAAAGGCGATTCGAATCTCCCTCCTGAAATCTGTTTCCTGCAATTCTGCCTTGCTTTCAAATCCTCTTCGTTGCCTTCCCTCGATATATTTGTGGACGAGAGTTATCATTTATAAGTCTGCAGGTTTGTGAATTTCAGTGCCCCTGAGCTCCATTTTTCAACTCGCTTTCTTGGGAGCTGGCCGCAAAAGCGCAGGATTGCTTCAGGCCCTAATCTGGTCCGGGGCGGCAGGCTGAGCCTGTGGTTAATTCTTCTTCCTCATGGCAAAATAGAGTGACCTGTGCCTGTCGCAACACCTAGAGCTAGTCCCTCATTGGTTCCCCCTCTTCCCGTTCATCCTCAGGACAAATTGCAACCTGTACGGAACAGGAGTTTAAAGGTGCTGATTCTTCAAAGAGGGAGATTGCTAGTAAAGCGGCTGGAATGGCGAACCCGAGCACAAGGAGATGAGAAATGAGGTGCGTTTTAGAAACGTTTCCCGATCACACGGTGTACCATCTTCTGGGTTTCTCATGCATGTTTTCGATGTAGGAAGATGCCCTTGAACCTGGAGATTTGGGACCCATGGGATGGGTACCACGCAGTATTACTTTAAAGGGTCTGCGTTTGCTCACCCAACCTCACCAAACCTCTCAGCCCCAAGAGTGTCCACCCTTATGTCTCAATCAGCTGTGGGTCTAGATATGGTCAATCCAGGTGGCATCACAGCCCCTGAACGAATTTTGTAAGAATTTCTCTCTCTTTCACTGTCTTTGTTTCACGGGTTTTTAAAAGTAATTGATTTTTATAATGGGGTTTAGCTGCTTTTCACTGCTGTGTTTATGCCGCGTTACACCCACTTGACTCACTTACAGAGAGATATCAATACATAGGTTTTAAGATTCTTACTAGTCAGATATATTCTTGGGCGGTGAATAGGGGGTGTTGAGTCCAATTCACTGAGAAAGGAGTAGGTCTTGTCTATTACCTATTGGGTTTATGGAACGGTATCTGAGCTAATTTGAAACCCTTGTTTTATGCATCACCCCACCTCACCTTTCCCGTTAAGCAGCCATAGTGTGTTTTCTAAACGTGTGACTCTGTTCTGTTTTGTAATTCAGTTCAAGGGTAGCGGTTTTTACACTCCCTCTATAGGTGATATCTTATGATAAGTGTCTTTTTCTGCGTGACTTATTTCACTTAGAATCGTCGTACCTAAATTCACTCATCATGCTGCTACTAGCCTTATGACGTTGATTTCATGGCTGAGTGATATTCCATTGCACCTAAGGACCACAACTTCTTTATCCATTTTTCTCTTTCCTGGGATATTTAAGGTGTAACGAAGTGGAGGTTCTTGTCAACAGAGCAGCCCTAAACATTGCGGTGCCCGTGTCTTGCTGATTTTTGATTTTCCCAATTTATACGCCCATGAGTGGAAGTGCCCTATGCTCTCTAAGCTGAGTTTTTTAGATGTTTCAGGACACACCGTACACTTCTCCAGAGTGGCTGTTGGCAATTTACATCCTGCCCATCAGCGTAGCAAGGCTCCCGTTTCTCCATTGCCTGTCCTGCATTTCTGGTTTTGACACTTTATTCAGCATGGCCCTTTTGACCAATGGGAAGCGAGACTACTTTGTAGCGCTGATTTGCCTTTCCAGGTTGCTTGGTTGGCCAAAAAGGGCGTATGCGTTTTTTCCTGAATATATTCAGGAAAAAACGCATACGCCCTTTTTGGCCAAGGGCATCATTGTCGAGGTTTTGCCGCTTTTCCTGTGCTTTAAAGGCGATTCGAATCTCCCTCCTGAAATCTGTTTCCTGCAATTCTGCCTTGCTTTCAAATCCTCTTCGTTGCCTTCCCTCAATATATTTGTGGACGAGAGTGATCATTTATAAGTCTGCAGGTTTATGAATTGCAGTGCCCCTGAGCTCCATTTTTCAACTCGCTCTCTTGGGAGCTGGCCGCAAAAGCGCAGGATTGCTTCAGGCCCTACTCTGGTTACGGGGGGGAGGCTGAGCCTGTGGTTAACTCTTCTTCCTGATGGGAAAATAGAGTGACCTGTGCCTGTTCAACACCTAGAGCTAGTCTCTCATTGGTTCCCCCTCTTCCCGTTCATCCTCAGGACAAATTGCAACCTGTACGGAACAGGAGGTTAAAGGTGCTGCTTCTTCAAAGAGGGAGATTGCTAGTAAAGCGGCTGGAATGGCGAACCCGAGCACAAGGAGATGAGAAATTAGGTGCGTTTTAGAAACGTTTCCCGATCACACGGTGTACCATCTTCTGGGTTTCTCATGCATGTTTTCGATGTAGGAAGATGCCCTTGAACCTGGAGATTTGGGACCCATGGGATGGGTACCACGCAGTATTACTTTAAAGGGTCTGCGTTTGCTCACCCAACCTCAACAAACCTCTCAGCCCCAAGAGTGTCCACCCTTATGTCTCAATCTGCTGTGGGTCTAGATATGGTCAATCCAGGTGGCATCACAGCCCCTGAACGAATTTTGTAAGAATTTCTCTTTCTTTCACTGTCTTTGTTTCACGGGTTTTTAAAAGTAATTGATTTTTATAATGGGGTTTAGCTGCTTTTCACTGCTGTGTTTATGCCGCTTTACACGCACTTGACTCAATTACAGAGAGATATCAATACATAGGTTTTAAGATTCTTACTAGTCAGATATATTCTTGGGCGGTGAATAGGGGGTGTTGAGTCCAATTCACTGAGAAAGGAGTAGGTCTTGTCTATTACCTATTGGGTTTATGGAACGGTATCTGAGCTAATTTGAAACCCTTGTTTTATGCACCACCCCACCTCACCTTTCCCGTTAAGCAGCCATAGTGTGTTTTCTAAACGTGTGACTCTGTTCTGTTTTGTAATTCAGTTCAAGGGTAGCGGTTTTTACACTCCCTCTATAGGTGATATCTTATGATAAGTGTCTTTTTCTGTGTGACTTATTTCACTTAGAATCGTTGTACCTAAATTCACTCATCATGCTGCTACTAGCCTTATGACGTTGATTTCATGGCTGAGTGATATTCCATTGCACCTAAGGACCACAACTTCTTTATCCATTTTTCTCTTTCCTGGGATATTTAAGGTGTAACGAAGTTGAGGTTCTTGTCAACAGAGCAGCCCTAAACTTTGGGGTGCCTGTGTCTTGCTGATTTTTAGTTTTCCCAATTTATACGCCCATGAGTGGAAGTGCCCTAGGCTCTCTAAGCTGAGTTTTTTAGATGTTTCAGGACACACCGTACACTTCTCCAGAGTGGTTGTTGGCAATTTACATCCTGTCCATCAGCGTAGCAAGGCTCCCGTTTCTCCATGGCCTGTCCTGCATTTCTGGTTTTGACACTTTATTCAGCATGGCCCTTTTGACCGATGGGAAGCGAGACTACTTTGTAGCGCTGATTTGCCTTTCCAGGTTGCTTGGTTGGCCAAGAAGGGCGTATGCGTTTTTTCCTGAATATATTCAGGAAAAAACGCATACGCCCTTTTTGGCCAAGGGCATCATTGTCGAGGTTTTGCCGCTTTTCCTGTGCTTTAAAGGCGATTCGAATCTCCCTCCTGAAATCTGTTTCCTGCAATTCTGCCTTGCTTTCAAATCCTCTTCGTTGCCTTCCCTCGATATATTTGTGGACGAGAGTTATCATTTATAAGTCTGCAGGTTTGTGAATTTCAGTGCCCCTGAGCTCCATTTTTCAACTCGCTTTCTTGGGAGCTGGCCGCAAAAGCGCAGGATTGCTTCAGGCCCTAATCTGGTCCGGGGCGGCAGGCTGAGCCTGTGGTTAATTCTTCTTCCTCATGGCAAAATAGAGTGACCTGTGCCTGTCGCAACACCTAGAGCTAGTCCCTCATTGGTTCCCCCTCTTCCCGTTCATCCTCAGGACAAATTGCAACCTGTACGGAACAGGAGTTTAAAGGTGCTGATTCTTCAAAGAGGGAGATTGCTAGTAAAGCGGCTGGAATGGCGAACCCGAGCACAAGGAGATGAGAAATGAGGTGCGTTTTAGAAACGTTTCCCGATCACACGGTGTACCATCTTCTGGGTTTCTCATGCATGTTTTCGATGTAGGAAGATGCCCTTGAACCTGGAGATTTGGGACCCATGGGATGGGTACCACGCAGTATTACTTTAAAGGGTCTGCGTTTGCTCACCCAACCTCACCAAACCTCTCAGCCCCAAGAGTGTCCACCCTTATGTCTCAATCAGCTGTGGGTCTAGATATGGTCAATCCAGGTGGCATCACAGCCCCTGAACGAATTTTGTAAGAATTTCTCTCTCTTTCACTGTCTTTGTTTCACGGGTTTTTAAAAGTAATTGATTTTTATAATGGGGTTTAGCTGCTTTTCACTGCTGTGTTTATGCCGCGTTACACCCACTTGACTCACTTACAGAGAGATATCAATACATAGGTTTTAAGATTCTTACTAGTCAGATATATTCTTGGGCGGTGAATAGGGGGTGTTGAGTCCAATTCACTGAGAAAGGAGTAGGTCTTGTCTATTACCTATTGGGTTTATGGAACGGTATCTGAGCTAATTTGAAACCCTTGTTTTATGCATCACCCCACCTCACCTTTCCCGTTAAGCAGCCATAGTGTGTTTTCTAAACGTGTGACTCTGTTCTGTTTTGTAATTCAGTTCAAGGGTAGCGGTTTTTACACTCCCTCTATAGGTGATATCTTATGATAAGTGTCTTTTTCTGCGTGACTTATTTCACTTAGAATCGTCGTACCTAAATTCACTCATCATGCTGCTACTAGCCTTATGACGTTGATTTCATGGCTGAGTGATATTCCATTGCACCTAAGGACCACAACTTCTTTATCCATTTTTCTCTTTCCTGGGATATTTAAGGTGTAACGAAGTGGAGGTTCTTGTCAACAGAGCAGCCCTAAACATTGCGGTGCCCGTGTCTTGCTGATTTTTGATTTTCCCAATTTATACGCCCATGAGTGGAAGTGCCCTATGCTCTCTAAGCTGAGTTTTTTAGATGTTTCAGGACACACCGTACACTTCTCCAGAGTGGCTGTTGGCAATTTACATCCTGCCCATCAGCGTAGCAAGGCTCCCGTTTCTCCATTGCCTGTCCTGCATTTCTGGTTTTGACACTTTATTCAGCATGGCCCTTTTGACCAATGGGAAGCGAGACTACTTTGTAGCGCTGATTTGCCTTTCCAGGTTGCTTGGTTGGCCAAAAAGGGCGTATGCGTTTTTTCCTGAATATATTCAGGAAAAAACGCATACGCCCTTTTTGGCCAAGGGCATCATTGTCGAGGTTTTGCCGCTTTTCCTGTGCTTTAAAGGCGATTCGAATCTCCCTCCTGAAATCTGTTTCCTGCAATTCTGCCTTGCTTTCAAATCCTCTTCGTTGCCTTCCCTCAATATATTTGTGGACGAGAGTGATCATTTATAAGTCTGCAGGTTTGTGAATTGCAGTGCCCCTGAGCTCCATTTTTCAACTCGCTCTCTTGGGAGCTGGCCGCAAAAGCGCAGGATTGCTTCAGGCCCTACTCTGGTTACGGGGGGGAGGCTGAGCCTGTGGTTAACTCTTCTTCCTGATGGGAAAATAGAGTGACCTGTGCCTGTTCAACACCTAGAGCTAGTCTCTCATTGGTTCCCCCTCTTCCCGTTCATCCTCAGGACAAATTGCAACCTGTACGGAACAGGAGGTTAAAGGTGCTGCTTCTTCAAAGAGGGAGATTGCTAGTAAAGCGGCTGGAATGGCGAACCCGAGCACAAGGAGATGAGAAATTAGGTGCGTTTTAGAAACGTTTCCCGATCACACGGTGTACCATCTTCTGGGTTTCTCATGCATGTTTTCGATGTAGGAAGATGCCCTTGAACCTGGAGATTTGGGACCCATGGGATGGGTACCACGCAGTATTACTTTAAAGGGTCTGCGTTTGCTCACCCAACCTCAACAAACCTCTCAGCCCCAAGAGTGTCCACCCTTATGTCTCAATCTGCTGTGGGTCTAGATATGGTCAATCCAGGTGGCATCACAGCCCCTGAACGAATTTTGTAAGAATTTCTCTTTCTTTCACTGTCTTTGTTTCACGGGTTTTTAAAAGTAATTGATTTTTATAATGGGGTTTAGCTGCTTTTCACTGCTGTGTTTATGCCGCTTTACACGCACTTGACTCAATTACAGAGAGATATCAATACATAGGTTTTAAGATTCTTACTAGTCAGATATATTCTTGGGCGGTGAATAGGGGGTGTTGAGTCCAATTCACTGAGAAAGGAGTAGGTCTTGTCTATTACCTATTGGGTTTATGGAACGGTATCTGAGCTAATTTGAAACCCTTGTTTTATGCACCACCCCACCTCACCTTTCCCGTTAAGCAGCCATAGTGTGTTTTCTAAACGTGTGACTCTGTTCTGTTTTGTAATTCAGTTCAAGGGTAGCGGTTTTTACACTCCCTCTATAGGTGATATCTTATGATAAGTGTCTTTTTCTGTGTGACTTATTTCACTTAGAATCGTTGTACCTAAATTCACTCATCATGCTGCTACTAGCCTTATGACGTTGATTTCATGGCTGAGTGATATTCCATTGCACCTAAGGACCACAACTTCTTTATCCATTTTTCTCTTTCCTGGGATATTTAAGGTGTAACGAAGTTGAGGTTCTTGTCAACAGAGCAGCCCTAAACTTTGGGGTGCCTGTGTCTTGCTGATTTTTAGTTTTCCCAATTTATACGCCCATGAGTGGAAGTGCCCTAGGCTCTCTAAGCTGAGTTTTTTAGATGTTTCAGGACACACCGTACACTTCTCCAGAGTGGTTGTTGGCAATTTACATCCTGTCCATCAGCGTAGCAAGGCTCCCGTTTCTCCATGGCCTGTCCTGCATTTCTGGTTTTGACACTTTATTCAGCATGGCCCTTTTGACCGATGGGAAGCGAGACTACTTTGTAGCGCTGATTTGCCTTTCCAGGTTGCTTGGTTGGCCAAGAAGGGCGTATGCGTTTTTTCCTGAATATATTCAGGAAAAAACGCATACGCCCTTTTTGGCCAAGGGCATCATTGTCGAGGTTTTGCCGCTTTTCCTGTGCTTTAAAGGCGATTCGAATCTCCCTCCTGAAATCTGTTTCCTGCAATTCTGCCTTGCTTTCAAATCCTCTTCGTTGCCTTCCCTCGATATATTTGTGGACGAGAGTTATCATTTATAAGTCTGCAGGTTTGTGAATTTCAGTGCCCCTGAGCTCCATTTTTCAACTCGCTTTCTTGGGAGCTGGCCGCAAAAGCGCAGGATTGCTTCAGGCCCTAATCTGGTCCGGGGCGGCAGGCTGAGCCTGTGGTTAATTCTTCTTCCTCATGGCAAAATAGAGTGACCTGTGCCTGTCGCAACACCTAGAGCTAGTCCCTCATTGGTTCCCCCTCTTCCCGTTCATCCTCAGGACAAATTGCAACCTGTACGGAACAGGAGTTTAAAGGTGCTGATTCTTCAAAGAGGGAGATTGCTAGTAAAGCGGCTGGAATGGCGAACCCGAGCACAAGGAGATGAGAAATGAGGTGCGTTTTAGAAACGTTTCCCGATCACACGGTGTACCATCTTCTGGGTTTCTCATGCATGTTTTCGATGTAGGAAGATGCCCTTGAACCTGGAGATTTGGGACCCATGGGATGGGTACCACGCAGTATTACTTTAAAGGGTCTGCGTTTGCTCACCCAACCTCACCAAACCTCTCAGCCCCAAGAGTGTCCACCCTTATGTCTCAATCAGCTGTGGGTCTAGATATGGTCAATCCAGGTGGCATCACAGCCCCTGAACGAATTTTGTAAGAATTTCTCTCTCTTTCACTGTCTTTGTTTCACGGGTTTTTAAAAGTAATTGATTTTTATAATGGGGTTTAGCTGCTTTTCACTGCTGTGTTTATGCCGCGTTACACCCACTTGACTCACTTACAGAGAGATATCAATACATAGGTTTTAAGATTCTTACTAGTCAGATATATTCTTGGGCGGTGAATAGGGGGTGTTGAGTCCAATTCACTGAGAAAGGAGTAGGTCTTGTCTATTACCTATTGGGTTTATGGAACGGTATCTGAGCAAATTTGAAACCCTTGTTTTATGCATCACCCCACCTCACCTTTCCCGTTAAGCAGCCATAGTGTGTTTTCTAAACGTGTGACTCTGTTCTGTTTTGTAATTCAGTTCAAGGGTAGCAGTTTTTACACTCCCTCTATAAGTGATATCTTATGATAAGTGTCTTTTTCTGTGTGACTTATTTCACTTAGAATCGTTGTACCTAAATTCACTCATCATGCTGCTACTAGCCTTATGACGTTGATTTCATGGCTGAGTGATATTCCATTGCACCTAAGGACCACAACTTCTTTATCCATTTTTCTCTTTCCTGGGATATTTAAGGTGTAACGAAGTGGAGGTTCTTGTCATCAGAGCAGCCCTAAACTTTGGGGTGCCCATGTCTTGCTGATTTTTGGTTTTCCCAATTTATACGCCCATGAGTGGAAGTGCCCTATGCTCTCTAAGCTGAGTTTTTTAGATGTTTCAGGACACACCGTACACTTCTCCAGAGTGGCTGTTGGCAATTTACATCTCGCCCATCTGCGTAGCAAGGCTCCCGTTTCTCCATGGCCTGTCCTGCATTTCTGGTTTTGACACTTTATTCAGCATGGCCCTTTTGACCGATGGGAAGCGAGACTTCTTTGTAGCGCTGATCTGCCTTTCCAGGTTGCTTGGTTGGCCAAAAAGGGCGTATGCGTTTTTTCCTGAATATATTCAGGAAAAAACGCATACGCCCTTTTTGGCCAAAGGCATCATTGTCGAGGTTTTGCAGCTTTTCCTGTGCTTTAAAGGCGATTCGAATCTCCCTCCTGAAATCTGTTTCCTGCAATTCTGCCTTGCTTTCAAATCCTCTTCGTTGCCTTCCCTCAATATATTTGTGGACGAGAGTGATCATTTATAAGACTGCAGGTTTGTGAATTGCAGTGCCCCTGAGCTCCATTTTTCAACTCGCTCTCTTGGGAGCTGGCCGCAAAAGCGCAGGATTGCTTCAGGCCCTACTCTGGTCACGGGGGGGAGGCTGAGCCTGTGGTTAATTCTTCTTCCTGATGGGAAAATAGAGTGACCTGTGCCTGTTCAACACCTAGAGCTAGTCTCTCATTGGTTCCCCCTCTTCCCGTTCATCCTCAGGACAAATTGCAACCTGTACGGAACAGGAGGTTAAAGGTGCTGCTTCTTCAAAGAGGGAGATTGCTAGTAAAGCGGCTGGAATGGCGAACCCGAGCACAAGGAGATGAGAAATTAGGTGCGTTTTAGAAACCTTTCCCGATCATACGGTGTACCATCTTCTGGGTTTCTCATGCATGTTTTCGATGTAGGAAGATGCCCTTGAACCTGGAGATTTGGGACCCATGGGATGGGTACCACGCAGTATTACTTTAAAGGGTCTGCGTTTGCTCACCCAACCTCACCAAACCTCTCAGCCCCAAGAGTGTCCACCCTTATGTCTCAATCTGCTGTGGGTCTAGATATGGTCAATCCAGGTGGCATCACAGCCCCTGAACGAATTTTGTAAGAATTTCTCTCTCTTTCACTGTCTTTGTTTCACGGGTTTTTAAAAGTAATTGATTTTTATAATGGGGTTTAGCTGCTTTTCACTGCTGTGTTTATGCCGCTTTACACGCACTTGACTCAATTACAGAGAGATATCAATACATAGGTTTTAAGATTCTTACTAGTCAGATATATTCTTGGGCGGTGAATAGGGGGTGTTGAGTCCAATTCACTGAGAAAGGAGTAGGTCTGGTCTATTACCTATTGGGTTTATGGAACGGTATCTGAGCTAATTTGAAACCCTTGTTTTATGCACCACCCCACCTCACCTTTCCCGTTAAGCAGCCATAGTGTGTTTTCTAAACCTGTGACTCTGTTCTGTTTTGTAATTCAGTTCAAGGGTTGCGGTTTTTACACTCCATCTATAAGTGATATCTTATGATAAGTGTCTTTTTCTGTGTGACTTATTTCACTTAGAATCGTCGTACCTAAATCCACTCATCATGCTGCTACTAGCCTTATGACGTTGATTTCATGGCTGAGTGATATTCCATTGTACATAAGGACCACAACTTCTTTATCCATTTTTCTCTTTCCTGGGATATGTAAGGTGTAACGAAGTGGAACTTCTTGTCAACAGAGCAGCCCTAAACTTTGGGGTTCCTGTGTCTTGCTGATTTTTAGTTTTCCCAGTTTATACGCCCATGAGTGGAAGTGCCCTATGCTCTCTAAGCTGAGTTTTTTAGATGTTTCAGGACACACGGTACACTTCTCCAGAGTGGCTGTTGGCAGTTTACATCTCTCCCATCAGCGTAGCAAGGCTCCCGTTTCTCCATGGCCTGTCCTGCATTTCTGGTTTTGACACTTTATTCAGCATGGCCCTTTTGACCGATGGGAAGCGAGACTTCTTTGTAACGCTGATTTGCCTTTCCAGGTTGCTTGGTTGGCCAAAAAGGGCGTATGCGTTTTTTCCTGAATATATTCAGGAAAAAACGCATACGCCCTTTTTGGCCAAGGGCATCATTGTCGAGGTTTTGCCGCTTTTCCTGTGCTTTAAAGGCGATTCGAATCTCCCTCCTGAAATCTGTTTCCTGCAATTCTGCCTTGCTTTCAAATCCTCTTCGTTGCCTTCCCTCAATATATTTGTGGACGAGAGTGATCATTTATAAGTCTGCAGGTTTGTGAATTGCAGTGCCCCTGAGCTCCATGTTTCAACTCGCTTTCTTGTGAGTTGTCCGCAAAAGCGCAGGATTGCTTCAGGCCCTATTCTGGTCCCGGGCGGCAGGCTGAGCCTGTGGTTAATTCTTCTTCCTGATGGGAAAATAGAGTGACCTGTGCCTGTCCCAACACCTAGAGGTAGTCTCTCAGTGGTTCACCCTCTTCCCGTTCATCCTCAGGACAAATTGCAACCTGTACGGAACAGGAGGTTAAAGGTGCTGATTCTTCAAAGAGGGAGATTGCTAGTAAAGCGGCTGGAATGGCGAACCCGAGCACAAGGAGATGAGAAATTAGGTGCGTTTTAGAAACGTTTCCCGATCACACGGTGTACCATCTTCTGGGTTTCTCATGCATGTTTTCGATGTAGGAAGATGCCCTTGAACCTGGAGATTTGGGACCCATGGGATGGGTACCACGCAGTATTACTTTAAAGGGTCTGCGTTTGCTCACCCAACCTCACCAAACCTCTCAGCCCCAAGAGTGTCCACCCTTATGTCTCAATCAGCTGTGGGTCTAGATATGGTCAATCCAGGTGGCATCACAGCCCCTGAACGAATTTTGTAAGAATTTCTCTCTCTTTCACTGTCTTTGTTTCACTGGTTTTTAAAAGTAATTGATTTTTATAATGGGGTTTAGCTGCTTTTCACTGCTGTGTTTATGCCGCTTTACACCCACTTGACTCACTTACAGAGAGATATCAATACATAGGTTTTAAGATTCTTACTAGTCAGATATATTCTTGGGCGGTGAATAGGGGGTGTTGAGTCCAGTTCACTGAGCTAGGAGTAGGTCTTGTCTATTACCTATTGGGTTTATGGAACGGTATCTGAGCTAATTTGAAACCCTTGTTTTATGCATCACCCCACCTCACCTTTCCCGTTAAGCAGCCATAGTGTGTTTTCTAAACGTGTGACTCTGTTCTGTTTTGTAATTCAGTTCAAGGGTAGCGGTTTTTACAGTCCCTCTATAAGTGATATCTTATGATAAGTGTCTTTTTTTGTGTGACTTATTTCACTTAGAATCGTCGTACCTAAATTCACTCATCATGCTGCTACTAGCCTTATGACGTTGATTTCATGGCTGAGTGATATTCCATTGCACCTAAGGACCACAACTTCTTTATCCATTTTTCTCTTTCCTGGGATATTTAAGGTGTAACGAAGTGGAGGTTCTTGTCATCAGAGCAGCCCTAAACTTTGGGGTGCCCGTGTCTTGCTGATTTTTAGTTTTCCCAATTTATACGCCCATGAGTGGAAGTACCCTATGCTCTCTAAGCTGAGTTTTTTAGATGTTTCAGGACACACCGTACACTTCTCCAGAGTGGCTGTTGGCAATTTACATCTCGCCCATCAGCGTAGCAAGGCTCCCGTTTCTCCATGGCCTGTCCTGCATTTCTGGTTTTGACACTTTATTCAGCATGGCCCTTTTGACCGATGGGAAGCGAGACTTCTTTGTAGCGCTGATCTGCCTTTCCAGGTTGCTTGGTTGGCCAAAAAGGGCGTATGCGTTTTTTCCTGAATATATTCAGGAAAAAACGCATACGCCCTTTTTGGCCAGGGGCATCATTGTCGAGGTTTTGCAGCTTTTCCTGTGCTTTAAAGGCGATTCGAATCTCCCTCCTGAAATCTGTTTCCTGCAATTCTGCCTTGCTTTCAAATCCTCTTCGTTGCCTTCCCTCAATATATTTGTGGACGAGAGTGATCATTTATAAGACTGCAGGTTTGTGAATTGCAGTGCCCCTGAGCTCCATTTTTCAACTCGCTTTCTTGGGAGCTGGCCGCAGAAGCGCAGGATTGCTTCAGGCCCTATTCTGGTCCCGGGCGGCAGGCTGAGCCTGTGGTTAATTCTTCTTCCTGATGGGAAAATAGAGTGACCTGTGCCTGTCCCAACACCTAGAGCTAGTCTCTCATTGGTTCCCCCTCTTCCCGTTCATCCTCAGGACAAATTGCAACCTGTACGGAACAGGAGGTTAAAGGTGCTGATTCTTCACAGACGGAGATTGCTAGTAAAGCGGCTGGAATGGCGAACCCGAGCACAAGGAGATGAGAAATTAGGTGCGTTTTAGAAACGTTTCCCGATCACACGGTGTACCATCTTCTGGGTTTCTCATGCATGTTTTCGATGTAGGAAGATGCCCTTGAACCTGGAGATTTGGGACCCATGGGATGGGTACCAGGCAGTATTACTTTAAAGGGTCTTCGTTTGCTCACCCAACCTCACCAAACCTCTCAGCCCCAAGAGTGTCCACCCTTATGTCTCAATCAGCTGTGGGTCTAGATATGGTCAATCCAGGTGGCATCACAGCCCCTGAACGAATTTTGTAAGAATTTCTCTCTCTTTCACTGTCTTTGTTTCACTGGTTTTTAAAAGTAATTGATTTTTATAATGGGGTTTAGCTGCTTTTCACTGCTGTGTTTATGCCGCTTTACACCCACTTGACTCACTTACAGAGAGATATCAATACATAGGTTTTAAGATTCTTACTTGTCAGATATATTCTTGGGCGGTGAATAGGGGATGTTGAGTCCAATTCACTGAGCTGGAAGTAGGTCTTGTCTATTACCTATTGGGTTTATGGAACGGTATCTGAGCTAATTTGAAACCCTTGTTTTATGCACCACCCCACCTCACCTTTCCCGTTAAGCAGCCATAGTGTGTTTTCTAAACGTGTGACTCTGTTCTGTTTTGTAATTCAGTTCAAGGGTAGCGGTTTTTACAGTCCCTCTATAAGTGATATCTTATGATAAGTGTCTTTTTCTGTGTGACTTATTTCACTTAGAATCGTTGTACCTAAATTCACTCATCATGCTGCTACTAGCCTTATGACGTTGATTTCATGGCTGAGTGATATTCCATTGCACCTAAGGACCACAACTTCTTTATACATTTTTCTCTTTCCTGGGATATTTAAGGTGTAACGAAGTGGAGGTTTTTGTCAACAGAGCAGCCCTAAACTTTGGGGTGCCTGTGTCTTGCTGATTTTTAGTTTTCCCAATTTATACGCCCATGAGTGGAAGTGCCCTAGGCTCTCTAAGCTGAGTTTTGTAGATGTTTCAGGACACACCGTACACTTCTCCAGAGTGGCTGTTGGCAATTTACATCCTGCCCATCAGCGTAGCAAGGCTCCCGTTTCTCCATGGCCTGTCCTGCATTTCTGGTTTTGACACTTTATTCAGCATGGCCCTTTTGACCGATGGGAAGCGAGACTACTTTGTAGCGCTGATTTGCCTTTCCAGGTTGCTTGGTTGGCCAAGAAGGGCGTATGCGTTTTTTCCTGAATATATTCAGGAAAAAACGCATACGCCCTTTTTGGCCAAGGGCATCATTGTCGAGGTTTTTCCGCTTTTCCTGTGCTTTAAAGGCGATTCGAATCTCCCTCCTGAAATCTGTTTCCTGCAATTCTGCCTTGCTTTCAAATCCTCTTCGTTGCCTTCCCTCAATATATTTGTGGACGAGAGTGATCATTTATAAGTCTGCAGGTTTGTGAATTGCAGTGCCCCTGAGCTCCATGTTTCAACTCGCTTTCTTGTGAGTTGTCCGCAAAAGCGCAGGATTGCTTCAGGCCCTATTCTGGTCCCGGGCGGCAGGCTGAGCCTGTGGTTAATTCTTCTTCCTGATGGGAAAATAGAGTGACCTGTGCCTGTCCCAACACCTAGAGCTAGTCTCTCATTGGTTCCCCCTCTTCCCGTTCATCCTCAGGACAAATTGCAACCTGTACGGAACAGGAGGTTAAAGGTGCTGATTCTTCAAAGAGGGAGATTGCTAGTAAAGCGGCTGGAATGGCGAACCCGAGCACAAGGAGATGAGAAATGAGGTGCGTTTTAGAAACGTTTCCCGATCACACGGTGTACCATCTTCTGGGTTTCTCATGCATGTTTTTGATGTAGGAAGATGCCCTTGAACCTGGAGATTTGGGACCCATGGGATGGGTACCAGGCAGTATTACTTTAAAGGGTCTTCGTTTGCTCACCCAACCTCACCAAACCTCTCAGCCCCAAGAGTGTCCACCCTTATGTCTCAATCAGATGTGGGTCTAGATATGGTCAATCCAGGTGGCATCACAGCCCCTGAACGAATTTTGTAAGAATTTCTCTCTCTTTCACTGTGTTTGTTTCACGGGTTTTTAAAAGTAATTGATTTTTATAATGGGGTTTAGCTGCTTTTCACTGCTGTGTTTATGCCGCTTTACACCCACTTGACTCACTTACAGAGAGATATCAATACATAGGTTTTACGATTCTTACTAGTCAGATATATTCTTGGGCGGTGAATAGGGGGTGTTGAGTCCAATTCACTGAGCTAGGAGTAGGTCTTGTCTATTACCTATTGGGTTTATGGAACGGTATCTGAGCTAATTTGAAACCCTTGTTTTATGCATCACCCCACCTCACCTTTCCCGTTAAGCAGCCATAGTGTGTTTTCTAAACGTGTGACTCTGTTCTGTTTTGTAATTCAGTTCAAGGGTAGCGGTTTTTACACTCCCTCTATAAGTGATATCTTATGATAAGTGTCTTTTTCTGTGTGACTTATTTCACTTAGAATCGTTGTACCTAAATTCACTCATCATGCTGCTACTAGCCTTATGACGTTGATTTCATGGCTGAGTGATATTCCATTGCACCTAAGGACCACAACTTCTTTATCCATTTTTCTCTTTCCTGGGATATTTAAGGTGTAACGAAGTGGAGGTTCTTGTCAACAGAGCAGCCCTAAACTTTGGGGTGCCTGTGTCTTGCTGATTTTTAGTTTTCCCAATTTATACGCCCATGAGTGGAAGTGCCCTAGGCTCTCTAAGCTAAGTTTTTTAGATGTTTCAGGACACACCGTACACTTCTCCAGAGTGGCTGTTGGCAATTTACATCCTGCCCATCAGCGTAGCAAGGCTCCCGTTTCTCCATGGCCTGTCCTGCATTTCTGGTTTTGACACTTTATTCAGCATGGCCCTTTTGACCGATGGGAAGCGAGACTACTTTGTAGCGCTGATTTGCCTTTCCAGGTTGCTTGGTTGGCCAAGAAGGGCGTATGCGTTTTTTCCTGAATATATTCAGGAAAAAACGCATACGCCCTTTTTGGCCAAGGGCATCATTGTCGAGGTTTTTCCGCTTTTCCTGTGCTTTAAAGGCGATTCGAATCTCCCTCCTGAAATCTGTTTCCTGCAATTCTGCCTTGCTTTCAAATCCTCTTCGTTGCCTTCCCTCAATATATTTGTGGACGAGAGTGATCATTTATAAGTCTGCAGGTTTGTGAATTGCAGTGCCCCTGAGCTCCATGTTTCAACTCGCTTTCTTGTGAGTTGTCCGCAAAAGCGCAGGATTGCTTCAGGCCCTATTCTGGTCCCGGGCGGCAGGCTGAGCCTGTGGTTAATTCTTCTTCCTGATGGGAAAATAGAGTGACCTGTGCCTGTCCCAACACCTAGAGCTAGTCTCTCATTGGTTCCCCCTCTTCCCGTTCATCCTCAGGAAAAATTGCAACCTGTACGGAACAGGAGGTTAAAGGTGCTGATTCTTCAAAGAGGGAGATTGCTAGTAAAGCGGCTGGAATGGCGAACCCGAGCACAAGGAGATGAGAAATTAGGTGCGTTTTAGAAACGTTTCCCGATCACACGGTGTACCATCTTCTGGGTTTCTCATGCATGTTTTCGATGTAGGAAGATGCCCTTGAACCTGGAGATTTGGGACCCATGGGATGGGTACCAGGCAGTATTACTTTAAAGGGTCTTCGTTTGCTCACCCAACCTCACCAAACCTCTCAGCCCCAAGAGTGTCCACCCTTATGTCTCAATCAGCTGTGGGTCTAGATATGGTCAATCCAGGTGGCATCACAGCCCCTGAACGAATTTTGTAAGAATTTCTCTCTCTTTCACTGTCTTTGTTTCACTGGTTTTTAAAAGTAATTGATTTTTATAATGGGGTTTAGCTGCTTTTCACTGCTGTGTTTATGCCGCTTTACACCCACTTGACTCACTTACAGAGAGATATCAATACATAGGTTTTAAGATTCTTACTAGTCAGATATATTCTTGGGCGGTGAATAGGGGGTGTTGAGTCCAATTCACTGAGCTAGGAGTAGGTCTTGTCTATTACCTATTGGGTTTATGGAACGGTATCTGAGCTAATTTGAAACCCTTGTTTTATGCACCACCCCACCTCACCTTTCCCGTTAAGCAGCCATAGTGTGTTTTCTAAACGTGTGACTCTGTTCTGTTTTGTAATTCAGTTCAAGGGTTGCGGTTCTTACACTCCATCTATAAGTGATATCTTATGATAAGTGTCTTTTTCTGTGTGACTTATTTCACTTAGAATCGTCGTACCTAAATTCACTCATCATGCTGCTACTAGCCTTATGACGTTGATTTCATGGCTGAGTGATATTCCATTGCACCTAAGAACCACAACTTCTTTATCCATTTTTCTCTTTCCTGGGATATTTAAGGTGTAACGAAGTGGAGGTTCTTGTCAACAGAGCAGCCCTAAACTTTGGGGTGCCTGTGTATTGCTGATTTTTAGTTTTCCCTATTTATACGCCCATGAGTGGAAGTGCCCTATGCTCTCTAAGCTGAGTTTTTTAGATGTTTCAGGACACACCGTACACTTCTCCAGAGTGGCTGTTGGCAATTTACATCCTGCCCATCAGCGTAGCAAGGCTCCCGTTTCTCCATGGCCTGTCCTGCATTTCTGGTTTTGACACTTTATTCAGCATGGCCCTTTTGACCGATGGGAAGCGAGACTTCTTTGTAGCGCTGATTTGCCTTTCCAGGTTGCTTGGTTGGCCAAGAAGGGCGTATGCGTTTTTTCCTGAATATATTCAGGAAAAAACGCATACGCCCTTTTTGGCCAAGGGCATCATTGTCGAGGTTTTGCCGCTTTTCCTGTGCTTTAAAGGCGATTCGAATCTCCCTCCTGAAATCTGTTTCCTGCAATTCTGCCTTGCTTTCAAATCCTCTTCGTTGCCTTCCCTCAATATATTTGTGGACGAGAGTGATCATTTATAAGTCTGCAGGTTTGTGAATTGCAGTGCCCCTGAGCTCCATGTTTCAACTCGCTTTCTTGTGAGTTGTCCGCAAAAGCGCAGGATTGCTTCAGGCCCTATTCTGGTCCCGGGCGGCAGGCTGAGCCTGTGGTTAATTCTTCTTCCTGATGGGAAAATAGAGTGACCTGTGCCTGTCCCAACACCTAGAGCTAGTCTCTCATTGGTTCCCCCTCTTCCCGTTCATCCTCAGGAAAAATTGCAACCTGTACGGAACAGGAGGTTAAAGGTGCTGATTCTTCAAAGAGGGAGATTGCTAGTAAAGCGGCTGGAATGGCGAACCCGAGAACAAGGAGATGAGAAATGAGGTGCGTTTTAGAAACGTTTCCCGATCACACGGTGTACCATCTTCTGGGTTTCTCATGCATGTTTTCGATGTAGGAAGATGCCCTTGAACCTGGAGATTTGGGACCCATGGGATGGGTACCAGGCAGTATTACTTTAAAGGGTCTTCGTTTGCTCACCCAACCTCACCAAACCTCTCAGCCCCAAGAGTGTCCACCCTTATGTCTCAATCAGCTGTGGGTCTAGATATGGTCAATCCAGGTGGCATCACAGCCCCTGAACGAATTTTGTAAGAATTTCTCTCTCTTTCACTGTCTTTGTTTCACTGGTTTTTAAAAGTAATTGATTTTTATAATGGGGTTTAGCTGCTTTTCACTGCTGTGTTTATGCCGCTTTACACCCACTTGACTCACTTACAGAGAGATATCAATACATAGGTTTTAAGATTCTTACTAGTCAGATATATTCTTGGGCGGTGAATAGGGGGTGTTGAGTCCAATTCACTGAGCTAGGAGTAGGTCTTGTCTATTACCTATTGGGTTTATGGAACGGTATCTGAGCTAATTTGAAACCCTTGTTTTATGCACCACCCCACCTCACCTTTCCCGTTAAGCAGCCATAGTGTGTTTTATAAACGTGTGACTCTGTTCTGTTTTGTAATTCAGTTCAAGGGTTGCGGTTCTTACACTCCATCTATAAGTGATATCTTATGATAAGTGTCTTTTTCTGTGTGACTTATTTCACTTAGAATCGTCGTACCTAAATCCACTCATCATGCTGCTACTAACCTTATGACGTTGATTTCATGGCTGAGTGATATTCCATTGTACATAAGGACCACAACTTCTTTATCCATTTTTCTCTTTCCTGGGATATTTAAGGTGTAACGAAGTGGAGGTTCTTGTCAACAGAGCAGCCCTAAACTTTGGGGTGCCTGTGTCTTGCTGATTTTTAGTTTTCCCAATTTATACGCCCATGAGTGGAAGTGCCCTAGGCTCTCTAAGCTGAGTTTTTTAGATGTTTCAGGACACACCGTACACTTCTCTAGAGTGGCTGTTGGCAATTTACATCCTGCCCATCAGCGTAGCAAGGCTCCCGTTTCTCCATGGCCTGTCCTGCATTTCTGGTTTTGACACTTTATTCAGCATGGCCCTTTTGACCGATGGGAAGCGAGACTTCTTTGTAGCGCTGATTTGCCTTTCCAGGTTGCTTGGTTGGCCAAAAAGGGCGTATGCGTTTTTTCCTGAATATATTCAGGAAAAACGCATACGCCCTTTTTGGCCAAGGGCATCATTGTCTAGGTTTTGCCGCTTTTCCTGTGCTTTAAAGGCGATTCGAATCTCCCTCCTGAAATCTGTTTCCTGCAATTCTGCCTTGCTTTCAAATCCTCTTCGTTGCCTTCCCTCGATATATTTGTGGACGAGAGTTATCATTTATAAGTCTACAGGTTTGTGAATTTCAGTGCCCCTGAGCTCCATTTTTCAACTCGCTTTCTTGGGAGCTGGCCGCAAAAGCGCAGGATTGCTTCAGGCCCTAATCTGGTCCGGGGCGGCAGGCTGAGCCTGTGGTTAATTCTTCTTCCTCACGGCAAAATAGAGTGACCTGTGCCTGTCGCAACACCTAGAGCTAGTCTCTCATTGGTTCCCCCTCTTCCCGTTCATCCTCAGGACAAATTGCAACCTGTACGGAACAGGAGTTTAAAGGTGCTGATTCTTCAAAGAGTGAGATTGCTAGTAAAGCGGCTGGAATGGCGAACCCGAGCACAAGGAGATGAGAAATGAGGTGCGTTTTAGAAACGTTTCCCGATCACACGGTGTACCATCTTCTGGGTTTCTCATGCATGTTTTCGATGTAGGAAGATGCCCTTGAACCTGGAGATTTGGGACCCATGGGATGGGTACCACGCAGTATTACTTTAAAGGGTCTGCGTTTGCTCACCCAACCTCAACAAACCTCTCAGCCCCAAGAGTGTCCACCCTTATGTCTCAATCAGCTGTGGGTCTAGATATGGTCAATCCAGGTGGCATCACAGCCCCTGAACGAATTTTGTAAGAATTTCTCTCTCTTTCACTGTCTTTGTTTCACGGGTTTTTAAAAGTAATTGATTTTTATAATGGGGTTTAGCTGCTTTTCACTGCTGTGTTTATGCCGCGTTACACCCACTTGACTCACTTACAGAGAGATATCAATACATAGGTTTTAAGATTCTTACTAGTCAGATATATTCTTGGGCGGTGAATAGGGGGTGTTGAGTCCAATTCACTGAGAAAGGAGTAGGTCTTGTCTATTACCTATTGGGTTTATGGAACGGTATCTGAGCTAATTTGAAACCCTTGTTTTATGCATCACCCCACCTCACCTTTCCCGTTAAGCAGCCATAGTGTGTTTTCTAAACGTGTGACTCTGTTCTGTTTTGTAATTCAGTTCAAGGGTAGCGGTTTTTACAGTCCCTCTATAAGTGATATCTTATGATAAGTGTCTTTTTCTGTGTGACTTATTTCACTTAGAATCGTTGTACCTAAATTCACTCATCATGCTGCTACTAGCCTTATGACGTTGATTTCATGGCTGAGTGATATTCCATTGCACCTAAGGACCACAACTTCTTTATCCATTTTTCTCTTTCCTGGGATATTTAAGGTGTAACGAAGTGGAGGTTCTTGTCAACAGAGCAGCCCTAAACTTTGGGGTGCCTGTGTCTTGCTGATTTTTAGTTTTCCCAATTTATACGCCCATGAGTGGAAGTGCCCTAGGCTCTCTAAGCTGAGTTTTTTAGATGTTTCAGGACACACCGTACACTTCTCCAGAGTGGCTGTTGGCAATTTACATCCTGCCCATCAGCGTAGCAAGGCTTCCGTTTCTCCATGGCCTGTCCTGCATTTCTGGTTTTGACACTTTATTCAGCATGGCCCTTTTGACCGATGGGAAGCGAGACTACTTTGTAGCGCTGATTTGCCTTTCCAGGTTGCTTGGTTGGCCAAGAAGGGCGTATGCGTTTTTTCCTGAATATATTCAGGAAAAAACGCATACGCCCTTTTTGGCCAAGGGCATCATTGTCGAGGTTTTGCCGCTTTTCCTGTGCTTTAAAGGCGATTCGAATCTCCCTCCTGAAATCTGTTTCCTGCAATTCTGCCTTGCTTTCAAATCCTCTTCGTTGCCTTCCCTCAATATATTTGTGGACGAGAGTGATCATTTATAAGTCTGCAGGTTTGTGAATTGCAGTGCCCCTGAGCTCCATGTTTCAACTCGCTTTCTTGTGAGTTGTCCGCAAAAGCGCAGGATTGCTTCAGGCCCTATTCTGGTCCCGGGCGGCAGGCTGAGCCTGTGGTTAATTCTTCTTCCTGATGGGAAAATAGAGTGACCTGTGCCTGTCCCAACACCTAGAGCTAGTCTCTCATTGGTTCCCCCTCTTCCCGTTCATCCTCAGGAAAAATTGCAACCTGTACGGAACAGGAGGTTAAAGGTGCTGATTCTTCACAGAGGGAGATTGCTAGTAAAGAGGCTGGAATGGCGAACCCGAGCACAAGGAGATGAGAAATTAGGTGCGTTTTAGAAACGTTTCCCGATCACACGGTGTACCATCTTCTGGGTTTCTCATGCATGTTTTCGATGTAGGAAGATGCCCTTGAACCTGGAGATTTGGGACCCATGGGATGGGTACCAGGCAGTATTACTTTAAAGGGTCTTCGTTTGCTCACCCAACCTCACCAAACCTCTCAGCCCCAAGAGTGTCCACCCTTATGTCTCAATCAGCTGTGGGTCTAGATATGGTCAATCCAGGTGGCATCACAGCCCCTGAACGAATTTTGTAAGAATTTCTCTCTCTTTCACTGTCTTTGTTTCACTGGTTTTTAAAAGTAATTGATTTTTGTAATGGGGTTTAGCTGCTTTTCACTGCTGTGTTTATGCCGCTTTACACCCACTTGACTCACTTACAGAGAGATATCAATACATAGGTTTTACGATTCTTACTAGTCAGATATATTCTTGGGCGGTGAATAGGGGGTGTTGAGTCCAATTCACTGAGCTAGGAGTAGGTCTTGTCTATTACCTATTGGGTTTATGGAACGGTATCTGAGCTAATTTGAAACCCTTGTTTTATGCATCACCCCACCTCACCTTTCCCGTTAAGCAGCCATAGTGTGTTTTCTAAACGTGTGACTCTGTTCTGTTTTGTAATTCAGTTCAAGGGTAGCGGTTTTTACACTCCCTCTATAAGTGATATCTTATGATAAGTGTCTTTTTCTGTGTGACTTATTTCACTTAGAATCGTTGTACCTAAATTCACTCATCATGCTGCTACTAGCCTTATGACGTTGATTTCATGGCTGAGTGATATTCCATTGCACCTAAGGACCACAACTTATTTATCCATTTTTCTCTTTCCTGGGATATTTAAGGTGTAACGAAGTGGAGGTTCTTGTCAACAGAGCAGCCCTAAACTTTGGGGTGCCTGTGTCTTGCTGATTTTTAGTTTTCCCAATTTATACGCCCATGAGTGGAAGTGCCCTAGGCTCTCTAAGCTGAGTTTTTTAGATGTTTCAGGACACACCGTACACTTCTCCAGAGTGGCTGTTGGCAATTTACATCCTGCCCATCAGCGTAGCAAGGCTCCCGTTTCTCCATGGCCTGTCCTGCATTTCTGGTTTTGACACTTTATTCAGCATGGCCCTTTTGACCGATGGGAAGCGAGACTACTTTGTAGCGCTGATTTGCCTTTCCAGGTTGCTTGGTTGGCCAAGAAGGGCGTATGCGTTTTTTCCTGAATATATTCAGGAAAAAACGCATACGCCCTTTTTGGCCAAGGGCATCATTGTCGAGGTTTTGCCGCTTTTCCTGTGCTTTAAAGGCGATTCGAACCTCCCTCCTGAAATCTGTTTCCTGCAATTCTGCCTTGCTTTCAAATCCTCTTCGTTGCCTTTCCTCAATATATTTGTGGACGAGAGTGATCATTTATAAGTCTGCAGGTTTGTGAATTGCAGTGCCCCTGAGCTACATTTTTCAACTCGCTCTCTTGGGAGCTGGCCGCAAAAGCGCAGGATTGCTTCAGGCCCTACTCTGGTCCCGGGCGGCAGGCTGAGCCTTTGGTTAATTCTTCTTCCTGATGGGAAAATAGAGTGACCTGTGCCTGTCCCAACACCTAGAGCTAGTCTCTCATTGGTTCCCCCTCTTCCCGTTCATCCTCAGGACAAATTGCAACCTGTACGGAACAGGAGGTTAAAGGTGCTGATTCTTCAAAGAGGGAGATTGCTAGTAAAGCGGCTGGAATGGTGAACCCGAGCACAAGGAGATGAGAAATTAGGTGCGTTTTAGAAACGTTTCCCGATCACACGGTGTACCATCTTCTGGGTTTCTCATGCATGTTTTCGATGTAGGAAGATGCCCTTGAACCTGGAGATTTGGGACCCATGGGATGGGTACCACGCAGTATTACTTTAAAGGGTCTGCGTTTGCTCACCCAACCTCAACAAACCTCTCAGCCCCAAGAGTGTCCACCCTTATGTCTCAATCAGCTGTGGGTCTAGATATGGTCAATCCAGGTGGCATCACAGCCCCTGAACGAATTTTGTAAGAATTTCTCTTTCTTTCACTGTCTTTGTTTCACGGGTTTTTAAAAGTAATTGATTTTTATAATGGGGTTTAGCTGCTTTTCACTGCTGTGTTTATGCCGCGTTACACCCACTTGACTCACTTACAGAGAGATATCAATACATAGGTTTTAAGATTCTTACTAGTCAGATATATTCTTGGGCGGTGAATAGGGGGTGTTGAGTCCAATTCACTGAGAAAGGAGTAGGTGTTGTCTATTACCTATTGGGTTTATGGAACGGTATCTGAGCTAATTTGAAACCCTTGTTTTATGCATCACCCCACCTCACCTTTCCCGTTAAGCAGCCATAGTGTGTATTCTAAACGTGTGACTCTGTTCTGTTTTGTAATTCAGTTCAAGGGTAGCGGTTTTTACACTCCCTCTATAAGTGATATCTTATGATAAGTGTCTTTTTCTGTGTGACTTATTTCACTTAGAATCGTTGTACCTAAATTCACTCATCATGCTGCTACTAGCCTTATGACGTTGATTTCATGGCTGAGTGATATTCCATTGCACCTAAGGACCACAAATTCTTTATCCATTTTTCTCTTTCCTGGGATATTTAAGGTGTAACGAAGTGGAGGTTCTTGTCAACAGAGCAGCCCTAAACTTTGGGGTGCCTGTGTCTTGCTGATTTTTAGTTTTCCCAATTTATACGCCCATGAGTGGAAGTGCCCTAGGCTCTCTAAGCTGAGTTTTTTAGATGTTTCAGGACACACCGTACACTTCTCCAGAGTGGTTGTTGGCAATTTACATCCTGTCCATCAGCGTAGCAAGGCTCCCGTTTCTCCATGGCCTGTCCTGCATTTCTGGTTTTGACACTTTATTCAGCATGGCCCTTTTGACCGATGGGAAGCGAGACTACTTTGTAGCGCTGATTTGCCTTTCCAGGTTGCTTGGTTGGCCAAGAAGGGCGTATGCGTTTTTTCCTGAATATATTCAGGAAAAAACGCATACGCCCTTTTTGGCCAAGGGCATCATTGTCGAGGTTTTGCCGCTTTTCCTGTGCTTTAAAGGCGATTCGAATCTCCCTCCTGAAATCTGTTTCCTGCAATTCTGCCTTGCTTTCAAATCCTCTTCGTTGCCTTCCCTCGATATATTTGTGGACGAGAGTTATCATTTATAAGTCTGCAGGTTTGTGAATTTCAGTGCCCCTGAGCTCCATTTTTCAACTCGCTCTCTTGGGAGCTGGCCGCAAAAGCGCAGGATTGCTTCAGGCCCTAATCTGGTCCGGGGCGGCAGGCTGAGCCTGTGGTTAATTCTTCTTCCTCATGGCAAAATAGAGTGACCTGTGCCTGTCGCAACACCTAGAGCTAGTCTCTCATTGGTTCCCCCTCTTCCCGTTCATCCTCAGGACAAATTGCAACCTGTACGGAACAGGAGTTTAAAGGTGCTGATTCTTCAAAGAGGGAGATTGCTAGTAAAGCGGCTGGAATGGCGAACCCGAGCACAAGGAGATGAGAAATGAGGTGCGTTTTAGAAACGTTTCCCGATCACACGGTGTACCATCTTCTGGGTTTCTCATGCATGTTTTCGATGTAGGAAGATGCCCTTGAACCTGGAGATTTGGGACCCATGGGATGGGTACCACGCAGTATTACTTTAAAGGGTCTGCGTTTGCTCACCCAACCTCAACAAACCTCTCAGCCCCAAGAGTGTCCACCCTTATGTCTCAATCAGCTGTGGGTCTAGATATGGTCAATCCAGGTGGCATCACAGCCCCTGAACGAATTTTGTAAGAATTTCTCTCTCTTTCACTGTCTTTGTTTCACGGGTTTTTAAAAGTAATTGATTTTTATAATGGGGTTTAGCTGCTTTTCACTGCTGTGTTTATGCCGCGTTACACCCACTTGACTCACTTACAGAGAGATATCAATACATAGGTTTTAAGATTCTTACTAGTCAGATATATTCTTGGGCGGTGAATAGGGGGTGTTGAGTCCAATTCACTGAGAAAGGAGTAGGTCTTGTCTATTACCTATTGGGTTTATGGAACGGTATCTGAGCAAATTTGAAACCCTTGTTTTATGCATCACCCCACCTCACCTTTCCCGTTAAGCAGCCATAGTGTGTTTTCTAAACGTGTGACTCTGTTCTGTTTTGTAATTCAGTTCAAGGGTAGCAGTTTTTACACTCCCTCTATAAGTGATATCTTATGATAAGTGTCTTTTTCTGTGTGACTTATTTCACTTAGAATCGTTGTACCTAAATTCACTCATCATGCTGCTACTAGCCTTATGACGTTGATTTCATGGCTGAGTGATATTCCATTGCACCTAAGGACCACAACTTCTTTATCCATTTTTCTCTTTCCTGGGATATTTAAGGTGTAACGAAGTGGAGGTTCTTGTCATCAGAACAGCCCTAAACTTTGGGGTGCCCGTGTCTTGCTGATTTTTGGTTTTCCCAATTTATACGCCCATGAGTGGAAGTGCCCTATGCTCTCTAAGCTGAGTTTTTTAGATGTTTCAGGACACACCGTACACTTCTCCAGAGTGGCTGTTGGCAATTTACATCTCGCCCGTCTGCGTAGCAAGGCTCCCGTTTCTCCATGGCCTGTCCTGCATTTCTGGTTTTGACACTTTATTCAGCATGGCCCTTTTGACCGATGGGAAGCGAGACTTCTTTGTAGCGCTGATCTGCCTTTCCAGGTTGCTTGGTTGGCCAAAAAGGGCGTATGCGTTTTTTCCTGAATATATTCAGGAAAAAACGCATACGCCCTTTTTGGCCAAAGGCATCATTGTCGAGGTTTTGCAGCTTTTCCTGTGCTTTAAAGGCGATTCGAATCTCCCTCCTGAAATCTGTTTCCTGCAATTCTGCCTTGCTTTCAAATCCTCTTCGTTGCCTTCCCTCAATATATTTGTGGACGAGAGTGATCATTTATAAGACTGCAGGTTTGTGAATTGCAGTGCCCCTGAGCTCCATTTTTCAACTCGCTCTCTTGGGAGCTGGCCGCAAAAGCGCAGGATTGCTTCAGGCCCTACTCTGGTCACGGGGGGGAGGCTGAGCCTGTGGTTAATTCTTCTTCCTGATGGGAAAATAGAGTGACCTGTGCCTGTTCAACACCTAGAGCTAGTCTCTCATTGGTTCCCCCTCTTCCCGTTCATCCTCAGGACAAATTGCAACCTGTACGGAACAGGAGGTTAAAGGTGCTGCTTCTTCAAAGAGGGAGATTGCTAGTAAAGCGGCTGGAATGGCGAACCCGAGCACAAGGAGATGAGAAATTAGGTGCGTTTTAGAAACCTTTCCCGATCATACGGTGTACCATCTTCTGGGTTTCTCATGCATGTTTTCGATGTAGGACGATGCCCTTGAACCTGGAGATTTGGGACCCATGGGATGGGTACCACGCAGTATTACTTTAAAGGGTCTGCGTTTGCTCACCCAACCTCACCAAACCTCTCAGCCCCAAGAGTGTCCACCCTTATGTCTCAATCTGCTGTGGGTCTAGATATGGTCAATCCAGGTGGCATCACAGCCCCTGAACGAATTTTGTAAGAATTTCTCTCTCTTTCACTGTCTTTGTTTCACGGGTTTTTAAAAGTAATTGATTTTTATAATGGGGTTTAGCTGCTTTTCACTGCTGTGTTTATGCCGCTTTACACGCACTTGACTCAATTACAGAGAGATATCAATACATAGGTTTTAAGATTCTTACTAGTCAGATATATTCTTGGGCGGTGAATAGGGGGTGTTGAGTCCAATTCACTGAGAAAGGAGTAGGTCTTGTCTATTACCTATTGGGTTTATGGAACGGTATCTGAGCTAATTTGAAACCCTTGTTTTATGCACCACCCCACCTCACCTTTCCCGTTAAGCAGCCATAGTGTGTTTTCTAAACCTGTGACTCTGTTCTGTTTTGTAATTCAGTTCAAGGGTTGCGGTTTTTACACTCCATCTATAAGTGATATCTTATGATAAGTGTCTTTTTCTGTGTGACTTATTTCACTTAGAATCGTCGTACCTAAATCCACTCATCATGCTGCTACTAGCCTTATGACGTTGATTTCATGGCTGAGTGATATTCCATTGTACATAAGGACCACAACTTCTTTATCCATTTTTCTCTTTCCTGGGATATGTAAGGTGTAACGAAGTGGAACTTCTTGTCAACAGAGCAGCCCTAAACTTTGGGGTTCCTGTGTCTTGCTGATTTTTAGTTTTCCCAGTTTATACGCCCATGAGTGGAAGTGCCCTATGCTCTCTAAGCTGAGTTTTTTAGATGTTTCAGGACACACCGTACACTTCTCCAGAGTGGCTGTTGGCAGTTTACATCTCTCCCATCAGCGTAGCAAGGCTCCCGTTTCTCCATGGCCTGTCCTGCATTTCTGGTTTTGACACTTTATTCAGCATGGCCCTTTTGACCGATGGGAAGCGAGACTTCTTTGTAACGCTGATTTGCCTTTCCAGGTTGCTTGGTTGGCCAAAAAGGGCGTATGCGTTTTTTCCTGAATATATTCAGGAAAAAACGCATACGCCCTTTTTGGCCAAGGGCATCATTGTCGAGGTTTTGCCGCTTTTCCTGTGCTTTAAAGGCGATTCGAATCTCCCTCCTGAAATCTGTTTCCTGCAATTCTGCCTTGCTTTCAAATCCTCTTCGTTGCCTTCCCTCAATATATTTGTGGACGAGAGTGATCATTTATAAGACTGCAGGTTTGTGAATTGCAGTGCCCCTGAGCTCCATTTTTCAACTCGCTTTCTTGGGAGCTGGCCGCAGAAGCGCAGGATTGCTTCAGGCCCTATTCTGGTCCCGGGCGGCAGGCTGAGCCTGTGGTTAATTCTTCTTCCTGATGGGAAAATAGAGTGACCTGTGCCTGTCCCAACACCTAGAGCTAGTCTCTCATTGGTTCCCCCTCTTCCCGTTCATCCTCAGGACAAATTGCAACCTGTACGGAACAGGAGGTTAAAGGTGCTGATTCTTCAAAGAGGGAGATTGCTAGTAAAGCGGCTGGAATGGCGAACCCAAGCACAAGGAGATGAGAAATTAAGTGCATTTTAGAAACGTTTCCCGATCACACGGTGTACCATCTTCTGGGTTTCTCATGCATGTTTTCGATGTAGGAAGATGCCCTTGAACCTGGAGATTTGGGACCCATTGGATGGGTACTACGCAGTATTACTTTAAAGGGTCTGCGTTTGCTCACCCAACCTCACCAAACCTCTCAGCCCCAAGAGTGTCCACCCTTATGTCTCAATCAGCTGTGGGTCTAGATATGGTCAATCCAGGTGGCATCACAGCCCCTGAACGAATTTTGTAAGAATTTCTCTCTCTTTCACTGTCTTTGTTTCACTGGTTTTTAAAAGTAATTGATTTTTATAATGGGGTTTAGCTGCTTTTCACTGCTGTGTTTATGCCGCTTTACACCCACTTGACTCACTTACAGAGAGATATCAATACATAGGTTTTAAGATTCTTACTAGTCAGATATATTCTTGGGCGGTGAATAGCGGGTGTTGAGTCCAATTCACTGAGCTAGGAGTAGGTCTTGTCTATTACCTATTGGGTTTATGGAACGGTATCTGAGCTAATTTGAAACCCTTGTTTTATGCATCACCCCACCTCACCTTTCCCGTTAAGCAGCCATAGTGTGTTTTCTAAACGTGTGACTCTGTTCTGTTTTGTAATTCAGTTCAAGGGTAGCGGTTTTTACACTCCCTCTATAGGTGATATCTTATGATAAGTGTCTTTTTCTGCGTGACTTATTTCACTTAGAATCGTCGTACCTAAATTCACTCATCATGCTGCTACTAGCCTTATGACGTTGATTTCATGGCTGAGTGATATTCCATTGCACCTAAGGACCACAACTTCTTTATCTATTTTTCTCTTTCCTGGGATATTTAAGGTGTAACGAAGTGGAGGTTCTTGTCAACAGAGCAGCCCTAAACATTGGGGTGCCCGTGTCTTGCTGATTTTTGATTTTCCCAATTTATACGCCCATGAGTGGAAGTGCCCTATGCTCTCTAAGCTGAGTTTTTTAGATGTTTCAGGACACACCGTACACTTCTCCAGAGTGGCTGTTGGCAATTTACATCCTGCCCATCAGCGTAGCAAGGCTCCCGTTTCTCCATGGCCTGTCCTGCATTTCTGGTTTTGACACTTTATTCAGCATGGCCCTTTTGACCAATGGGAAGCGAGACTACTTTGTAGCGCTGATTTGCCTTTCCAGGTTGCTTGGTTGGCCAAAAAGGGCGTATGCGTTTTTTCCTGAATATATTCAGGAAAAAACGCATACGCCCTTTTTGGCCAAGGGCATCATTGTCGAGGTTTTGCCGCTTTTCCTGTGCTTTAAAGGCGATTCGAATCTCCCTCCTGAAATCTGTTTCCTGCAATTCTGCCTTGCTTTCAAATCCTCTTCGTTGCCTTCCCTCAATATATTTGTGGACGAGAGTGATCATTTATAAGTCTGCAGGTTTGTGAATTGCAGTGCCCCTCAGCTCCATTTTTCAACTCGCTCTCTTGGGAGCTGGCCGCAAAAGCGCAGGATTGCTTCAGGCCCTACTCTGGTCACGGGGGGGAGGCTGAGCCTGTGGTTAATTCTTCTTCCTGATGGGAAAATAGAGTGACCTGTGCCTGTTCAACACCTAGAGCTAGTCTCTCATTGGTTCCCCCTCTTCCCGTTCATCCTCAGGACAAATTGCAACCTGTACGGAACAGGAGGTTAAAGGTGCTGCTTCTTCAAAGAGGGAGATTGCTAGTAAAGCGGCTGGAATGGCGAACCCGAGCACAAGGAGATGAGAAATTAGGTGCGTTTTAGAAACCTTTCCCGATCATACGGTGTACCATCTTCTGGGTTTCTCATGCATGTTTTCGATGTAGGACGATGCCCTTGAACCTGGAGATTTGGGACCCATGGGATGGGTACCACGCAGTATTACTTTAAAGGGTCTGCGTTTGCTCACCCAACCTCACCAAACCTCTCAGCCCCAAGAGTGTCCACCCTTATGTCTCAATCTGCTGTGGGTCTAGATATGGTCAATCCAGGTGGCATCACAGCCCCTGAACGAATTTTGTAAGAATTTCTCTCTCTTTCACTGTCTTTGTTTCACGGGTTTTTAAAAGTAATTGATTTTTATAATGGGGTTTAGCTGCTTTTCACTGCTGTGTTTATGCCGCTTTACACGCACTTGACTCAATTACAGAGAGATATCAATACATAGGTTTTAAGATTCTTACTAGTCAGATATATTCTTGGGCGGTGAATAGGGGGTGTTGAGTCCAATTCACTGAGAAAGGAGTAGGTCTTGTCTATTACCTATTGGGTTTATGGAACGGTATCTGAGCTAATTTGAAACCCTTGTTTTATGCACCACCCCACCTCACCTTTCCCGTTAAGCAGCCATAGTGTGTTTTCTAAACCTGTGACTCTGTTCTGTTTTGTAATTCAGTTCAAGGGTTGCGGTTTTTACACTCCATCTATAAGTGATATCTTATGATAAGTGTCTTTTTCTGTGTGACTTATTTCACTTAGAATCGTCGTACCTAAATCCACTCATCATGCTGCTACTAGCCTTATGACGTTGATTTCATGGCTGAGTGATATTCCATTGTACATAAGGACCACAACTTCTTTATCCATTTTTCTCTTTCCTGGGATATGTAAGGTGTAACGAAGTGGAGCTTCTTGTCAACAGAGCAGCCCTAAACTTTGGGGTTCCTGTGTCTTGCTGATTTTTAGTTTTCCCAGTTTATACGCCCATGAGTGGAAGTGCCCTATGCTCTCTAAGCTGAGTTTTTTAGATGTTTCAGGACACACCGTACACTTCTCCAGAGTGGCTGTTGGCAGTTTACATCTCGCCCATCAGCGTAGCAAGGCTCCCGTTTCTCCATGGCCTGTCCTGCATTTCTGGTTTTGACACTTTATTCAGCATGGCCCTTTTGACCGATGGGAAGCGAGACTTCTTTGTAACGCTGATTTGCCTTTCCAGGTTGCTTGGTTGGCCAAAAAGGGCGTATGCGTTTTTTCCTGACTATATTCAGGAAAAAACGCATACGCCCTTTTTGGCCAAGGGCATCATTGTCGAGGTTTTGCCGCTTTTCCTGTGCTTTAAAGGCGATTCGAATCTCCCTCCTGAAATCTGTTTCCTGCAATTCTGCCTTGCTTTCAAATCCTCTTCGTTGCCTTCCCTCAATATATTTGTGGACGAGAGTGATCATTTATAAGTCTGCAGGTTTGTGAATTGCAGTGCCCCTGAGCTCCATTTTTCAACTCGCTCTCTTGGGAGCTGGCCGCAAAAGCGCAGGATTGCTTCAGGCCCTACTCTGGTTACGGGGGGGAGGCTGAGCCTGTGGTTAACTCTTCTTCCTGATGGGAAAATAGAGTGACCTGTGCCTGTTCAACACCTAGAGCTAGTCTCTCATTGGTTCCCCCTCTTCCCGTTCATCCTCAGGACAAATTGCAACCTGTACGGAACAGGAGGTTAAAGGTGCTGCTTCTTCAAAGAGGGAGATTGCTAGTAAAGCGGCTGGAATGGCGAACCCGAGCACAAGGAGATGAGAAATTAGGTGCGTTTTAGAAACCTTTCCCGATCACTCGGTGTACCATCTTCTGGGTTTCTCATGCATGTTTTCGATGTAGGAAGATGCCCTTGAACCTGGAGATTTGGGACCCATGGGATGGGTACCACGCAGTATTACTTTAAAGGGTCTGCGTTTGCTCACCCAACCTCACCAAACCTCTCAGCCCCAAGAGTGTCCACCCTTATGTCTCAATCTGCTGTGGGTCTAGATATGGTCAATCCAGGTGGCATCACAGCCCCTGAACGAATTTTGTAAGAATTTCTCTCTCTTTCACTGTCTTTGTTTCACGGGTTTTTAAAAGTAATTGATTTTTATAATGGGGTTTAGCTGCTTTTCACTGCTGTGTTTATGCCGCTTTACACGCACTTGACTCAATTACAGAGAGATATCAATACATAGGTTTTAAGATTCTTACTAGTCAGATATATTCTTGGGCGGTGAATAGGGGGTGTTGAGTCCAATTCACTGAGAAAGGAGTAGGTCTTGTCTATTACCTATTGGGTTTATGGAACGGTATCTGAGCTAATTTGAAACCCTTGTTTTATGCACCACCCCACCTCACCTTTCCCGTTAAACAGCCATAGTGTGTTTTCTAAACCTGTGACTCTGTTGTGTTTTGTAATTCAGTTCAAGGGTTGCGGTTTTTACACTCCATCTATAAGTGATATCTTATGATAAGTGTCTTTTTCTGTGTGACTTATTTCACTTAGAATCGTCGTACCTAAATCCACTCATCATGCTGCTACTAGCCTTATGACGTTGATTTCATGGCTGAGTGATATTCCATTGTACATAAGGACCACAACTTCTTTATCCATTTTTCTCTTTCCTGGGATATGTAAGGTGTAACGAAGTGGAGCTTCTTGTCAACAGAGCAGCCCTAAACTTTGGGGTTCCTGTGTCTTGCTGATTTTTAGTTTTCCCAGTTTATACGCCCATGAGTGGAAGTGCCCTATGCTCTCTAAGCTGAGTTTTTTAGATGTTTCAGGACACACCGTACACTTCTCCAGAGTGGCTGTTGGCAGTTTACATCTCGCCCATCAGCGTAGCAAGGCTCCCGTTTCTCCATGGCCTGTCCTGCATTTCTGGTTTTGACACTTTATTCAGCATGGCCCTTTTGACCGATGGGAAGCGAGACTTCTTTGTAGCGCTGATTTGCCTTTCCAGGTTGCTTGGTTGGCCAAAAAGGGCGTATGCGTTTTTTCCTGAATATATTCAGGAAAAAACGCATACGCCCTTTTTGGCCAAGGGCATCATTGTCGAGGTTTTGCCGCTTTTCCTGTGCTTTAAAGGCGATTCGAATCTCCCTCCTGAAATCTGTTTCCTGCAATTCTGCCTTGCTTTCAAATCCTCTTCGTTGCCTTCCCTCAATATATTTGTGGACGAGAGTGATCATTTATAAGTCTGCAGGTTTGTGAATTGCAGTGCCCCTGAGCTCCATGTTTCAACTCGCTTTCTTGTGAGTTGTCCGCAAAAGCGCAGGATTGCTTCAGGCCCTATTCTGGTCCCGGGCGGCAGGCTGAGCCTGTGGTTAATTCTTCTTCCTGATGGGAAAATAGAGTGACCTGTGCCTGTCCCAACACCTAGAGCTAGTCTCTCATTGGTTCCCCCTCTTCCCGTTCATCCTCAGGACAAATTGCAACCTGTACGGAACAGGAGGTTAAAGGTGCTGATTCTTCAAAGAGGGAGATTGCTAGTAAAGCGGCTGGAATGGCGAACCCGAGCACAAGGAGATGAGAAATTAGGTGCGTTTTAGAAACGTTTCCCGATCACACGGTGTACCATCTTCTGGGTTTCTCATGCATGTTTTCGATGTAGGAAGATGCCCTTGAACCTGGAGATTTGGGACCCATGGGATGGGTACCACGCAGTATTACTTTAAAGGGTCTGCGTTTGCTCACCCAACCTCACCAAACCTCTCAGCCCCAAGAGTGTCCACCCTTATGTCTCAATCAGCTGTGGGTCTAGATATGGTCAATCCAGGTGGCATCACAGCCCCTGAACGAATTTTGTAAGAATTTATCTCTCTTTCACTGTCTTTGTTTCACTGGTTTTTAAAAGTAATTGATTTTTATAATGGGGTTTAGCTGCTTTTCTCTGCTGTGTTTATGCCGCTTTACACCCACTTGACTCACTTACAGAGAGATATCAATACATAGGTTTTAAGATTCTTACTAGTCAGATATATTCTTGGGCGGTGAATAGGGGGTGTTGAGTCCAATTCACTGAGCTAGGAGTAGGTCTTGTCTATTACCTATTGGGTTTATGGAACGGTATCTGAGCTAATTTGAAACCCTTGTTTTATGCATCACCCCACCTCACCTTTCCCGTTAAGCAGCCATAGTGTGTTTTCTAAACGTGTGACTCTGTTCTGTTTTGTAATTCAGTTCAAGGGTAGCGGTTTTTACACTCCCTCTATAAGTGATATCTTATGATAAGTGTCTTTTTCTGTGTGACTTATTTCACTTAGAATCGTCGTACCTAAATTCACTCATCATGCTGCTACTAGCCTTATGACGTTGATTTCATGGCTGAGTGATATTCCATTGTACATAAGGACCACAACTTCTTTATCCATTTTTCTGTTTCCTGGGATATTTAAGGTGTAACGAAGTGGAGTTTCTTGTCAACAGAGCAGCCCTAAACTTTGGGGTGCCTGTGTCTTGCTGATTTTTAGTTTTCCCAATTTATACGCCCATGAGTGGAAGTGCCCTAGGCTCTCTAAGCTGAGTTTTTTAGATGTTTCAGGACACACCGTACACTTCTCCAGAGTGGCTGTTGGCAATTTACATCCTGCCAATCAGCGTAGCAAGGCTCCCGTTTCTCCATGGCCTGTCCTGCATTTCTGGTTTTGACACTTTATTCAGCATGGCCCTTTAGACCGATGGGAAGCGAGACTACTTTGTAGCGCTGATTTGCCTTTCCAGTTTGCTTGGTTGGCCAAGAAGGGCGTATGCGTTTTTTCCTGAATATATTCAGGAAAAAACGCATACGCCCTTTTTGGCCAAGGGCATCATTGTCGAGGTTTTTCCGCTTTTCCTGTTCTTTAAAGGCGATTCGAATCTCCCTCCTGAAATCTGTTTCCTGCAATTCTGCCTTGCTTTCAAATCCTCTTCGTTGCCTTCCCTCAATATATTTGTGGACGAGAGTGATTATTTATAAGTCTGCAGGTTTGTGAATTGCAGTGCCCCTGAGCTCCATGTTTCAACTCGCTTTCTTGTGAGTTGTCCGCAAAAGCGCAGGATTGCTTCAGGCCCTATTCTGGTCCCGGGCGGCAGGCTGAGCCTGTGGTTAATTCTTCTTCCTGATGGGAAAATAGAGTGACCTGTGCCTGTCCCAACACCTAGAGCTAGTCTCTCATTGGTTCCCCCTCTTCCCGTTCATCCTCAGGACAAATTGCAACCTGTACGGAACAGGAGGTTAAAGGTGCTGATTCTTCAAAGAGGGAGATTGCTAGTAAAGCGGCTGGAATGGCGAACCCGAGCACAAGGAGATGAGAAATTAGGTGCGTTTTAGAAACGTTTCCCGATCACACGGTGTACCATCTTCTGGGTTTCTCATGCATGTTTTCGATGTAGGAAGATGCCCTTGAACCTGGAGATTTGGGACCCATGGGATGGGTACCAGGCAGTATTACTTTAAAGGGTCTGCGTTTGCTCACCCAACCTCACCAAACCTCTCAGCCCCAAGAGTGTCCACCCTTATGTCTCAATCAGCTGTGGGTCTAGATATGGTCAATCCAGGTGGCATCACAGCCCCTGAACGAATTTTGTAAGAATTTCTCTCTCTTTCACTGTCTTTGTTTCACTGGTTTTTAAAAGTAATTGATTTTTATAATGGGGTTTAGCTGCTTTTCACTGCTGTGTTTATGCCGCTTTACACCCACTTGACTCACTTACAGAGAGATATCAATACATAGGTTTTAAGATTCTTACTAGTCAGATATATTCTTGGGCGGTGAATAGGGGGTGTTGAGTCCAATTCACTGAGCTAGGAGTAGGTCTTGTCTATTACCTATTGGGTTTATGGAACGGTATCTGAGCTAATTTCAAACCCTTGTTTTATGCATCACCCCACCTCACCTTTCCCGTTAAGCAGCCATAGTGTGTTTTCTAAACGTGTGACTCTGTTCTGTTTTGTAATTCAGTTCAAGGGTAGCGGTTTTTACACTCCCTCTATAAGTGATATCTTATGATAAGTGTCTTTTTCTGTGTGACTTATTTCACTTAGAATCGTTGTACCTAAATTCACTCATCATGCTGCTACTAGCCTTATGACGTTGATTTCATGGCTGAGTGATATTCCATTGCACTTAAGGACCACAACTTCTTTATCCATTTTTCTCTTTCCTGGGATATTTAAGGTGTAACGAAGTGGAGGTTCTTGTCAACAGAGCAGCCCTAAACTTTGGGGTGCCTGTGTCTTGCTGATTTTTAGTTTTCCCAATTTATACGCCCATGAGTGGAAGTGCCCTAGGCTCTCTAAGCTGAGTTTTTTAGATGTTTCAGGACACACCGTACACTTCTCCAGAGTGGCTGTTGGCAATTTACATCCTGCCCATCAGCGTAGCAAGGCTCCCGTTTCTCCATGGCCTGTCCTGCATTTCTGGTTTTGACACTTTATTCAGCATGGCCCTTTTGACCGATGGGAAGCGAGACTACTTTGTAGCGCTGATTTGCCTTTCCAGGTTGCTTGGTTGGCCAAGAAGGGCGTATGCGTTTTTTCCTGAATATATTCAGGAAAAAACGCATACGCCCTTTTTGGCCAAGGGCATCATTGTCGAGGTTTTGCCGCTTTTCCTGTGCTTTAAAGGCGATTCGAATCTCCCTCCTGAAATCTGTTTCCTGCAATTCTGCCTTGCTTTCAAATCCTCTTCGTTGCCTTCCCTCAATATATTTGTGGACGAGAGTGATCATTTATAAGACTGCAGGTATGTGAATTGCAGTGCCCCTGAGCTCCATTTTTCAACTCGCTTTCTTGGGAGCTGGCCGCAGAAGCGCAGGATTGCTTCAGGCCCTATTCTGGTCCCGGGCGGCAGGCTGAGCCTGTGGTTAATTCTTCTTCCTGATGGGAAAATAGAGTGACCTGTGCCTGTCCCAACACCTAGAGCTAGTCTCTCATTGGTTCCCCCTCTTCCCGTTCATCCTCAGGAAAAATTGCAACCTGTACGGAACAGGAGGTTAAAGGTGCTGATTCTCCAAGGAGGGAGATTGCTAGTAAAGCGGCTGGAATGGCGAACCCGAGCACAAGGAGATGAGAAATTAGGTGCGTTTTAGAAACGTTTCCCGATCACACGGTGTACCATCTTCTGGGTTTCTCATGCATGTTTTCGATGTAGGAAGATGCCCTTGAACCTGGAGATTTGGGACCCATGGGATGGGTACCAGGCAGTATTACTTTAAAGGGTCTGCGTTTGCTCACCCAACCTCACCAAACCTCTCAGCCCCAAGAGTGTCCACCCTTATGTCTCAATCAGCTGTGGGTCTAGATATGGTCAATCCAGGTGGCATCACAGCCCCTGAACGAATTTTGTAAGAATTTCTCTCTCTTTCACTGTCTTTGTTTCACTGGTTTTTAAAAGTAATTGATTTTTATAATGGGGTTTAGCTGCTTTTCACTGCTGTGTTTATGCCGCTTTACACCCACTTGACTCACTTACAGAGAGATATCAATACATAGGTTTTAAGATTCTTACTAGTCAGATATATTCTTGGGCGGTGAATAGGGGGTGTTGAGTCCAATTCACTGAGCTAGGAGTAGGTCTTGTCTATTACCTATTGGGTTTATGGAACGGTATCTGAGCTAATTTCAAACCCTTGTTTTATGCATCACCCCACCTCACCTTTCCCGTTAAGCAGCCATAGTGTGTTTTCTAAACGTGTGACTCTGTTCTGTTTTGTAATTCAGTTCAAGGGTAGCGGTTTTTACACTCCCTCTATAAGTGATATCTTATGATAAGTGTCTTTTTCTGTGTGACTTATTTCACTTAGAATCATTGTACCTAAATTCACTCATCATGCTGCTACTAGCCTTATGACGTTGATTTCATGGCTGAGTGATATTCCATTGCACTTAAGGACCACAACTTCTTTATCCATTTTTCTCTTTCCTGGGATATTTAAGGTGTAACGAAGTGGAGGTTCTTGTCAACAGAGCAGCCCTAAACTTTGGGGTGCCTGTGTCTTGCTGATTTTTAGTTTTCCCAATTTATACGCCCATGAGTGGAAGTGCCCTAGGCTCTCTAAGCTGAGTTTTTTAGATGTTTCAGGACACACCGTACACTTCTCCAGAGTGGCTGTTGGCAATTTACATCCTGCCCATCAGCGTAGCAAGGCTCCCGTTTCTCCATGGCCTGTCCTGCATTTCTGGTTTTGACACTTTATTCAGCATGGCCCTTTTGACCGATGGGAAGCGAGACTACTTTGTAGCGCTGATTTGCCTTTCCAGGTTGCTTGGTTGGCCAAGAAGGGCGTATGCGTTTTTTCCTGAATATATTCAGGAAAAAACGCATACGCCCTTTTTGGCCAAGGGCATCATTGTCGAGGTTTTGCCGCTTTTCCTGTGCTTTAAAGGCGATTCGAATCTCCCTCCTGAAATCTGTTTCCTGCAATTCTGCCTTGCTTTCAAATCCTCTTCGTTGCCTTCCCTCAATATATTTGTGGACGAGAGTGATCATTTATAAGACTGCAGGTATGTGAATTGCAGTGCCCCTGAGCTCCATTTTTCAACTCGCTTTCTTGGGAGCTGGCCGCAGAAGCGCAGGATTGCTTCAGGCCCTATTCTGGTCCCGGGCGGCAGGCTGAGCCTGTGGTTAATTCTTCTTCCTGATGGGAAAATAGAGTGACCTGTGCCTGTCCCAACACCTAGAGCTAGTCTCTCATTGGTTCCCCCTCTTCCCGTTCATCCTCAGGAAAAATTGCAACCTGTACGGAACAGGAGGTTAAAGGTGCTGATTCTCCAAGGAGGGAGATTGCTAGTAAAGCGGCTGGAATGGCGAACCCGAGCACAAGTAGATGAGAAATGAGGTGCGTTTTAGAAACGTTTCCCGATCACACGGTTTACCATCTTCTGGGTTTCTCATGCATGTTTTCGATGTAGGAAGATGCCCTTGAACCTGGAGATTTGGGACCCATGGGATGGGTACCACGCAGTATTACTTTAAAGGGTCTGCATTTGCTTACCCAACCTCACCAAACCTCTCAGCCCCAAGAGTGTCCACCCTTATGTCTCAATCAGCTGTGGGTCTAGATATGGTCATTCCAGGTGGCATCACAGCCCCTGAACGAATTTTGTAAGAATTTCTCTCTCTTTCACTGTCTTTGTTTCACGGGTTTTTAAAAGTAATTGATTTTTATAATGGGGTTTAGCTTCTTTTCACTGCTGTGTTTATGCCGCTTTACACCCACTTGACTCACTTACAGAGAGATATCAATACATAGGTTTAAAGATTCTTACTAGACAGATATATTCTTGGGCGGTGAATAGGGGGTGTTGAGTCCAATTCACTCAGCTAGGAGTAGGTCTTGTCTATTACCTATTGGGTTTATGGAACGGTATCTGAGCTAATTTGAAACCCTTGTTTTATGCACCACCCCACCTCACCTTTCCCGTTAAGCAGCCATAGTGTGTTTTATAAACGTGTGACTCTGTTCTGTTTTGTAATTCAGTTCAAGGGTTGCGGTTCTTACACTCCATCTATAAGTGATATCTTATGATAAGTGTCTTTTTCTGTGTGACTTATTTCACTTAGAATCGTCGTACCTAAATCCACTCATCATGCTGCTACTAGCCTTATGACGTTGATTTCATGGCTGAGTGATATTCCATTGTACATAAGGACCACAACTTCTTTATCCATTTTTCTCTTTCCTGGGATATTTAAGGTGTAACGAAGTGGAGTTTCTTGTCAACAGAGCAGCCCTAAACTTTGGGGTGCCTGTGTCTTGCTGATTTTTAGTTTTCCCAATTTATACGCCCATGAGTGGAAGTGCCCTATGCTCTCTAAGCTGAGTTTTTTAGATGTTTCAGGACACACCGTACACTTCTCTAGAGTGGCTGTTGGAAATTTACATCCTGCCCATCAGCGTAGCAAGGCTCCCGTTTCTCCATGGCCTGTCCTGCATTTCTGGTTTTGACACTTTATTCAGCATGGCCCTTTTGACCGATGGGAAGCGAGACTTCTTTGTAGCGCTGATTTGCCTTTCCAGGTTGCTTGGTTGGCCAAAAAGGGCGTATGCGTTTTTTCCTGAATATATTCAGGAAAAACGCATACGCCCTTTTTGGCCAAGGGCATCATTGTCGAGGTTTTGCCGCTTTTCCTGTGCTTTAAAGGCGATTCGAATCTCCCTCCTGAAATCTGTTTCCTGCAATTCTGCCTTGCTTTCAAATCCTCTTCGTTGCCTTCCCTCGATATATTTGTGGACGAGAGTTATCATTTATAAGTCGGCAGGTTTGTGAATTTCAGTGCCCCTGAGCTCCATTTTTCAACTCGCTTTCTTGGGAGCTGGCCGCAAAAGCGCAGGATTGCTTCAGGCCCTAATCTTGTCCGGGGCGGCAGGCTGAGCCTGTGGTTAATTCTTCTTCCTCATGGCAAAATAGAGTGACCTGTGCCTGTCGCAACACCTAGAGCTAGTCTCTCATTGGTTCCCCCTCTTCCCGTTCATCCTCAGGACAAATTGCAACCTGTACGGAACAGGAGTTTAAAGGTGCTGATTCTTCAAAGAGTGAGATTGCTAGTAAAGCGGCTGGAATGGCGAACCCGAGCACAAGGAGATGAGAAATGAGGTGCGTTTTAGAAACGTTTCCCGATCACACGGTGTACCATCTTCTGGGTTTCTCATGCATGTTTTCGATGTAGGAAGATGCCCTTGAACCTGGAGATTTGGGACCCATGGGATGGGTACCACGCAGTATTACTTTAAAGGGTCTGCGTTTGCTCACCCAACCTCAACAAACCTCTCAGCCCCAAGAGTGTCCACCCTTATGTCTCAATCAGCTGTGGGTCTAGATATGGTCAATCCAGGTGGCATCACAGCCCCTGAACGAATTTTGTAAGAATTTCTCTCTCTTTCACTGTCTTTGTTTCACGGGTTTTTAAAAGTAATTGATTTTTATAATGGGGTTTAGCTGCTTTTCACTGCTGTGTTTATGCCGCGTTACACCCACTTGACTCACTTACAGAGAGATATCAATACATAGGTTTTAAGATTCTTACTAGTCAGATATATTCTTGGGCGGTGAATAGGGGGTGTTGAGTCCAATTCACTGAGAAAGGAGTAGGTCTTGTCTATTACCTATTGGGTTTATGGAACGGTATCTGAGCTAATTTGAAACCCTTGTTTTATGCATCACCCCACCTCACCTTTCCCGTTAAGCAGCCATAGTGTGTTTTCTAAACGTGTGACTCTGTTCTGTTTTGTAATTCAGTTCAAGGGTAGCGGTTTTTACATTCCCTCTATAAGTGATATCTTATGATAAGTGTCTTTTTCTGTGTGACTTATTTCACTTAGAATCGTCGTACCTAAATTCACTCATCATGCTGCTACTAGCCTTATGACGTTGATTTCATGGCTGAGTGATATTCCATTGTACATAAGGACCACAACTTCTTTATCCATTTTTCTGTTTCCTGGGATATTTAAGGTGTAACGAAGTGGAGTTTCTTGTCAACAGAGCAGCCCTAAACTTTGGGGTGCCTGTGTCTTGCTGATTTTTAGTTTTCCCAATTTATACGCCCATGAGTGGAAGTGCCCTAGGCTCTCTAAGCTGAGTTTTTTAGATGTTTCAGGACACACCGTACACTTCTCCAGAGTGGCTGTTGGCAATTTACATCCTGCCAATCAGCGTAGCAAGGCTCCCGTTTCTCCATGGCCTGTCCTGCATTTCTGGTTTTGACACTTTATTCAGCATGGCCCTTTAGACCGATGGGAAGCGAGACTACTTTGTAGCGCTGATTTGCCTTTCCAGATTGCTTGGTTGGCCAAGAAGGGCGTATGCGTTTTTTCCTGAATATATTCAGGAAAAAACGCATACGCCCTTTTTGGCCAAGGGCATCATTGTCGAGGTTTTTCCGCTTTTCCTGTGCTTTAAAGGCGATTCGAATCTCCCTCCTGAAATCTGTTTCCTGCAATTCTGCCTTGCTTTCAAATCCTCTTCGTTGCCTTCCCTCAATATATTTGTGGACGAGAGTGATTATTTATAAGTCTGCAGGTTTGTGAATTGCAGTGCCCCTGAGCTCCATGTTTCAACTCGCTTTCTTGTGAGTTGTCCGCAAAAGCGCAGGATTGCTTCAGGCCCTATTCTGGTCCCGGGCGGCAGGCTGAGCCTGTGGTTAATTCTTCTTCCTGATGGGAAAATAGAGTGACCTGTGCCTGTCCCAACACCTAGAGCTAGTCTCTCATTGGTTCCCCCTCTTCCCGTTCATCCTCAGGACAAATTGCAACCTGTACGGAACAGGAGGTTAAAGGTGCTGATTCTTCAAAGAGGGAGATTGCTAGTAAAGCGGCTGGAATGGCGAACCCGAGCACAAGGAGATGAGAAATTAGGTGCGTTTTAGAAACGTTTCCCGATCACACGGTGTACCATCTTCTGGGTTTCTCATGCATGTTTTCGATGTAGGAAGATGCCCTTAAACCTGGAGATTTGCGACCCATGGGATGGGTACCAGGCAGTATTACTTTAAAGGGTCTGCGTTTGCTCACCCAACCTCACCAAACCTCTCAGCCCCAAGAGTGTCCACCCTTATGTCTCAATCAGCTGTGGGTCTAGATATGGTCAATCCAGGTGGCATCACAGCCCCTGAACGAATTTTGTAAGAATTTCTCTCTCTTTCACTGTCTTTGTTTCACTGGTTTTTAAAAGTAATTGATTTTTATAATGGGGTTTAGCTGCTTTTCACTGCTGTGTTTATGCCGCTTTACACCCACTTGACTCACTTACAGAGAGATATCAATACATAGGTTTTAAGATTCTTCCTAGTCAGATATATTCTTGGGCGGTGAATAGGGGGTGTTGAGTCCAATTCACTCAGCTAGGAGTAGGTCTTGTCTATTACCCATTGGGTTTATGGAACGGTATCTGAGCTAATTTCAAACCCTTGTTTTATGCATCACCCCACCTCACCTTTCCCGTTAAGCAGCCATAGTGTGTTTTCTAAACGTGTGACTCTGTTCTGTTTTGTAATTCAGTTCAAGGGTAGCGGTTTTTACACTCCCTCTATAAGTGATATCTTATGATAAGTGTCTTTTTCTGTGTGACTTATTTCACTTAGAATCGTTGTACCTAAATTCACTCATCATGCTGCTACTAGCCTTATGACGTTGATTTCATGGCTGAGTGATATTCCATTGCACTTAAGGACCACAACTTCTTTATCCATTTTTCTCTTTCCTGGGATATTTAAGGTGTAACGAAGTGGAGGTTCTTGTCAACAGAGCAGCCCTAAACTTTGGGGTGCCTGTGTCTTGCTGATTTTTAGTTTTCCCAATTTATACGCCCATGAGTGGAAGTGCCCTAGGCTCTCTAAGCTGAGTTTTTTAGATGTTTCAGGACACACCGTACACTTCTCCAGAGTGGCTGTTGGCAATTTACATCCTGCCCATCAGCGTAGCAAGGCTCCCGTTTCTCCATGGCCTGTCCTGCATTTCTGGTTTTGACACTTTATTCAGCATGGCCCTTTTGACCGATGGGAAGCGAGACTACTTTGTAGCGCTGATTTGCCTTTCCAGGTTGCTTGGTTGGCCAAGAAGGGCGTATGCGTTTTTTCCTGAATATATTCAGGAAAAAACGCATACGCCCTTTTTGGCCAAGGGCATCATTGTCGAGGTTTTGCCGCTTTTCCTGTCCTTTAAAGGCGATTCGAATCTCCCTCCTGAAATCTGTTTCCTGCAATTCTGCCTTGCTTTCAAATCCTCTTCGTTGCCTTCCCTCAATATATTTGTGGACGAGAGTGATCATTTATAAGACTGCAGGTATGTGAATTGCAGTGCCCCTGAGCTCCATTTTTCAACTCGCTTTCTTGGGAGCTGGCCGCAGAAGCGCAGGATTGCTTCAGGCCCTATTCTGGTCCCGGGCGGCCGGCTGAGCCTGTGGTTAATTCTTCTTCCTGATGGGAAAATAGAGTGACCTGTGCCTGTCCCAACACCTAGAGCTAGTCTCTCATTGGTTCCCCCTCTTCCCGTTCATCCTCAGGAAAAATTGCAACCTGTACGGAACAGGAGGTTAAAGGTGCTGATTCTCCAAGGAGGGAGATTGCTAGTAAAGCGGCTGGAATGGCGAACCCGAGCACAAGTAGATGAGAAATGAGGTGCGTTTTAGAAACGTTTCCCGATCACACGGTTTACCATCTTCTGGGTTTCTCATGCATGTTTTCGATGTAGGAAGATGCCCTTGAACCTGGAGATTTGGGACCCATGGGATGGGTACCACGCAGTATTACTTTAAAGGGTCTGCATTTGCTTACCCAACCTCACCAAACCTCTCAGCCCCAAGAGTGTCCACCCTTATGTCTCAATCAGCTGTGGGTCTAGATATGGTCATTCCAGGTGGCATCACAGCCCCTGAACGAATTTTGTAAGAATTTCTCTCTCTTTCACTGTCTTTGTTTCACGGGTTTTTAAAAGTAATTGATTTTTATAATGGGGTTTAGCTTCTTTTCACTGCTGTGTTTATGCCGCTTTACACCCACTTGACTCACTTACAGAGAGATATCAATACATAGGTTTAAAGATTCTTACTAGACAGATATATTCTTGGGCGGTGAATAGGGGGTGTTGAGTCCAATTCACTCAGCTAGGAGTAGGTCTTGTCTATTACCTATTGGGTTTATGGAACGGTATCTGAGCTAATTTGAAACCCTTGTTTTATGCACCACCCCACCTCACCTTTCCCGTTAAGCAGCCATAGTGTGTTTTATAAACGTGTGACTCTGTTCTGTTTTGTAATTCAGTTCAAGGGTTGCGGTTCTTACACTCCATCTATAAGTGATATCTTATGATAAGTGTCTTTTTCTGTGTGACTTATTTCACTTAGAATCGTCGTACCTAAATCCACTCATCATGCTGCTACTAGCCTTATGACGTTGATTTCATGGCTGAGTGATATTCCATTGTACATAAGGACCACAACTTCTTTATCCATTTTTCTCTTTCCTGGGATATTTAAGGTGTAACGAAGTGGAGTTTCTTGTCAACAGAGCAGCCCTAAACTTTGGGGTGCCTGTGTCTTGCTGATTTTTAGTTTTCCCAATTTATACGCCCATGAGTGGAAGTGCCCTATGCTCTCTAAGCTGAGTTTTTTAGATGTTTCAGGACACACCGTACACTTCTCTAGAGTGGCTGTTGGAAATTTACATCCTGCCCATCAGCGTAGCAAGGCTCCCGTTTCTCCATGGCCTGTCCTGCATTTCTGGTTTTGACACTTTATTCAGCATGGCCCTTTTGACCGATGGGAAGCGAGACTTCTTTGTAGCGCTGATTTGCCTTTCCAGGTTGCTTGGTTGGCCAAAAAGGGCGTATGCGTTTTTTCCTGAATATATTCAGGAAAAACGCATACGCCCTTTTTGGCCAAGGGCATCATTGTCGAGGTTTTGCCGCTTTTCCTGTGCTTTAAAGGCGATTCGAATCTCCCTCCTGAAATCTGTTTCCTGCAATTCTGCCTTGCTTTCAAATCCTCTTCGTTGCCTTCCCTCGATATATTTGTGGACGAGAGTTATCATTTATAAGTCGGCAGGTTTGTGAATTTCAGTGCCCCTGAGCTCCATTTTTCAACTCGCTTTCTTGGGAGCTGGCCGCAAAAGCGCAGGATTGCTTCAGGCCCTAATCTGGTCCGGGGCGGCAGGCTGAGCCTGTGGTTAATTCTTCTTCCTCATGGCAAAATAGAGTGACCTGTGCCTGTCGCAACACCTAGAGCTAGTCTCTCATTGGTTCCCCCTCTTCCCGTTCATCCTCAGGACAAATTGCAACCTGTACGGAACAGGAGTTTAAAGGTGCTGATTCTTCAAAGAGTGAGATTGCTAGTAAAGCGGCTGGAATGGCGAACCCGAGCACAAGGAGATGAGAAATGAGGTGCGTTTTAGAAACGTTTCCCGATCACACGGTGTACCATCTTCTGGGTTTCTCATGCATGTTTTCGATGTAGGAAGATGCCCTTGAACCTGGAGATTTGGGACCCATGGGATGGGTACCACGCAGTATTACTTTAAAGGGTCTGCGTTTGCTCACCCAACCTCAACAAACCTCTCAGCCCCAAGAGTGTCCACCCTTATGTCTCAATCAGCTGTGGGTCTAGATATGGTCAATCCAGGTGGCATCACAGCCCCTGAACGAATTTTGTAAGAATTTCTCTCTCTTTCACTGTCTTTGTTTCACGGGTTTTTAAAAGTAATTGATTTTTATAATGGGGTTTAGCTGCTTTTCACTGCTGTGTTTATGCCGCGTTACACCCACTTGACTCACTTACAGAGAGATATCAATACATAGGTTTTAAGATTCTTACTAGTCAGATATATTCTTGGGCGGTGAATAGGGGGTGTTGAGTCCAATTCACTGAGAAAGGAGTAGGTCTTGTCTATTACCTATTGGGTTTATGGAACGGTATCTGAGCTAATTTGAAACCCTTGTTTTATGCATCACCCCACCTCACCTTTCCCGTTAAGCAGCCATAGTGTGTTTTCTAAACGTGTGACTCTGTTCTGTTTTGTAATTCAGTTCAAGGGTAGCGGTTTTTACATTCCCTCTATAAGTGATATCTTATGATAAGTGTCTTTTTCTGTGTGACTTATTTCACTTAGAATCGTCGTACCTAAATTCACTCATCATGCTGCTACTAGCCTTATGACGTTGATTTCATGGCTGAGTGATATTCCATTGTACATAAGGACCACAACTTCTTTATCCATTTTTCTGTTTCCTGGGATATTTAAGGTGTAACGAAGTGGAGTTTCTTGTCAACAGAGCAGCCCTAAACTTTGGGGTGCCTGTGTCTTGCTGATTTTTAGTTTTCCCAATTTATACGCCCATGAGTGGAAGTGCCCTAGGCTCTCTAAGCTGAGTTTTTTAGATGTTTCAGGACACACCGTACACTTCTCCAGAGTGGCTGTTGGCAATTTACATCCTGCCAATCAGCGTAGCAAGGCTCCCGTTTCTCCATGGCCTGTCCTGCATTTCTGGTTTTGACACTTTATTCAGCATGGCCCTTTAGACCGATGGGAAGCGAGACTACTTTGTAGCGCTGATTTGCCTTTCCAGATTGCTTGGTTGGCCAAGAAGGGCGTATGCGTTTTTTCCTGAATATATTCAGGAAAAAACGCATACGCCCTTTTTGGCCAAGGGCATCATTGTCGAGGTTTTTCCGCTTTTCCTGTGCTTTAAAGGCGATTCGAATCTCCCTCCTGAAATCTGTTTCCTGCAATTCTGCCTTGCTTTCAAATCCTCTTCGTTGCCTTCCCTCAATATATTTGTGGACGAGAGTGATTATTTATAAGTCTGCAGGTTTGTGAATTGCAGTGCCCCTGAGCTCCATGTTTCAACTCGCTTTCTTGTGAGTTGTCCGCAAAAGCGCAGGATTGCTTCAGGCCCTATTCTGGTCCCGGGCGGCAGGCTGAGCCTGTGGTTAATTCTTCTTCCTGATGGGAAAATAGAGTGACCTGTGCCTGTCCCAACACCTAGAGCTAGTCTCTCATTGGTTCCCCCTCTTCCCGTTCATCCTCAGGACAAATTGCAACCTGTACGGAACAGGAGGTTAAAGGTGCTGATTCTTCAAAGAGGGAGATTGCTAGTAAAGCGGCTGGAATGGCGAACCCGAGCACAAGGAGATGAGAAATTAGGTGCGTTTTAGAAACGTTTCCCGATCACACGGTGTACCATCTTCTGGGTTTCTCATGCATGTTTTCGATGTAGGAAGATGCCCTTAAACCTGGAGATTTGCGACCCATGGGATGGGTACCAGGCAGTATTACTTTAAAGGGTCTGCGTTTGCTCACCCAACCTCACCAAACCTCTCAGCCCCAAGAGTGTCCACCCTTATGTCTCAATCAGCTGTGGGTCTAGATATGGTCAATCCAGGTGGCATCACAGCCCCTGAACGAATTTTGTAAGAATTTCTCTCTCTTTCACTGTCTTTGTTTCACTGGTTTTTAAAAGTAATTGATTTTTATAATGGGGTTTAGCTGCTTTTCACTGCTGTGTTTATGCCGCTTTACACCCACTTGACTCACTTACAGAGAGATATCAATACATAGGTTTTAAGATTCTTCCTAGTCAGATATATTCTTGGGCGGTGAATAGGGGGTGTTGAGTCCAATTCACTCAGCTAGGAGTAGGTCTTGTCTATTACCCATTGGGTTTATGGAACGGTATCTGAGCTAATTTCAAACCCTTGTTTTATGCATCACCCCACCTCACCTTTCCCGTTAAGCAGCCATAGTGTGTTTTCTAAACGTGTGACTCTGTTCTGTTTTGTAATTCAGTTCAAGGGTAGCGGTTTTTACACTCCCTCTATAAGTGATATCTTATGATAAGTGTCTTTTTCTGTGTGACTTATTTCACTTAGAATCGTTGTACCTAAATTCACTCATCATGCTGCTACTAGCCTTATGACGTTGATTTCATGGCTGAGTGATATTCCATTGCACTTAAGGACCACAACTTCTTTATCCATTTTTCTCTTTCCTGGGATATTTAAGGTGTAACGAAGTGGAGGTTCTTGTCAACAGAGCAGCCCTAAACTTTGGGGTGCCTGTGTCTTGCTGATTTTTAGTTTTCCCAATTTATACGCCCATGAGTGGAAGTGCCCTAGGCTCTCTAAGCTGAGTTTTTTAGATGTTTCAGGACACACCGTACACTTCTCCAGAGTGGCTGTTGGCAATTTACATCCTGCCCATCAGCGTAGCAAGGCTCCCGTTTCTCCATGGCCTGTCCTGCATTTCTGGTTTTGACACTTTATTCAGCATGGCCCTTTTGACCGATGGGAAGCGAGACTACTTTGTAGCGCTGATTTGCCTTTCCAGGTTGCTTGGTTGGCCAAGAAGGGCGTATGCGTTTTTTCCTGAATATATTCAGGAAAAAACGCATACGCCCTTTTTGGCCAAGGGCATCATTGTCGAGGTTTTGCCGCTTTTCCTGTCCTTTAAAGGCGATTCGAATCTCCCTCCTGAAATCTGTTTCCTGCAATTCTGCCTTGCTTTCAAATCCTCTTCGTTGCCTTCCCTCAATATATTTGTGGACGAGAGTGATCATTTATAAGACTGCAGGTATGTGAATTGCAGTGCCCCTGAGCTCCATTTTTCAACTCGCTTTCTTGGGAGCTGGCCGCAGAAGCGCAGGATTGCTTCAGGCCCTATTCTGGTCCCGGGCGGCCGGCTGAGCCTGTGGTTAATTCTTCTTCCTGATGGGAAAATAGAGTGACCTGTGCCTGTCCCAACACCTAGAGCTAGTCTCTCATTGGTTCCCCCTCTTCCCGTTCATCCTCAGGAAAAATTGCAACCTGTACGGAACAGGAGGTTAAAGGTGCTGATTCTCCAAGGAGGGAGATTGCTAGTAAAGCGGCTGGAATGGCGAACCCGAGCACAAGTAGATGAGAAATGAGGTGCGTTTTAGAAACGTTTCCCGATCACACGGTTTACCATCTTCTGGGTTTCTCATGCATGTTTTCGATGTAGGAAGATGCCCTTGAACCTGGAGATTTGGGACCCATGGGATGGGTACCACGCAGTATTACTTTAAAGGGTCTGCATTTGCTTACCCAACCTCACCAAACCTCTCAGCCCCAAGAGTGTCCACCCTTATGTCTCAATCAGCTGTGGGTCTAGATATGGTCATTCCAGGTGGCATCACAGCCCCTGAACGAATTTTGTAAGAATTTCTCTCTCTTTCACTGTCTTTGTTTCACGGGTTTTTAAAAGTAATTGATTTTTATAATGGGGTTTAGCTTCTTTTCACTGCTGTGTTTATGCCGCTTTACACCCACTTGACTCACTTACAGAGAGATATCAATACATAGGTTTAAAGATTCTTACTAGACAGATATATTCTTGGGCGGTGAATAGGGGGTGTTGAGTCCAATTCACTCAGCTAGGAGTAGGTCTTGTCTATTACCTATTGGGTTTATGGAACGGTATCTGAGCTAATTTGAAACCCTTGTTTTATGCACCACCCCACCTCACCTTTCCCGTTAAGCAGCCATAGTGTGTTTTATAAACGTGTGACTCTGTTCTGTTTTGTAATTCAGTTCAAGGGTTGCGGTTCTTACACTCCATCTATAAGTGATATCTTATGATAAGTGTCTTTTTCTGTGTGACTTATTTCACTTAGAATCGTCGTACCTAAATCCACTCATCATGCTGCTACTAGCCTTATGACGTTGATTTCATGGCTGAGTGATATTCCATTGTACATAAGGACCACAACTTCTTTATCCATTTTTCTCTTTCCTGGGATATTTAAGGTGTAACGAAGTGGAGGTTCTTGTCAACAGAGCAGCCCTAAACTTTGGGGTGCCTGTGTCTTGCTGATTTTTAGTTTTCCCAATTTATACGCCCATGAGTGGAAGTGCCCTAGGCTCTCTAAGCTGAGTTTTTTAGATGTTTCAGGACACACCGTACACTTCTCTAGAGTGGCTGTTGGCAATTTACATCCTGCCCATCAGCGTAGCAAGGCTCCCGTTTCTCCATGGCCTGTCCTGCATTTCTGGTTTTGACACTTTATTCAGCATGGCCCTTTTGACCGATGGGAAGCGAGACTTCTTTGTAGCGCTGATTTGCCTTTCCAGGTTGCTTGGTTGGCCAAAAAGGGCGTATGCGTTTTTTCCTGAATATATTCAGGAAAAACGCATACGCCCTTTTTGGCCAAGGGCATCATTGTCGAGGTTTTGCCGCTTTTCCTGTGCTTTAAAGGCGATTCGAATCTCCCTCCTGAAATCTGTTTCCTGCAATTCTGCCTTGCTTTCAAATCCTCTTCGTTGCCTTCCCTCGATATATTTGTGGACGAGAGTTATCATTTATAAGTCGGCAGGTTTGTGAATTTCAGTGCCCCTGAGCTCCATTTTTCAACTCGCTTTCTTGGGAGCTGGCCGCAAAAGCGCAGGATTGCTTCAGGCCCTAATCTGGTCCGGGGCGGCAGGCTGAGCCTGTGGTTAATTCTTCTTCCTCATGGCAAAATAGAGTGACCTGTGCCTGTCGCAACACCTAGAGCTAGTCTCTCATTGGTTCCCCCTCTTCCCGTTCATCCTCAGGACAAATTGCAACCTGTACGGAACAGGAGTTTAAAGGTGCTGATTCTTCAAAGAGTGAGATTGCTAGTAAAGCGGCTGGAATGGCGAACCCGAGCACAAGGAGATGAGAAATGAGGTGCGTTTTAGAAACGTTTCCCGATCACACGGTGTACCATCTTCTGGGTTTCTCATGCATGTTTTCGATGTAGGAAGATGCCCTTGAACCTGGAGATTTGGGACCCATGGGATGGGTACCACGCAGTATTACTTTAAAGGGTCTGCGTTTGCTCACCCAACCTCAACAAACCTCTCAGCCCCAAGAGTGTCCACCCTTATGTCTCAATCAGCTGTGGGTCTAGATATGGTCAATCCAGGTGGCATCACAGCCCCTGAACGAATTTTGTAAGAATTTCTCTCTCTTTCACTGTCTTTGTTTCACGGGTTTTTAAAAGTAATTGATTTTTATAATGGGGTTTAGCTGCTTTTCACTGCTGTGTTTATGCCGCGTTACACCCACTTGACTCACTTACAGAGAGATATCAATAGATAGGTTTTAAGATTCTTACTAGTCAGATATATTCTTGGGCGGTGAATAGGGGGTGTTGAGTCCAATTCACTGAGAAAGGAGTAGGTCTTGTCTATTACCTATTGGGTTTATGGAACGGTATCTGAGCTAATTTGAAACCCTTGTTTTATGCATCACCCCACCTCACCTTTCCCGTTAAGCAGCCATAGTGTGTTTTCTAAACGTGTGACTCTGTTCTGTTTTGTAATTCAGTTCAAGGGTAGCGGTTTTTACACTCCCTCTATAAGTGATATCTTATGATAAGTGTCTTTTTCTGTGTGACTTATTTCACTTAGAATCGTCGTACCTAAATTCACTCATCATGCTGCTACTAGCCTTATGACGTTGATTTCATGGCTGAGTGATATTCCATTGTACATAAGGACCACAACTTCTTTATCCATTTTTCTGTTTCCTGGGATATTTAAGGTGTAACGAAGTGGAGTTTCTTGTCAACAGAGCAGCCCTAAACTTTGGGGTGCCTGTGTCTTGCTGATTTTTAGTTTTCCCAATTTATACGCCCATGAGTGGAAGTGCCCTAGGCTCTCTAAGTTGAGTTTTTTAGATGTTTCAGGACACACCGTACACTTCTCCAGAGTGGCTGTTGGCAATTTACATCCTGCCCATCAGCGTAGCAAGGCTCCCGTTTCTCCATGGCCTGTCCTGCATTTCTGGTTTTGACACTTTATTCAGCATGGCCCTTTTGACCGATGGGAAGCGAGACTACTTTGTAGCGCTGATTTGCCTTTCCAGGTTGCTTGGTTGGCCAAGAAGGGCGTATGCGTTTTTTCCTGAATATATTCAGGAAAAAACGCATACGCCCTTTTTGGCCAAGGGCATCATTGTCGAGGTTTTGCCGCTTTTCCTGTCCTTTAAAGGCGATTCGAATCTCCCTCCTGAAATCTGTTTCCTGCAATTCTGCCTTGCTTTCAAATCCTCTTCGTTGCCTTCCCTCAATATATTTGTGGACGAGAGTGATCATTTATAAGACTGCAGGTATGTGAATTGCAGTGCCCCTGAGCTCCATTTTTCAACTCGCTTTCTTGGGAGCTGGCCGCAGAAGCGCAGGATTGCTTCAGGCCCTATTCTGGTCCCGGGCGGCAGGCTGAGCCTGTGGTTAATTCTTCTTCCTGATGGGAAAATAGAGTGACCTGTGCCTGTCCCAACACCTAGAGCTAGTCTCTCATTGGTTCCCCCTCTTCCCGTTCATCCTCAGGAAAAATTGCAACCTGTACGGAACAGGAGGTTAAAGGTGCTGATTCTTCAAAGAGGGAGATTGCTAGTAAAGCGGCTGGAATGGCGAACCCGAGCACAAGGAGATGAGAAATGAGGTGCGTTTCAGAAACCTTTCGCGATCACACGGTGTACCATCTTCTGGGTTTCTCATGCATGTTTTCGATGTAGGAAGATGCCCTTGAACTTGGACATTTGGGACCCATGGGATGGGTACCACGCAGTATTACTTTAAAGGGTCTGCTTTTGCTCACCCAACCTCACCAAACCTCTCAGCCCCAAGAGTGTCCACCCTTATGTCTCAATCAGCTGTGGGTCTAGATATGGTCAATCCAGGTGGCATCACAGCCCCTGAACGAATTTTGTAAGAATTTCTCTCTCCTTCACTGTCTTTGTTTCACGGGTTTTTAAAAGTAATTGATTTTTATAATGGGGTTTAGCTGCTTTCACTGCTGTGTTTATGCCGCTTTACACCCACTTGACTCACTTACAGAGAGATATCAATACATAGGTTTTAAGATTCTTACTAGTCAGATATATTCTTGGGCGGTGAATAGGGGGTGTTGAGTCCAATTCACTGAGCAAGGAGTAGGTCTTGTCTATTACCTATTGGGTTTATGGAACGGTATCTGAGCTAATTTGAAACCCTTGTTTTATGCACCACCCCACCTCACCTTTCCCGTTAAGCAGCCATAGTGTGTTTTATAAACGTGTGACTCTGTTCTGTTTTGTAATTCAGTTCAAGGGTTGCGGTTCTTACACTCCATCTATAAGTGATATCTTATGATAAGTGTCTTTTTCTGTGTGACTTATTTCACTTAGAATCGTCGTACCTAAATCCACTCATCATGCTGCTACTAGCCTTATGACGTTGATTTCATGGCTGAGTGATATTCCATTGTACATAAGGACCACAACTTCTTTATCCATTTTTCTCTTTCCTGGGATATTTAAGGTGTAACGAAGTGGAGGTTCTTGTCAACAGAGCAGCCCTAAACTTTGGGGTGCCTGTGTCTTGCTGATTTTTAGTTTTCCCAATTTATACGCCCATGAGTGGAAGTGCCCTATGCTCTCTAAGCTGAGTTTTTTAGATGTTTCAGGACACACCGTACACTTCTCTAGAGTGGCTGTTGGAAATTTACATCCTGCCCATCAGCGTAGCAAGGCTCCCGTTTCTCCATGGCCTGTCCTGCATTTCTGGTTTTGACACTTTATTCAGCATGGCCCTTTTGACCGATGGGAAGCGAGACTTCTTTGTAGCGCTGATTTGCCTTTCCAGGTTGCTTGGTTGGCCAAAAAGGGCGTATGCGTTTTTTCCTGAATATATTCAGGAAAAACGCATACGCCCTTTTTGGCCAAGGGCATCATTGTCGAGGTTTTGCCGCTTTTCCTGTGCTTTAAAGGCGATTCGAATCTCCCTCCTGAAATCTGTTTCCTGCAATTCTGCCTTGCTTTCAAATCCTCTTCGTTGCCTTCCCTCGATATATTTGTGGACGAGAGTTATCATTTATAAGTCGGCAGGTTTGTGAATTTCAGTGCCCCTGAGCTCCATTTTTCAACTCGCTTTCTTGGGAGCTGGCCGCAAAAGCGCAGGATTGCTTCAGGCCCTAATCTGGTCCGGGGCGGCAGGCTGAGCCTGTGGTTAATTCTTCTTCCTCATGGCAAAATAGAGTGACCTGTGCCTGTCGCAACACCTAGAGCTAGTCTCTCATTGGTTCCCCCTCTTCCCGTTCATCCTCAGGACAAATTGCAACCTGTACGGAACAGGAGTTTAAAGGTGCTGATTCTTCAAAGAGTGAGATTGCTAGTAAAGCGGCTGGAATGGCGAACCCGAGCACAAGGAGATGAGAAATGAGGTGCGTTTTAGAAACGTTTCCCGATCACACGGTGTACCATCTTCTGGGTTTCTCATGCATGTTTTCGATGTAGGAAGATGCCCTTGAACCTGGAGATTTGGGACCCATGGGATGGGTACCACGCAGTATTACTTTAAAGGGTCTGCGTTTGCTCACCCAACCTCAACAAACCTCTCAGCCCCAAGAGTGTCCACCCTTATGTCTCAATCAGCTGTGGGTCTAGATATGGTCAATCCAGGTGGCATCACAGCCCCTGAACGAATTTTGTAAGAATTTCTCTCTCTTTCACTGTCTTTGTTTCACGGGTTTTTAAAAGTAATTGATTTTTATAATGGGGTTTAGCTGCTTTTCACTGCTGTGTTTATGCCGCGTTACACCCACTTGACTCACTTACAGAGAGATATCAATACATAGGTTTTAAGATTCTTACTAGTCAGATATATTCTTGGGCGGTGAATAGGGGGTGTTGAGTCCAATTCACTGAGAAAGGAGTAGGTCTTGTCTATTACCTATTGGGTTTATGGAACGGTATCTGAGCTAATTTGAAACCCTTGTTTTATGCATCACCCCACCTCACCTTTCCCGTTAAGCAGCCATAGTGTGTTTTCTAAACGTGTGACTCTGTTCTGTTTTGTAATTCAGTTCAAGGGTAGCGGTTTTTACATTCCCTCTATAAGTGATATCTTATGATAAGTGTCTTTTTCTGTGTGACTTATTTCACTTAGAATCGTCGTACCTAAATTCACTCATCATGCTGCTACTAGCCTTATGACGTTGATTTCATGGCTGAGTGATATTCCATTGTACATAAGGACCACAACTTCTTTATCCATTTTTCTGTTTCCTGGGATATTTAAGGTGTAACGAAGTGGAGTTTCTTGTCAACAGAGCAGCCCTAAACTTTGGGGTGCCTGTGTCTTGCTGATTTTTAGTTTTCCCAATTTATACGCCCATGAGTGGAAGTGCCCTAGGCTCTCTAAGCTGAGTTTTTTAGATGTTTCAGGACACACCGTACACTTCTCCAGAGTGGCTGTTGGCAATTTACATCCTGCCAATCAGCGTAGCAAGGCTCCCGTTTCTCCATGGCCTGTCCTGCATTTCTGGTTTTGACACTTTATTCAGCATGGCCCTTTAGACCGATGGGAAGCGAGACTACTTTGTAGCGCTGATTTGCCTTTCCAGATTGCTTGGTTGGCCAAGAAGGGCGTATGCGTTTTTTCCTGAATATATTCAGGAAAAAACGCATACGCCCTTTTTGGCCAAGGGCATCATTGTCGAGGTTTTTCCGCTTTTCCTGTGCTTTAAAGGCGATTCGAATCTCCCTCCTGAAATCTGTTTCCTGCAATTCTGCCTTGCTTTCAAATCCTCTTCGTTGCCTTCCCTCAATATATTTGTGGACGAGAGTGATTATTTATAAGTCTGCAGGTTTGTGAATTGCAGTGCCCCTGAGCTCCATGTTTCAACTCGCTTTCTTGTGAGTTGTCCGCAAAAGCGCAGGATTGCTTCAGGCCCTATTCTGGTCCCGGGCGGCAGGCTGAGCCTGTGGTTAATTCTTCTTCCTGATGGGAAAATAGAGTGACCTGTGCCTGTCCCAACACCTAGAGCTAGTCTCTCATTGGTTCCCCCTCTTCCCGTTCATCCTCAGGACAAATTGCAACCTGTACGGAACAGGAGGTTAAAGGTGCTGATTCTTCAAAGAGGGAGATTGCTAGTAAAGCGGCTGGAATGGCGAACCCGAGCACAAGGAGATGAGAAATTAGGTGCGTTTTAGAAACGTTTCCCGATCACACGGTGTACCATCTTCTGGGTTTCTCATGCATGTTTTCGATGTAGGAAGATGCCCTTGAACCTGGAGATTTGCGACCCATGGGATGGGTACCAGGCAGTATTACTTTAAAGGGTCTGCGTTTGCTCACCCAACCTCACCAAACCTCTCAGCCCCAAGAGTGTCCACCCTTATGTCTCAATCAGCTGTGGGTCTAGATATGGTCAATCCAGGTGGCATCACAGCCCCTGAACGAATTTTGTAAGAATTTCTCTCTCTTTCACTGTCTTTGTTTCACTGGTTTTTAAAAGTAATTGATTTTTATAATGGGGTTTAGCTGCTTTTCACTGCTGTGTTTATGCCGCTTTACACCCACTTGACTCACTTACAGAGAGATATCAATACATAGGTTTTAAGATTCTTACTAGTCAGATATATTCTTGGGCGGTGAATAGGGGGTGTTGAGTCCAATTCACTCAGCTAGGAGTAGGTCTTGTCTATTACCCATTGGGTTTATGGAACGGTATCTGAGCTAATTTCAAACCCTTGTTTTATGCATCACCCCACCTCACCTTTCCCGTTAAGCAGCCATAGTGTGTTTTCTAAACGTGTGACTCTGTTCTGTTTTGTAATTCAGTTCAAGGGTAGCGGTTTTTACACTCCCTCTATAAGTGATATCTTATGATAAGTGTCTTTTTCTGTGTGACTTATTTCACTTAGAATCGTTGTACCTAAATTCACTCATCATGCTGCTACTAGCCTTATGACGTTGATTTCATGGCTGAGTGATATTCCATTGCACTTAAGGACCACAACTTCTTTATCCATTTTTCTCTTTCCTGGGATATTTAAGGTGTAACGAAGTGGAGGTTCTTGTCAACAGAGCAGCCCTAAACTTTGGGGTGCCTGTGTCTTGCTGATTTTTAGTTTTCCCAATTTATACGCCCATGAGTGGAAGTGCCCTAGGCTCTCTAAGCTGAGTTTTTTAGATGTTTCAGGACACACCGTACACTTCTCCAGAGTGGCTGTTGGCAATTTACATCCTGCCCATCAGCGTAGCAAGGCTCCCGTTTCTCCATGGCCTGTCCTGCATTTCTGGTTTTGACACTTTATTCAGCATGGCCCTTTTGACCGATGGGAAGCGAGACTACTTTGTAGCGCTGATTTGCCTTTCCAGGTTGCTTGGTTGGCCAAGAAGGGCGTATGCGTTTTTTCCTGAATATATTCAGGAAAAAACGCATACGCCCTTTTTGGCCAAGGGCATCATTGTCGAGGTTTTGCCGCTTTTCCTGTCCTTTAAAGGCGATTCGAATCTCCCTCCTGAAATCTGTTTCCTGCAATTCTGCCTTGCTTTCAAATCCTCTTCGTTGCCTTCCCTCAATATATTTGTGGACGAGAGTGATCATTTATAAGACTGCAGGTATGTGAATTGCAGTGCCCCTGAGCTCCATTTTTCAACTCGCTTTCTTGGGAGCTGGCCGCAGAAGCGCAGGATTGCTTCAGGCCCTATTCTGGTCCCGGGCGGCCGGCTGAGCCTGTGGTTAATTCTTCTTCCTGATGGGAAAATAGAGTGACCTGTGCCTGTCCCAACACCTAGAGCTAGTCTCTCATTGGTTCCCCCTCTTCCCGTTCATCCTCAGGAAAAATTGCAACCTGTACGGAACAGGAGGTTAAAGGTGCTGATTCTCCAAGGAGGGAGATTGCTAGTAAAGCGGCTGGAATGGCGAACCCGAGCACAAGTAGATGAGAAATGAGGTGCGTTTTAGAAACGTTTCCCGATCACACGGTTTACCATCTTCTGGGTTTCTCATGCATGTTTTCGATGTAGGAAGATGCCCTTGAACCTGGAGATTTGGGACCCATGGGATGGGTACCACGCAGTATTACTTTAAAGGGTCTGCATTTGCTTACCCAACCTCACCAAACCTCTCAGCCCCAAGAGTGTCCACCCTTATGTCTCAATCAGCTGTGGGTCTAGATATGGTCATTCCAGGTGGCATCACAGCCCCTGAACGAATTTTGTAAGAATTTCTCTCTCTTTCACTGTCTTTGTTTCACGGGTTTTTAAAAGTAATTGATTTTTATAATGGGGTTTAGCTTCTTTTCACTGCTGTGTTTATGCCGCTTTACACCCACTTGACTCACTTACAGAGAGATATCAATACATAGGTTTAAAGATTCTTACTAGACAGATATATTCTTGGGCGGTGAATAGGGGGTGTTGAGTCCAATTCACTCAGCTAGGAGTAGGTCTTGTCTATTACCTATTGGGTTTATGGAACGGTATCTGAGCTAATTTGAAACCCTTGTTTTATGCACCACCCCACCTCACCTTTCCCGTTAAGCAGCCATAGTGTGTTTTATAAACGTGTGACTCTGTTCTGTTTTGTAATTCAGTTCAAGGGTTGCGGTTCTTACACTCCATCTATAAGTGATATCTTATGATAAGTGTCTTTTTCTGTGTGACTTATTTCACTTAGAATCGTCGTACCTAAATTCACTCATCATGCTGCTACTAGCCTTATGACGTTGATTTCATGGCTGAGTGATATTCCATTGTACATAAGGACCACAACTTCTTTATCCATTTTTCTCTTTCCTGGGATATTTAAGGTGTAACGAAGTGGAGGTTCTTGTCAACAGAGCAGCCCTAAACTTTGGGGTGCCTGTGTCTTGCTGATTTTTAGTTTTCCCAATTTATACGCCCATGAGTGGAAGTGCCCTAGGCTCTCTAAGCTGAGTTTTTTAGATGTTTCAGGACACACCGTACACTTCTCTAGAGTGGCTGTTGGCAATTTACATCCTGCCCATCAGCGTAGCAAGGCTCCCGTTTCTCCATGGCCTGTCCTGCATTTCTGGTTTTGACACTTTATTCAGCATGGCCCTTTTGACCGATGGGAAGCGAGACTTCTTTGTAGCGCTGATTTGCCTTTCCAGGTTGCTTGGTTGGCCAAAAAGGGCGTATGCGTTTTTTCCTGAATATATTCAGGAAAAACGCATACGCCCTTTTTGGCCAAGGGCATCATTGTCGAGGTTTTGCCGCTTTTCCTGTGCTTTAAAGGCGATTCGAATCTCCCTCCTGAAATCTGTTTCCTGCAATTCTGCCTTGCTTTCAAATCCTCTTCGTTGCCTTCCCTCGATATATTTGTGGACGAGAGTTATCATTTATAAGTCGGCAGGTTTGTGAATTTCAGTGCCCCTGAGCTCCATTTTTCAACTCGCTTTCTTGGGAGCTGGCCGCAAAAGCGCAGGATTGCTTCAGGCCCTAATCTGGTCCGGGGCGGCAGGCTGAGCCTGTGGTTAATTCTTCTTCCTCACGGCAAAATAGAGTGACCTGTGCCTGTCGCAACACCTAGAGCTAGTCTCTCATTGGTTCCCCCTCTTCCCGTTCATCCTCAGGACAAATTGCAACCTGTACGGAACAGGAGTTTAAAGGTGCTGATTCTTCAAAGAGTGAGATTGCTAGTAAAGCGGCTGGAATGGCGAACCCGAGCACAAGGAGATGAGAAATGAGGTGCGTTTTAGAAACGTTTCCCGATCACACGGTGTACCATCTTCTGGGTTTCTCATGCATGTTTTCGATGTAGGAAGATGCCCTTGAACCTGGAGATTTGGGACCCATGGGATGGGTACCACGCAGTATTACTTTAAAGGGTCTGCGTTTGCTCACCCAACCTCAACAAACCTCTCAGCCCCAAGAGTGTCCACCCTTATGTCTCAATCAGCTGTGGGTCTAGATATGGTCAATCCAGGTGGCATCACAGCCCCTGAACGAATTTTGTAAGAATTTCTCTCTCTTTCACTGTCTTTGTTTCACGGGTTTTTAAAAGTAATTGATTTTTATAATGGGGTTTAGCTGCTTTTCACTGCTGTGTTTATGCCGCGTTACACCCACTTGACTCACTTACAGAGAGATATCAATAGATAGGTTTTAAGATTCTTACTAGTCAGATATATTCTTGGGCGGTGAATAGGGGGTGTTGAGTCCAATTCACTGAGAAAGGAGTAGGTCTTGTCTATTACCTATTGGGTTTATGGAACGGTATCTGAGCTAATTTGAAACCCTTGTTTTATGCATCACCCCACCTCACCTTTCCCGTTAAGCAGCCATAGTGTGTTTTCTAAACGTGTGACTCTGTTCTGTTTTGTAATTCAGTTCAAGGGTAGCGGTTTTTACACTCCCTCTATAAGTGATATCTTATGATAAGTGTCTTTTTCTGTGTGACTTATTTCACTTAGAATCGTCGTACCTAAATTCACTCATCATGCTGCTACTAGCCTTATGACGTTGATTTCATGGCTGAGTGATATTCCATTGTACATAAGGACCACAACTTCTTTATCCATTTTTCTGTTTCCTGGGATATTTAAGGTGTAACGAAGTGGAGTTTCTTGTCAACAGAGCAGCCCTAAACTTTGGGGTGCCTGTGTCTTGCTGATTTTTAGTTTTCCCAATTTATACGCCCATGAGTGGAAGTGCCCTAGGCTCTCTAAGTTGAGTTTTTTAGATGTTTCAGGACACACCGTACACTTCTCCAGAGTGGCTGTTGGCAATTTACATCCTGCCCATCAGCGTAGCAAGGCTCCCGTTTCTCCATGGCCTGTCCTGCATTTCTGGTTTTGACACTTTATTCAGCATGGCCCTTTTGACCGATGGGAAGCGAGACTACTTTGTAGCGCTGATTTGCCTTTCCAGGTTGCTTGGTTGGCCAAGAAGGGCGTATGCGTTTTTTCCTGAATATATTCAGGAAAAAACGCATACGCCCTTTTTGGCCAAGGGCATCATTGTCGAGGTTTTGCCGCTTTTCCTGTCCTTTAAAGGCGATTCGAATCTCCCTCCTGAAATCTGTTTCCTGCAATTCTGCCTTGCTTTCAAATCCTCTTCGTTGCCTTCCCTCAATATATTTGTGGACGAGAGTGATCATTTATAAGACTGCAGGTATGTGAATTGCAGTGCCCCTGAGCTCCATTTTTCAACTCGCTTTCTTGGGAGCTGGCCGCAGAAGCGCAGGATTGCTTCAGGCCCTATTCTGGTCCCGGGCGGCAGGCTGAGCCTGTGGTTAATTCTTCTTCCTGATGGGAAAATAGAGTGACCTGTGCCTGTCCCAACACCTAGAGCTAGTCTCTCATTGGTTCCCCCTCTTCCCGTTCATCCTCAGGAAAAATTGCAACCTGTACGGAACAGGAGGTTAAAGGTGCTGATTCTTCAAAGAGGGAGATTGCTAGTAAAGCGGCTGGAATGGCGAACCCGAGCACAAGGAGATGAGAAATGAGGTGCGTTTCAGAAACCTTTCGCGATCACACGGTGTACCATCTTCTGGGTTTCTCATGCATGTTTTCGATGTAGGAAGATGCCCTTGAACCTGGACATTTGGGACCCATGGGATGGGTACCACGCAGTATTACTTTAAAGGGTCTGCTTTTGCTCACCCAACCTCACCAAACCTCTCAGCCCCAAGAGTGTCCACCCTTATGTCTCAATCAGCTGTGGGTCTAGATATGGTCAATCCAGGTGGCATCACAGCCCCTGAACGAATTTTGTAAGAATTTCTCTCTCCTTCACTGTCTTTGTTTCACGGGTTTTTAAAAGTAATTGATTTTTATAATGGGGTTTAGCTGCTTTCACTGCTGTGTTTATGCCGCTTTACACCCACTTGACTCACTTACAGAGAGATATCAATACATAGGTTTTAAGATTCTTACTAGTCAGATATATTCTTGGGCGGTGAATAGGGGGTGTTGAGTCCAATTCACTGAGCAAGGAGTAGGTCTTGTCTATTACCTATTGGGTTTATGGAACGGTATCTGAGCTAATTTGAAACCCTTGTTTTATGCACCACCCCACCTCACCTTTCCCGTTAAGCAGCCATAGTGTGTTTTCTAAACGTGTGACTCTGTTCTGTTTTGCAATTCAGTTCAAGGGTAGCGGTTTTTACAGTCCCTCTATAAGTGATATCTTATGATAAGTGTCTTTTTCTGTGTGACTTATTTCACTTAGAATCGTTGTACCTAAATTCACTCATCATGCTGCTACTAGCCTTATGACGTTGATTACATGGCTGAGTGATATTCCATTGCACCTAAGGACCACAACTTTTTTATCCATTTTTCTCTTTCCTGGGATATTTAAGGTGTAACGAAGTGGAGGTTCTTGTCAACAGAGCAGCCCTAAACTTTGGGGTGCCTGTGTCTTGCTGATTTTTAGTTTTCCCAATTTATACGCCCATGAGTGGAAGTGCCCTAGGCTCTCTAAGCTGAGTTTTTTAGATGTTTCAGGACACACCGTACACTTCTCCAGAGTGGCTGTTGGCAATTTGCATCCTGCCCATCAGCGTAGCAAGGCTCCCGTTTCTCCATGGCCTGTCCTGCATTTCTGGTTTTGACACTTTATTCAGCATGGCCCTTTTGACCGATGGGAAGCGAGACTACTTTGTAGCGCTGATTTGCCTTTCCAGGTTGCTTGGTTGGCCAAGAAGGGCGTATGCGTTTTTTCCTGAATATATTCAGGAAAAAACGCATACGCCCTTTTTGGCCAAGGGCATCATTGTCGAGGTTTTGCCGCTTTTCCTGTGCTTTAAAGGCGATTCGAATCTCCCTCCTGAAATCTGTTTCCTGCAATTCTGCCTTGCTTTCAAATCCTCTTCGTTGCCTTCCCTCAATATATTTGTGGACGAGAGTGATCATTTATAAGACTGCAGGTATGTGAATTGCAGTGCCCCTGAGCTCCATTTTTCAACTCGCTTTCTTGGGAGCTGGCCGCAGAAGCGCAGGATTGCTTCAGGCCCTATTCTGGTCCCGGGCGGCAGGCTGAGCCTGTGGTTAATTCTTCTTCCTGATGGGAAAATAGAGTGACCTGTGCCTGTCCCAACACCTAGAGCTAGTCTCTCATTGGTTCCCCCTCTTCCCGTTCATCCTCAGGAAAAATTGCAACCTGTACGGAACAGGAGGTTAAAGGTGCTGATTCTTCAAAGAGGGAGATTGCTAGTAAAGCGGCTGGAATGGAGAACCCGAGCACAAGGAGATGAGAAATGAGGTGCGTTTCAGAAACCTTTCGCGATCACACGGTGTACCATCTTCTGGGTTTCTCATGCATGTTTTCGATGTAGGAAGATGCCCTTGAACTTGGACATTTGGGACCCATGGGATGGGTACCACGCAGTATTACTTTAAAGGGTCTGCTTTTGCTCACCCAACCTCACCAAACCTCTCAGCCCCAAGAGTGTCCACCCTTATGTCTCAATCAGCTGTGGGTCTAGATATGGTCAATCCAGGTGGCATCACAGCCCCTGAACGAATTTTGTAAGAATTTCTCTCTCCTTCACTGTCTTTGTTTCACGGGTTTTTAAAAGTAATTGATTTTTATAATGGGGTTTAGCTGCTTTCACTGCTGTGTTTATGCCGCTTTACACCCACTTGACTCACTTACAGAGAGATATCAATACATAGGTTTTAAGATTCTTACTAGTCAGATATATTCTTGGGCGGTGAATAGGGGGTGTTGAGTCCAATTCACTGAGCAAGGAGTAGGTCTTGTCTATTACCTATTGGGTTTATGGAACGGTATCTGAGCTAATTTGAAACCCTTGTTTTATGCACCACCCCACCTCACCTTTCCCGTTAAGCAGCCATAGTGTGTTTTCTAAACGTGTGACTCTGTTCTGTTTTGTAATTCAGTTCAAGGGTAGCGGTTTTTACAGTCCCTCTATAAGTGATATCTTATGATAAGTGTCTTTTTCTGTGTGACTTATTTCACTTAGAATCGTTGTACCTAAATTCACTCATCATGCTGCTACTAGCCTTATGACGTTGATTACATGGCTGAGTGATATTCCATTGTACATAAGGACCACAACTTCTTTATCCATTTTTCTCTTTCCTGGGATATTTAAGGTGTAACGAAGTGGAGGTTCTTGTCAACAGAGCAGCCCTAAACTTTGGGGTGCCTGTGTCTTGCTGATTTTTAGTTTTCCCAATTTATACGCCCATGAGTGGAAGTGCCCTAGGCTCTCTAAGCTGAGTTTTTTAGATGTTTCAGGACACACCGTACACTTCTCCAGAGTGGCTGTTGGCAATTTGCATCCTGCCCATCAGCGTAGCAAGGCTCCCGTTTCTCCATGGCCTGTCCTGCATTTCTGGTTTTGACACTTTATTCAGCATGGCCCTTTTGACCGATGGGAAGCGAGACTACTTTGTAGCGCTGATTTGCCTTTCCAGGTTGCTTGGTTGGCCAAGAAGGGCGTATGCGTTTTTTCCTGAATATATTCAGGAAAAAACGCATACGCCCTTTTTGGCCAAGGGCATCATTGTCGAGGTTTTGCCGCTTTTCCTGTGCTTTAAAGGCGATTCGAATCTCCCTCCTGAAATCTGTTTCCTGCAATTCTGCCTTGCTTTCAAATCCTCTTCGTTGCCTTCCCTCAATATATTTGTGGACGAGAGTGATCATTTATAAGTCTGCAGGTTTGTGAATTGCAGTGCCCCTGAGCTCCATGTTTCAACTCGCTTTCTTGTGAGTTGTCCGCAAAAGCGCAGGATTGCTTCAGGCCCTATTCTGGTGCCGGGCGGCAGGCTGAGCCTGTGGTTAATTCTTCTTCCTGATGGGAAAATAGAGTGACCTGTGCCTGTCCCAACACCTAGAGCTAGTCTCTCATTGGTTCCCCCTCTTCCCGTTCATCCTCAGGACAAATTGCAACCTGTACGGAACAGGAGGTTAAAGGTGCTGATTCTTCAAAGAGGGAGATTGCTAGTAAAGCGGCTGGAATGGCGAACCCGAGCACAAGGAGATGAGAAATGAGGTGCGTTTTAGAAACGTTTCCCGATCACACGGTGTACCATCTTCTGGGTTTCTCATGCATGTTTTCGATGTAGGAAGATGCCCTTGAACCTGGAGATTTGGGACCCATGGGATGGGTACCAGGCAGTATTACTTTAAAGGGTCTTCGTTTGCTCACCCAACCTCACCAAACCTCTCAGCCCCAAGAGTGTCCACCCTTATGTCTCAATCAGCTGTGGGTCTAGATATGGTCAATCCAGGTGGCATCACAGCCCCTGAACGAATTTTGTAAGAATTTCTCTCTCTTTCACTGTCTTTGTTTCACTGGTTTTTAAAAGTAATTGATTTTTTATAATGGGGTTTAGCTGCTTTTCACTGCTGTGTTTATGCCGCTTTACACCCACTTGACTCACTTACAGAGAGATATCAATACATAGGTTTTAAGATTCTTACTAGTCAGATATATTCTTGGGCGGTGAATAGGGGGTGTTGAGTCCAATTCACTGAGCTAGGAGTAGGTCTTGTCTATTATCTATTGGGTTTATGGAACGGTATCTGAGCTAATTTGAAACCCTTGTTTTATGCATCACCCCACCTCACCTTTCCCGTTAAGCAGCCATAGTGTGTTTTCTAAACGTGTGACTCTGTTCTGTTTTGTAATTCAGTTCAAGGGTAGCGGTTTTTACACTCCCTCTATAAGTGATATCTTATGATAAGTGTCTTTTTCTGTGTGACTTATTTCACTTAGAATCGTTGTACCTAAATTCACTCATCATGCTGCTACTAGCCTTATGACGTTGATTTCATGGCTGAGTGATATTCCATTGCACCTAAGGACCACAACTTCTTTATCCATTTTTCTCTTTCCTGGGATATTTAAGGTGTAACGAAGTGGAGGTTCTTGTCAACAGAGCAGCCCTAACCTTTGGGGTGCCTGTGTCTTGCTGATTTTTAGTTTTCCCAATTTATACGCCCATGAGCGGAAGTGCCCTATGCTCTCTAAGCTGAGTTTTTAGATGTTTCAGGACACACCGTACACTTCTGCAGAGTGGTTGTTGGCAATTTACATCTCGCCCATCAGCGTAGCAAGGCTCCCGTTTCTCCATGGCCTGTCCTGCATTTCTTGTTTTGACACTTTATTCAGCATGGCCCTTTTGACCGATGGGAAGCGAGACTTCTTTGTAGCGCTGATTTGCCTTTCCAGGTTGCTTGGTTTGCCAAAAAGGGCGTATGCGTTTTTTCCTGAATATATTCAGGAAAAAACGCATACGCCCTTTTTGGCCAAGGGCATCATTGTCGAGGTTTTGCCGCTTTTCCTGTGCTTTAAAGGCGATTCGAATCTCCCTCCTGAAATCTGTTTCCTGCAATTCTGCCTTGCTTTCAAATCCTCTTCGTTGCCTTCCCTCAATATATTTGTGGACGAGAGTGATCATTTATAAGTCTGCAGGTTTGTGAATTGCAGTGCCCCTGAGCTCCATTTTTCAACTCGCTTTCTTGGGAGCTGGCCGCAAAAGCGCAGGATTGCTTCAGGCCCTACTCTGGTCCCGGGCGGCAGGCTGAGTCTGTGGTTAATTCTTCTTCCTGATGGGAAAATAGAGTGACCTGTGCCTGTCCCAACACCTAGAGCTAGTCTCTCATTGGTTCCCCCTCTTCCCGTTCATCCTCAGGACAAATTGCAACCTGTACTGAACAGGAGGTTAAAGGTGCTGATTCTCCAAGGAGGGAGATTGCTAGTAAAGCGGCTGGAATGGCGACACCGAGCACAAGTAGATGAGAAATGAGGTGCGTTTTTGAAACGTTTCACGATCACACGGTGTACCATCTTCTGGGTTTCTCATGCATGTTTTCGATGTAGGAAGATGCCCTTGAACTTGGAGATTTGGGACCCATGGGATGGGTACCACGCAGTATTACTTTAAAGGGTCTGCATTTGCGTACCCAACCTCACCAAACCTCTCAGCCCCAAGAGTGTCCACCCTTATGTCTCAATCAGCTGTGGGTCTAGATATGGTCAATCCAGGTGGCATCACAGCCCCTGAACGAATTTTGTAAGAATTTCTCTCTCTTTCACTGTCTTTGTTTCACGGGTTTTTAAAAGTAATTGATTTTTATAATGGGGTTTAGCTGCTTTTCACTGCTGTGTTTATGCCGCTTTACACCCACTTGACTCACTTACAGAGAGATATCAATACATAGGTTTTAAGATTCTTACTAGTCAGATATATTCTTGGGCGGTGAATAGGGGGTGTTGAGTCCAATTCACTGAGCTAGGAGTAGGTCTTGTCTATTACCTATTGGGTTTATGGAACGGTATCTGAGCTAATTTGAATCCCTTGTTTTATGCATCACCCCACCTCACCTTTCCCGTTAAGCAGCCATAGTGTGTTTTCTAAACGTGTGATTCTGTTCTGTTTTGTAATTCAGTTCAAGGGTAGCGGTTTTTACACTCCCTCTATAAGTGATATCTTATGATAAGTGTCTTTTTCTGTGTGACTTATTTCACTTAGAATCGTTGTACCTAAATTCACTCATCATGCTGCTACTAGCCTTATGACGTTGATTTCATGGCTGAGTGATAGTCCATTGCACCTAAGGACCACAACTTATTTATCCATTTTTCTCTTTCCTGGGATATTTAAGGTGTAACGAAGTGGAGGTTCTTGTCAACAGAGCAGCCCTAAACTTTGGGGTGCCTGTGTCTTGCTGATTTTTCGTTTTCCCAATTTATACGCCCATGAGTGGAAGTGCCCTAGGCTCTCTAAGCTGAGTTTTTTAGATGTTTCAGGACACACCGTACACTTCTCCAGAGTGGCTGTTGGCAATTTACATCCTGCCCATCAGCGTAGCAAGGCTCCCGTTTCTCCATGGCCTGTCCTGCATTTCTGGTTTTGACACTTTATTCAGCATGGCCCTTTTGACCGATGGGAAGCGAGACTACTTTGTAGCGCTGATTTGCCTTTCCAGGTTGCTTGGTTGGTCAAGAAGGGCGTATGCGTTTTTTCCTGAATATATTCAGGATAAAACGCATACGCCCTTTTTGGCCAAGGGCATCATTGTCGAGGTTTTGCCGCTTTTCCTGTGCTTTAAAGGCGATTCGAATCTCCCTCCTGAAATCTGTTTCCTGCAATTCTGCCTTGCTTTCAAATCCTCTTCGTTGCCTTTCCTCAATATATTTGTGGACGAGAGTGATCATTTATAAGTCTGCAGGTTTGTGAATTGCAGTGCCCCTGAGCTACATTTTTCAACTCGCTCTCTTGGGAGCTGGCCGCAAAAGCGCAGGATTGCTTCAGGCCCTACTCTGGTCCCGGGCGGCAGGCTGAGCCTTTGGTTAATTCTTCTTCCTGATGGGAAAATAGAGTGACCTGTGCCTGTCCCAACACCTAGAGCTAGTCTCTCATTGGTTCCCCCTCTTCCCGTTCATCCTCAGGACAAATTGCAACCTGTACGGAACAGGAGGTTAAAGGTGCTGCTTCTTCAAAGAGGGAGATTGCTAGTAAAGCGGCTGGAATGGCGCCCCGAGCACAAGGAGATGAGAAATTAGGTGCGTTTTAGAAACCTTTCCCGATCACTCGGTGTACCATCTTCTGGGTTTCTCATGCATGTTTTCGATGTAGGAAGATGCCCTTGAACCTGGAGATTTGGGACCCATGGGATGGGTACCACGCAGTATTACTTTAAAGGGTCTGCGTTTGCTCACCCAACCTCACCAAACCTCTCAGCCCCAAGAGTGTCCACCCTTATGTCTCAATCTGCTGTGGGTCTAGATATGGTCAATCCAGGTGGCATCACAGCCCCTGAACGAATTTTGTAAGAATTTCTCTCTCTTTCACTCTCTTTGTTTCACGGGTTTTTAAAAGTAATTGATTTTTATAATGGGGTTTAGCTGCTTTTCACTGCTGTGTTTATGCCGCTTTACACGCACTTGACTCAATTACAGAGAGATATCAATACATAGGTTTTAAGATTCTTACTAGTCAGATATATTCTTGGGCGGTGAATAGGGGGTGTTGAGTCCAATTCACTGAGAAAGGAGTAGGTCTTGTCTATTACCTATTGGGTTTATGGAACGGTATCTGAGCTAATTTGAAACCCTTGTTTTATGCACCACCCCACCTCACCTTTCCCGTTAAGCAGCCATAGTGTGTTTTCTAAACCTGTGACTCTGTTCTGTTTTGTAATTCAGTTCAAGGGTTGCGGTTTTTACACTCCATCTATAAGTGATATCTTATGATAAGTGTCTTTTTCTGTGTGACTTATTTCACTTAGAATCGTCGTACCTAAATCCACTCATCATGCTGCTACTAGCCTTATGACGTTGATTTCATGGCTGAGTGATATTCCATTGTACATAAGGACCACAACTTCTTTATCCATTTTTCTCTTTCCTGGGATATGTAAGGTGTAACGAAGTGGAGCTTCTTGTCAACAGAGCAGCCCTAAACTTTGGGGTGCCTGTGTCTTGCTGATTTTTAGTTTTCCCAGTTTATACGCCCATGAGTGGAAGTGCCCTATGCTCTCTAAGCTGAGTTTTTTAGATGTTTCAGGACACACCGTACACTTCTCCAGAGTGGCTGTTGGCAGTTTACATCTCGCCCATCAGCGTAGCAAGGCTCCCGTTTCTCCATGGCCTGTCCTGCATTTCTGGTTTTGACACTTTATTCAGCATGGCCCTTTTGACCGATGGGAAGCGAGACTTCTTTGTAACGCTGATTTGCCTTTCCAGGTTGCTTGGTTGGCCAAAAAGGGCGTATGCGTTTTTTCCTGAATATATTCAGGAAAAAACGCATACGCCCTTTTTGGCCAAGGGCATCATTGTCGAGGTTTTGCCGCTTTTCCTGTGCTTTAAAGGCGATTCGAATCTCCCTCCTGAAATCTGTTTCCTGCAATTCTGCCTTGCTTTCAAATCCTCTTCGTTGCCTTCCCTCAATATATTTGTGGACGAGAGTGATCATTTATAAGTCTGCAGGTTTGTGAATTGCAGTGCCCCTGAGCTCCATGTTTCAACTCGCTTTCTTGTGAGTTGTCCGCAAAAGCGCAGGATTGCTTCAGGCCCTATTCTGGTCCCGGGCGGCAGCCTGAGCCTGTGGTTAATTCTTCTTCCTGATTGGAAAATAGAGTGACCTGTGCCTGTCCCAACACCTAGAGCTAGTCTCTCATTGGTTCCCCCTCTTCCCGTTCATCCTCAGGACAAATTGCAACCTGTACGGAACAGGAGGTTAAAGGTGCTGATTCTTCAAAGAGGGAGATTGCTAGTAAAGCGGCTGGAATGGCGAACCCGAGCACAAGGAGATGAGAAATTAGGTGCGTTTTAGAAACGTTTCCCGATCACACGGTGTACCATCTTCTGGGTTTCTCATGCATGTTTTCGATGTAGGAAGATGCCCTTGAACCTGGAGATTTGGGACCCATGGGATGGGTACCACGCAGTATTACTTTAAAGGGTCTGCGTTTGCTCACCCAACCTCACCAAACCTCTCAGCCCCAAGAGTGTCCACCCTTATGTCTCAATCAGCTGTGGGTCTAGATATGGTCAATCCAGGTGGCATCACAGCCCCTGAACGAATTTTGTAAGAATTTCTCTCTCTTTCACTGTCTTTGTTTCACTGGTTTTTAAAAGTAATTGATTTTTATAATGGGGTTTAGCTGCTTTTCACTGCTGTGTTTATGCCGCTTTACACCCACTTGACTCACTTACAGAGAGATATCAATACATAGGTTTTAAGATTCTTACTAGTCAGATATATTCTTGGGCGGTGAATAGGGGGTGTTGAGTCCAATTCACTGAGCTAGGAGTAGGTCTTGTCTATTACCTATTGGGTTTATGGAACGGTATCTGAGCTAATTTGAAACCCTTGTTTTATGCATCACCCCACCTCACCTTTCCCGTTAAGCAGCCATAGTGTGTTTTCTAAACGTGTGACTCTGTTCTGTTTTGTAATTCAGTTCAAGGGTAGCGGTTTTTACACTCCCTCTATAAGTGATATCTTATGATAAGTGTCTTTTTCTGTGTGACTTATTTCACTTAGAATCGTCGTACCTAAATTCACTCATCATGCTGCTACTAGCCTTATGACGTTGATTTCATGGCTGAGTGATATTCCATTGTACATAAGGACCACAACTTCTTTATCCATTTTTCTGTTTCCTGGGATATTTAAGGTGTAACGAAGTGGAGTTTCTTGTCAACAGAGCAGCCCTAAACTTTGGGGTGCCTGTGTCTTGCTGATTTTTAGTTTTCCCAATTTATACGCCCATGAGTGGAAGTGCCCTAGGCTCTCTAAGCTGAGTTTTTTAGACGTTTCAGGACACACCGTACACTTCTCCAGAGTGGCTGTTGGCAATTTACATCCTTCCAATCAGCGTAGCAATGCTCCCGTTTCTCCATGGCCTGTCCTGCATTTCTGGTTTTGACACTTTATTCAGCATGGCCCTTTAGACCGATGGGAAGCGAGACTACTTTGTAGCGCTGATTTGCCTTTCCAGGTTGCTTGGTTGGCCAAGAAGGGCGTATGCGTTTTTTCCTGAATATATTCAGGAAAAAACGCATACGCCCTTTTTGGCCAAGGGCATCATTGTCGAGGTTTTTCCGCTTTTCCTGTGCTTTAAAGGCGATTCGAATCTCCCACCTGAAATCTGTTTCCTGCAATTCTGCCTTGCTTTCAAATCCTCTTCGTTGCCTTCCCTCAATATATTTGTGGACGAGAGTGATTATTTATAAGTCTGCAGGTTTGTGAATTGCAGTGCCCCTGAGCTCCATGTTTCAACTCGCTTTCTTGTGAGTTGTCCGCAAAAGCGCAGGATTGCTTCAGGCCCTATTCTGGTCCCGGGCGGCAGGCTGAGCCTGTGGTTAATTCTTCTTCCTGATGGGAAAATAGAGTGACCTGTGCCTGTCCCAACACCTAGAGCTAGTCTCTCATTGGTTCCCCCTCTTCCCGTTCATCCTCAGGACAAATTGCAACCTGTACGGAACAGGAGGTTAAAGGTGCTGATTCTTCAAAGAGGGAGATTGCTAGTAAAGCGGCTGGAATGGCGAACCCGAGCACAAGGAGATGAGAAATTAGGTGCGTTTTAGAAACGTTTCCCGATCACACGGTGTACCATCTTCTGGGTTTCTCATGCATGTTTTCGATGTAGGAAGATGCCCTTGAACCTGGAGATTTGGGACCCATGGGATGGGTACCAGGCAGTATTACTTTAAAGGGTCTGCGTTTGCTCACCCAACCTCACCAAACCTCTCAGCCCCAAGAGTGTCCACCCTTATGTCTCAATCAGCTGTGGGTCTAGATATGGTCAATCCAGGTGGCATCACAGCCCCTGAACGAATTTTGTAAGAATTTCTCTCTCTTTCACTGTCTTTGTTTCACTGGTTTTTAAAAGTAATTGATTTTGATAATGGGGTTTAGCTGCTTTTCACTGCTGTGTTTATGCCGCTTTACACCCACTTGACTCACTTACAGAGAGATATCAATACATAGGTTTTAAGATTCTTACTAGTCAGATATATTCTTGGGCGGTGAATAGGGGGTGTTGAGTCCAATTCACTGAGCAAGGAGTAGGTCTTGTCTATTACCTATTGGGTTTATGGAACGGTATCTGAGCTAATTTGAAACCCTTGTTTTATGCATCACCCCACCTCACCTTTCCCGTTAAGCAGCCATAGTGTGTTTTCTAAACGTGTGACTCTGTTCTGTTTTGTAATTCAGTTCAAGGGTAGCGGTTTTTACAGTCCCTCTATAAGTGATATCTTATGATAAGTGTCTTTTTCTGTGTGACTTATTTCACTTAGAATCGTTGTACCTAAATTCACTCATCATGCTGCTACTAGCCTTATGATGTTGATTACATGGCTGAGTGATATTCCATTGCACCTAAGGACCACAACTTCTTTATCCATTTTTCTCTTTCCTGGGATATTTAAGGTGTAACGAAGTGGAGGTTCTTGTCAACAGAGCAGCCCTAAACTTTGGGGTGCCTGTGTCTTGCTGATTTTTAGTTTTCCCAATTTATACGCCCATGAGTGGAAGTGCCCTAGGCTCTCTAAGCTGAGTTTTTTAGATGTTTCAGGACACACCGTACACTTCTCCAGAGTGGCTGTTGGCAATTTGCATCCTGCCCATCAGCGTAGCAAGGCTCCCGTTTCTCCATGGCCTGTCCTGCATTTCTGGTTTTGACACTTTATTCAGCATGGCCCTTTTGACCGATGGGAAGCGAGACTACTTTGTAACGCTGATTTGCCTTTCCAGGTTGCTTGGTTGGCCAAGAAGGGCGTATGCGTTTTTTCCTGAATATATTCAGGAAAAAACGCATACGCCCTTTTTGGCCAAGGGCATCATTGTCGAGGTTTTGCCGCTTTTCCTGTGCTTTAAAGGCGATTCGAATCTCCCTCCTGAAATCTGTTTCCTGCAATTCTGCCTTGCTTTCAAATCCTCTTCGTTGCCTTCCCTCAATATATTTGTGGACGAGAGTGATCATTTATAAGTCTGCAGGTTTGTGAATTGCAGTGCCCCTGAGCTCCATGTTTCAACTCGCTTTCTTGTGAGTTGTCCGCAAAAGCGCAGGATTGCTTCAGGCCCTATTCTGGTCCCGGGCGGCAGGCTGAGCCTGTGGTTAATTCTTCTTCCTGATGGGAAAATAGAGTGACCTGTGCCTGTCCCAACACCTAGAGCTAGTCTCTCATTGGTTCCACCTCTTCCCGTTCATCCTCAGGACAAATTGCAACCTGTACGGAACAGGAGGTTAAAGGTGCTGATTCTTCAAAGAGGGAGATTGCTAGTAAAGCGGCTGGAATGGCGAACCCGAGCACAAGGAGATGAGAAATGAGGTGCGTTTTAGAAACGTTTCCCGATCACACGGTGTACCATCTTCTGGGTTTCTCATGCATGTTTTCGATGTAGGAAGATGCCCTTGAACCTGGAGATTTGGGACCCATGGGATGGGTACCAGGCAGTATTACTTTAAAGGGTCTTCGTTTGCTCACCCAACCTCACCAAACCTCTCAGCCCCAAGAGTGTCCACCCTTATGTCTCAATCAGCTGTGGGTCTAGATATGGTCAATCCAGGTGGCATCACAGCCCCTGAACGAATTTTGTAAGAATTTCTCTCTCTTTCACTGTCTTTGTTTCACTGGTTTTTAAAAGTAATTGATTTTTATAATGGGGTTTAGCTGCTTTTCACTGCTGTGTTTATGCCGCTTTACACCCACTTGACTCACTTACAGAGAGATATCAATACATAGGTTTTAAGATTCTTACTAGTCAGATATATTCTTGGGCGGTGAATAGGGGGTGTTGAGTCCAATTCACTGAGCTAGGAGTAGGTCTTGTCTATTACCTATTGGGTTTATGGAACGGTATCTGAGCTAATTTGAAACCCTTGTTTTATGCATCACCCCACCTCACCTTTCCCGTTAAGCAGCCATAGTGTGTTTTCTAAACGTGTGACTCTGTTCTGTTTTGTAATTCAGTTCAAGGGTAGCGGTTTTTACACTCCCTCTATAAGTGATATCTTATGATAAGTGTCTTTTTCTGTGTGACTTATTTCACTTAGAATCGTTGTACCTAAATTCACTCATCATGCTGCTACTAGCCTTATGACGTTGATTTCATGGCTGAGTGATATTCCATTGCACCTAAGGACCACAACTTCTTTATCCATTTTTCTCTTTCCTGGGATATTTAAGGTGTAACGAAGTGGAGGTTCTTGTCAACAGAGCAGCCCTAACCTTTGGGGTGCCTGTGTCTTGCTGATTTTTAGTTTTCCCAATTTATACGCCCATGAGCGGAAGTGCCCTATGCTCTCTAAACTGAGTTTTTAGATGTTTCAGGACACACCGTACACTTCTGCAGAGTGGTTGTTGGCAATTTACATCTCGCCCATCAGCGTAGCAAGGCTCCCGTTTCTCCATGGCCTGTCCTGCATTTCTTGTTTTGACACTTTATTCAGCATGGCCCTTTTGACCGATGGGAAGCGAGACTTCTTTGTAGCGCTGATTTGCCTTTCCAGGTTGCTTGGTTTGCCAAAAAGGGCGTATGCGTTTTTTCCTGAATATATTCAGGAAAAAACGCATACGCCCTTTTTGGCCAAGGGCATCATTGTCGAGGTTTTGCCGCTTTTCCTGTGCTTTAAAGGCGATTCGAATCTCCCTCCTGAAATCTGTTTCCTGCAATTCTGCCTTGCTTTCAAATCCTCTTCGTTGCCTTCCCTCAATATATTTGTGGACGAGAGTGATCATTTATAAGTCTGCAGGTTTGTGAATTGCAGTGCCCCTGAGCTCCATTTTTCAACTCGCTTTCTTGGGAGCTGGCCGCAAAAGCGCAGGATTGCTTCAGGCCCTACTCTGGTCCCGGGCGGCAGGCTGAGTCTGTGGTTAATTCTTCTTCCTGATGGGAAAATAGAGTGACCTGTGCCTGTCCCAACACCTAGAGCTAGTCTCTCATTGGTTCCCCCTCTTCCCGTTCATCCTCAGGACAAATTGCAACCTGTACTGAACAGGAGGTTAAAGGTGCTGATTCTCCAAGGAGGGAGATTGCTAGTAAAGCGGCTGGAATGGCGACCCCGAGCACAAGTAGATGAGAAATGAGGTGCGTTTTAGAAACGTTTCACGATCACACGGTGTACCATCTTCTGGGTTTCTCATGCATGTTTTCGATGTAGGAAGATGCCCTTGAACTTGGAGATTTGGGACCCATGGGATGGGTACCACGCAGTATTACTTTAAAGGGTCTGCATTTGCGTACCCAACCTCACCAAACCTCTCAGCCCCAAGAGTGTCCACCCTTATGTCTCAATCAGCTGTGGGTCTAGATATGGTCAATCCAGGTGGCATCACAGCCCCTGAACGAATTTTGTAAGAATTTCTCTCTCTTTCACTGTCTTTGTTTCACGGGTTTTTAAAAGTAATTGATTTTTATAATGGGGTTTAGCTGCTTTTCACTGCTGTGTTTATGCCGCTTTACACCCACTTGACTCACTTACAGAGAGATATCAATACATAGGTTTTAAGATTCTTACTAGTCAGATATATTCTTGGGCGGTGAATAGGGGGTGTTGAGTCCAATTCACTGAGCTAGGAGTAGGTCTTGTCTATTACCTATTGGGTTTATGGAACGGTATCTGAGCTAATTTGAAACCCTTGTTTTATGCATCACCCCACCTCACCTTTCCCGTTAAGCAGCCATAGTGTGTTTTCTAAACGTGTGATTCTGTTCTGTTTTGTAATTCAGTTCAAGGGTAGCGGTTTTTACACTCCCTCTATAAGTGATATCTTATGATAAGTGTCTTTTTCTGTGTGACTTATTTCACTTAGAATCGTTGTACCTAAATTCACTCATCATGCTGCTACTAGCCTTATGACGTTGATTTCATGGCTGAGTGATAGTCCATTGCACCTAAGGACCACAACTTATTTATCCATTTTTCTCTTTCCTGGGATATTTAAGGTGTAACGAAGTGGAGGTTCTTGTCAACAGAGCAGCCCTAAACTTTGGGGTGCCTGTGTGTTGCTGATTTTTAGTTTTCCCAATTTATACGCCCATGAGTGGAAGTGCCCTAGGCTCTCTAAGCTGAGTTTTTTAGATGTTTCAGGACACACCGTACACTTCTCCAGAGTGGCTGTTGGCAATTTACATCCTGCCCATCAGCGTAGCAAGGCTCCCGTTTCTCCATGGCCTGTCCTGCATTTCTGGTTTTGACACTTTATTCAGCATGGCCCTTTTGACCGATGGGAAGCGAGACTACTTTGTAGCGCTGATTTGCCTTTCCAGGTTGCTTGGTTGGCCAAGAAGGGCGTATGCGTTTTTTCCTGAATATATTCAGGATAAAACGCATACGCCCTTTTTGGCCAAGGGCATCATTGTCGAGGTTTTGCCGCTTTTCCTGTGCTTTAAAGGCGATTCGAATCTCCCTCCTGAAATCTGTTTCCTGCAATTCTGCCTTGCTTTCAAATCCTCTTCGTTGCCTTTCCTCAATATATTTGTGGACGAGAGTGATCATTTATAAGTCTGCAGGTTTGTGAATTGCAGTGCCCCTGAGCTACATTTTTCAACTCGCTCTCTTGGGAGCTGGCCGCAAAAGCGCAGGATTGCTTCAGGCCCTACTCTGGTCCCGGGCGGCAGGCTGAGCCTTTGGTTAATTCTTCTTCCTGATGGGAAAATAGAGTGACCTGTGCCTGTCCCAACACCTAGAGCTAGTCTCTCATTGGTTCCCCCTCTTCCCGTTCATCCTCAGGACAAATTGCAACCTGTACGGAACAGGAGGTTAAAGGTGCTGATTCTTCAAAGAGGGAGATTGCTAGTAAAGCGGCTGGAATGGTGAACCCGAGCACAAGGAGATGAGAAATTAGGTGCGTTTTAGAAACGTTTCCCGATCACACGGTGTACCACCTTCTGGGTTTCTCATGCATGTTTTCGATGTAGGAAGATGCCCTTGAACCTGGAGATTTGGGACCCATGGGATGGGTACCACGCAGTATTACTTTAAAGGGTCTGCGTTTGCTCACTCAACCTCAAGAAACCTCTCAGCCCCAAGAGTGTCCACCCTTATGTCTCAATCTGCTGTGGGTCTAGATATGGTCAATCCAGGTGGCATCACAGCCCCTGAACGAATTTTGTAAGAATTTCTCTCTCTTTCACTGTCTTTGTTTCATGGGTTTTTAAAAGTAATTGATTTTTATAATGGGGTTTAGCTGCTTTTCACTGCTGTGTTTATGCCGCTTTACACGCACTTGACTCACTTACAGAGAGATATCAATACATAGGTTTTAAGATTCTTACTAGTCAGATATATTCTTGGGCAGTGAATAGGGGGTGTTGAGTCCAATTCACTGAGAAAGGAGTAGGTCTTGTCTATTACCTATTGGGTTTATGGAACGGTATCTGAGCTAATTTGAAACCCTTGTTTTATGCACCACCCCACCTCACCTTTCCCGTTAAGCAGCCATAGTGTGTTTTCTAAACCTGTGACTCTGTTCTGTTTTGTAATTCAGTTCAAGGGTTGCGGTTTTTACACTCCATCTATAAGTGATATCTTATGATAAGTGTCTTTTTCTGTGTGACTTATTTCACTTAGAATCGTCGTACCTAAATCCACTCATCATGCTGCTACTAGCCTTATGACGTTGATTTCATGGCTGAGTGATATTCCATTGTACATAAGGAGCACAACTTCTTTATCCATTTTTCTCTTTCCTGGGATATGTAAGGTGTAACGAAGTGGAGCTTCTTGTCAACAGAGCAGCCCTAAACTTTGGGGTTCCTGTGTCTTGCTGATTTTTAGTTTTCCCAGTTTATACGCCCATGAGTGGAAGTGCCCTATGCTCTCTAAGCTGAGTTTTTTAGATGTTTCAGGACACACCGTACACTTCTCCAGAGTGGCTGTTGGCAGTTTACATCTCGCCCATCAGCGTAGCAAGGCTCCCGTTTCTCCATGGCCTGTCCTGCATTTCTGGTTTTGACACTTTATTCAGCATGGCCCTTTTGACCGATGGGAAGCGAGACTTCTTTGTAACGCTGATTTGCCTTTCCAGGTTGCTTGGTTGGCTAAAAAGGGCGTATGCGATTTTTCCTGAATATATTCAGGAAAAAACGCATACGCCCTTTTTGGCCAAGGGCATCATTGTCGAGGTTTTGCCGCTTTTCCTGTGCTTTAAAGGCGATTCGAATCTCCCTCCTGAAATCTGTTTCCTGCAATTCTGCCTTGCTTTCAAATCCTCTTCGTTGCCTTCCCTCAATATATTTGTGGACGAGAGTGATCATTTATAAGTCTGCAGGTTTGTGAATTGCAGTGCCCCTGAGCTCCATGTTTCAACTCGCTTTCTTGTGAGTTGTCCGCAAAAGCGCAGGATTGCTTCAGGCCCTATTCTGGTCCCGGGCGGCAGGCTGAGCCTGTGGTTAATTCTTCTTCCTGATGGGAAAATAGAGTGACCTGTGCCTGTCCCAACACCTAGAGCTAGTCTCTCAGTGGTTCCCCCTCTTCCCGTTCATCCTCAGGACAAATTTCAACCTGTACGGAACAGGAGGTTAAAGGTGCTGATTCTTCAAAGAGGGAGATTGCTAGTAAAGCGGCTGGAATGGCGAACCCGAGCACAAGGAGATGAGAAATGAGGTGCGTTTTAGAAACGTTTCCCGATCACACGGTGTACCATCTTCTGGGTTTCTCATGCATGTTTTCGATGTAGGAAGATGCCCTTGAACCTGGAGATTTGGGACCCATGGGATGGGTACCACGCAGTATTACTTTAAAGGGTCTGCGTTTGCTCACCCAACCTCACCAAACCTCTCAGCCCCAAGAGTGTCCACCCTTATGTCTCAATCAGCTGTGGGTCTAGATATGGTCAATCCAGGTGGCATCACAGCCCCTGAACGAATTTTGTAAGAATTTCTCTCTCTTTCACTGTCTTTGTTTCACTGGTTTTTAAAAGTAATTTATTTTTATAATGGGGTTTAGCTGCTTTTCACTGCTGTGTTTATGCCGCTTTACACCCACTTGACTCACTTACAGAGAGATATCAATACATAGGTTTTAAGATTCTTACTAGTCACATATATTCTTGGGCGGTGAATAGGGGGTGTTGAGTCCAATTCACTGAGCTAGGAGTAGGTCTTGTCTATTACCTATTGGGTGTATGGAACGGTATCTGAGCTAATTTGAAACCCTTGTTTTATGCATCACCCCACCTCACCTTTCCCGTTAAGCAGCCATAGTGTGTTTTCTAAACGTGTGACTCTGTTCTGTTTTGTAATTCAGTTCAAGGGTAGCGGTTTTTACACTCCCTCTATAAGTGATATCTTATGATAAGTGTCTTTTTCTTCGTGACTTATTTCACTTAGAATCGTCGTACCTAAATTCACTCATCATGCTGCTACTAGCCTTATGACGTTGATTTCATGGCTGAGTGATATTCCATTGCACCTAAGGACCACAACTTCTTTATCTATTTTTCTCTTTCCTGGGATATTTAAGGTGTAACGAAGTGGAGGTTCTTGTCAACAGAGCAGCCCTAAACATTGGGGTGCCCGTGTCTTGCTGATTTTTGATTTTCCCAATTTATACGCCCATGAGTGGAAGTGCCCTATGCTCTCTAAGCTGAGTTTTTTAGATGTTTCAGGACACACCGTACACTTCTCCAGAGTGGCTGTTGGCAATTTACATCCTGCCCATCAGCGTAGCAAGGCTCCCGTTTCTCCATGGCCTGTCCTGCATTTCTGGTTTTGACACTTTATTCAGCATGGCCCTTTTGACCAATGGGAAGCGAGACTACTTTGTAGCGCTGATTTGCCTTTCCAGGTTGCTTGGTTGGCCAAAAAGGGCGTATGCGTTTTTTCCTGAATATATTCAGGAAAAAACGCATACGCCCTTTTTGGCCAAGGGCATCATTGTCGAGGTTTTGCCGCTTTTCCTGTGCTTTAAAGGCGATTCGAATCTCCCTCCTGAAATCTGTTTCCTGCAATTCTGCCTTGCTTTCAGATCCTCTTCGTTGCGTTCCCTCAATATATTTGTGGACGAGAGTGATCATTTATAAGTCTGCAGGTTTGTGAATTGCAGTGCCCCTGAGCTCCATTTTTCAACTCGCTCTCTTGGGAGCTGGCCGCAAAAGCGCAGGATTGCTTCAGGCCCTACTCTGGTCACGGGGGGGAGGCTGAGCCTGTGGTTAACTCTTCTTCCTGATGGGAAAATAGAGTGACCTGTGCCTGTTCAACACCTAGAGCTAGTCTCTCATTGGTTCCCCCTCTTCCCGTTCATCCTCAGGACAAATTGCAACCTGTACGGAACAGGAGGTTAAAGGTGCTGCTTCTTCAAAGAGGGAGATTGCTAGTAAAGCGGCTGGAATGGCGAACCCGAGCACAAGGAGATGAGAAATTAGGTGCGTTTTAGAAACCTTTCCCGATCACTCGGTGTACCATCTTCTGGGTTTCTCATGCATGTTTTCGATGTAGGAAGATGCCCTTGAACCTGGAGATTTGGGACCCATGGGATGGGTACCACGCAGTATTACTTTAAAGGGTCTGCGTTTGCTCACCCAACCTCACCAAACCTCTCAGCCCCAAGAGTGTCCACCCTTATGTCTCAATCTGCTGTGAGTCTAGATATGGTCAATCCAGGTGGCATCACAGCCCCTGAACGAATTTTGTAAGAATTTCTCTCTCTTTCACTGTCTTTGTTTCACGGGTTTTTAAAAGTAATTGATTTTATAATGGGGTTTAGCTGCTTTTCACTGCTGTGTTTATGCCGCTTTACACGCACTTGACTCAATTACAGAGAGATATCAATACATAGGTTTTAAGATTCTTACTAGTCAGATATATTCTTGGGCGGTGAATAGGGGGTGTTGAGTCCAATTCACTGAGAAAGGAGTAGGTGTTGTCTATTACCTATTGGGTTTATGGAACGGTATCTGAGCTAATTTGAAACCCTTGTTTTATGCACCACCCCACCTCACCTTTCCCGTTAAGCAGCCATAGTGTGTTTTCTAAACCTGTGACTCTGTTCTGTTTTGTAATTCAGTTCAAGGGTTGCGGTTTTTACACTCCATCTATAAGTGATATCTTATGATAAGTGTCTTTTTCTGTGTGACTTATTTCACTTAGAATCGTCGTACCTAAATCCACTCATCATGCTGCTACTAGCCTTATGACGTTGATTTCATGGCTGAGTGATATTCCATTGTACATAAGGACCACAACTTCTTTATCCATTTTTCTCTTTCCTGGGATATGTAAGGTGTAACGAAGTGGAGCTTCTTGTCAACAGAGCAGCCCTAAACTTTGGGGTTCCTGTGTCTTGCTGATTTTTAGTTTTCCCAGTTTATACGCCCATGAGTGGAAGTGCCCTATGCTCTCTAAGCTGAGTTTTTTAGATGTTTCAGGACACACCGTACACTTCTCCAGAGTGGCTGTTGGCAATTTACATCCTGCCCATCAGCGTAGCAAGGCTCCCGTTTCTCCATGGCCTGTCCTGCATTTCTGGTTTTGACACTTTATTCAGCATGGCCCTTTTGACCGATGGGAAGCGAGACTTCTTTGTAGCGCTGATTTGCCTTTCCAGGTTGCTTGGTTGGCCAAAAAGGGCGTATGCGTTTTTTCCTGAATATATTCAGGAAAAACGCATACGCCCTTTTTGGCCAAGGGCATCATTGTCGAGGTTTTGCCGCTTTTCCTGTGCTTTAAAGGCGATTCGAATCTCCCTCCTGAAATCTGTTTCCTGCAATTCTGCCTTGCTTTCAAATCCTCTTCGTTGCCTTCCCTCGATATATTTGTGGACGAGAGTTATCATTTATAAGTCGGCAGGTTTGTGAATTTCAGTGCCCCTGAGCTCCATTTTTCAACTCGCTTTCTTGGGAGCTGGCCGCAAAAGCGCAGGATTGCTTCAGGCCCTAATCTGGTCCGGGGCGGCAGGCTGAGCCTGTGGTTAATTCTTCTTCCTCACGGCAAAATAGAGTGACCTGTGCCTGTCGCAACACCTAGAGCTAGTCTCTCATTGGTTCCCCCTCTTCCCGTTCATCCTCAGGACAAATTGCAACCTGTACGGAACAGGAGTTTAAAGGTGCTGATTCTTCAAAGAGTGAGATTGCTAGTAAAGCGGCTGGAATGGCGAACCCGAGCACAAGGAGATGAGAAATGAGGTGCGTTTTAGAAACGTTTCCCGATCACACGGTGTACCATCTTCTGGGTTTCTCATGCATGTTTTCGATGTAGGAAGATGCCCTTGAACCTGGAGATTTGGGACCCATGGGATGGGTACCACGCAGTATTACTTTAAAGGGTCTGCGTTTGCTCACCCAACCTCAACAAACCTCTCAGCCCCAAGAGTGTCCACCCTTATGTCTCAATCAGCTGTGGGTCTAGATATGGTCAATCCAGGTGGCATCACAGCCCCTGAACGAATTTTGTAAGAATTTCTCTCTCTTTCACTGTCTTTGTTTCACGGGTTTTTAAAAGTAATTGATTTTTATAATGGGGTTTAGCTGCTTTTCACTGCTGTGTTTATGCCGCGTTACACCCACTTGACTCACTTACAGAGAGATATCAATAGATAGGTTTTAAGATTCTTACTAGTCAGATATATTCTTGGGCGGTGAATAGGGGGTGTTGAGTCCAATTCACTGAGAAAGGAGTAGGTCTTGTCTATTACCTATTGGGTTTATGGAACGGTATCTGAGCTAATTTGAAACCCTTGTTTTATGCATCACCCCACCTCACCTTTCCCGTTAAGCAGCCATAGTGTGTTTTCTAAACGTGTGACTCTGTTCTGTTTTGTAATTCAGTTCAAGGGTAGCGGTTTTTACACTCCCTCTATAAGTGATATCTTATGATAAGTGTCTTTTTCTGTGTGACTTATTTCACTTAGAATCGTCGTACCTAAATTCACTCATCATGCTGCTACTAGCCTTATGACGTTGATTTCATGGCTGAGTGATATTCCATTGTACATAAGGACCACAACTTCTTTATCCATTTTTCTGTTTCCTGGGATATTTAAGGTGTAACGAAGTGGAGTTTCTTGTCAACAGAGCAGCCCTAAACTTTGGGGTGCCTGTGTCTTGCTGATTTTTAGTTTTCCCAATTTATACGCCCATGAGTGGAAGTGCCCTAGGCTCTCTAAGTTGAGTTTTTTAGATGTTTCAGGACACACCGTACACTTCTCCAGAGTGGCTGTTGGCAATTTACATCCTGCCCATCAGCGTAGCAAGGCTCCCGTTTCTCCATGGCCTGTCCTGCATTTCTGGTTTTGACACTTTATTCAGCATGGCCCTTTTGACCGATGGGAAGCGAGACTACTTTGTAGCGCTGATTTGCCTTTCCAGGTTGCTTGGTTGGCCAAGAAGGGCGTATGCGTTTTTTCCTGAATATATTCAGGAAAAAACGCATACGCCCTTTTTGGCCAAGGGCATCATTGTCGAGGTTTTGCCGCTTTTCCTGTCCTTTAAAGGCGATTCGAATCTCCCTCCTGAAATCTGTTTCCTGCAATTCTGCCTTGCTTTCAAATCCTCTTCGTTGCCTTCCCTCAATATATTTGTGGACGAGAGTGATCATTTATAAGACTGCAGGTATGTGAATTGCAGTGCCCCTGAGCTCCATTTTTCAACTCGCTTTCTTGGGAGCTGGCCGCAGAAGCGCAGGATTGCTTCAGGCCCTATTCTGGTCCCGGGCGGCAGGCTGAGCCTGTGGTTAATTCTTCTTCCTGATGGGAAAATAGAGTGACCTGTGCCTGTCCCAACACCTAGAGCTAGTCTCTCATTGGTTCCCCCTCTTCCCGTTCATCCTCAGGAAAAATTGCAACCTGTACGGAACAGGAGGTTAAAGGTGCTGATTCTTCAAAGAGGGAGATTGCTAGTAAAGCGGCTGGAATGGCGAACCCGAGCACAAGGAGATGAGAAATGAGGTGCGTTTCAGAAACCTTTCGCGATCACACGGTGTACCATCTTCTGGGTTTCTCATGCATGTTTTCGATGTAGGAAGATGCCCTTGAACCTGGACATTTGGGACCCATGGGATGGGTACCACGCAGTATTACTTTAAAGGGTCTGCTTTTGCTCACCCAACCTCACCAAACCTCTCAGCCCCAAGAGTGTCCACCCTTATGTCTCAATCAGCTGTGGGTCTAGATATGGTCAATCCAGGTGGCATCACAGCCCCTGAACGAATTTTGTAAGAATTTCTCTCTCCTTCACTGTCTTTGTTTCACGGGTTTTTAAAAGTAATTGATTTTTATAATGGGGTTTAGCTGCTTTCACTGCTGTGTTTATGCCGCTTTACACCCACTTGACTCACTTACAGAGAGATATCAATACATAGGTTTTAAGATTCTTACTAGTCAGATATATTCTTGGGCGGTGAATAGGGGGTGTTGAGTCCAATTCACTGAGCAAGGAGTAGGTCTTGTCTATTACCTATTGGGTTTATGGAACGGTATCTGAGCTAATTTGAAACCCTTGTTTTATGCACCACCCCACCTCACCTTTCCCGTTAAGCAGCCATAGTGTGTTTTCTAAACGTGTGACTCTGTTCTGTTTTGCAATTCAGTTCAAGGGTAGCGGTTTTTACAGTCCCTCTATAAGTGATATCTTATGATAAGTGTCTTTTTCTGTGTGACTTATTTCACTTAGAATCGTTGTACCTAAATTCACTCATCATGCTGCTACTAGCCTTATGACGTTGATTACATGGCTGAGTGATATTCCATTGCACCTAAGGACCACAACTTCTTTATCCATTTTTCTCTTTCCTGGGATATTTAAGGTGTAACGAAGTGGAGGTTCTTGTCAACAGAGCAGCCCTAAACTTTGGGGTGCCTGTGTCTTGCTGATTTTTAGTTTTCCCAATTTATACGCCCATGAGTGGAAGTGCCCTAGGCTCTCTAAGCTGAGTTTTTTAGATGTTTCAGGACACACCGTACACTTCTCCAGAGTGGCTGTTGGCAATTTGCATCCTGCCCATCAGCGTAGCAAGGCTCCCGTTTCTCCATGGCCTGTCCTGCATTTCTGGTTTTGACACTTTATTCAGCATGGCCCTTTTGACCGATGGGAAGCGAGACTACTTTGTAGCGCTGATTTGCCTTTCCAGGTTGCTTGGTTGGCCAAGAAGGGCGTATGCGTTTTTTCCTGAATATATTCAGGAAAAAACGCATACGCCCTTTTTGGCCAAGGGCATCATTGTCGAGGTTTTGCCGCTTTTCCTGTGCTTTAAAGGCGATTCGAATCTCCCTCCTGAAATCTGTTTCCTGCAATTCTGCCTTGCTTTCAAATCCTCTTCGTTGCCTTCCCTCAATATATTTGTGGACGAGAGTGATCATTTATAAGACTGCAGGTATGTGAATTGCAGTGCCCCTGAGCTCCATTTTTCAACTCGCTTTCTTGGGAGCTGGCCGCAGAAGCGCAGGATTGCTTCAGGCCCTATTCTGGTCCCGGGCGGCAGGCTGAGCCTGTGGTTAATTCTTCTTCCTGATGGGAAAATAGAGTGACCTGTGCCTGTCCCAACACCTAGAGCTAGTCTCTCATTGGTTCCCCCTCTTCCCGTTCATCCTCAGGAAAAATTGCAACCTGTACGGAACAGGAGGTTAAAGGTGCTGATTCTTCAAAGAGGGAGATTGCTAGTAAAGCGGCTGGAATGGAGAACCCGAGCACAAGGAGATGAGAAATGAGGTGCGTTTCAGAAACCTTTCGCGATCACACGGTGTACCATCTTCTGGGTTTCTCATGCATGTTTTCGATGTAGGAAGATGCCCTTGAACCTGGACATTTGGGACCCATGGGATGGGTACCACGCAGTATTACTTTAAAGGGTCTGCTTTTGCTCACCCAACCTCACCAAACCTCTCAGCCCCAAGAGTGTCCACCCTTATGTCTCAATCAGCTGTGGGTCTAGATATGGTCAATCCAGGTGGCATCACAGCCCCTGAACGAATTTTGTAAGAATTTCTCTCTCCTTCACTGTCTTTGTTTCACGGGTTTTTAAAAGTAATTGATTTTTATAATGGGGTTTAGCTGCTTTCACGGCTGTGTTTATGCCGCTTTACACCCACTTGACTCACTTACAGAGAGATATCAATACATAGGTTTTAAGATTCTTACTAGTCAGATATATTCTTGGGCGGTGAATAGGGGGTGTTGAGTCCAATTCACTGAGCAAGGAGTAGGTCTTGTCTATTACCTATTGGGTTTATGGAACGGTATCTGAGCTAATTTGAAACCCTTGTTTTATGCACCACCCCACCTCACCTTTCCCGTTAAGCAGCCATAGTGTGTTTTCTAAACGTGTGACTCTGTTCTGTTTTGCAATTCAGTTCAAGGGTAGCGGTTTTTACAGTCCCTCTATAAGTGATATCTTATGATAAGTGTCTTTTTCTGTGTGACTTATTTCACTTAGAATCGTTGTACCTAAATTCACTCATCATGCTGCTACTAGCCTTATGACGTTGATTACATGGCTGAGTGATATTCCATTGCACCTAAGGACCACAACTTCTTTATCCATTTTTCTCTTTCCTGGGATATTTAAGGTGTAACGAAGTGGAGGTTCTTGTCAACAGAGCAGCCCTAAACTTTGGGGTGCCTGTGTCTTGCTGATTTTTAGTTTTCCCAATTTATACGCCCATGAGTGGAAGTGCCCTAGGCTCTCTAAGCTGAGTTTTTTAGATGTTTCAGGACACACCGTACACTTCTCCAGAGTGGCTGTTGGCAATTTGCATCCTGCCCATCAGCGTAGCAAGGCTCCCGTTTCTCCATGGCCTGTCCTGCATTTCTGGTTTTGACACTTTATTCAGCATGGCCCTTTTGACCGATGGGAAGCGAGACTACTTTGTAGCGCTGATTTGCCTTTCCAGGTTGCTTGGTTGGCCAAGAAGGGCGTATGCGTTTTTTCCTGAATATATTCAGGAAAAAACGCATACGCCCTTTTTGGCCAAGGGCATCATTGTCGAGGTTTTGCCGCTTTTCCTGTGCTTTAAAGGCGATTCGAATCTCCCTCCTGAAATCTGTTTCCTGCAATTCTGCCTTGCTTTCAAATCCTCTTCGTTGCCTTCCCTCAATATATTTGTGGACGAGAGTGATCATTTATAAGACTGCAGGTATGTGAATTGCAGTGCCCCTGAGCTCCATTTTTCAACTCGCTTTCTTGGGAGCTGGCCGCAGAAGCGCAGGATTGCTTCAGGCCCTATTCTGGTCCCGGGCGGCAGGCTGAGCCTGTGGTTAATTCTTCTTCCTGATGGGAAAATAGAGTGACCTGTGCCTGTCCCAACACCTAGAGCTAGTCTCTCATTGGTTCCCCCTCTTCCCGTTCATCCTCAGGAAAAATTGCAACCTGTACGGAACAGGAGGTTAAAGGTGCTGATTCTTCAAAGAGGGAGATTGCTAGTAAAGCGGCTGGAATGGAGAACCCGAGCACAAGGAGATGAGAAATGAGGTGCGTTTCAGAAACCTTTCGCGATCACACGGTGTACCATCTTCTGGGTTTCTCATGCATGTTTTCGATGTAGGAAGATGCCCTTGAACTTGGACATTTGGGACCCATGGGATGGGTACCACGCAGTATTACTTTAAAGGGTCTGCTTTTGCTCACCCAACCTCACCAAACCTCTCAGCCCCAAGAGTGTCCACCCTTATGTCTCAATCAGCTGTGGGTCTAGATATGGTCAATCCAGGTGGCATCACAGCCCCTGAACGAATTTTGTAAGAATTTCTCTCTCCTTCACTGTCTTTGTTTCACGGGTTTTTAAAAGTAATTGATTTTTATAATGGGGTTTAGCTGCTTTCACTGCTGTGTTTATGCCGCTTTACACCCACTTGACTCACTTACAGAGAGATATCAATACATAGGTTTTAAGATTCTTACTAGTCAGATATATTCTTGGGCGGTGAATAGGGGGTGTTGAGTCCAATTCACTGAGCAAGGAGTAGGTCTTGTCTATTACCTATTGGGTTTATGGAACGGTATCTGAGCTAATTTGAAACCCTTGTTTTATGCACCACCCCACCTCACCTTTCCCGTTAAGCAGCCATAGTGTGTTTTCTAAACGTGTGACTCTGTTCTGTTTTGTAATTCAGTTCAAGGGTAGCGGTTTTTACAGTCCCTCTATAAGTGATATCTTATGATAAGTGTCTTTTTCTGTGTGACTTATTTCACTTAGAATCGTTGTACCTAAATTCACTCATCATGCTGCTACTAGCCTTATGACGTTGATTACATGGCTGAGTGATATTCCATTGCACCTAAGGACCACAACTTCTTTATCCATTTTTCTCTTTCCTGGGATATTTAAGGTGTAACGAAGTGGAGGTTCTTGTCAACAGAGCAGCCCTAAACTTTGGGGTGCCTGTGTCTTGCTGATTTTTAGTTTTCCCAATTTATACGCCCATGAGTGGAAGTGCCCTAGGCTCTCTAAGCTGAGTTTTTTAGATGTTTCAGGACACACCGTACACTTCTCCAGAGTGGCTGTTGGCAATTTGCATCCTGCCCATCAGCGTAGCAAGGCTCCCGTTTCTCCATGGCCTGTCCTGCATTTCTGGTTTTGACACTTTATTCAGCATGGCCCTTTTGACCGATGGGAAGCGAGACTACTTTGTAGCGCTGATTTGCCTTTCCAGGTTGCTTGGTTGGCCAAGAAGGGCGTATGCGTTTTTTCCTGAATATATTCAGGAAAAAACGCATACGCCCTTTTTGGCCAAGGGCATCATTGTCGAGGTTTTGCCGCTTTTCCTGTGCTTTAAAGGCGATTCGAATCTCCCTCCTGAAATCTGTTTCCTGCAATTCTGCCTTGCTTTCAAATCCTCTTCGTTGCCTTCCCTCAATATATTTGTGGACGAGAGTGATCATTTATAAGTCTGCAGGTTTGTGAATTGCAGTGCCCCTGAGCTCCATGTTTCAACTCGCTTTCTTGTGAGTTGTCCGCAAAAGCGCAGGATTGCTTCAGGCCCTATTCTGGTCCCGGGCGGCAGGCTGAGCCTGTGGTTAATTCTTCTTCCTGATGGGAAAATAGAGTGACCTGTGCCTGTCCCAACACCTAGAGCTAGTCTCTCATTGGTTCCCCCTCTTCCCGTTCATCCTCAGGACAAATTGCAACCTGTACGGAACAGGAGGTTAAAGGTGCTGATTCTTCAAAGAGGGAGATTGCTAGTAAAGCGGCTGGAATGGCGAACCCGAGCACAAGGAGATGAGAAATGAGGTGCGTTTTAGAAACGTTTCCCGATCACACGGTGTACCATCTTCTGGGTTTCTCATGCATGTTTTCGATGTAGGAAGATGCCCTTGAACCTGGAGATTTGGGACCCATGGGATGGGTACCAGGCAGTATTACTTTAAAGGGTCTTCGTTTGCTCACCCAACCTCACCAAACCTCTCAGCCCCAAGAGTGTCCACCCTTATGTCTCAATCAGCTGTGGGTCTAGATATGGTCAATCCAGGTGGCATCACAGCCCCTGAACGAATTTTGTAAGAATTTCTCTCTCTTTCACTGTCTTTGTTTCACTGGTTTTTAAAAGTAATTGATTTTTTATAATGGGGTTTAGCTGCTTTTCACTGCTGTGTTTATGCCGCTTTACACCCACTTGACTCACTTACAGAGAGATATCAATACATAGGTTTTAAGATTCTTACTAGTCAGATATATTCTTGGGCGGTGAATAGGGGGTGTTGAGTCCAATTCACTGAGCTAGGAGTAGGTCTTGTCTATTATCTATTGGGTTTATGGAACGGTATCTGAGCTAATTTGAAACCCTTGTTTTATGCATCACCCCACCTCACCTTTCCCGTTAAGCAGCCATAGTGTGTTTTCTAAACGTGTGACTCTGTTCTGTTTTGTAATTCAGTTCAAGGGTAGCGGTTTTTACACTCCCTCTATAAGTGATATCTTATGATAAGTGTCTTTTTCTGTGTGACTTATTTCACTTAGAATCGTTGTACCTAAATTCACTCATCATGCTGCTACTAGCCTTATGACGTTGATTTCATGGCTGAGTGATATTCCATTGCACCTAAGGACCACAACTTCTTTATCCATTTTTCTCTTTCCTGGGATATTTAAGGTGTAACGAAGTGGAGGTTCTTGTCAACAGAGCAGCCCTAACCTTTGGGGTGCCTGTGTCTTGCTGATTTTTAGTTTTCCCAATTTATACGCCCATGAGCGGAAGTGCCCTATGCTCTCTAAGCTGAGTTTTTAGATGTTTCAGGACACACCGTACACTTCTGCAGAGTGGTTGTTGGCAATTTACATCTCGCCCATCAGCGTAGCAAGGCTCCCGTTTCTCCATGGCCTGTCCTGCATTTCTTGTTTTGACACTTTATTCAGCATGGCCCTTTTGACCGATGGGAAGCGAGACTTCTTTGTAGCGCTGATTTGCCTTTCCAGGTTGCTTGGTTTGCCAAAAAGGGCGTATGCGTTTTTTCCTGAATATATTCAGGAAAAAACGCATACGCCCTTTTTGGCCAAGGGCATCATTGTCGAGGTTTTGCCGCTTTTCCTGTGCTTTAAAGGCGATTCGAATCTCCCTCCTGAAATCTGTTTCCTGCAATTCTGCCTTGCTTTCAAATCCTCTTCGTTGCCTTCCCTCAATATATTTGTGGACGAGAGTGATCATTTATAAGTCTGCAGGTTTGTGAATTGCAGTGCCCCTGAGCTCCATTTTTCAACTCGCTTTCTTGGGAGCTGGCCGCAAAAGCGCAGGATTGCTTCAGGCCCTACTCTGGTCCCGGGCGGCAGGCTGAGTCTGTGGTTAATTCTTCTTCCTGATGGGAAAATAGAGTGACCTGTGCCTGTCCCAACACCTAGAGCTAGTCTCTCATTGGTTCCCCCTCTTCCCGTTCATCCTCAGGACAAATTGCAACCTGTACTGAACAGGAGGTTAAAGGTGCTGATTCTCCAAGGAGGGAGATTGCTAGTAAAGCGGCTGGAATGGCGACACCGAGCACAAGTAGATGAGAAATGAGGTGCGTTTTTGAAACGTTTCACGATCACACGGTGTACCATCTTCTGGGTTTCTCATGCATGTTTTCGATGTAGGAAGATGCCCTTGAACTTGGAGATTTGGGACCCATGGGATGGGTACCACGCAGTATTACTTTAAAGGGTCTGCATTTGCGTACCCAACCTCACCAAACCTCTCAGCCCCAAGAGTGTCCACCCTTATGTCTCAATCAGCTGTGGGTCTAGATATGGTCAATCCAGGTGGCATCACAGCCCCTGAACGAATTTTGTAAGAATTTCTCTCTCTTTCACTGTCTTTGTTTCACGGGTTTTTAAAAGTAATTGATTTTTATAATGGGGTTTAGCTGCTTTTCACTGCTGTGTTTATGCCGCTTTACACCCACTTGACTCACTTACAGAAAGATATCAATACATAGGTTTTAAGATTCTTACTAGTCAGATATATTCTTGGGCGGTGAATAGGGGGTGTTGAGTCCAATTCACTGAGCTAGGAGTAGGTCTTGTCTATTACCTATTGGGTTTATGGAACGGTATCTGAGCTAATTTGAATCCCTTGTTTTATGCATCACCCCACCTCACCTTTCCCGTTAAGCAGCCATAGTGTGTTTTCTAAACGTGTGATTCTGTTCTGTTTTGTAATTCAGTTCAAGGGTAGCGGTTTTTACACTCCCTCTATAAGTGATATCTTATGATAAGTGTCTTTTTCTGTGTGACTTATTTCACTTAGAATCGTTGTACCTAAATTCACTCATCATGCTGCTACTAGCCTTATGACGTTGATTTCATGGCTGAGTGATAGTCCATTGCACCTAAGGACCACAACTTATTTATCCATTTTTCTCTTTCCTGGGATATTTAAGGTGTAACGAAGTGGAGGTTCTTGTCAACAGAGCAGCCCTAAACTTTGGGGTGCCTGTGTCTTGCTGATTTTTCGTTTTCCCAATTTATACGCCCATGAGTGGAAGTGCCCTAGGCTCTCTAAGCTGAGTTTTTTAGATGTTTCAGGACACACCGTACACTTCTCCAGAGTGGCTGTTGGCAATTTACATCCTGCCCATCAGCGTAGCAAGGCTCCCGTTTCTCCATGGCCTGTCCTGCATTTCTGGTTTTGACACTTTATTCAGCATGGCCCTTTTGACCGATGGGAAACGAGACTACTTTGTAGCGCTGATTTGCCTTTCCAGGTTGCTTGGTTGGTCAAGAAGGGCGTATGCGTTTTTTCCTGAATATATTCAGGAAAAAACGCATACGCCCTTTTTGGCCAAGGGCATCATTGTCGAGGTTTTGCCGCTTTTCCTGTGCTTTAAAGGCGATTCGAATCTCCCTCCTGAAATCTGTTTCCTGCAATTCTACCTTGCTTTCAAATCCTCTTCGTTGCCTTTCCTCAATATATTTGTGGACGAGAGTGATCATTTATAAGTCTGCAGGTTTGTGAATTGCAGTGCCCCTGAGCTACATTTTTCAACTCGCTCTCTTGGGAGCTGGCCGCAAAAGCGCAGGATTGCTTCAGGCCCTACTCTGGTCCCGGGCGGCAGGCTGAGCCTTTGGTTAATTCTTCTTCCTGATGGGAAAATAGAGTGACCTGTGCCTGTCCCAACACCTAGAGCTAGTCTCTCATTGGTTCCCCCTCTTCCCGTTCATCCTCAGGACAAATTGCAACCTGTACGGAACAGGAGGTTAAAGGTGCTGCTTCTTCAAAGAGGGAGATTGCTAGTAAAGCGGCTGGAATGGCGAACCCGAGCACAAGGAGATGAGAAATTAGGTGCGTTTTAGAAACCTTTCCCGATCACTCGGTGTACCATCTTCTGGGTTTCTCATGCATGTTTTCGATGTAGGAAGATGCCCTTGAACCTGGAGATTTGGGACCCATGGGATGGGTACCACGCAGTATTACTTTAAAGGGTCTGCGTTTGCTCACCCAACCTCACCAAACCTCTCAGCCCCAAGAGTGTCCACCCTTATGTCTCAATCTGCTGTGGGTCTAGATATGGTCAATCCAGGTGGCATCACAGCCCCTGAACGAATTTTGTAAGAATTTCTCTCTCTTTCACTCTCTTTGTTTCACGGGTTTTTAAAAGTAATTGATTTTTATAATGGGGTTTAGCTGCTTTTCACTGCTGTGTTTATGCCGCTTTACACGCACTTGACTCAATTACAGAGAGATATCAATACATAGGTTTTAAGATTCTTACTAGTCAGATATATTCTTGGGCGGTGAATAGGGGGTGTTGAGTCCAATTCACTGAGAAAGGAGTAGGTCTTGTCTATTACCTATTGGGTTTATGGAACGGTATCTGAGCTAATTTGAAACCCTTGTTTTATGCACCACCCCACCTCACCTTTCCCGTTAAGCAGCCATAGTGTGTTTTCTAAACCTGTGACTCTGTTCTGTTTTGTAATTCAGTTCAAGGGTTGCGGTTTTTACACTCCATCTATAAGTGATATCTTATGATAAGTGTCTTTTTCTGTGTGACTTATTTCACTTAGAATCGTTGTACCTAAATTCACTCATCATGCTGCTACTAGCCTTATGACGTTGATTTCATGGCTGAGTGATATTCCATTGCACCTAAGGACCACAACTTCTTTATCCATTTTTCTCTTTCCTGGGATATTTAAGGTGTAACGAAGTGGAGGTTCTTGTCAACAGAGCAGCCCTAACCTTTGGGGTGCCTGTGTCTTGCTGATTTTTAGTTTTCCCAATTTATACGCCCATGAGCGGAAGTGCCCTATGCTCTCTAAACTGAGTTTTTAGATGTTTCAGGACACACCGTACACTTCTGCAGAGTGGTTGTTGGCAATTTACATCTCGCCCATCAGCGTAGCAAGGCTCCCGTTTCTCCATGGCCTGTCCTGCATTTCTTGTTTTGACACTTTATTCAGCATGGCCCTTTTGACCGATGGGAAGCGAGACTTCTTTGTAGCGCTGATTTGCCTTTCCAGGTTGCTTGGTTTGCCAAAAAGGGCGTATGCGTTTTTTCCTGAATATATTCAGGAAAAAACGCATACGCCCTTTTTGGCCAAGGGCATCATTGTCGAGGTTTTGCCGCTTTTCCTGTGCTTTAAAGGCGATTCGAATCTCCCTCCTGAAATCTGTTTCCTGCAATTCTGCCTTGCTTTCAAATCCTCTTCGTTGCCTTCCCTCAATATATTTGTGGACGAGAGTGATCATTTATAAGTCTGCAGGTTTGTGAATTGCAGTGCCCCTGAGCTCCATTTTTCAACTCGCTTTCTTGGGAGCTGGCCGCAAAAGCGCAGGATTGCTTCAGGCCCTACTCTGGTCCCGGGCGGCAGGCTGAGTCTGTGGTTAATTCTTCTTCCTGATGGGAAAATAGAGTGACCTGTGCCTGTCCCAACACCTAGAGCTAGTCTCTCATTGGTTCCCCCTCTTCCCGTTCATCCTCAGGACAAATTGCAACCTGTACTGAACAGGAGGTTAAAGGTGCTGATTCTCCAAGGAGGGAGATTGCTAGTAAAGCGGCTGGAATGGCGACCCCGAGCACAAGTAGATGAGAAATGAGGTGCGTTTTAGAAACGTTTCACGATCACACGGTGTACCATCTTCTGGGTTTCTCATGCATGTTTTCGATGTAGGAAGATGCCCTTGAACTTGGAGATTTGGGACCCATGGGATGGGTACCACGCAGTATTACTTTAAAGGGTCTGCATTTGCGTACCCAACCTCACCAAACCTCTCAGCCCCAAGAGTGTCCACCCTTATGTCTCAATCAGCTGTGGGTCTAGATATGGTCAATCCAGGTGGCATCACAGCCCCTGAACGAATTTTGTAAGAATTTCTCTCTCTTTCACTGTCTTTGTTTCACGGGTTTTTAAAAGTAATTGATTTTTATAATGGGGTTTAGCTGCTTTTCACTGCTGTGTTTATGCCGCTTTACACCCACTTGACTCACTTACAGAGAGATATCAATACATAGGTTTTAAGATTCTTACTAGTCAGATATATTCTTGGGCTGTGAATAGGGGGTGTTGAGTCCAATTCACTGAGCTAGGAGTAGGTCTTGTCTATTACCTATTGGGTTTATGGAACGGTATCTGAGCTAATTTGAAACCCTTGTTTTATGCATCACCCCACCTCACCTTTCCCGTTAAGCAGCCATAGTGTGTTTTCTAAACGTGTGATTCTGTTCTGTTTTGTAATTCAGTTCAAGGGTAGCGGTTTTTACACTCCCTCTATAAGTGATATCTTATGATAAGTGTCTTTTTCTGTGTGACTTATTTCACTTAGAATCGTTGTACCTAAATTCACTCATCATGCTGCTACTAGCCTTATGACGTTGATTTCATGGCTGAGTGATAGTCCATTGCACCTAAGGACCACAACTTATTTATCCATTTTTCTCTTTCCTGGGATATTTAAGGTGTAACGAAGTGGAGGTTCTTGTCAACAGAGCAGCCCTAAACTTTGGGGTGCCTGTGTGTTGCTGATTTTTAGTTTTCCCAATTTATACGCCCATGAGTGGAAGTGCCCTAGGCTCTCTAAGCTGAGTTTTTTAGATGTTTCAGGACACACCGTACACTTCTCCAGAGTGGCTGTTGGCAATTTACATCCTGCCCATCAGCGTAGCAAGGCTCCCGTTTCTCCATGGCCTGTCCTGCATTTCTGGTTTTGACACTTTATTCAGCATGGCCCTTTTGACCGATGGGAAGCGAGACTACTTTGTAGCGCTGATTTGCCTTTCCAGGTTGCTTGGTTGGCCAAGAAGGGCGTATGCGTTTTTTCCTGAATATATTCAGGATAAAACGCATACGCCCTTTTTGGCCAAGGGCATCATTGTCGAGGTTTTGCCGCTTTTCCTGTGCTTTAAAGGCGATTCGAATCTCCCTCCTGAAATCTGTTTCCTGCAATTCTGCCTTGCTTTCAAATCCTCTTCGTTGCCTTTCCTCAATATATTTGTGGACGAGAGTGATCATTTATAAGTCTGCAGGTTTGTGAATTGCAGTGCCCCTGAGCTACATTTTTCAACTCGCTCTCTTGGGAGCTGGCCGCAAAAGCGCAGGATTGCTTCAGGCCCTACTCTGGTCCCGGGCGGCAGGCTGAGCCTTTGGTTAATTCTTCTTCCTGATGGGAAAATAGAGTGACCTGTGCCTGTCCCAACACCTAGAGCTAGTCTCTCATTGGTTCCCCCTCTTCCCGTTCATCCTCAGGACAAATTGCAACCTGTACGGAACAGGAGGTTAAAGGTGCTGATTCTTCAAAGAGGGAGATTGCTAGTAAAGCGGCTGGAATGGTGAACCCGAGCACAAGGAGATGAGAAATTAGGTGCGTTTTAGAAACGTTTCCCGATCACACGGTGTACCACCTTCTGGGTTTCTCATGCATGTTTTCGATGTAGGAAGATGCCCTTGAACCTGGAGATTTGGGACCCATGGGATGGGTACCACGCAGTATTACTTTAAAGGGTCTGCGTTTGCTCACTCAACCTCAAGAAACCTCTCAGCCCCAAGAGTGTCCACCCTTATGTCTCAATCTGCTGTGGGTCTAGATATGGTCAATCCAGGTGGCATCACAGCCCCTGAACGAATTTTGTAAGAATTTCTCTCTCTTTCACTGTCTTTGTTTCATGGGTTTTTAAAAGTAATTGATTTTTATAATGGGGTTTAGCTGCTTTTCACTGCTGTGTTTATGCCGCTTTACACGCACTTGACTCACTTACAGAGAGATATCAATACATAGGTTTTAAGATTCTTACTAGTCAGATATATTCTTGGGCGGTGAATAGGGGGTGTTGAGTCCAATTCACTGAGAAAGGAGTAGGTCTTGTCTATTACCTATTGGGTTTATGGAACGGTATCTGAGCTAATTTGAAACCCTTGTTTTATGCACCACCCCACCTCACCTTTCCCGTTAAGCAGCCATAGTGTGTTTTCTAAACCTGTGACTCTGTTCTGTTTTGTAATTCAGTTCAAGGGTTGCGGTTTTTACACTCCATCTATAAGTGATATCTTATGATAAGTGTCTTTTTCTGTGTGACTTATTTCACTTAGAATCGTCGTACCTAAATCCACTCATCATGCTGCTACTAGCCTTATGACGTTGATTTCATGGCTGAGTGATATTCCATTGTACATAAGGAGCACAACTTCTTTATCCATTTTTCTCTTTCCTGGGATATGTAAGGTGTAACGAAGTGGAGCTTCTTGTCAACAGAGCAGCCCTAAACTTTGGGGTTCCTGTGTCTTGCTGATTTTTAGTTTTCCCAGTTTATACGCCCATGAGTGGAAGTGCCCTATGCTCTCTAAGCTGAGTTTTTTAGATGTTTCAGGACACACCGTACACTTCTCCAGAGTGGCTGTTGGCAGTTTACATCTCGCCCATCAGCGTAGCAAGGCTCCCGTTTCTCCATGGCCTGTCCTGCATTTCTGGTTTTGACACTTTATTCAGCATGGCCCTTTTGACCGATGGGAAGCGAGACTTCTTTGTAACGCTGATTTGCCTTTCCAGGTTGCTTGGTTGGCTAAAAAGGGCGTATGCGATTTTTCCTGAATATATTCAGGAAAAAACGCATACGCCCTTTTTGGCCAAGGGCATCATTGTCGAGGTTTTGCCGCTTTTCCTGTGCTTTAAAGGCGATTCGAATCTCCCTCCTGAAATCTGTTTCCTGCAATTCTGCCTTGCTTTCAAATCCTCTTCGTTGCCTTCCCTCAATATATTTGTGGACGAGAGTGATCATTTATAAGTCTGCAGGTTTGTGAATTGCAGTGCCCCTGAGCTCCATGTTTCAACTCGCTTTCTTGTGAGTTGTCCGCAAAAGCGCAGGATTGCTTCAGGCCCTATTCTGGTCCCGGGCGGCAGGCTGAGCCTGTGGTTAATTCTTCTTCCTGATGGGAAAATAGAGTGACCTGTGCCTGTCCCAACACCTAGAGCTAGTCTCTCAGTGGTTCCCCCTCTTCCCGTTCATCCTCAGGACAAATTTCAACCTGTACGGAACAGGAGGTTAAAGGTGCTGATTCTTCAAAGAGGGAGATTGCTAGTAAAGCGGCTGGAATGGCGAACCCGAGCACAAGGAGATGAGAAATGAGGTGCGTTTTAGAAACGTTTCCCGATCACACGGTGTACCATCTTCTGGGTTTCTCATGCATGTTTTCGATGTAGGAAGATGCCCTTGAACCTGGAGATTTGGGACCCATGGGATGGGTACCACGCAGTATTACTTTAAAGGGTCTGCGTTTGCTCACCCAACCTCACCAAACCTCTCAGCCCCAAGAGTGTCCACCCTTATGTCTCAATCAGCTGTGGGTCTAGATATGGTCAATCCAGGTGGCATCACAGCCCCTGAACGAATTTTGTAAGAATTTCTCTCTCTTTCACTGTCTTTGTTTCACTGGTTTTTAAAAGTAATTTATTTTTATAATGGGGTTTAGCTGCTTTTCACTGCTGTGTTTATGCCGCTTTACACCCACTTGACTCACTTACAGAGAGATATCAATACATAGGTTTTAAGATTCTTACTAGTCACATATATTCTTGGGCGGTGAATAGGGGGTGTTGAGTCCAATTCACTGAGCTAGGAGTAGGTCTTGTCTATTACCTATTGGGTGTATGGAACGGTATCTGAGCTAATTTGAAACCCTTGTTTTATGCATCACCCCACCTCACCTTTCCCGTTAAGCAGCCATAGTGTGTTTTCTAAACGTGTGACTCTGTTCTGTTTTGTAATTCAGTTCAAGGGTAGCGGTTTTTACACTCCCTCTATAAGTGATATCTTATGATAAGTGTCTTTTTCTTCGTGACTTATTTCACTTAGAATCGTCGTACCTAAATTCACTCATCATGCTGCTACTAGCCTTATGACGTTGATTTCATGGCTGAGTGATATTCCATTGCACCTAAGGACCACAACTTCTTTATCTATTTTTCTCTTTCCTGGGATATTTAAGGTGTAACGAAGTGGAGGTTCTTGTCAACAGAGCAGCCCTAAACATTGGGGTGCCCGTGTCTTGCTGATTTTTGATTTTCCCAATTTATACGCCCATGAGTGGAAGTGCCCTATGCTCTCTAAGCTGAGTTTTTTAGATGTTTCAGGACACACCGTACACTTCTCCAGAGTGGCTGTTGGCAATTTACATCCTGCCCATCAGCGTAGCAAGGCTCCCGTTTCTCCATGGCCTGTCCTGCATTTCTGGTTTTGACACTTTATTCAGCATGGCCCTTTTGACCAATGGGAAGCGAGACTACTTTGTAGCGCTGATTTGCCTTTCCAGGTTGCTTGGTTGGCCAAAAAGGGCGTATGCGTTTTTTCCTGAATATATTCAGGAAAAAACGCATACGCCCTTTTTGGCCAAGGGCATCATTGTCGAGGTTTTGCCGCTTTTCCTGTGCTTTAAAGGCGATTCGAATCTCCCTCCTGAAATCTGTTTCCTGCAATTCTGCCTTGCTTTCAGATCCTCTTCGTTGCGTTCCCTCAATATATTTGTGGACGAGAGTGATCATTTATAAGTCTGCAGGTTTGTGAATTGCAGTGCCCCTGAGCTCCATTTTTCAACTCGCTCTCTTGGGAGCTGGCCGCAAAAGCGCAGGATTGCTTCAGGCCCTACTCTGGTCACGGGGGGGAGGCTGAGCCTGTGGTTAACTCTTCTTCCTGATGGGAAAATAGAGTGACCTGTGCCTGTTCAACACCTAGAGCTAGTCTCTCATTGGTTCCCCCTCTTCCCGTTCATCCTCAGGACAAATTGCAACCTGTACGGAACAGGAGGTTAAAGGTGCTGCTTCTTCAAAGAGGGAGATTGCTAGTAAAGCGGCTGGAATGGCGAACCCGAGCACAAGGAGATGAGAAATTAGGTGCGTTTTAGAAACCTTTCCCGATCACTCGGTGTACCATCTTCTGGGTTTCTCATGCATGTTTTCGATGTAGGAAGATGCCCTTGAACCTGGAGATTTGGGACCCATGGGATGGGTACCACGCAGTATTACTTTAAAGGGTCTGCGTTTGCTCACCCAACCTCACCAAACCTCTCAGCCCCAAGAGTGTCCACCCTTATGTCTCAATCTGCTGTGGGTCTAGATATGGTCAATCCAGGTGGCATCACAGCCCCTGAACGAATTTTGTAAGAATTTCTCTCTCTTTCACTGTCTTTGTTTCACGGGTTTTTAAAAGTAATTGATTTTATAATGGGGTTTAGCTGCTTTTCACTGCTGTGTTTATGCCGCTTTACACGCACTTGACTCAATTACAGAGAGATATCAATACATAGGTTTTAAGATTCTTACTAGTCAGATATATTCTTGGGCGGTGAATAGGGGGTGTTGAGTCCAATTCACTGAGAAAGGAGTAGGTGTTGTCTATTACCTATTGGGTTTATGGAACGGTATCTGAGCTAATTTGAAACCCTTGTTTTATGCACCACCCCACCTCACCTTTCCCGTTAAGCAGCCATAGTGTGTTTTCTAAACCTGTGACTCTGTTCTGTTTTGTAATTCAGTTCAAGGGTTGCGGTTTTTACACTCCATCTATAAGTGATATCTTATGATAAGTGTCTTTTTCTGTGTGACTTATTTCACTTAGAATCGTCGTACCTAAATCCACTCATCATGCTGCTACTAGCCTTATGACGTTGATTTCATGGCTGAGTGATATTCCATTGTACATAAGGACCACAACTTCTTTATCCATTTTTCTCTTTCCTGGGATATGTAAGGTGTAACGAAGTGGAGCTTCTTGTCAACAGAGCAGCCCTAAACTTTGGGGTTCCTGTGTCTTGCTGATTTTTAGTTTTCCCAGTTTATACGCCCATGAGTGGAAGTGCCCTATGCTCTCTAAGCTGAGTTTTTTAGATGTTTCAGGACACACCGTACACTTCTCCAGAGTGGCTGTTGGCAGTTTACATCTCGCCCATCAGCGTAGCAAGGCTCCCGTTTCTCCATGGCCTGTCCTGCATTTCTGGTTTTGACACTTTATTCAGCATGGCCCTTTTGACCGATGGGAAGCGAGACTTCTTTGTAACGCTGATTTGCCTTTCCAGGTTGCTTGGTTGGCCAAAAAGGGCGTATGCGTTTTTTCCTGAATATATTCAGGAAAAAACGCATACGCCCTTTTTGGCCAAGGGCATCATTGTCGAGTTTTTGCCGCTTTTCCTGTGCTTTAAAGGCGATTCGAATCTCCCTCCTGAAATCTGTTTCCTGCAATTCTGCCTTGCTTTCAAATCCTCTTCGTTGCCTTCCCTCAATATATTTGTGGACGAGAGTGATCATTTATAAGTCTGCAGGTTTGTGAATTGCAGTGCCCCTGAGCTCCATTTTTCAACTCGCTCTCTTGGGAGCTGGCCGCAAAAGCGCAGGATTGCTTCAGGCCCTACTCTGGTCACGGGGGGGAGGCTGAGCCTGTGGTTAACTCTTCTTCCTGATGGGAAAATAGAGTGACCTGTGCCTGTTCAACACCTAGGGCTAGTCTCTCATTGGTTCCCCCTCTTCCCGTTCATCCTCAGGACAAATTGCAACCTGTACGGAACAGGAGGTTAAAGGTGCTGCTTCTTCAAAGAGGGAGTTTGCTAGTAAAGCGGCTGGAATGGCGAACCCGAGCACAAGGAGATGAGAAATTAGGTGCGTTTTAGAAACCTTTCCCGATCACTCGGTGTACCATCTTCTGGGTTTCTCATGCATGTTTTCGATGTAGGAAGATGCCCTTGAACCTGGAGATTTGGGACCCATGGGATGGGTACCACGCAGTATTACTTTAAAGGGTCTGCGTTTGCTCACCCAACCTCACCAAACCTCTCAGCCCCAAGAGTGTCCACCCTGATGTCTCAATCTGCTGTGGGTCTAGATATGGTCAATCCAGGTGGCATCACAGCCCCTGAACGAATTTTGTAAGAATTTCTCTCTCTTTCACTCTCTTTGTTTCACGGGTTTTTAAAAGTAATTGATTTTTATAATGGGGTTTAGCTGCTTTTCACTGCTGTGTTTATGCCGCTTTACACGCACTTGACTTAATTACAGAGAGATATCAATACATAGGTTTTAAGATTCTTACTAGTCAGATATATTCTTGGGCGGTGAATAGGGGGTGTTGAGTCCAATTCACTGAGAAAGGAGTAGGTCTTGTCTATTACCTATTGGGTTTATGGAACGGTATCTGAGCTAATTTGAAACCCTTGTTTTATGCACCACCCCACCTCACCTTTCCCGTTAAGCAGCCATAGTGTGTTTTCTAAACCTGTGACTCTGTTCTGTTTTGTAATTCAGTTCAAGGGTTGTGGTTTTTACACTCCATCTATAAATGATATCTTATGATAAGTGTCTTTTTCTGTGTGACTTATTTCACTTAGAATCGTCGTACCTAAATCCACTCATCATGCTGCTACTAGCCTTATGACGTTGATTTCATGGCTGAGTGATATTCCATTGTACATAAGGACCACAACTTCTTTATCCATTTTTCTCTTTCCTGGGATATGTAAGGTGTAACGAAGTGGAGTTTCTTGTCAACAGAGCAGCCCTAAACTTTGGGGTGCCTGTGTCTTGCTGATTTTTAGTTTTCCCAATTTATACGCCCATGAGTGGAAGTGCCCTAGGCTCTCTAAGCTGAGTTTTTTAGACGTTTCAGGACACACCGTACACTTCTCCAGAGTGGCTGTTGGCAATTTACATCCTGCCAATCAGCGTAGCAAGGCTCCCGTTTCTCCATGGCCTGTCCTGCATTTCTGGTTTTGACACTTTATTCAGCATGGCCCTTTAGACCGATGGGAAGCGAGACTACTTTGTAGCGCTGATTTGCCTTTCCAGGTTGCTTGGTTGGCCAAGAAGGGCGTATGCGTTTTTTCCTGAATATATTCAGGAAAAAACGCATACGCCCTTTTTGGCCAAGGGCATCATTGTCGAGGTTTTTCCGCTTTTCCTGTGCTTTAAAGGCGATTCGAATCTCCCTCCTGAAATCTGTTTCCTGCAATTCTGCCTTGCTTTCAAATCCTCTTCGTTGCCTTCCCTCAATATATTTGTGGACGAGAGTGATTATTTATAAGTCTGCAGGTTTGTGAATTGCAGTGCCCCTGAGCTCCATGTTTCAACTCGCTTTCTTGTGAGTTGTCCGCAAAAGCGCAGGATTGCTTCAGGCCCTATTCTGGTCCGGGGCGGCAGGCTGAGCCTGTGGTTAATTCTTCTTCCTGATGGGAAAATAGAGTGACCTGTGCCTGTCCCAACACCTAGAGCTAGTCTCTCATTGGTTCCCCCTCTTCCCGTTCATCCTCAGGACAAATTGCAACCTGTACGGAACAGGAGGTTAAAGGTGCTGATTCTTCAAAGAGGGAGATTGCTAGTAAAGCGGCTGAAATGGCGAACCCGAGCACAAGGAGATGAGAAATTAGGTGCGTTTTAGAAACGTTTCCCGATCACACGGTGTACCATCTTCTGGGTTTCTCATGCATGTTTTCGATGTAGGAAGATGCCCTTGAACCTGGAGATTTGGGACCCATGGGATGGGTACCAGGCAGTATTACTTTAAAGGGTCTGCGTTTGCTCACCCAACCTCACCAAACCTCTCAGCCCCAAGAGTGTCCACCCTTATGTCTCAATCAGCTGTGGGTCTAGATATGGTCAATCCAGGTGGCATCACAGCCCCTGAACGAATTTTGTAAGAATTTCTCTCTCTTTCACTGTCTTTGTTTCACTGGTTTTTAAAAGTAATTGATTTTTATAATGGGGTTTAGCTGCTTTTCACTGCTGTGTTTATGCCGCTTTACACCCACTTGACTCACTTACAGAGAGATATCAATACATAGGTTTTAAGATTCTTACTAGTCAGATATATTCTTGGGCGGTGAATAGGGGGTGTTGAGTCCAATTCACTGAGCTAGGAGTAGGTCTTGTCTATTACCTATTGGGTTTATGGAACGGTATCTGAGCTAATTTCAAACCCTTGTTTTATGCATCACCCCACCTCACCTTTCCCGTTAAGCAGCCATAGTGTGTTTTCTAAACGTGTGACTCTGTTCTGTTTTGTAATTCAGTTCAAGGGTAGCGGTTTTTACACTCCCTCTATAAGTGATATCTTATGATAAGTGTCTTTTTCTGTGTGACTTATTTCACTTAGAATCGTTGTACCTAAATTCACTCATCATGCTGCTACTAGCCTTATGACGTTGATTTCATGGCTGAGTGATATTCCATTGCACTTAAGGACCACAACTTCTTTATCCATTTTTCTCTTTCCTGGGATATTTAAGGTGTAACGAAGTGGAGGTTCTTGTCAACAGAGCAGCCCTAAACTTTGGGGTGCCTGTGTCTTGCTGATTTTTAGTTTTCCCAATTTATACGCCCATGAGTGGAAGTGCCCTAGGCTCTCTAAGCTGAGTTTTTTAGATGTTTCAGGACACACCGTACACTTCTCCAGAGTGGCTGTTGGCAATTTACATCCTGCCCATCAGCGTAGCAAGGCTCCCGTTTCTCCATGGCCTGTCCTGCATTTCTGGTTTTGACACTTTATTCAGCATGGCCCTTTTGACCGATGGGAAGCGAGACTACTTTGTAGCGCTGATTTGCCTTTCCAGGTTGCTTGGTTGGCCAAGAAGGGCGTATGCGTTTTTTCCTGAATATATTCAGGAAAAAACGCATACGCCCTTTTTGGCCAAGGGCATCATTGTCGAGGTTTTGCCGCTTTTCCTGTGCTTTAAAGGCGATTCGAATCTCCCTCCTGAAATCTGTTTCCTGCAATTCTGCCTTGCTTTCAAATCCTCTTCGTTGCCTTCCCTCAATATATTTGTGGACGAGAGTGATCATTTATAAGACTGCAGGTATGTGAATTGCAGTGCCCCTGAGCTCCATTTTTCAATTCGCTTTCTTGGGAGCTGGCCGCAGAAGCGCAGGATTGCTTCAGGCCCTATTCTGGTCCCGGGCGGCAGGCTGAGCCTGTGGTTAATTCTTCTTCCTGATGGGAAAATAGAGTGACCTGTGCCTGTCCCAACACCTAGAGCTAGTCTCTCATTGGTTCCCCCTCTTCCCGTTCATTCTCAGGAAAAATTGCAACCTGTACGGAACAGGAGGTTAAAGGTGCTGATTCTTCAAAGAGGGAGATTGCTAGTAAAGCGGCTGGAATGGCGAACCCAAGCACAAGGAGATGAGAAATGAGGTGCGTTTTAGAAACGTTTCCCGATCACACGGTGTACCATCTTCTGGGTTTCTCATGCATGTTTTCGATGTAGGAAGATGCCCTTGAACCTGGAGATTTGGGACCCATGGGATGGGTACCACGCAGTATTACTTTAAAGGGTCTGCGTTTGCTCACCCAACCTCAACAAACCTCTCAGCCCCAAGAGTGTCCACCCTTATGTCTCAATCAGCTGTGGGTCTAGATATGGTCAATCCAGGTGGCATCACAGCCCCTGAACGAATTTTGTAAGAATTTCTCTCCCTTTCACTGTCATTGTTTCACGGGTTTTTAAAAGTAATTGATTTTTATAATGGGGTTTAGCTGGTTTTCACTGCTGTGTTTATGCCGCGTTACACCCACTTGACTCACTTACAGAGAGATATCAATACATAGGTTTTAAGATTCTTACTAGTCAGATATATTCTTGGGCGGTGAATAGGGGGTGTTGAGTCCAATTCACTGAGAAAGGAGTAGGTCTTGTCTATTACCTATTGGGTTTATGGAACGGTATCTGAGCTAATTTGAAACCCTTGTTTTATGCATCACCCCACCTCACCTTTCCCGTTAAGCAGCCATAGTGTGTTTTCTAAACGTGTGACTCTGTTCTGTTTTGTAATTCAGTTCAAGGGTAGCGGTTTTTACACTCCCTCTATAAGTGATATCTTATGATAAGTGTCTTTTTCTGTGTGACTTATTTCACTTAGAATCGTTGTACCTAAATTCACTCATCATGCTGCTACTAGCCTTATGACGTTGATTTCATGGCTGAGTGATATTCCATTGCACCTAAGGACCACAACTTCTTTATCCATTTTTCTCTTTCCTGGGATATTTAAGGTGTAACGAAGTGGAGGTTCTTGTCAACAGAGCAGCCCTAAACTTTGGGGTGCCTGTGCCTTGCTGATTTTTAGTTTTCCCAATTTATACGCCCATGAGTGGAAGTGCCCTAGGCTCTCTAAGCTGAGTTTTTTAGATGTTTCAGGACACACCGTACACTTCTCCAGAGTGGCTGTTGGCAATTTACATCCTGCCCATCAGCGTAGCAAGGCTCCCGTTTCTCCATGACCTGTCCTGCATTTCTGGTTTTGACACTTTATTCAGCATGGCCCTTTTGACCGATGGGAAGCGAGACTACTTTGTAGCGCTGATTTGCCTTTCCAGGTTGCTTGGTTGGCCAAGAAGGGCGTATGCGTTTTTTCCTGAATATATTCAGGAAAAAACGCATACGCCCTTTTTGGCCAAGGGCATCATTGTCGAGGTTTTGCCGCTTTTCCTGTGCTTTAAAGGCGATTCGAATCTCCCTCCTGAAATCTGTTTCCTGCAATTCTGCCTTGCTTTCAAATCCTCTTCGTTGCCTTCCCTCAATATATTTGTGGACGAGAGTGATCATTTATAAGTCTGCAGGTTTGTGAATTGCAGTGCCCCTGAGCTCCATGTTTCAACTCGCTTTCTTGTGAGTTGTCCGCAAAAGCGCAGGATTGCTTCAGGCCCTATTCTGGTCCCGGGCGGCAGGCTGAGCCTGTGGTTAATTCTTCTTCCTGATGGGAAAATAGAGTGACCTGTGCCTGTCCCAACACCTAGAGCTAGTCTCTCATTGGTTCCCCCTCTTCCCGTTCATCCTCAGGACAAATTGCAACCTGTACGGAACAGGAGGTTAAAGGTGCTGATTCTTCAAAGAGGGAGATTGCTAGTAAAGCGGCTGGAATGGCGAACCCGAGCACAAGGAGATGAGAAATGAGGTGCGTTTTAGAAACGTTTCCCGATCACACGGTGTACCATCTTCTGGGTTTCTCATGCATGTTTGCGATGTAGGAAGATGCCCTTGAACCTGGAGATTTGGGACCCATGGGATGGGTACCAGGCAGTATTACTTTAAAGGGTCTTCGTTTGCTCACCCAACCTCACCAAACCTCTCAGCCCCAAGAGTGTCCACCCTTATGTCTCAATAAGCTGTGGGTCTAGATATGGTCAATCCAGGTGGCATCACAGCCCCTGAACGAATTTTGTAAGAATTTCTCTCTCTTTCACTGTCTTTGTTTCACGGGTTTTTAAAAGTAATTGATTTTTATAATGGGGTTTAGCTTCTTTTCACTGCTGTGTTTATGCCGCTTTACACCCACTTGACTCACTTACAGAGAGATATCAATACATAGGTTTAAAGATTCTTACTAGACAGATATATTCTTGGGCGGTGAATAGGGGGTGTTGAGTCCAATTCACTCAGCTAGGAGTAGGTCTTGTCTATTACCTATTGGGTTTATGGAACGGTATCTGAGCTAATTTGAAACCCTTGTTTTATGCACCACCCCACCTCACCTTTCCCGTTAAGCAGCCATAGTGTGTTTTCTAAACGTGTGACTCTGTTCTGTTTTGTAATTCAGTTCAAGGGTAGCGGTTTTTACACTCCCTCTATAAGTGATATCTTATGATAAGTGTCTTTTTCTGTGTGACTTATTTCACTTAGAATCGTTGTACCTAAATTCACTCATCATGCTGCTACTAGCCTTATGACGTTGATTTCATGGCTGAGTGATATTCCATTGCACCTAAGGACCACAACTTCTTTATCCATTTTTCTCTTTCCTGGGATATTTAAGGTGTAACGAAGTGGAGGTTCTTGTCAACAGAGCAGCCCTAAACTTTGGGGTGCCTGTGCCTTGCTGATTTTTAGTTTTCCCAATTTATACGCCCATGAGTGGAAGTGCCCTAGGCTCTCTAAGCTGAGTTTTTTAGATGTTTCAGGACACACCGTACACTTCTCCAGAGTGGCTGTTGGCAATTTACATCCTGCCCATCAGCGTAGCAAGGCTCCCGTTTCTCCATGGCCTGTCCTGCATTTCTGGTTTTGACACTTTATTCAGCATGGCCCTTTTGACCGATGGGAAGCGAGACTACTTTGTAGCGCTGATTTGCCTTTCCAGGTTGCTTGGTTGGCCAAGAAGGGCGTATGCGTTTTTTCCTGAATATATTCAGGAAAAAACGCATACGCCCTTTTTGGCCAAGGGGATCATTGTCGAGGTTTTGCCGCTTTTCCTGTGCTTTAAAGGCGATTCGAATCTCCCTCCTGAAATCTGTTTCCTGCAATTCTGCCTTGCTTTCAAATCCTCTTCGTTGCCTTCCCTCAATATATTTGTGGACGAGAGTGATCATTTATAAGTCTGCAGGTATGTGAATTGCAGTGCCCCTGAGCTCCATGTTTCAACTCGCTTTCTTGTGAGTTGTCCGCAAAAGCGCAGGATTGCTTCAGGCCCTATTCTGGTCCCGGGCGGCAGGCTGAGCCTGTGGTTAATTCTTCTTCCTGATGGGAAAATAGAGTGACCTGTGCCTGTCCCAACACCTAGAGCTAGTCTCTCATTGGTTCCCCCTCTTCCCGTTCATCCTCAGGACAAATTGCAACCTGTACGGAACAGGAGGTTAAAGGTGCTGATTCTTCAAAGAGGGAGATTGCTAGTAAAGCGGCTGGAATGGCGAACCCGAGCACAAGGAGATGAGAAATGAGGTGCGTTTTAGAAACGTTTCCCGATCACACGGTGTACCATCTTCTGGGTTTCTCATGCATGTTTTCGATGTAGGAAGATGCCCTTGAACCTGGAGATTTGGGACCCATGGGATGGGTACCAGGCAGTATTACTTTAAAGGGTCTTCGTTTGCTCACCCAACCTCACCAAACCTCTCAGCCCCAAGAGTGTCCACCCTTATGTCTCAATCAGCTGTGGGTCTAGATATGGTCAATCCAGGTGGCATCACAGCCCCTGAACGAATTTTGTAAGAATTTCTCTCTCTTTCACTGTCTTTGTTTCACGGGTTTTTAAAAGTAATTGATTTTTATAATGGGGTTTAGCTGCTTTTCACTGCTGTGTTTATGCCGCTTTACACCCACTTGACTCACTTACAGAGAGATATCAATACATAGGTTTTAAGATTCTTACTAGTCAGATATATTCTTGGGCGGTGAATAGGGGGTGTTGAGTCCAATTCACTGAGCTAGGAGTAGGTCTTGTCTATTACCTATTGGGTTTATGGAACGGTATCTGAGCTAATTTGAAACCCTTGTTTTATGCATCACCCCACCTCACCTTTCCCGTTAAGCAGCCATAGTGTGTTTTCTAAACGTGTGACTCTGTTCTGTTTTGTAATTCAGTTCAAGGGTAGCGGTTTTTACACTCCCTCTATAAGTGATATCTTATGATAAGTGTCTTTTTCTGTGTGACTTATTTCACTTAGAATCGTTGTACCTAAATTCACTCATCATGCTGCTACTAGCCTTATGACGTTGATTTCATGGCTGAGTGATATTCCATTGCACCTAAGGACCACAACTTCTTTATCCATTTTTCTCTTTCCTGGGATATTTAAGGTGTAACGAAGTGGAGGTTCTTGTCAACAGAGCAGCCCTAACCTTTGGGGTGCCTGTGTCTTGCTGATTTTTAGTTTTCCCAATTTATACGCCCATGAGCGGAAGTGCCCTATGCTCTCTAAGCTGAGTTTTTAGATGTTTCAGGACACACCGTACACTTCTGCAGAGTGGTTGTTGGCAATTTACATCTCGCCCATCAGCGTAGCAAGGCTCCCGTTTCTCCATGGCCTGTCCTGCATTTCTTGTTTTGACACTTTATTCAGCATGGCCCTTTTGACAGATGGGAAGCGAGACTTCTTTGTAGCGCTGATTTGCCTTTCCAGGTTGCTTGGTTTTCCAAAAAGGGCGTATGCGTTTTTTCCTGAATATATTCAGGAAAAAACGCATACGCCCTTTTTGGCCAAGGGCATCATTGTCGAGGTTTTGCCGCTTTTCCTGTGCTTTAAAGGCGATTCGAATCTCCCTCCTGAAATCTGTTTCCTGCAATTCTGCCTTGCTTTCAAATCCTCTTCGTTGCCTTCCCTCAATATATTTGTGGACGAGAGTGATCATTTATAAGTCTGCAGGTTTGTGAATTGCAGTGCCCCTGAGCTCCATTTTTCAACTCGCTTTCTTGGGAGCTGGCCGCAAAAGCGCAGGATTGCTTCAGGCCCTACTCTGGTCCCGGGCGGCAGGCTGAGTCTGTGGTTAATTCTTCTTCCTGATGGGAAAATAGAGTGACCTGTGCCTGTCCCAACACCTAGAGCTAGTCTCTCATTGGTTCCCCCTCTTCCCGTTCATCCTCAGGACAAATTGCAACCTGTACTGAACAGGAGGTTAAAGGTGCTGATTCTCCAAGGAGGGAGATTGCTAGTAAAGCGGCTGGAATGGCGACCCCGAGCACAAGTAGATGAGAAATGAGGTGCGTTTTAGAAACGTTTCACGATCACACGGTGTACCATCTTCTGGGTTTCTCATGCATGTTTTCGATGTAGGAAGATGCCCTTGAACTTGGAGATTTGGGACCCATGGGATGGGTACCACGCAGTATTACTTTAAAGGGTCTGCATTTGCGTACCCAACCTCACCAAACCTCTCAGCCCCAAGAGTGTCCACCCTTATGTCTCAATCAGCTGTGGGTCTAGATATGGTCAATCCAGGTGGCATCACAGCCCCTGAACGAATTTTGTAAGAATTACTCTCTCTTTCACTGTCTTTGTTTCACGGGTTTTTAAAAGTAATTGATTTTTATAATGGGGTTTAGCTGCTTTTCACTGCTGTGTTTATGCCGCTTTACACCCACTTGACTCACTTACAGAGAGATATCAATACATAGGTTTTAAGATTCTTACTAGTCAGATATATTCTTGGGCGGTGAATAGGGGGTGTTGAGTCCAATTCACTGAGCTAGGAGTAGGTCTTGTCTATTACCTATTGGGTGTATGGAACGGTATCTGAGCTAATTTGAAACCCTTGTTTTATGCATCACCCCACCTCACCTTTCCCGTTAAGCAGCCATAGTGTGTTTTCTAAACGTGTGATTCTGTTCTGTTTTGTAATTCAGTTCAAGGGTAGCGGTTTTTACACTCCCTCTATAAGTGATATCTTATGATAAGTGTCTTTTTCTGTGTGACTTATTTCACTTAGAATCGTTGTACCTAAATTCACTCATCATGCTGCTACTAGCCTTATGACGTTGATTTCATGGCTGAGTGATATTCCATTGCACCTAAGGACCACAACTTCTTTATCCATTTTTCTCTTTCCTGGGATATTTAAGGTGTAACGAAGTGGAGGTTCTTGTCAACAGAGCAGCCCTAAACTTTGGGGTGCCTGTGTCTTGCTGATTTTTAGTTTTCCCAATTTATACGCCCATGAGTGGAAGTGCCCTAGGCTCTCTAAGCTGAGTTTTTTAGATGTTTCAGGACACACCGTACACTTCTCCAGAGTGGCTGTTGGCAATTTACATCCTGTCCATCAGCATAGCAAGGCTCCCGTTTCTCCATGGCCTGTCCTGCATTTCTGGTTTTGACACTTTATTCAGCATGGCCCTTTTGACCGATGGGAAGCGAGACTACTTTGTAGCGCTGATTTGCCTTTCCAGGTTGCTTGGTTGGCCAAGAAGGGCGTATGCGTTTTTTCCTGAATATATTCAGGAAAAAACGCATACGCCCTTTTTGGCCAAGGGCATCATTGTCGAGGTTTTGCCGCTTTTCCTGTGCTTTAAAGGCGATTCGAATCTCCCTCCTGAAATCTGTTTCCTGCAATTCTGCCTTGCTTTCAAATCCTCTTCGTTGCCTTCCCTCGATATATTTGTGGACGAGAGTTATCATTTATAAGTCTGCAGGTTTGTGAATTTCAGTGCCCCTGAGCTCCATTTTTCAACTCGCTTTCTTGGGAGCTGGCCGCAAAAGCGCAGGATTGCTTCAGGCCCTAATCTGGTCCGGGGCGGCAGGCTGAGCCTGTGGTTAATTCTTCTTCCTCATGGCAAAATAGAGTGACCTGTGCCTGTCGCAACACCTAGAGCTAGTCTCTCATTGGTTCCCCCTCTTCCCGTTCATCCTCAGGACAAATTGCAACCTGTACGGAACAGGAGTTTAAAGGTGCTGATTCTTCAAAGAGGGAGATTGCTAGTAAAGCGGCTGGAATGGCGAACCCGAGCACAAGGAGATGAGAAATGAGGTGCGTTTTAGAAACGTTTCCCGATCACACGGTGTACCATCTTCTGGGTTTCTCATGCATGTTTTCGATGTAGGAAGATGCCCTTGAACCTGGAGATTTGGGACCCATGGGATGGGTACCACGCAGTATTACTTTAAAGGGTCTTCGTTTGCTCACCCAACCTCAACAAACCTCTCAGCCCCAAGAGTGTCCACCCTTATGTCTCAATCAGCTGTGGGTCTAGATATGGTCAATCCAGGTGGCATCACAGCCCCTGAACGAATTTTGTAAGAATTTCTCTCTCTTTCACTGTCTTTGTTTCACGGGTTTTTAAAAGTAATTGATTTTTATAATGGGGTTTAGCTGCTTTTCACTGCTGTGTTTATGCCGCGTTACACCCACTTGACTCACTTACAGAGAGATATCAATACATAGGTTTTAAGATTCTTACTAGTCAGATATATTCTTGGGCGGTGAATAGGGAGTGTTGAGTCCAATTCACTGAGAAAGGAGTAGGTCTTGTCTATTACCTATTGGGTTTATGGAACGGTATCTGAGCTAATTTGAAACCCTTGTTTTATGCATCACCCCACCTCACCTTTCCCGTTAAGCAGCCATAGTGTGTTTTCTAAACGTGTGACTCTGTTCTGTTTTGTAATTCAGTTCAAGGGTAGCGGTTTTTACACTCCCTCTATAAGTGATATCTTATGATAAGTGTCTTTTTCTGTGTGACTTATTTCACTTAGAATCGTTGTACCTAAATTCACTCATCATGCTGCTACTAGCCTTATGACGTTGATTTCATGGCTGAGTGATATTCCATTGCACCTAAGGACCACAACTTCTTTATCCATTTTTCTCTTTCCTGGGATATTTAAGGTGTAACGAAGTGGAGGTTCTTGTCAACAGAGCAGCCCTAACCTTTGGGGTGCCTGTGTCTTGCTGATTTTTAGTTTTCCCAATTTATACGCCCATGAGCGGAAGTGCCCTATGCTCTCTAAGCTGAGTTTTTAGATGTTTCAGGACACACCGTACACTTCTGCAGAGTGGTTGTTGGCAATTTACATCTCGCCCATCAGCGTAGCAAGGCTCCCGTTTCTCCATGGCCTGTCCTGCATTTCTTGTTTTGACACTTTATTCAGCATGGCCCTTTTGACCGATGGGAAGCGAGACTTCTTTGTAGCGCTGATTTGCCTTTCCAGGTTGCTTGGTTTGCCAAAAAGGGCGTATGCGTTTTTTCCTGAATATATTCAGGAAAAAACGCATACGCCCTTTTTGGCCAAGGGCATCATTGTCGAGGTTTTGCCGCTTTTCCTGTGCTTTAAAGGCGATTCGAATCTCCCTCCTGAAATCTGTTTCCTGCAATTCTGCCTTGCTTTCAAATCCTCTTCGTTGCCTTCCCTCAATATATTTGTGGACGAGAGTGATCATTTATAAGTCTGCAGGTTTGTGAATTGCAGTGCCCCTGAGCTCCATTTTTCAACTCGCTTTCTTGGGAGCTGGCCGCAAAAGCGCAGGATTGCTTCAGGCCCTACTCTGGTCCCGGGCGGCAGGCTGAGTCTGTGGTTAATTCTTCTTCCTGATGGGAAAATAGAGTGACCTGTGCCTGTCCCAACACCTAGAGCTAGTCTCTCATTGGTTCCCCCTCTTCCCGTTCATCCTCAGGACAAATTGCAACCTGTACTGAACAGGAGGTTAAAGGTGCTGATTCTCCAAGGAGGGAGATTGCTAGTAAAGCGGCTGGAATGGCGACCCCGAGCACAAGTAGATGAGAAATGAGGTGCGTTTTAGAAACGTTTCACGATCACACGGTGTACCATCTTCTGGGTTTCTCATGCATGTTTTCGATGTAGGAAGATGCCCTTGAACTTGGAGATTTGGGACCCATGGGATGGGTACCACGCAGTATTACTTTAAAGGGTCTGCATTTGCGTACCCAACCTCACCAAACCTCTCAGCCCCAAGAGTGTCCACCCTTATGTCTCAATCAGCTGTGGGTCTAGATATGGTCAATCCAGGTGGCATCACAGCCCCTGAACGAATTTTGTAAGAATTTCTCTCTCTTTCACTGTCTTTGTTTCACGGGTTTTTAAAAGTAATTGATTTTTATAATGGGGTTTAGCTGCTTTTCACTGCTGTGTTTATGCCGCTTTACACCCACTTGACTCACTTACAGAGAGATATCAATACATAGGTTTTAAGATTCTTACTAGTCAGATATATTCTTGGGCGGTGAATAGGGGGTGTTGAGTCCAATTCACTGAGCTAGGAGTAGGTCTTGTCTATTACCTATTGGGTTTATGGAACGGTATCTGAGCTAATTTGAAACCCTTGTTTTATGCATCACCCCACCTCACCTTTCCCGTTAAGCAGCCATAGTGTGTTTTCTAAACGTGTGATTCTGTTCTGTTTTGTAATTCAGTTCAAGGGTAGCGGTTTTTACACTCCCTCTATAAGTGATATCTTATGATAAGTGTCTTTTTCTGTGTGACTTATTTCACTTAGAATCGTTGTACCTAAATTCACTCATCATGCTGCTACTAGCCTTATGACGTTGATTTCATGGCTGTGTGATAGTCCATTGCACCTAAGGACCACAACTTATTTATCCATTTTTCTCTTTCCTGGGATATTTAAGGTGTAACGAAGTGGAGGTTCTTGTCAACAGAGCAGCCCTAAACTTTGGGGTGCCTGTGTCTTGCTGATTTTTCGTTTTCCCAATTTATACGCCCATGAGTGGAAGTGCCCTAGGCTCTCTAAGCTGAGTTTTTTAGATGTTTCAGGAGACACCGTACACTTCTCCAGAGTGGCTGTTGGCAATTTACATCCTGCCCATCAGCGTAGCAAGGCTCCCGTTTCTCCATGGCCTGTCCTGCATTTCTGGTTTTGACACTTTATTCAGCATGGCCCTTTTGACCGATGGGAAGCGAGACTACTTTGTAGCGCTGATTTGCCTTTCCAGGTTGCTTGGTTGGTCAAGAAGGGCGTATGCGTTTTTTCCTGAATATATTCAGGATAAAACGCATACGCCCTTTTTGGCCAAGGGCATCATTGTCGAGGTTTTGCCGCTTTTCCTGTGCTTTAAAGGCGATTCGAATCTCCCTCCTGAAATCTGTTTCCTGCAATTCTGCCTTGCTTTCAAATCCTCTTCGTTGCCTTTCCTCAATATATTTGTGGACGAGAGTGATCATTTATAAGTCTGCAGGTTTGTGAATTGCAGTGCCCCTGAGCTACATTTTTCAACTCGCTCTCTTGGGAGCTGGCCGCAAAAGCGCAGGATTGCTTCAGGCCCTACTCTGGTCCCGGGCGGCAGGCTGAGCCTTTGGTTAATTCTTCTTCCTGATGGGAAAATAGAGTGACCTGTGCCTGTCCCAACACCTAGAGCTAGTCTCTCATTGGTTCCCCCTCTTCCCGTTCATCCTCAGGACAAATTGCAACCTGTACGGAACAGGAGGTTAAAGGTGCTGATTCTTCAAAGAGGGAGATTGCTAGTAAAGCGGCTGGAATGGTGAACCCGAGCACAAGGAGATGAGAAATTAGGTGCGTTTTAGAAACGTTTCCCGATCACACGGTGTACCATCTTCTGGGTTTCTCATGCATGTTTTCGATGTAGGAAGATGCCCTTGAACCTGGAGATTTGGGACCCATGGGATGGGTACCACGCAGTATTACTTTAAAGGGTCTGCGTTTGCTCACTCAACCTCAAGAAACCTCTCAGCCCCAAGAGTGTCCACCCTTATGTCTCAATCTGCTGTGGGTCTAGATATGGTCAATCCAGGTGGCATCACAGCCCCTGAACGAATTTTGTAAGAATTTCTCTCTCTTTCACTGTCTTTGTTTCATGGGTTTTTAAAAGTAATTGATTTTTATAATGGGGTTTAGCTGCTTTTCACTGCTGTGTTTATGCCGCTTTACACGCACTTGACTCAATTACAGAGAGATATCAATACATAGGTTTTAAGATTCTTACTAGTCAGATATATTCTTGGGCGGTGAATAGGGGGTGTTGAGTCCAATTCACTGAGAAAGGAGTAGGTCTTGTCTATTACCTATTGGGTTTATGGAACGGTATCTGAGCTAATTTGAAACCCTTGTTTTATGCACCACCCCACCTCACCTTTCCCGTTAAGCAGCCATAGTGTGTTTTCTAAACCTGTGACTCTGTTCTGTTTTGTAATTCAGTTCAAGGGTTGCGGTTTTTACACTCCATCTATAAGTGATATCTTATGATAAGTGTCTTTTTCTGTGTGACTTATTTCACTTAGAATCGTCGTACCTAAATCCACTCATCATGCTGCTACTAGCCTTATGACGTTGATTTCATGGCTGAGTGATATTCCATTGTACATAAGGACCACAACTTCTTTATCCATTTTTCTCTTTCCTGGGATATGTAAGGTGTAACGAAGTGGAGCTTCTTGTCAACAGAGCAGCCCTAAACTTTGGGGTTCCTGTGTCTTGCTGATTTTTAGTTTTCCCAGTTTATACGCCCATGAGTGGAAGTGCCCTATGCTCTCTAAGCTGTTTTTTAGATGTTTCAGGACACACCGTACACTTCTCCAGAGTGGCTGTTGGCAGTTTACATCTCGCCCATCAGCGTAGCAAGGCTCCCGTTTCTCCATGGCCTGTCCTGCATTTCTGGTTTTGACACTTTATTCAGCATGGCCCTTTTGACCGATGGGAAGCGAGACTTCTTTGTAACGCTGATTTGCCTTTCCAGGTTGCTTGGTTGGCCAAAAAGGGCGTATGCGTTTTTTCCTGAATATATTCAGGAAAAAACGCATACGCCCTTTTTGGCCAAGGGCATCATTGTCGAGGTTTTGCCGCTTTTCCTGTGCTTTAAAGGCGATTCGAATCTCCCTCCTGAAATCTGTTTCCTGCAATTCTGCCTTGCTTTCAAATCCTCTTCGTTGCCTTCCCTCAATATATTTGTGGACGAGAGTGATCATTTATAAGTCTGCAGGTTTGTGAATTGCAGTGCCCCTGAGCTCCATGTTTCAACTCGCTTTCTTGTGAGTTGTCCGCAAAAGCGCAGGATTGCTTCAGGCCCTATTCTGGTCCCGGGCGGCAGCCTGAGCCTGTGGTTAATTCTTCTTCCTGATGGGAAAATAGAGTGACCTGTGCCTGTCCCAACACCTAGAGCTAGTCTCTCAGTGGTTCCCCCTCTTCCCGTTCATCCTCAGGACAAATTTCAACCTGTACGGAACAGGAGGTTAAAGGTGCTGATTCTTCAAAGAGGGAGATTGCTAGTAAAGCGGCTGGAATGGCGAACCCGAGCACAAGGAGATGAGAAATGAGGTGCGTTTTAGAAACGTTTCCCGATCACACGGTGTACCATCTTCTGGGTTTCTCATGCATGTTTTCGATGTAGGAAGATGCCCTTGAACCTGGAGATTTGGGACCCATGGGATGGGTACCACGCAGTATTACTTTAAAGGGTCTGCGTTTGCTCACCCAACCTCACCAAACCTCTCAGCCCCAAGAGTGTCCACCCTTATGTCTCAATCAGCTGTGGGTCTAGATATGGTCAATCCAGGTGGCATCACAGCCCCTGAACGAATTTTGTAAGAATTTCTCTCTCTTTCACTGTCTTTGTTTCACTGGTTTTTAAAAGTAATTTATTTTTATAATGGGGTTTAGCTGCTTTTCACTGCTGTGTTTATGCCGCTTTACACCCACTTGACTCACTTACAGAGAGATATCAATACATAGGTTTTAAGATTCTTACTAGTCACGTATATTCTTGGGCGGTGAATAGGGGGTGTTGAGTCCAATTCACTGAGCTAGGAGTAGGTCTTGTCTATTACCTATTGGGTGTATGGAACGGTATCTGAGCTAATTTGAAACCCTTGTTTTATGCATCACCCCACCTCACCTTTCCCGTTAAGCAGCCATAGTGTGTTTTCTAAACGTGTGACTCTGTTCTGTTTTGTAATTCAGTTCAAGGGTAGCGGTTTTTACACTCCCTCTATAAGTGATATCTTATGATAAGTGTCTTTTTCTGCGTGACTTATTTCACTTAGAATCGTCGTACCTAAATTCACTCATCATGCTGCTACTAGCCTTATGACGTTGATTTCATGGCTGAGTGATATTCCATTGCACCTAAGGACCACAACTTCTTTATCTATTTTTCTCTTTCCTGGGATATTTAAGGTGTAACGAAGTGGAGGTTCTTGTCAACAGAGCAGCCCTAAACATTGGGGTGCCCGTGTCTTGCTGATTTTTGATTTTCCCAATTTATACGCCCATGAGTGGAAGTGCCCTATGCTCTCTAAGCTGAGTTTTTTAGATGTTTCAGGACACACCGTACACTTCTCCAGAGTGGCTGTTGGCAATTTACATCCTGCCCATCAGCGTAGCAAGGCTCCCGTTTCTCCATGGCCTGTCCTGCATTTCTGGTTTTGACACTTTATTCAGCATGGCCCTTTTGACCAATGGGAAGCGAGACTACTTTGTAGCGCTGATTTGCCTTTCCAGGTTGCTTGGTTTGCCAAAAAGGGCGTATGCGTTTTTTCCTGAATATATTCAGGAAAAAACGCATACGCCCTTTTTGGCCAAGGGCATCATTGTCGAGGTTTTGCCGCTTTTCCTGTGCTTTAAAGGCGATTCGAATCTCCCTCCTGAAATCTGTTTCCTGCAATTCTGCCTTGCTTTCAAATCCTCTTCGTTGCCTTCCCTCAATATATTTGTGGACGAGAGTGATCATTTATAAGTCTGCAGGTTTGTGAATTGCAGTGCCCCTGAGCTCCATTTTTCAACTCGCTCTCTTGGGAGCTGGCCGCAAAAGCGCAGGATTGCTTCAGGCCCTACTCTGGTCACGGGGGGGAGGCTGAGCCTGTGGTTAACTCTTCTTCCTGATGGGAAAATAGAGTGACCTGTGCCTGTTCAACACCTAGAGCTAGTCTCTCATTGGTTCCCCCTCTTCCCGTTCATCCTCAGGACAAATTGCAACCTGTACGGAACAGGAGGTTAAAGGTGCTGCTTCTTCAAAGAGGGAGATTGCTAGTAAAGCGGCTGGAATGGCGAACCCGAGCACAAGGAGATGAGAAATTAGGTGCGTTTTAGAAACCTTTCCCGATCACTCGGTGTACCATCTTCTGGGTTTCTCATGCATGTTTTCGATGTAGGAAGATGCCCTTGAACCTGGAGATTTGGGACCCATGGGATGGGTACCACGCAGTATTACTTTAAAGGGTCTGCGTTTGCTCACCCAACCTCACCAAACCTCTCAGCCCCAAGAGTGTCCACCCTTATGTCTCAATCTGCTGTGGGTCTAGATATGGTCAATCCAGGTGGCATCACAGCCCCTGAACGAATTTTGTAAGAATTTCTCTCTCTTTCACTCTCTTTGTTTCACGGGTTTTTAAAAGTAATTGATTTTTATAATGGGGTTTAGCTGCTTTTCACTGCTGTGTTTATGCCGCTTTACACGCACTTGACTCAATTACAGAGAGATATCAATACATAGGTTTTAAGATTCTTACTAGTCAGATATATTCTTGGGCGGTGAATAGGGGGTGTTGAGTCCAATTCACTGAGAAAGGAGTAGGTCTTGTCTATTACCTATTGGGTTTATGGAACGGTATCTGAGCTAATTTGAAACCCTTGTTTTATGCACCACCCCACCTCACCTTTCCCGTTAAGCAGCCATAGTGTGTTTTCTAAACCTGTGACTCTGTTCTGTTTTGTAATTCAGTTCAAGGGTTGCGGTTTTTACACTCCATCTATAAGTGATATCTTATGATAAGTGTCTTTTTCTGTGTGACTTATTTCACTTAGAATCGTCGTACCTAAATCCACTCATCATGCTGCTACTAGCCTTATGACGTTGATTTCATGGCTGAGTGATATTCCATTGTACATAAGGACCACAACTTCTTTATCCATTTTTCTCTTTCCTGGGATATGTAAGGTGTAACGAAGTGGAGCTTCTTGTCAACAGAGCAGCCCTAAACTTTGGGGTTCCTGTGTCTTGCTGATTTTTAGTTTTCCCAGTTTATACGCCCATGAGTGGAAGTGCCCTATGCTCTCTAAGCTGAGTTTTTTAGATGTTTCAGGACACACCGTACACTTCTCCAGAGTGGCTGTTGGCAGTTTACATCTCGCCCATCAGCGTAGCAAGGCTCCCGTTTCTCCATGGCCTGTCCTGCATTTCTGGTTTTGACACTTTATTCAGCATGGCCCTTTTGACCGATGGGAAGCGAGACTTCTTTGTAACGCTGATTTGCCTTTCCAGGTTGCTTGGTTGGCCAAAAAGGGCGTATGCGTTTTTTCCTGAATATATTCAGGAAAAAACGCATACGCCCTTTTTGGCCAAGGGCATCATTGTCGAGGTTTTGCCGCTTTTCCTGTGCTTTAAAGGCGATTCGAATCTCCCTCCTGAAATCTGTTTCCTGCAATTCTGCCTTGCTTTCAAATCCTCTTCGTTGCCTTCCCTCAATATATTTGTGGACGAGAGTGATCATTTATAAGTCTGCAGGTTTGTGAATTGCAGTGCCCCTGAGCTCCATGTTTCAACTCGCTTTCTTGTGAGTTGTCCGCAAAAGCGCAGGATTGCTTCAGGCCCTATTCTGGTCCCGGGCGGCAGCCTGAGCCTGTGGTTAATTCTTCTTCCTGATGGGAAAATAGAGTGACCTGTGCCTGTCCCAACACCTAGAGCTAGTCTCTCATTGGTTCCCCCTCTTCCTGTTCATCCTCAGGACAAATTGCAACCTGTACGGAACAGGAGGTTAAAGGTGCTGATTCTTCAAAGAGGGAGATTGCTAGTAAAGCGGCTGGAATGGCGAACCCGAGCACAAGGAGATGAGAAATTAGGTGCGTTTTAGAAACGTTTCCCGATCACACGGTGTACCATCTTCTGGGTTTCTCATGCATGTTTTCGATGTAGGAAGATGCCCTTGAACCTGGAGATTTGGGACCCATGGGATGGGTACCACGCAGTATTACTTTAAAGGGTCTGCGTTTGCTCACCCAACCTCACCAAACCTCTCAGCCCCAAGAGTGTCCACCCTTATGTCTCAATCAGCTGTGGGTCTAGATATGGTCAATCCAGGTGGCATCACAGCCCCTGAACGAATTTTGTAAGAATTTCTCTCTCTTTCACTGTCTTTGTTTCACTGGTTTTTAAAAGTAATTGATTTTTATAATGGGGTTTAGCTGCTTTTCACTGCTGTGTTTATGCCGCTTTACACCAACTTGACTCACTTACAGAGAGATATCAATACATAGGTTTTAAGATTCTTACTAGTCAGATATATTCTTGGGCGGTGAATAGGGGGTGTTGAGTCCAATTCACTGAGCTAGGAGTAGGTCTTGTCTATTACCTATTGGGTTTATGGAACGGTATCTGAGCTAATTTGAAACCCTTGTTTTATGCATCACCCCACCTCACCTTTCCCGTTAAGCAGCCATAGTGTGTTTTCTAAACGTGTGACTCTGTTCTGTTTTGTAATTCAGTTCAAGGGTAGCGGTTTTTACACTCCCTCTATAAGTGATATCTTATGATAAGTGTCTTTTTCTGTGTGACTTATTTCACTTAGAATCGTCGTACCTAAATTCACTCATCATGCTGCTACTAGCCTTATGACGTTGATTTCATGGCTGAGTGATATTCCATTGTACATAAGGACCACAACTTCTTTATCCATTTTTCTGTTTCCTGGGATATTTAAGGTGTAACGAAGTGGAGTTTCTTGTCAACAGAGCAGCCCTAAACTTTGGGGTGCCTGTGTCTTGCTGATTTTTAGTTTTCCCAATTTATACGCCCATGAGTGGAAGTGCCCTAGGCTCTATAAGCTGAGTTTTTTAGATGTTTCAGGACACACCGTACACTTCTCCAGAGTGGCTGTTGGCAATTTGCATCCTGCCCATCAGCGTAGCAAGGCTCCCGTTTCTCCATGGCCTGTCCTGCATTTCTGGTTTTGACACTTTATTCAGCATGGCCCTTTTGACCGATGGGAAGCGAGACTACTTTGTAGCGCTGATTTGCCTTTCCAGGTTGCTTGGTTGGCCAAGAAGGGCGTATGCGTTTTTTCCTGAATATATTCAGGAAAAAACGCATACGCCCTTTTTGGCCAAGGGCATCATTGTCGAGGTTTTGCCGCTTTTCCTGTGCTTTAAAGGCGATTCGAATCTCCCTCCTGAAATCTGTTTCCTGCAATTCTGCCTTGCTTTCAAATCCTCTTCGTTGCCTTCCCTCAATATATTTGTGGACGAGAGTGATCATTTATAAGTCTGCAGGTTTGTGAATTGCAGTGCCCCTGAGCTCCATGTTTCAACTCGCTTTCTTGTGAGTTGTCCGCAAAAGCGCAGGATTGCTTCAGGCCCTATTCTGGTCCCGGGCGGCAGGCTGAGCCTGTGGTTAATTCTTCTTCCTGATGGGAAAATAGAGTGACCTGTGCCTGTCCCAACACCTAGAGCTAGTCTCTCTTTGGTTCCCCCTCTTCCCGTTCATCCTCAGGACAAATTGCAACCTGTACGGAACAGGAGGTTAAAGGTGCTGATTCTTCAAAGAGGGAGATTGCTAGTAAAGCGGCTGGAATGGCGAACCCGAGCACAAGGAGATGAGAAATGAGGTGCGTTTTAGAAACGTTTCCCGATCACACGGTGTACCATCTTCTGGGTTTCTCATGCATGTTTTCGATGTAGGAAGATGCCCTTGAACCTGGAGATTTGGGACCCATGGGATGGGTACCAGGCAGTATTACTTTAAAGGGTCTTCGTTTGCTCACCCAACCTCACCAAACCTCTCAGCCCCAAGAGTGTCCACCCTTATGTCTCAATCAGCTGTGGGTCTAGATATGGTCAATCCAGGTGGCATCACAGCCCCTGAACGAATTTTGTAAGAATTTCTCTCTCTTTCACTGTCTTTGTTTCACTGGTTTTTAAAAGTAATTGATTTTTATAATGGGGTTTAGCTGCTTTTCACTGCTGTGTTTATGCCGCTTTACACCCACTTGACTCACTTACAGAGAGATATCAATACATAGGTTTTAAGATTCTTACTAGTCAGATATATTCTTGGGCGGTGAATAGGGGGTGTTGAGTCCAATTCACTGAGCTAGGAGTAGGTCTTGTCTATTACCTATTGGGTTTATGGAACGGTATCTGAGCTAATTTGAAACCCTTGTTTTATGCATCACCCCACCTCACCTTTCCCGTTAAGCAGCCATAGTGTGTTTTCTAAACGTGTGACTCTGTTCTGTTTTGTAATTCAGTTCAAGGGTAGCGGTTTTTACACTCCCTCTATAAGTGATATCTTATGATAAGTGTCTTTTTCTGTGTGACTTATTTCACTTAGAATCGTTGTACCTAAATTCACTCATCATGCTGCTACTAGCCTTATGACGTTGATTTCATGGCTGAGTGATATTCCATTGCACCTAAGGACCACAACTTCTTTATCCATTTTTCTCTTTCCTGGGATATTTAAGGTGTAACGAAGTGGAGGTTCTTGTCAACAGAGCAGCCCTAACCTTTGGGGTGCCTGTGTCTTGCTGATTTTTAGTTTTCCCAATTTATACGCCCATGAGTGGAAGTGCCCTATGCTCTCTAAGCTGAGTTTTTAGATGTTTCAGGACACACCGTACACTTCTGCAGAGTGGTTGTTGGCAATTTACATCTCGCCCATCAGCGTAGCAAGGCTCCCGTTTCTCCATGGCCTGTCCTGCATTTCTTGTTTTGACACTTTATTCAGCATGGCCCTTTTGACCGATGGGAAGCGAGACTTCTTTGTAGCGCTGATTTGCCTTTCCAGGTTGCTTGGTTTGCCAAAAAGGGCGTATGCGTTTTTTCCTGAATATATTCAGGAAAAAACGCATACGCCCTTTTTGGCCAAGGGCATCATTGTCGAGGTTTTGCCGCTTTTCCTGTGCTTTAAAGGCGATTCGAATCTCCCTCCTGAAATCTGTTTCCTGCAATTCTGCCTTGCTTTCAAATCCTCTTCGTTGCCTTCCCTCAATATATTTGTGGACGAGAGTGATCATTTATAAGTCTGCAGGTTTGTGAATTGCAGTGCCCCTGAGCTCCATTTTTCAACTCGCTTTCTTGGGAGCTGGCCGCAAAAGCGCAGGATTGCTTCAGGCCCTACTCTGGTCCCGGGCGGCAGGCTGAGTCTGTGGTTAATTCTTCTTCCTGATGGGAAAATAGAGTGACCTGTGCCTGTCCCAACACCTAGAGCTAGTCTCTCATTGGTTCCCCCTCTTCCCGTTCATCCTCAGGACAAATTGCAACCTGTACTGAACAGGAGGTTAAAGGTGCTGATTCTCCAAGGAGGGAGATTGCTAGTAAAGCGGCTGGAATGGCGACCCCGAGCACAAGTAGATGAGAAATGAGGTGCGTTTTAGAAACGTTTCACGATCACACGGTGTACCATCTTCTGGGTTTCTCATGCATGTTTTCGATGTAGGAAGATGCCCTTGAACTTGGAGATTTGGGACCCATGGGATGGGTACCACGCAGTATTACTTTAAAGGGTCTGCATTTGCGTACCCAACCTCACCAAACCTCTCAGCCCCAAGAGTGTCCACCCTTATGTCTCAATCAGCTGTGGGTCTAGATATGGTCAATCCAGGTGGCATCACAGCCCCTGAACGAATTTTGTAAGAATTTCTCTCTCTTTCACTGTCTTTGTTTCACGGGTTTTTAAAAGTAATTGATTTTTATAATGGGGTTTAGCTGCTTTTCACTGCTGTGTTTATGCCGCTTTACACCCACTTGACTCACTTACAGAGAGATATCAATACATAGGTTTTAAGATTCTTACTAGTCAGATATATTCTTGGGCGGTGAATAGGGGGTGTTGAGTCCAATTCACTGAACTAGGAGTAGGTCTTGTCTATTACCTATTGGGTTTATGGAACGGTATCTGAGCTAATTTGAAACCCTTGTTTTATGCATCACCCCACCTCACCTTTCCCGTTAAGCAGCCATAGTGTGTTTTCTAAACGTGTGATTCTGTTCTGTTTTGTAATTCAGTTCAAGGGTAGCGGTTTTTACACTCCCTCTATAAGTGATATCTTATGATAAGTGTCTTTTTCTGTGTGACTTATTTCACTTAGAATCGTTGTACCTAAATTCACTCATCATGCTGCTACTAGCCTTATGACGTTGATTTCATGGCTGAGTGATAGTCCATTGCACCTAAGGACCACAACTTATTTATCCATTTTTCGCTTTCCTGGGATATTTAAGGTGTAACGAAGTGGAGGTTCTTGTCAACAGAGCAGCCCTAAACTTTGGGGTGCCTGTGTGTTGCTGATTTTTAGTTTTCCCAATTTATACGCCCATGAGTGGAAGTGCCCTAGGCTCTCTAAGCTGAGTTTTTTAGATGTTTCAGGACACACCGTACACTTCTCCAGAGTGGCTGTTGGCAATTTACATCCTGCCCATCAGCGTAGCAAGGCTCCCGTTTCTCCATGGCCTGTCCTGCATTTCTGGTTTTGACACTTTATTCAGCATGGCCCTTTTGACCGATGGGAAGCGAGACTACTTTGTAGCGCTGATTTGCCTTTCCAGGTTGCTTGGTTGGTCAAGAAGGGCGTATGCGTTTTTTCCTGAATATATTCAGGATAAAACGCATACGCCCTTTTTGGCCAAGGGCATCATTGTCGAGGTTTTGCCGCTTTTCCTGTGCTTTAAAGGCGATTCGAATCTCCCTCCTGAAATCTGTTTCCTGCAATTCTGCCTTGCTTTCAAATCCTCTTCGTTGCCTTTCCTCAATATATTTGTGGACGAGAGTGATCATTTATAAGTCTGCAGGTTTGTGAATTGCAGTGCCCCTGAGCTACATTTTTCAACTCGCTCTCTTGGGAGCTGGCCGCAAAAGCGCAGGATTGCTTCAGGCCCTACTCTGGTCCCGGGCGGCAGGCTGAGCCTTTGGTTAATTCTTCTTCCTGATGGGAAAATAGAGTGACCTGTGCCTGTCCCAACACCTAGAGCTAGTCTCTCATTGGTTCCCCCTCTTCCCGTTCATCCTCAGGACAAATTGCAACCTGTACGGAACAGGAGGTTAAAGGTGCTGATTCTTCAAAGAGGGAGATTGCTAGTAAAGCGGCTGGAATGGTGAACCCGAGCACAAGGAGATGAGAAATTAGGTGCGTTTTAGAAACGTTTCCCGATCACACGGTGTACCATCTTCTGGGTTTCTCATGCATGTTTTCGATGTAGGAAGATGCCCTTGAACCTGGAGATTTGGGACCCATGGGATGGGTACCACGCAGTATTACTTTAAAGGGTCTGCGTTTGCTCACTCAACCTCAAGAAACCTCTCAGCCCCAAGAGTGTCCACCCTTATGTCTCAATCTGCTGTGGGTCTAGATATGGTCAATCCAGGTGGCATCACAGCCCCTGAACGAATTTTGTAAGAATTTCTCTCTCTTTCACTGTCTTTGTTTCATGGGTTTTTAAAAGTAATTGATTTTTATAATGGGGTTTAGCTGCTTTTCACTGCTGTGTTTATGCCGCTTTACACGCACTTGACTCAATTACAGAGAGATATCAATACATAGGTTTTAAGATTCTTACTAGTCAGATATATTCTTGGGCGGTGAATAGGGGGTGTTGAGTCCAATTCACTGAGAAAGGAGTAGGTCTTGTCTATTACCTATTGGGTTTATGGAACGGTATCTGAGCTAATTTGAAACCCTTGTTTTATGCACCACCCCACCTCACCTTTCCCGTTAAGCAGCCATAGTGTGTTTTCTAAACCTGTGACTCTGTTCTGTTTTGTAATTCAGTTCAAGGGTTGCGGTTTTTACACTCCATCTATAAGTGATATCTTATGATAAGTGTCTTTTTCTGTGTGACTTATTTCACTTAGAATCGTCGTACCTAAATCCACTCATCATGCTGCTACTAGCCTTATGACGTTGATTTCATGGCTGAGTGATATTCCATTGTACATAAGGAGCACAACTTCTTTATCCATTTTTCTCTTTCCTGGGATATGTAAGGTGTAACGAAGTGGAGCTTCTTGTCAACAGAGCAGCCCTAAACTTTGGGGTTCCTGTGTCTTGCTGATTTTTAGTTTTCCCAGTTTATACGCCCATGAGTGGAAGTGCCCTATGCTCTCTAAGCTGAGTTTTTTAGATGTTTCAGGACACACCGTACACTTCTCCAGAGTGGCTGTTGGCAGTTTACATCTCGCCCATCAGCGTAGCAAGGCTCCCGTTTCTCCATGGCCTGTCCTGCATTTCTGGTTTTGACACTTTATTCAGCATGGCCCTTTTGACCTATGGGAAGCGAGACTTCTTTGTAACGCTGATTTGCCTTTCCAGGTTGCTTGGTTGGCTAAAAAGGGCGTATGCGATTTTTCCTGAATATATTCAGGAAAAAACGCATACGCCCTTTTTGGCCAAGGGCATCATTGTCGAGGTTTTGCCGCTTTTCCTGTGCTTTAAAGGCGATTCGAATCTCCCTCCTGAAATCTGTTTCCTGCAATTCTGCCTTGCTTTCAAATCCTCTTCGTTGCCTTCCCTCAATATATTTGTGGACGAGAGTGATCATTTATAAGTCTGCAGGTTTGTGAATTGCAGTGCCCCTGAGCTCCATGTTTCAACTCGCTTTCTTGTGAGTTGTCCGCAAAAGCGCAGGATTGCTTCAGGCCCTATTCTGGTCCCGGGCGGCAGGCTGAGCCTGTGGTTAATTCTTCTTCCTGATGGGAAAATAGAGTGACCTGTGCCTGTCCCAACACCTAGAGCTAGTCTCTCAGTGGTTCCCCCTCTTCCCGTTCATCCTCAGGACAAATTTCAACCTGTACGGAACAGGAGGTTAAAGGTGCTGATTCTTCAAAGAGGGAGATTGCTAGTAAAGCGGCTGGAATGGCGAACCCGAGCACAAGGAGATGAGAAATGAGGTGCGTTTTAGAAACGTTTCCCGATCACACGGTGTACCATCTTCTGGGTTTCTCATGCATGTTTTCGATGTAGGAAGATGCCCTTGAACCTGGAGATTTGGGACCCATGGGATGGGTACCACGCAGTATTACTTTAAAGGGTCTGCGTTTGCTCACCCAACCTCACCAAACCTCTCAGCCCCAAGAGTGTCCACCCTTATGTCTCAATCAGCTGTGGGTCTAGATATGGTCAATCCAGGTGGCATCACAGCCCCTGAACGAATTTTGTAAGAATTTCTCTCTCTTTCACTGTCTTTGTTTCACTGGTTTTTAAAAGTAATTTATTTTTATAATGGGGTTTAGCTGCTTTTCACTGCTGTGTTTATGCCGCTTTACACCCACTTGACTCACTTACAGAGAGATATCAATACATAGGTTTTAAGATTCTTACTAGTCACATATATTCTTGGGCGGTGAATAGGGGGTGTTGAGTCCAATTCACTGAGCTAGGAGTAGGTCTTGTCTATTACCTATTGGGTGTATGGAACGGTATCTGAGCTAATTTGAAACCCTTGTTTTATGCATCACCCCACCTCACCTTTCCCGTTAAGCAGCCATAGTGTGTTTTCTAAACGTGTGACTCTGTTCTGTTTTGTAATTCAGTTCAAGGGTAGCGGTTTTTACACTCCCTCTATAAGTGATATCTTATGATAAGTGTCTTTTTCTTCGTGACTTATTTCACTTAGAATCGTCGTACCTAAATTCACTCATCATGCTGCTACTAGCCTTATGACGTTGATTTCATGGCTGAGTGATATTCCATTGCACCTAAGGACCACAACTTCTTTATCTATTTTTCTCTTTCCTGGGATATTTAAGGTGTAACGAAGTGGAGGTTCTTGTCAACAGAGCAGCCCTAAACATTGGGGTGCCCGTGTCTTGCTGATTTTTGATTTTCCCAATTTATACGCCCATGAGTGGAAGTGCCCTATGCTCTCTAAGCTGAGTTTTTTAGATGTTTCAGGACACACCGTACACTTCTCCAGAGTGGCTGTTGGCAATTTACATCCTGCCCATCAGCGTAGCAAGGCTCCCGTTTCTCCATGGCCTGTCCTGCATTTCTGGTTTTGACACTTTATTCAGCATGGCCCTTTTGACCAATGGGAAGCGAGACTACTTTGTAGCGCTGATTTGCCTTTCCAGGTTGCTTGGTTGGCCAAAAAGGGCGTATGCGTTTTTTCCTGAATATATTCAGGAAAAAACGCATACGCCCTTTTAGGCCAAGGGCATCATTGTCGAGGTTTTGCCGCTTTTCCTGTGCTTTAAAGGCGATTCGAATCTCCCTCCTGAAATCTGTTTCCTGCAATTCTGCCTTGCTTTCAAATCCTCTTCGTTGCGTTCCCTCAATATATTTGTGGACGAGAGTGATCATTTATAAGTCTGCAGGTTTGTGAATTGCAGTGCCCCTGAGCTCCATTTTTCAACTCGCTCTCTTGGGAGCTGGCCGCAAAAGCGCAGGATTGCTTCAGGCCCTACTCTGGTCACGGGGGGGAGGCTGAGCCTGTGGTTAACTCTTCTTCCTGATGGGAAAATAGAGTGACCTGTGCCTGTTCAACACCTAGAGCTAGTCTCTCATTGGTTCCCCCTCTTCCCGTTCATCCTCAGGACAAATTGCAACCTGTACGGAACAGGAGGTTAAAGGTGCTGCTTCTTCAAAGAGGGAGATTGCTAGTAAAGCGGCTGGAATGGCGAACCCGAGCACAAGGAGATGAGAAATTAGGTGCGTTTTAGAAACCTTTCCCGATCACTCGGTGTACCATCTTCTGGGTTTCTCATGCATGTTTTCGATGTAGGAAGATGCCCTTGAACCTGGAGATTTGGGACCCATGGGATGGGTACCACGCAGTATTACTTTAAAGGGTCTGCGTTTGCTCACCCAACCTCACCAAACCTCTCAGCCCCAAGAGTGTCCACCCTTATGTCTCAATCTGCTGTGGGTCTAGATATGGTCAATCCAGGTGGCATCACAGCCCCTGAACGAATTTTGTAAGAATTTCTCTCTCTTTCACTGTCTTTGTTTCACGGGTTTTTAAAAGTAATTGATTTTATAATGGGGTTTAGCTGCTTTTCACTGCTGTGTTTATGCCCCTTTACACGCACTTGACTCAATTACAGAGAGATATCAATACATAGGTTTTAAGATTCTTACTAGTCAGATATATTCTTGGGCGGTGAATAGGGGGTGTTGAGTCCAATTCACTGAGAAAGGAGTAGGTGTTGTCTATTACCTATTGGGTTTATGGAACGGTATCTGAGCTAATTTGAAACCCTTGTTTTATGCACCACCCCACCTCACCTTTCCCGTTAAGCAGCCATAGTGTGTTTTCTAAACCTGTGACTCTGTTCTGTTTTGTAATTCAGTTCAAGGGTTGCGGTTTTTACACTCCCTCTATAAGTGATATCTTATGATAAGTGTCTTTTTCTGTGTGACTTATTTCACTTAGAATCGTCGTACCTAAATCCACTCATCATGCTGCTACTAGCCTTATGACGTTGATTTCATGGCTGAGTGATATTCCATTGTACATAAGGACCACAACTTCTTTATCCATTTTTCTCTTTCCTGGGATATGTAAGGTGTAACGAAGTGGAGCTTCTTGTCAACAGAGCAGCCCTAAACTTTGGGGTTCCTGTGTCTTGCTGATTTTTAGTTTTCCCAGTTTATACGCCCATGAGTGGAAGTGCCCTATGCTCTCTAAGCTGAGTTTTTTAGATGTTTCAGGACACACCGTACACTTCTCCAGAGTGGCTGTTGGCAGTTTACATCTCGCCCATCAGCGTAGCAAGGCTCCCGTTTCTCCATGGCCTGTCCTGCATTTCTGGTTTTGACACTTTATTCAGCATGGCCCTTTTGACCGATGGGAAGCGAGACTTCTTTGTAACGCTGATTTGCCTTTCCAGGTTGCTTGGTTGGCCAAAAAGGGCGTATGCGTTTTTTCCTGAATATATTCAGGAAAAAACGCATACGCCCTTTTTGGCCAAGGGCATCATTGTCGAGGTTTTGCCGCTTTTCCTGTGCTTTAAAGGCGATTCGAATCTCCCTTCTGAAATCTGTTTCCTGCAATTCTGCCTTGCTTTCAAATCCTCTTCGTTGCCTTCCCTCAATATATTTGTGGACGAGAGTGATCATTTATAAGTCTGCAGGTTTGTGAATTGCAGTGCCCCTGAGCTCCATTTTTCAACTCGCTCTCTTGGGAGCTGGCCGCAAAAGCGCAGGATTGCTTCAGGCCCTACTCTGGTCACGGGGGGGAGGCTGAGCCTGTGGTTAACTCTTCTTCCTGATGGGAAAATAGAGTGACCTGTGCCTGTTCAACACCTAGGGCTAGTCTCTCATTGGTTCCCCCTCTTCCCGTTCATCCTCAGGACAAATTGCAACCTGTACGGAACAGGAGGTTAAAGGTGCTGCTTCTTCAAAGAGGGAGTTTGCTAGTAAAGCGGCTGGAATGGCGAACCCGAGCACAAGGAGATGAGAAATTAGGTGCGTTTTAGAAACCTTTCCCGATCACTCGGTGTACCATCTTCTGGGTTTCTCATGCATGTTTTCGATGTAGGAAGATGCCCTTGAACCTGGAGATTTGGGACCCATGGGATGGGTACCACGCAGTATTACTTTAAAGGGTCTGCGTTTGCTCACCCAACCTCACCAAACCTCTCAGCCCCAAGAGTGTCCACCCTTATGTCTCAATCTGCTGTGGGTCTAGATATGGTCAATCCAGGTGGCATCACAGCCCCTGAACGAATTTTGTAAGAATTTCTCTCTCTTTCACTCTCTTTGTTTCACGGGTTTTTAAAAGTAATTGATTTTTATAATGGGGTTTAGCTGCTTTTCACTGCTGTGTTTATGCCGCTTTACACGCACTTGACTCAATTACAGAGAGATATCAATACATAGGTTTTAAGATTCTTACTAGTCAGATATATTCTTGGGCGGTGAATAGGGGGTGTTGAGTCCAATTCACTGAGAAAGGAGTAGGTCTTGTCTATTACCTATTGGGTTTATGGAACGGTATCTGAGCTAATTTGAAACCCTTGTTTTATGCACCACCCCACCTCACCTTTCCCGTTAAGCAGCCATAGTGTGTTTTCTAAACCTGTGACTCTGTTCTGTTTTGTAATTCAGTTCAAGGGTTGCGGTTTTTACACTCCATCTATAAGTGATATCTTATGATAAGTGTCTTTTTCTGTGTGACTTATTTCACTTAGAATCGTCGTACCTAAATCCACTCATCATGCTGCTACTAGCCTTATGACGTTGATTTCATGGCTGAGTGATATTCCATTGTACATAAGGACCACAACTTCTTTATCCATTTTTCTCTTTCCTGGGATATGTAAGGTGTAACGAAGTGGAGTTTCTTGTCAACAGAGCAGCCCTAAACTTTGGGGTGCCTGTGTCTTGCTGATTTTTAGTTTTCCCAATTTATACGCCCATGAGTGGAAGTGCCCTAGGCTCTCTAAGCTGAGTTTTTTAGACGTTTCAGGACACACCGTACACTTCTCCAGAGTGGCTGTTGGCAATTTACATCCTGCCAATCAGCGTAGCAAGGCTCCCGTTTCTCCATGGCCTGTCCTGCATTTCTGGTTTTGACACTTTATTCAGCATGGCCCTTTAGACCGATGGGAAGCGAGACTACTTTGTAGCGCTGATTTGCCTTTCCAGGTTGCTTGGTTGGCCAAGAAGGGCGTATGCGTTTTTTCCTGAATATATTCAGGAAAAAACGCATACGCCCTTTTTGGCCAAGGGCATCATTGTCGAGGTTTTTCCGCTTTTCCTGTGCTTTAAAGGCGATTCGAATCTCCCTCCTGAAATCTGTTTCCTGCAATTCTGCCTTGCTTTCAAATCCTCTTCGTTGCCTTCCCTCAATATATTTGTGGACGAGAGTGATTATTTATAAGTCTGCAGGTTTGTGAATTGCAGTGCCCCTGAGCTCCATGTTTCAACTCGCTTTCTTGTGAGTTGTCCGCAAAAGCGCAGGATTGCTTCAGGCCCTATTCTGGTCCCGGGCGGCAGGCTGAGCCTGTGGTTAATTCTTCTTCCTGATGGGAAAATAGAGTGACCTGTGCCTGTCCCAACACCTAGAGCTAGTCTCTCATTGGTTCTCCCTCTTCCCGTTCATCCTCAGGACAAATTGCAACCTGTACGGAACAGGAGGTTAAAGGTGCTGATTCTTCAAAGAGGGAGATTGCTAGTAAAGCGGCTGAAATGGCGAACCCGAGCACAAGGAGATGAGAAATTAGGTGCGTTTTAGAAACGTTTCCCGATCACACGGTGTACCATCTTCTGGGTTTCTCATGCATGTTTTCGATGTAGGAAGATGCCCTTGAACCTGGAGATTTGGGACCCATGGGATGGGTACCAGGCAGTATTACTTTAAAGGGTCTGCGTTTGCTCACCCAACCTCACCAAACCTCTCAGCCCCAAGAGTGTCCACCCTTATGTCTCAATCAGCTGTGGGTCTAGATATGGTCAATCCAGGTGGCATCACAGCCCCTGAACGAATTTTGTAAGAATTTCTCTCTCTTTCACTGTCTTTGTTTCACTGGTTTTTAAAAGTAATTGATTTTTATAATGGGGTTTAGCTGCTTTTCACTGCTGTGTTTATGCCGCTTTACACCCACTTGACTCACTTACAGAGAGATATCAATACATAGGTTTTAAGATTCTTACTAGTCAGATATATTCTTGGGCGGTGAATAGGGGGTGTTGAGTCCAATTCACTGAGCTAGGAGTAGGTCTTGTCTATTACCTATTGGGTTTATGGAACGGTATCTGAGCTAATTTCAAACCCTTGTTTTATGCATCACCCCACCTCACCTTTCCCGTTAAGCAGCCATAGTGTGTTTTCTAAACGTGTGACTCTGTTCTGTTTTGTAATTCAGTTCAAGGGTAGCGGTTTTTACACTCCCTCTATAAGTGATATCTTATGATAAGTGTCTTTTTCTGTGTGACTTATTTCACTTAGAATCGTTGTACCTAAATTCACTCATCATGCTGCTACTAGCCTTATGACGTTGATTTCATGGCTGAGTGATATTCCATTGCACTTAAGGACCACAACTTCTTTATCCATTTTTCTCTTTCCTGGGATATTTAAGGTGTAACGAAGTGGAGGTTCTTGTCAACAGAGCAGCCCTAAACTTTGGGGTGCCTGTGTCTTGCTGATTTTTAGTTTTCCCAATTTATACGCCCATGAGTGGAAGTGCCCTAGGCTCTCTAAGCTGAGTTTTTTAGATGTTTCAGGACACACCGTACACTTCTCCAGAGTGGCTGTTGGCAATTTACATCCTGCCCATCAGCGTAGCAAGGCTCCCGTTTCTCCATGGCCTGTCCTGCATTTCTGGTTTTGACACTTTATTCAGCATGGCCCTTTTGACCGATGGGAAGCGAGACTACTTTGTAGCGCTGATTTACCTTTCCAGGTTGCTTGGTTGGCCAAGAAGGGCGTATGCGTTTTTTCCTGAATATATTCAGGAAAAAACGCATACGCCCTTTTTGGCCAAGGGCATCATTGTCGAGGTTTTGCCGCTTTTCCTGTGCTTTAAAGGCGATTCGAATCTCCCTCCTGAAATCTGTTTCCTGCAATTCTGCCTTGCTTTCAAATCCTCTTCGTTGCCTTCCCTCAATATATTTGTGGACGAGAGTGATCATTTATAAGTCTGCAGGTTTGTGAATTGCAGTGCCCCTGAGCTCCATGTTTCAACTCGCTTTCTTGTGAGTTGTCCGCAAAAGCGCAGGATTGCTTCAGGCCCTATTCTGGTCCCGGGCGGCAGGCTGAGCCTGTGGTTAATTCTTCTTCCTGATGGGAAAATAGAGTGACCTGTGCCTGTCCCAACACCTAGAGCTAGTCTCTCATTGGTTCCCCCTCTTCCCGTTCATCCTCAGGACAAATTGCAACCTGTACGGAACAGGAGGTTAAAGGTGCTGATTCTTCAAAGAGGGAGATTGCTAGTAAAGCGGCTGGAATGGCGAACCCGAGCACAAGGAGATGAGAAATGAGGTGCGTTTTAGAAACGTTTCCCGATCACACGGTGTACCATCTTCTGGGTTTCTCATGCATGTTTTCGATGTAGGAAGATGCCCTTGAACCTGGAGATTTGGGACCCATGGGATGGGTACCAGGCAGTATTACTTTAAAGGGTCTTCGTTTGCTCACCCAACCTCACCAAACCTCTCAGCCCCAAGAGTGTCCACCCTTATGTCTCAATCAGCTGTGGGTCTAGATATGGTCAATCCAGGTGGCATCACAGCCCCTGAACGAATTTTGTAAGAATTTCTCTCTCTTTCACTGTCTTTGTTTCACTGGTTTTTAAAAGTAATTGATTTTTATAATGGGGTTTAGCTGCTTTTCACTGCTGTGTTTATGCCGCTTTACACCCACTTGACTCACTTACAGAGAGATATCAATACATAGGTTTTAAGATTCTTACTAGTCAGATATATTCTTGGGCGGTGAATAGGGGGTGTTGAGTCCAATTCACTGAGCTAGGAGTAGGTCTTGTCTATTACCTATTGGGTTTATGGAACGGTATCTGAGCTAATTTGAAACCCTTGTTTTATGCATCACCCCACCTCACCTTTCCCGTTAAGCAGCCATAGTGTGTTTTCTAAACGTGTGACTCTGTTCTGTTTTGTAATTCAGTTCAAGGGTAGCGGTTTTTACACTCCCTCTATAAGTGATATCTTATGATAAGTGTCTTTTTCTGTGTGACTTATTTCACTTAGAATCGTTGTACCTAAATTCACTCATCATGCTGCTACTAGCCTTATGACGTTGATTTCATGGCTGAGTGATATTCCATTGCACCTAAGGACCACAACTTCTTTATCCATTTTTCTCTTTCCTGGGATATTTAAGGTGTAACGAAGTGGAGGTTCTTGTCAACAGAGCAGCCCTAACCTTTGGGGTGCCTGTGTCTTGCTGATTTTTAGTTTTCCCAATTTATACGCCCATGAGCGGAAGTGCCCTATGCTCTCTAAGCTGAGTTTTTAGATGTTTCAGGACACACCGTACACTTCTGCAGAGTGGTTGTTGGCAATTTACATCTCGCCCATCAGCGTAGCAAGGCTCCCGTTTCTCCATGGCCTGTCCTGCATTTCTTGTTTTGACACTTTATTCAGCATGGCCCTTTTGACAGATGGGAAGCGAGACTTCTTTGTAGCGCTGATTTGCCTTTCCAGGTTGCTTGGTTTTCCAAAAAGGGCGTATGCGTTTTTTCCTGAATATATTCAGGAAAAAACGCATACGCCCTTTTTGGCCAAGGGCATCATTGTCGAGGTTTTGCCGCTTTTCCTGTGCTTTAAAGGCGATTCGAATCTCCCTCCTGAAATCTGTTTCCTGCAATTCTGCCGTGCTTTCAAATCCTCTTCGTTGCCTTCCCTCAATATATTTGTGGACGAGAGTGATCATTTATAAGTCTGCAGGTTTGTGAATTGCAGTGCCCCTGAGCTCCATTTTTCAACTCGCTTTCTTGGGAGCTGGCCGCAAAAGCGCAGGATTGCTTCAGGCCCTACTCTGGTCCCGGGCGGCAGGCTGAGTCTGTGGTTAATTCTTCTTCCTGATGGGAAAATAGAGTGACCTGTGCCTGTCCCAACACCTAGAGCTAGTCTCTCATTGGTTCCCCCTCTTCCCGTTCATCCTCAGGACAAATTGCAACCTGTACTGAACAGGAGGTTAAAGGTGCTGATTCTCCAAGGAGGGAGATTGCTAGTAAAGCGGCTGGAATGGCGACCCCGAGCACAAGTAGATGAGAAATGAGGTGCGTTTTAGAAACGTTTCACGATCACACGGTGTACCATCTTCTGGGTTTCTCATGCATGTTTTCGATGTAGGAAGATGCCCTTGAACCTGGAGATTTGGGACCCATGGGATGGGTACCACGCAGTATTACTTTAAAGGGTCTGCGTTTGCTCACCCAACCTCAACAAACCTCTCAGCCCCAAGAGTGTCCACCCTTATGTCTCAATCAGCTGTGGGTCTAGATATGGTCAATCCAGGTGGCATCACAGCCCCTGAACGAATTTTGTAAGAATTTCTCTCTCTTTCACTGTCTTTGTTTCACGGGTTTTTAAAAGTAATTGATTTTTATAATGGGGTTTAGCTGCTTTTCACTGCTGTGTTTATGCCGCGTTACACCCACTTGACTCACTTACAGAGAGATATCAATACATAGGTTTTAAGATTCTTACTAGTCAGATATATTCTTGGGCGGTGAATAGGGAGTGTTGAGTCCAATTCACTGAGAAAGGAGTAGGTCTTGTCTATTACCTATTGGGTTTATGGAACGGTATCTGAGCTAATTTGAAACCCTTGTTTTATGCATCACCCCACCTCACCTTTCCCGTTAAGCAGCCATAGTGTGTTTTCTAAACGTGTGACTCTGTTCTGTTTTGTAATTCAGTTCAAGGGTAGCGGTTTTTACACTCCCTCTATAAGTGATATCTTATGATAAGTGTCTTTTTCTGTGTGACTTATTTCACTTAGAATCGTTGTACCTAAATTCACTCATCATGCTGCTACTAGCCTTATGACGTTGATTTCATGGCTGAGTGATATTCCATTGCACCTAAGGACCACAACTTCTTTATCCATTTTTCTCTTTCCTGGGATATTTAAGGTGTAACGAAGTGGAGGTTCTTGTCAACAGAGCAGCCCTAAACTTTGGGGTGCCTGTGTCTTGCTGATTTTTAGTTTTCCCAATTTATACGCCCATGAGTGGAAGTGCCCTAGGCTCTCTAAGCTGAGTTTTTTAGATGTTTCAGGACACACCGTACACTTCTCCAGAGTGGCTGTTGGCAATTTACATCCTGTCCATCAGCATAGCAAGGCTCCCGTTTCTCCATGGCCTGTCCTGCATTTCTGGTTTTGACACTTTATTCAGCATGGCCCTTTTGACCGATGGGAAGCGAGACTACTTTGTAGCGCTGATTTGCCTTTCCAGGTTGCTTGGTTGGCCAAGAAGGGCGTATGCGTTTTTTCCTGAATATATTCAGGAAAAAACGCATACGCCCTTTTTGGCCAAGGGCATCATTGTCGAGGTTTTGCCGCTTTTCCTGTGCTTTAAAGGCGATTCGAATCTCCCTCCTGAAATCTGTTTCCTGCAATTCTGCCTTGCTTTCAAATCCTCTTCGTTGCCTTCCCTCGATATATTTGTGGACGAGAGTTATCATTTATAAGTCTGCAGGTTTGTGAATTTCAGTGCCCCTGAGCTCCATTTTTCAACTCGCTTTCTTGGGAGCTGGCCGCAAAAGCGCAGGATTGCTTCAGGCCCTAATCTGGTCCGGGGCGGCAGGCTGAGCCTGTGGTTAATTCTTCTTCCTCATGGCAAAATAGAGTGACCTGTGCCTGTCGCAACACCTAGAGCTAGTCTCTCATTGGTTCCCCCTCTTCCCGTTCATCCTCAGGACAAATTGCAACCTGTACGGAACAGGAGTTTAAAGGTGCTGATTCTTCAAAGAGGGAGATTGCTAGTAAAGCGGCTGGAATGGCGAACCCGAGCACAAGGAGATGAGAAATGAGGTGCGTTTTAGAAACGTTTCCCGATCACACGGTGTACCATCTTCTGGGTTTCTCATGCATGTTTTCGATGTAGGAAGATGCCCTTGAACCTGGAGATTTGGGACCCATGGGATGGGTACCACGCAGTATTACTTTAAAGGGTCTGCGTTTGCTCACCCAACCTCAACAAATCTCTCAGCCCCAAGAGTGTCCACCCTTATGTCTCAATCAGCTGTGGGTCTAGATATGGTCAATCCAGGTGGCATCACAGCCCCTGAACGAATTTTGTAAGAATTTCTCTCTCTTTCACTGTCTTTGTTTCACGGGTTTTTAAAAGTAATTGATTTTTATAATGGGGTTTAGCTGCTTTTCACTGCTGTGTTTATGCCGCGTTACACCCACTTGACTCACTTACAGAGAGATATCAATACATAGGTTTTAAGATTCTTACTAGTCAGATATATTCTTGGGCGGTGAATAGGGAGTGTTGAGTCCAATTCACTGAGAAAGGAGTAGGTCTTGTCTATTACCTATTGGGTTTATGGAACGGTATCTGAGCTAATTTGAAACCCTTGTTTTATGCATCACCCCACCTCACCTTTCCCGTTAAGCAGCCATAGTGTGTTTTCTAAACGTGTGACTCTGTTCTGTTTTGTAATTCAGTTCAAGGGTAGCGGTTTTTACACTCCCTCTATAAGTGATATCTTATGATAAGTGTCTTTTTCTGTGTGACTTATTTCACTTAGAATCGTTGTACCTAAATTCACTCATCATGCTGCTACTAGCCTTATGACGTTGATTTCATGGCTGAGTGATATTCCATTGCACCTAAGGACCACAACTTCTTTATCCATTTTTCTCTTTCCTGGGATATTTAAGGTGTAACGAAGTGGAGGTTCTTGTCAACAGAGCAGCCCTAAACTTTGGGGTGCCTGTGTCTTGCTGATTTTTAGTTTTCCCAATTTATACGCCCATGAGTGGAAGTGCCCTAGGCTCTCTAAGCTGAGTTTTTTAGATGTTTCAGGACACACCGTACACTTCTCCAGAGTGGCTGTTGGCAATTTACATCCTGTCCATCAGCATAGCAAGGCTCCCGTTTCTCCATGGCCTGTCCTGCATTTCTGGTTTTGACACTTTATTCAGCATGGCCCTTTTGACCGATGGGAAGCGAGACTACTTTGTAGCGCTGATTTGCCTTTCCAGGTTGCTTGGTTGGCCAAGAAGGGCGTATGCGTTTTTTCCTGAATATATTCAGGAAAAAACGCATACGCCCTTTTTGGCCAAGGGCATCATTGTCGAGGTTTTGCCGCTTTTCCTGTGCTTTAAAGGCGATTCGAATCTCCCTCCTGAAATCTGTTTCCTGCAATTCTGCCTTGCTTTCAAATCCTCTTCGTTGCCTTCCCTCGATATATTTGTGGACGAGAGTTATCATTTATAAGTCTGCAGGTTTGTGAATTTCAGTGCCCCTGAGCTCCATTTTTCAACTCGCTTTCTTGGGAGCTGGCCGCAAAAGCGCAGGATTGCTTCAGGCCCTAATCTGGTCCGGGGCGGCAGGCTGAGCCTGTGGTTAATTCTTCTTCCTCATGGCAAAATAGAGTGACCTGTGCCTGTCGCAACACCTAGAGCTAGTCTCTCATTGGTTCCCCCTCTTCCCGTTCATCCTCAGGACAAATTGCAACCTGTACGGAACAGGAGGTTAAAGGTGCTGATTCTTCAAGGAGGGAGATTGCTAGTAAAGCGGATGGAATGGCTAACCCGAGCACAAGGAGATGAGAAATTAGGTGCGTTTTAGAAACGTTTCCCGATCACACGGTGTACCATCTTCTGGGTTTCTCATGCATGTTTTCGATGTAGGAAGATTCCCTTGAACCTGGAGATTTGGGACCCATGGGATGGGTACCACACAGTATTACTTTAAAGGGTCTGCGTTTGCTCACCCGACCTCACCAAACCTCTCAGCCCCAAGAGTGTCCACCCTTATGTCTCAATCAGCTGTGGGTCTAGATATGGTCAATCCAGGTGGCATCACAGCCCCTGAACGAATTTTGTAAGAATTTCTCTCTCTTTCACTGTCTTTGTTTCACGGGTTTTTAAAAGTAATTGATTTTTATAATGGGGTATACCTGCTTTTCACTGCTGTGTTTATGCCGCTTTACACCCACTTGACTCACTTACAGAGAGATATCAATACATAGGTTTTAAGATTCTTACTAGTCAGATATATTCTTGGGCGGTGAATAGGGGGTGTTGAGTCCAATTCACTGAGCTAGGAGTAGGTCTTGTCTATTACATATTGGGTTTATGGAACGGTATCTGAGCTAATTTGAAACCCTTGTTTTATGCATCACCCCACCTCAACTTTCCCGTTAAGCAGCCATAGTGTGTTTTCTAAACGTGTGACTCTGTTCTGTTTTGTAATTCAGTTCACGGGTAGCGGTTTTTACACTCCCTCTATAAGTGATATCTTATGATAAGTGTCTTTTTCTGTGTGACTTATTTCACTTAGAATCGTCGTACCTAAATCCACTCATCATGCTGCTACTACCCTTATGACGCTGATTTCATGGCTGAGTGATATTCCATTGTACATAAGGACCACAACTTCTTTATCCATTTTTCTCTTTCCTGGGATATTTAAGGTGTAACGAAGTGGAGGTTCTTGGCAACAGAGCAGCCCTAAACTTTGGGGTTCCTGTGTCTTGCTGATTTTTAGTTTTCCCAATTTATACGCCCATGAGTGGAAGTGCACTAGGCTCTCTAAGCTGAGTTTTTTAGATGTTTCAGGACACACCGTACACTTCTCCAGAGTGGCTGTTGGCAATTTACATCTCGCCCATCAGCGTAGTAAGGCTCCCGTTTCTCCATGGCCTGTCCTGCATTTCTGGTTTTGACACTTTATTCAGCATGGCCCTTTTGACTGATGGGAAGCGAGACTTCTTTGTAGCGCTGATTTGCCTTTCCAGGTTGCTTGGTTGGCCAAAAAGGGCGTATGCGTTTTTTCCTGAATATATTCAGGAAAAAACGCATACGCCCTTTTTGGCCAAGGGCATCATTGTCGAGGTTTTGCCGCTTTTCCTGTGCTTTAAAGGCGATTCGAATCTCCCTCCTGAAATCTGTTTCCAGCAATTCTGCCTTGCTTTCAAATCCTCTTCGTTGCCTTCCCTCGATATATTTGTGGGCGAGAGTTATCATTTATAAGTCTGCAGGTTTATTAATTGCAGTGCCCCTGAGCTCCATTTTTCAACTCGCTTTCTTGGGAGCTGGCCGCAAAAGCGCAGGATTGCTTCAGGCCCTACTCTGGTCCCGGGCGGCAGGCTGAGCCTGTGGTTAATTCTTCTTCCTGATGGGAAAATAGAGTGACCTGTGCCTGTCCCAACACCTAGAGCTAGTCTCTCATTGGTTCCCCCTCTTCCCGTTCATCCTCAGGACAAATTGCAACCTGTACGGAACAGGAGGTTAAAGGTGCTGATTCTTCAAGGAGGGAGATTGCTAGTAAAGCGGATGGAATGGCGAACCCGAGCACAAGGAGATGAGAAATGAGGTGCGTTTTAGAAACGTTTCCCGATAACACGGTGTACCATCTTCTGGGTTTCTCATGCATGTTTTCGATGTAGGAAGATGCCCTTGAACCTGGAGATTTGGGACCCATGGGATGGGTACCACACAGTATTACTTTAAAGGGTCTGCGTTTGCTCACCCGACCTCACCAAACCTCTCAGCCCCAAGAGTGTCCACCCTTATGTCTCAATCAGCTGTGGGTCTAGATATGGTCAATCCAGGTGGCATCACAGCCCCTGAACGAATTTAGTAAGAATTTCTCTCTCTTTCACTGTCTTTGTTTCACGGGTTTTTAAAAGTAATTGATTTTTATAATGGGGTATAGCTGCTTTTCACTGCTGTGTTGATGCCGCTTTACACCCACTTGACTCACTTACAGAGAGATATCAATACATAGGTTTTAAGATTCTTACTAGACAGATATATTCTTGGGCGGTGAATAGGGGGTGTTGAGTCAAATTCACTGAGCTAGGAGTAGGTCTTGTCTATTACATATTGGGTTTATGGAACGGTATCTGAGCTAATTTGAAACCCCTGTTTTATGCATCACCCCACCTCACCTTTCCCGTTAAGCAGCCATAGTGTGTTTTCTAAACGTGTGACTCTGTTCTGTTTTGTAATTCAGTTCACGGGTAGCGGTTTTTACACTCCCTCTATAAGTGATATCTTATGATAAGTGTCTTTTTCTATGTGACTTATTTCACTTAGAATCGTCGTACCTAAATCCTCTCATCATGCTGCTACTAGCCTTATGACGTTGATTTCATGGCTGTGTGATATTCCATTGTACATAAGGACCACAGCTTCATTGTCCATTTTTCTCTTTCCTGGGATATTTAAGGTGTAACGAAGTGGAGGTTCTTGGCAACAGAGCAGCCCTAAACTTTGGGGTTCCTGTGTCTTGCTGATTTTTAGTTTTCCCAATTTATACGCCCATGAGTGGAAGTGCCCTAGGCTCTCTAAGCTGAGTTTTTTAGATGTTTCAGGACACACCGTACACTTCTCCAGAGTGGCTGTTGGCAATTTACATCTCGCCCATCAGCGTAGCAAGGCTCCCGTTTCTCCATGGCCTGTCCTGCATTTCTGGTTTTGACACTTTATTCAGCATGGGCCTTTTGACCGATGGGAAGCGAGACTTCTTTGTAGCGCTGATTTGCCTTTCCAGGTTGCTTGGTTGGCCAAAAAGGGCGTATGCGTTTTTTCCTGAATATATTCAGGAAAAAAGGCATACGCCCTTTTTGGCCAAGGGCATCATTGTCGAGGTTTTGCCCCTTTTCCTGTGCTTTAAAGGCGATTCGAATCTCCCTCCTGAAATCTGTTTCCTGCAATTCTGCCTTGCTTTCAAAACCTCTTCGTTGCCTTCCGTCGATATATTTGTGGACGAGAGTTATCATTTATAAGTCTGCAGGTTTGTGAATTGCAGTGCCCCTGAGCTCCATTTTTCCACTCGCTTTCTTGGGAGCTGGCCGCAAAAGTGTAGGATTGCTTCAGGCCCTACACTGGTCCCGGGCGGCAGGCTGAGCCTGTGGTTAATTCTTCTTCCTTATGGGAAAATAGAGTGACCTGTGCCTGTCCCAACACCTAGAGCTAGTCTCTCATTGGTTCCCCCTCTTCCCGTTCATCCTCAGCACAAATTGCAACCTGTACGGAACAGGAGGTTAAAGGTGCTGATTCTTCAAAGAGGGAGATTGCTAGTAAAGCGGCTGGAATGGCGAACCCGAGCACAAGGAGATGAGAAATTAGGTGCGTTTTAGAAACCTTTCCCGATCACACGGTGTACCATCTTCTGGGTTTCTCATGCATGTTTTCGATGTAGGAAGATGCCCTTGAACCTGGAGATTTGGGACCCATGGGATGGGTACCACGCAGTATTACTTTAAAGGGTCTGCGTTTGCTCACCCAACCTCACCAAACCTCTCAGCCCCAAGAGTGTCCACCCTTATGTCTCAATCAGCTGTGGGTCTAGATATGGTCAATCCAGGTGGCATCACAGCCCCTGAACGAATTTTGTAAGAATTTCTCTCTCTTTCACTGTCTTTGTTTCACGGGTTTTTAAAAGTAATTGATTTTTATAATGGGGTATAGCTGCTTTTCACTGCTGTGTTTATGCCGCTTTACACCCACTTGACTCACTTACAGAGAGATATCAATACATAGGTTTTAAGATTCTTACTAGTCAGATATATTCTTGGGCGGTGAATAGGGGGTGTTGAGTCCAATTCACTGAGCTAGGAGTAGGTCTTGTCTATTACATATTGGGTTTATGGAACGGTATCTGAGCTAATTTGAAACCCCTGTTTTATGCATCACCCCACCTCAACTTTCCCGTTAAGCAGCCATAATGTGTTTTCTAAACGTGTGACTCTGTTCTGTTTTGTAATGCAGTTCACGGGTAGCGGTTTTTACACTCCCTCTATAAGTGATATCTTATGATAAGTGTCTTTTTCTGTGTGACTTATTTCACTTAGAATCGTCGTACCTAAATCCACTCATCATGCTGCTACTAGCCTTATGACGTTGATTTCATGGCTGAGTGATATTCCATTGTACATAAGGACCACAACTTCTTTATCCATTTTTCTCTTTCCTGGGATATTTAAGGTGTAACGAAGTGGAGGTTCTTGGCAACAGAGCAGCCCTAAACTTTGGGGTTCCTGTGTCTTGCTGATTTTTAGTTTTCCCAATTTATACGCCCATGTGTGGAAGTGCCGTAGGCTCTCGAAGCTGAGTTTTTTAGATGTTTCAGGACACACCGTACACTTCTCCAGAGTGGCTGTTCTGTTTCCTGCATTTCTGCCTTGCTTTCAAAACCTCTTCGTTGCCTTCCGTCGATATATTTGTGGACGAGAGTTATCATTTATAAGTCTGCAGGTTTGTGAATTGCAGTGCCCCTGAGGTCCATTTTTCAACTCGCTTTCTTGGGAGCTGGCCGCAAAAGTGTAGGATTTCTTCAGGCCCTACTCTGATCCCGGGCGGCAGGCTGAGCCTGTGGTTAATTCTTCTTCCTTATGGGAAAATAGAGTGACCTGTGCCTGTCCCAACACCTATAGCTAGTCTCTCATTGGTTCCCCCTCTTCCCGTTCATCCTCAGGACAAATTCCAACCTGTACGGAACAGGAGGTTAAAGGTGCTGATTCTTCAAGGAGGGAGATTGCTAGTAAAGTGGATGGAATGGCGAACCCGAGCACAAGGAGATGAGAAATGAGGTGCGTTTTAGAAACGTTTCCCGATCACACGGTGTACCATCTTCTGGGTTTCTCATGCATGTTTTCGATGTAGGAAGATGCCCTTGAACCTGGAGATTTCGGACCCATGGGATGGGTACCACGCAGTATTACTTTAAAGGGTCTGCGTTTGCTCACCCAACCTCAACAAACCTCTCAGCCCCATGAGTGTCCACCCTTATGTCTCAATCAGCTGTGGGTCTAGATATGGTCAATCCAGGTGGCATCACAGCCCCTGAACGAATTTTGTAAGAATTTCTCTCTCTTTCACTGTCTTTGTTTCACGGGTTTTTAAAAGTAATTGATTTTTATAATGGGGTATAGCTGCTTTTCACTGCTGTGTTTATGCCGCTTTACACCCACTTGACTCACTTACAGAGAGATATCAATACATAGGTTTTAAGATTCTTACTAGTGAGATATATTCTTGGGCGGTGAATAGGGGGTGTTGAGTCCAATTCACTGAGCTAGGAGTAGGTCTTGTCTATTACATATTGGGTTTCTGGAACGGTATCTGAGCTAATTTGAAACCCCTGTTTTATGCATCACCCCACCTCACCTTTCCCGTTAAGCAGCCATAGTGTGTTTTCTAAACGTGTGACTCTGTTCTGTTTTGTAATTCAGTTCACGGGTAGCGGTTTTTACACTCCCTCTATAAGTGATATCTTATGATAAGTGTCTTTTTCTATGTGACTTATTTCACTTAGAATCGTCGTACCTAAATCCTCTCATCATGCTGCTACTAGCCTTATGACGTTGATTTCATGGCTGAGTGATATTCCATTGTACATAAGGACCACAGCTTCATTATCCATTTTTCTCTTTCCTGGGATTTTTAAGGTGTAACAAAGTGGAGGTTCTTGGCAACAGAGCAGCCCTAAACTTTGGGGTTCCTGTGTCTTGCTGATTTTTAGTTTTCCCAATTTATACGCCCATGAGTGGAAGTGCCCTAGGCTCTCTAAGCTGAGTTTTTTAGATGTTTCAGGACACACCGTACACTTCTCCAGAGTGGCTGTTGGCAATTTACATCTCGCCCATCAGCGTAGCAAGGCTCCCGTTTCTCCATGGCCTGTCCTGCATTTCTGGTTTTGACACTTTATTCAGCATGGGCCTTTTGACCGATGGGAAGCGAGACTTCTTTGTAGCGCTGATTTGCCTTTCCAGGTTGCTTGGTTGGCCAAAAAGGGCGTATGCGTTTTTTCCTGAATATATTCAGGAAAAAACGCATACGCCCTTTTTGGCCAAGGGCAACATTGTCGAGGTTTTGCCGCTTTTCCTGTGCTTTAAAGGCGATTCGAATCTCCCTCCTGAAATCTGTTTCCTGCAATTCTGCCTTGCTTTCAAAACCTCTTCGTTGCCTTCCGTCGATATATTTGTGGACGAGAGTTATCATTTATAAGTCTGCAGGTTTGTGAATTGCAGTGCCCCTGAGCTCCATTTTTCAACTCGCTTTCTTGTGAGCTGGCCGCAAAAGCGCAGGATTGCTTCAGGCCTTACTCTGGTCCCGGGCTGCAGGCTGAGCCTGTGGTTAATTCTTCTTCCTGATGGGAAAATAGAGTGACCTGTGCCTGTCCCAACACCTAGAGCTAGTCTCTCATTGGTTCCCCCTCTTCCCGTTCATCCTCAGGACAAATTGCAACCTGTACGGAACAGGAGGTTAAAGGTGCTGATTCTTCAAGGAGGGAGATTGCTAGTAAAGCGGATGGAATGGCGAACCCGAGCACAAGGAGATGAGAAATGAGGTGCGTTTTAGAAACGTTTCCCGATCACACGGTGTACCATCTTCTGGGTTTCTCATGCATGTTTTCGATGTAGGAAGATGCCCTTGAACCTGGAGATTTGGGACCCATGGGATGGGTACCACACAGTACTACTTTAAAGGGTCTGCGTTTGCTCACCCGACCTCAGCAAACCTCTCAGCCCCAAGAGTGTCCACCCTTATGTCTCAATCAGCTGTGGGTCTAGATATGGTCAATCCAGGTGGCATCACAGCCCCTGAACGAATTTAGTAAGAATTTCTCTCTCTTTCACTGTCTTTGTTTCACGGGTTTTTAAAAGTAATTGATTTTTATAATGGGGTATAGCTGCTTTTCACTGCTGTGTTTATGCCGCTTTACACCCACTTGACTCACTTACAGAGAGATATCAATACATAGGTTTTAAGATTCTTACTAGACAGATATATTCTTGGGCGGTGAATAGGGGGTGTTGAGTCAAATTCACTGAGCTAGGAGTAGGTCTTGTCTATTACATATTGGGTTTATGGAACGGTATCTGAGCTAATTTGAAACCCCTGTTTTATGCATCACCCCACCTCACCTTTCCCGTTAAGCAGCCATAGTGTGTTTTCTAAACGTGTGACTCTGTTCTGTTTTGTAATTCAGTTCACGGGTAGCGGTTTTTACACTCCCTCTATAAGTGATATCTTATGATAAGTGTCTTTTTCTATGTGACTTATTTCACTTAGAATCGTCGTACCTAAATCCTCTCATCATGCTGCTACTAGCCTTATGACGTTGATTTCATGGCTGTGTGATATTCCATTGTACATAAGGACCAGAGCTTCATTGTCCATTTTTCTCTTTCCTGGGATATTTAAGGTGTAACGAAGTGGAGGTTCTTGGCAACAGAGCAGCCCTAAACTTTGGGGTTCCTGTGTCTTGCTGATTTTTAGTTTTCCCAATTTATACGCCCATGAGTGGAAGTGCCCTAGGCTCTCTAAGCTGAGTTTTTTAGATGTTTCAGGACACACCGTACACTTCTCCAGAGTGGCTGTTGGCAATTTACATCTCGCCCATCAGCGTAGCAAGGCTCCCGTTTCTCCATGGCCTGTCCTGCATTTCTGGTTTTGACACTTTATTCAGCATGGGCCTTTTGACCGATGGGAAGCGAGACTTCTTTGTAGCGCTGATTTGCCTTTCCAGGTTGCTTGGTTGGCCAAAAAGGGCGTATGCGTTTTTTCCTGAATATATTCAGGAAAAAAGGCATACGCCCTTTTTGGCCAAGGGCATCATTGTCGAGGTTTTGTCGCTTTTCCTGTGCTTTAAAGGCGATTCGAATCTCCCTCCTGAAATCTGTTTCCTGCAATTCTGCCTTGCTTTCAAAACCTCTTCGTTGCCTTCCGTCGATATATTTGTGGACGAGAGTTATCATTTATAAGTCTGCAGGTTTGTGATTTGCAGTGCCCCTGAGTTCCATTTCTCAACTCGCTTTCTTGGGAGCTGGCCGCAAAAGTGTAGGATTGCTTCAGGCCCTACACTGGTCCCGGGCGGCAGGCTGAGCCTGTGGTTAATTCTTCTTCCTTATGGGAAAATAGAGTGACCTGTGCCTGTCCCAACACCTAGAGCTAGTCTCTCATTGGTTCCCCCTCTTCCCGTTCATCCTCAGCACAAATTGCAACCTGTACGGAAAAGGAGGTTAAAGGTGCTGATTCTCCAAGTAGGGAGATTGCTAGTAAAGCGGCTGGAATGGCGAACCCGAGCACAAGGAGATGAGAAATGAGGTGCGTTTTAGAAACCTTTCCCGATCACACGGTGTACCATCTTCTGGGTTTCTCATGCATGTTTTCGATGTAGGAAAATGCCCTTGAACCTGGAGATTTGGTACCAATGGGATGGGTACCACGCAGTATTACTTTAAAGGGTCTGCATTTGCTCACCCAACCTCACCAAACCTCTCAGCCCCAAGAGTGTCCACCCTTATGTCTCAATCAGCTGTGGGTCTAGATATGGTCAATCCAGGTGGCATCACAGCCCCTGAACGAATTTTGTAAGAATTTCTCTCTCTTTCACTGTCTTTGTTTCACGGGTTTTTAAAAGTAATTGACTTTTATAATGGGGTTTAGCTGCTTTTCACTGCTGTGTTGATGCCGCTTTACACCCACTTGAGTCAATTACAGAGAGATATCAATACATAGGTTTTAAGATTCTTACTAGTCAGATATATTCTTGGGCGGTGAATAGGGGGTGTTGAGTCAAATTCACTGAGAAAGGAGTAGGTCTTGTCTATTACCTATTGGGTTTATGGAACGGTATCTGAGCTAATTTGAAACCCTTGTTTTATGCACCACCCCACCTCACCTTTCCCGTTAAGCAGCCATAGTGTGTTTTCTAAACGTGTGACTCTGTTCTGTTTTGTATTTCAGTTCAAGGGTTGCGGTTCTTACACTCCATCTATAAGTGATATCTTATGATAAGTGTCTTTTTCTGTGTGACTTATTTCACTTAGAATCGTCGTACCTAAATCCACTCATCATGCTGCTACTAGCCTTATGACGTTGATTTCATGGCTGAGTGATATTCCATTGTACATAAGGACCACAACTTCTTTATCCATTTTTCTCTTTCCTGAGATATTTTAGGTGAAACGAAGTGGAGGTTCTTGTCAACAGAGCAGCCCTAAACTTTGGGGTGCCTGTGTCTTGCTGATTTTTAGTTTTCCCAATTTATACACCCATGAGTGGAAGTGCCCTATGCTCTCTAAGCTGAGTTTTTTAGATGTTTCAGGACACACCGTACACTTCTCCAGAGTGGCTGTTGGCAATTTACATCTCGCCCATCAGAGTAGCAAGGCTCCCGTTTCTCCATGGCCTGTCCTGCATTTCTGGTTTTGACACTTTATTCAGCATGGCCCTTTTGACCGATGGGAAGCGAGACTTCTTTGTAGCCCTGATTTGCCTTTTCAGGTTGCTTGGTTGGCCAAAAAGGGCGTATGCGTTTTTTCCTGAATATATTCAAGAAAAAACGCATACGCCCTTTTTGGCCAAGGGCATTATTGTCGAGGTTTTGCCGCTTTTCCTGTGCTTTAAAGGCGATTCGAATCTCCCTCCTGAAATCTGTTTCCAGCAATTCTGCCTTGCTTTCAAATCCTCTTCGTTGCCTTCCCTCGATATATTTGTGGGCGAGAGTTATCATTTATAAGACTGCAGGTTTGTTAATTGCAGTGCCCCTGAGCTCCATTTTTCAACTCGCTTTCTTGGGAGCTGGCCGCAAAAGCGCAGGATTGCTTCAGGCCCTACTCTGGTCCCGGGCGGTAGGCTGAGCCTGTGGTTAATTCTTCTTCCTGATGGGAAAATAGAGTGACCTGTGCCTGTCCCAACACCTAGAGCTAGTCTCTCATTGGTTCCCCCTCTCCCGTTCATCCTCAGGACAAATTGCAACCTGTACGGAACAGGAGGTTAAAGGTGTTGATTCTTCAAAGAGAGAGATTGCTAGTAAAGCGGCTGGAATGGCGAACCCGAGCACAAGGAGATGAGAAATGAGGTGCGTTTTAGAAACGTTTCCCGATCACATGGTGTACCATCTTCTGGGTTTCTCATGCATGTTTTCGATGTAGGAAGATGCCCTTGAACCTGGAGATTTGGGACCCATGGGATGGGTACCACGCAGTATTACTTTAAAGGGTCTGCGTTTGCTCACCCAACCTCAACAAACCTCTCAGCCCCAAGAGTGTCCACCCTTATGTCTCAATCAGCTGTGGGTCTAGATATGGTCAATCCAGGTGGCATCACAGCTCCTGAACGAATTTTGTAAGAATTTCTCTCTCTTTCACTGTCTTTGTTTCACGGGTTTTTAAAAGTAATTGATTTTTATAATGGGGTTTAGCTGCTTTTCACTGCTGTGTTTTTGCCGCTTAACACGCACTTGACTCAATTACAGAGATATATCAATACATAGGTTTTAAGATTCTTACTAGTCAGATATATTCTTGGGCGGTGAATAGGGGGTGTTGAGTCCAATTCACTGAGCTAGGAGTAGGTCTTGTCTATTACATATTGGGTTTCTGGAACGGTATCTGAGCTAATTTGAAACCCCTGTTTTATGCATCACCCCACCTCACCTTTCCCGTTAAGCAGCCATAGTGTGTTTTCTAAACGTGTGACTCTGTTCTGTTTTGTAATTCAGTTCACGGGTAGCGGTTTTTACACTCCCTCTATAAGTGATATCTTATGATAAGTGTCCTTTTCTGTGTGACTTATTTCACTTAGAATCGTCGTACCTAAATCCACTCATCATGCTGCTACTAGCCTTATGACGTTGATTTCATGGCTGAGTGATATTCCATTGTACATAAGGACCACAACTTCTTTATCCATTTTTCTCTTTCCTGGGATATTTAAGGTGTAACGAAGTGGAGGTTCTTGGCAACAGAGCAGCCCTAAACTTTGGGGTTCCTGTGTCTTGCTGATTTTTAGTTTTCCCAATTTATACGCCCATGTGTGGAAGTGCCCTAGGCTCTCTAAGCTGAGTTTTTTAGATGTTTCAGGACACACCGTACACTTCTCCAGAGTGGCTGTTCTGTTTCCTGCAATTCTGCCTTGCTTTCAAAACCTCTTCGTTGCCTTCCGTCGATATATTTGTGGACGAGAGTTATCATTTATAAGTCTGCAGGTTTGTGAATTGCAGTGCCCCTGAGCTCCATTTTTCAACTCGCTTTCTTGGGAGCTGGCCGCAAAAGCGCAGGATTGCTTCAGGCCCTACTCTGGTCCCGGGCGGTAGGCTGAGCCTGTGGTTAATTCTTCTTCCTGATGGGAAAATAGAGTGACCTGTGCCTGTCCCAACACCTAGAGCTAGTCTCTCATTGGTTCCCCCTCTCCCGTTCATCCTCAGGACAAATTGCAACCTGTACGGAACAGGAGGTTAAAGGTGCTGATTCTTCAAAGAGAGAGATTGCTAGTAAAGCGGCTGGAATGGCGAACTCAAGCACAAGGAGATGAGAAATGAGGTGCGTTTTAGAAACCTTTCCCGATCACACGGTGTACCATCTTCTGGGTTTCTCATGCATGTTTTCGATGTAGGAAGATGCCCTTGAACCTGGAGATTTGGGACCCATGGGATGGGTACCACGCAGTATTACTTTAAAGTGTCTGCGTTAGCTCACCCAACCTCACCAAACCTCTCAGCCCCAAGAGTGTCCACCCTTATGTCTCAATCAGCTGTGGGTCTAGATATGGTCAATCCAGGTGGCATCACAGCCCCTGAACGAATTTTGTAAGAATTTCTCTCTCTTTCACTGTCTTTGTTTCACGGGTTTTTAAAAGTAATTGATTTTTATAATGGGGTTTAGCTGCTTTTCACTGCTGTGTTTATGCCGCTTTACACCCACTTGACTCAATTACAGAGAGATATCAATACATAGGTTTTAAGATTCTTACTAGTCAGATATATTCTTGGGCGGTGAATAGGGGGTGTTGAGTCCAATTCACTGAGAAAGGAGTAGGTCTTGTCTATTACCTATTGGGTTTATGGAACGGTATCTGAGCTAATTTGAAAAACTTGTTTTATGCACCACCCCACCTCACCTTTCCCGTTAAGCAGCCATAGTGTGTTTTATAAACGTGTGACTCTGTTCTGTTTTGTAATTCAGTTCAAGGGTTGCGGTTCTTACACTCCATCTATAAGTGATATGTTATGATAAGTGTCTTTTTCTGTGTGACTTATTTCACTTAGAATCGTCGTACCTAAATCCACTCATCATGCTGCTACTAGCCTTATGACGTTGATTTCATGGCTGAGTGATATTCCATTGTACATAAGGACCACAACTTCTTTATCCATTTTTCTCTTTCCTGGGATATTTAAGGTGTAACGAAGTGGAGGTTCTTGTCAACAGAGCAGCCCTAAACTTTGGGGTGCCTGTGTCTTGCTGATTTTTAGTTTTCCCAATTTATACGCCCATGAGTGGAAGTGCCCTAGGCTCTCTAAGCTGAGTTTTTTAGATGTTTCAGGACACACCGTACACTTCTCCAGAGTGGCTGTTGGCAATTTACATCCTGCCCATCTGCGTAGCAAGGCTCCCGTTTCTCCATGGCCTGTCCTGTATTTCTGGTTTTGACACTTTATTCAGCATGGCCCTTTTCACCGATGGGAAGCGAGACTTCTTTGTAGCGCTGATTTGCCTTTCCAGATTGCTTGGTTGGCCAAAAAGGGCGTATGCGTTTTTTCCTGAATATATTCAGGAAAAACGCATACGCCCTTTTTGGCCAAGGGCATCATTGTCGAGGTTTTGCCGCTTTTCCTGTGCTTTAAAGGCGATTCGAATCTCCCTCCTGAAATCTGTTTCCTGCAATTCTGCCCTGCTTTCAAATCCTCTTCGTTGCCTTCCCTTGATATATTTGTGGACGAGAGTTATCATTTATAAGTCTGCAGGTTTGTGAATTGCAGTGCCCCTGAGCTCCATTTTTCAACTCGCTTTCTTGGGAGCTGGCCGCAAAAGTGTAGGATTGCTTCAGGCCCTACACTGGTCCCGGGCGGCAGGCTGAGCCTGTGGTTAATTCTTCTTCCTTATGGGAAAATAGAGTGACCTGTGCCTGTCCCAACACCTAGAGCTAGTCTCTCATTGGTTCCCCCTCTTCCCGTTCATCCTCAGCACAAATTGCAACCTGTACGGAACAGGAGGTTAAAGGTGCTGATTCTCCCAGGAGGGAAATTGCTAGTAAAGCGGCTGGAATGGCGAACCCGAGCACAAGGAGATGAGAAATGAGGTGCGTTTTAGAAACCTTTCCCGATCACACGGTGTACCATCTTCTGGGTTTCTCATGCATGTTTTCGATGTAGGAAGATGCCCTTGAACCTGGAGATTTGGGACCCATGGGATGGGTACCACGCAGTATTACTTTAAAGGGTCTGCGTTTGCTCACCCAACCTCAACAAACCTCTCAGCCCCAAGAGTGTCCACCCTTATGTCTCAATCAGCTGTGGGTCTAGATATGGTCAATCCAGGTGGCATCACAGCTCCTGAACGAATTTTGTAAGAATTTCTCTCTCTTTCACTGTCTTTGTTTCACGGGTTTTTAAAAGTAATTGATTTTTATAATGGGGTTTAGCTGCTTTTCACTGCTGTGTTTTTGCCGCTTAACACGCACTTGACTCAATTACAGAGATATATCAATACATAGGTTTTAAGATTCTTACTAGTCAGATATATTCTTGGGCGGTGAATAGGGGGTGTTGAGTCCAATTCACTGAGCTAGGAGTAGGTCTTGTCTATTACATATTGGGTTTCTGGAACGGTATCTGAGCTAATTTGAAACCCCTGTTTTATGCATCACCCCACCTCACATTTCCCGTTAAGCAGCCATAGTGTGTTTTCTAAACGTGTGACTCTGTTCTGTTTTGTAATTCAGTTCACGGGTAGCGGTTTTTACACTCCCTCTATAAGTGATATCTTATGATAAGTGTCTTTTTCTATGTGACTTATTTCACTTAGAATCGTCGTACCTAAATCCTCTCATCATGCTGCTACTAGCCTTATGACGTTGATTTCATGGCTGAGTGATATTCCATTGTACATAAGGACCACAGCTTCATTATCCATTTTTCTCTTTCCTGGGATATTTAAGGTGTAACAAAGTGGAGGTTCTTGGCAACAGAGCAGCCCTAAACTTTGGGGTTCCTGTGTCTTGCTGATTTTTAGTTCTCCCAATTTATACGCCCATGAGTGGAAGTGCCCTAGGCTCTCTAAGCTGAGTTTTTTAGATGTTTCAGGACACACCGTACACTTCTCCAGAGTGGCTGTTGGCAATTTACATCTCGCCCATCAGCGTAGCAAGGCTCCCGTTTCTCCATGGCCTGTCCTGCATTTCTGGTTTTGACACTTTATTCAGCATGGGCCTTTTGACCGATGGGAAGTGAGACTTCTTTTTAGCGCTGATTTGCCTTTCCAGGTTGCTTGGTTGGCCAAAAAGGGCGTATGCGTTTTTTCCTGAATATATTCAGGAAAAAACGCATACGCCCTTTTTGGCCAAGGGCAACATTGTCGAGGTTTTGCCGCTTTTCCTGTGCTTTAAAGGCGATTCGAATCTCCCTCCTGAAATCTGTTTCCTGCAATTCTGCCTTGCTTTCAAAACCTCGTCGTTGCCTTCCGTCGATATATTTGTGGACGAGAGTTATCATTTATAAGTCTGCAGGTTTGTGAATTGCAGTGCCCCTGAGCTCCATTTTTCAACTCGCTTTCTTGGGAGCTGGCCGCAAAAGCGCAGGATTGCTTCAGGCCCTACTCTGGTCCCGGGCGGTAGGCTGAGCCTGTGGTTAATTCTTCTTCCTGATGGGAAAATAGAGTGACCTGTGCCTGTCCCAACACCTAGAGCTAGTCTCTCATTGGTTCCCCCTCTCCCGTTCATCCTCAGGACAAATTGCAACCTGTACGGAACAGGAGGTTAAAGGTGCTGATTCTTCAAAGAGAGAGATTGCTAGTAAAGCGGCTGGAATGGCGAACTCAAGCACAAGGAGATGAGAAATGAGGTGCGTTTTAGAAACCTTTCCCGATCACACGGTGTACCATCTTCTGGGTTTCTCATGCATGTTTTCGATGTAGGAAGATGCCCTTGAACCTGGAGATTTGGGACCCATGGGATGGGTACCACGCAGTATTACTTTAAAGGGTCTGCGTTAGCTCACCCAACCTCACCAAACCTCTCAGCCCCAAGAGTGTCCACCCTTATGTCTCAATCAGCTGTGGGTCTAGATATGGTCAATCCAGGTGGCATCACAGCCCCTGAACGAATTTTGTAAGAATTTCTCTCTCTTTCACTGTCTTTGTTTCACGGGTTTTTAAAAGTAATTGATTTTTATAATGGGGTTTAGCTGCTTTTCACTGCTGTGTTTATGCCGCTTTACACCCACTTGACTCAATTACAGAGAGATATCAATACATAGCTTTTAAGATTCTTACTAGTCAGATATATTCTTGGGCGGTGAATAGGGGGTGTTGAGTCCAATTCACTGAGAAAGGAGTAGGTCTTGTCTATTACCTATTGGGTTTATGGAACGGTATCTGAGCTAAGTTGAAACCCTTGTTTTATGCACCACCCCACCTCACCTTTCCCGTTAAGCAGCCATAGTGTGTTTTATAAACGTGTGACTCAGTTCTGTTTTGTAATTCAGTTCAAGGGTTGCGGTTCTTATACTCCATCTATAAGTGATATCTTATAAGTGTCTTTTTTTGTGTGACTTATTTCACTTAGAATCGTCGTACCTAAATCCACTCATCATGCTGCTACTAGCCTTATGACGTTGATTTCATGGCTGAGTGATATTCCATTGTACATGAGGACCACAACTTCTTTATCCATTTTTCTCTTTCCTGGGATATTTAAGGTGTAACGAAGTGGAGGTTCTTGTCAACAGAGCAGCCCTAAACTTTGGGGTGCCTGTGTCTTGCTGATTTTTAGTTTTCCCAATTTATACGCCCATGAGTGGAAGTGCCCTATGCTCTCTAAGCTTATTTTTTTACATGTTTCAGGACACACCGTACACTTCTCCAGAGTGGCTGTTGGCAATTTACATCCTGCCCATCAGCGTAGCAAGTCTCCCGTTTCTCCATGGCCTGTCCTGCATTTCTGGTTTTGAAACTTTATTCAGCATGGCTCTTTTCACCGATGGGAAGCGAGACTTCTTTGTAGCGCTGATTTGCCTTTCCAGGTTGCTTGGTTGGCCAAAAAGGGCGTATGCGTTTTTTCCTGAATATATTCAGGAAAAACGCATACGCCCTTTTTGGCCAAGGGCATCATTGTCGAGGTTTTGCCGCTTTTCCTGTGCTTTAAAGGCGATTCGAATCTCCCTCCTGAAATCTGTTTCCTGCAATTCTGCCTTGCTTTCAAATCCTCTTCGTTGCCTTCCCTCGATATATTTGTGGACGAGAGTTATCATTTATAAGTCTGCAGGTTTGTGAATTTCAGTGCCCCTGAGCTCCATTTTTCAACTCGCTTTCTTGGGAGCTGGCCGCAAAAGCGCAGGATTGCTTCAGGCCCTAATCTGGTCCGGGGCGGCAGGCTGAGCCTGTGGTTAATTCTTCTTCCTGATGGGAAAATAGAGTGACCTGTGCCTGTCCCAACACCTAGAGCTAGTCTCTCATTGGTTCCCCCTCTTCCCGTTCATCCTCAGCACAAATTGCAACCTGTACGGAACAGGAGTTTAAAGGTGCTGATTCTTCAAAGAGTGAGATTGCTAGTAAAGCGGCTGGAATGGCGAACCCGAGCACAAGGAGATGAGAAATGAGGTGCGTTTTAGAAACGTTTCCCGATCACACGGTGTACCATCTTCTGGGTTTCTCATGCATGTGTTCGATGTAGGAAGATGCCCTTGAACCTGGAGATTTGGGACCCATGGGATGGGTACCACGCAGTATTACTTTAAAGGGTCTATGTTTGCTCACCCAACCTCACCAAACCTCTCAGCCCCAAGAGTGTCCACCCTTATGTCTCAATCAGCTGTGGGTCTAGATATGGTCAATCCAGGTGGCATCACAGCCCCTGAACGAATTTTGTAAGAATTTCTCTCTCTTTCACTGTCTTTGTTTCACGGGTTTTTAAAAGTAATTGATTTTTATATTGGGGTATAGCTGCTTTTCACTGCTGTGTTTATGCCGCTTTACACCCACTTGACTCACTTACAGAGAGATATCAATACATAGGTTTTAAGATTCTTATTGTCAGATATATTCTTGGGTGGTGAATAGGGGGTGTTGAGTCCAATTCACTGAGCTAGGAGTAGGTCTTGTCTATTACCTATTGGGTTTATGGAACGGTATCTGAGCTAATTTGAAACCCCTGTTTTATGCATCACCCCACCTCACCTTTCCCGTTAAGCAGCCATAGTGTGTTTTCTAAACGTGTGACTCTGTTCTGTTTTGTAATTCAGTTCACGGGTATCGGTTTTTACACTCCCTCTATAAGTGATATCTTATGATAAGTGTCTTTTTCTATGTGACTTATTTCACTTAGAATCGTCGTACCTAAATCCTCTCATCATGCTGCTACTAGCCTTATGACGTTGATTTCATGGCTGAGTGATATTCCATTGTACATAAGGACCACAGCTTCATTATCCATTTTTCTCTTTCCTGGGATATTTAAGGTGTAACGAAGTGGAGGTTCTTGGCAACAGAGCAGCCCTAAACTTTGGGGTTCCTGTGTCTTGCTGATTTTTAGTTTTCCCAATTTATACGCCCATGAGTGGAAGTGCCCTAGGCTGTCTAAGCTGAGTTTTTTAGATGTTTCAGGACACACCGTACACTTCTCCAGAGTGGCTGTTGGCAATTTACATCTCGCCCATCAGCGTATCAAGGCTCCCGTTTCTCCATGGCCTGTCCTGCATTTCTGGTTTTGACACTTTATTCAGCATGGGCCTTTTGACCGATGGGAAGCGAGACTTCTTTGCAGCGCTGATTTGCCTTTCCAGGTTGCTTGGTTGGCCAAAAAGGGCGTATGCGTTTTTTCCTGAATATATTCAGGAAAAAACGCATACGCCCTTTTTGGCCAAGGGCAACATTGTCGAGGTTTTGCCGCTTTTCCTGTGCTTTAAAGGCGATTCGAATCTCCCTCCTGAAATCTGTTTCCTGCAATTCTGCCTTGCTTTCAAAACCTCTTCGTTGCCTTCCGTCGATATATTTGTGGACGAGAGTTATCATTTATAAGTCTGCAGGTTTGTGAATTGCAGTGCCCCTGAGCTCCATTTTTCAACTCGCTTTCTTGAGAGCTGGCCGCAAAAGTGTAGGATTGCTTCAGGCCCTACACTGGTCCCGGGCGGCAGGCTGAGCCTGTGGTTAATTCTTCTTCCTGATGGGAAAATAGAGTGACCTGTGCCTGTCCCAACACCTAGAGCTAGTCTCTCATTGGTTCCCCCTCTTCCCGTTCATCCTCAGCACAAATTGCAACCTGTACGGAACAGGAGTTTAAAGGTGCTGATTCTTCAAAGAGTGAGATTGCTAGTAAAGCGGCTGGAATGGCGAACCCGAGCACAAGGAGATGAGAAATGAGGTGCGTTTTAGAAACGTTTCCCGATCACACGGTGTACCATCTTCTGGGTTTCTCATGCATGTTTTCGATGTAGGAAGATGCCCTTGAACCTGGAGATTTGGGACCCATGGGATGGGTACCACGCAGTATTACTTTAAAGGGTCTATGTTTGCTCACCCAACCTCACCAAACCTCTCAGCCCCAAGAGTGTCCACCCTTATGTCTCAATCAGCTGTGGGTCTAGATATGGTCAATCCAGGTGGCATCACAGCCCCTGAACGAATTTTGTAAGAATTTCTCTCTCTTTCACTGTCTTTGTTTCACGGGTTTTTAAAAGTAATTGATTTTTATATTGGGGTATAGCTGCTTTTCACTGCTGTGTTTATGCCGCTTTACACCCACTTGACTCACTTACAGAGAGATATCAATACATAGGTTTTAAGATTCTTATTGTCAGATATATTCTTGGGTGGTGAATAGGGGGTGTTGAGTCCAATTCACTGAGCTAGGAGTAGGTCTTGTCTATTACCTATTGGGTTTATGGAACGGTATCTGAGCTAATTTGAAACCCCTGTTTTATGCATCACCCCACCTCACCTTTCCCGTTAAGCAGCCATAGTGTGTTTTCTAAACGTGTGACTCTGTTCTGTTTTGTAATTCAGTTCACGGGTATCGGTTTTTACACTCCCTCTATAAGTGATATCTTATGATAAGTGTCTTTTTCTATGTGACTTATTTCACTTAGAATCGTCGTACCTAAATCCTCTCATCATGCTGCTACTAGCCTTATGACGTTGATTTCATGGCTGAGTGATATTCCATTGTACATAAGGACCACAGCTTCATTATCCATTTTTCTCTTTCCTGGGATATTTAAGGTGTAACGAAGTGGAGGTTCTTGGCAACAGAGCAGCCCTAAACTTTGGGGTTCCTGTGTCTTGCTGATTTTTAGTTTTCCCAATTTATACGCCCATGAGTGGAAGTGCCCTAGGCTGTCTAAGCTGAGTTTTTTAGATGTTTCAGGACACACCGTACACTTCTCCAGAGTGGCTGTTGGCAATTTACATCTCGCCCATCAGCGTATCAAGGCTCCCGTTTCTCCATGGCCTGTCCTGCATTTCTGGTTTTGACACTTTATTCAGCATGGGCCTTTTGACCGATGGGAAGTGAGACTTCTTTTTAGCGCTGATTTGCCTTTCCAGGTTGCTTGGTTGGCCAAAAAGGGCGTATGTGTTTTTTCCTGAATATATTCAGGAAAAAACGCATACGCCCTTTTTGGCCAAGGGCAACATTGTCGAGGTTTTGCCGCTTTTCCTGTGCTTTAAAGGCGATTCGAATCTCCCTCCTGAAATCTGTTTCCTGCAATTCTGCCTTGCTTTCAAAACCTCGTCGTTGCCTTCCGTCAATATATTTGTGGACGAGAGTTATCATTTATAAGTCTGCAGGTTTGTGAATTGCAGTGCCCCTGAGCTCCATTTTTCAACTCGCTTTCTTGGGAGCTGGCCGCAAAAGCGCAGGATTGCTTCAGGCCCTACTCTGGTCCCGGGCGGTAGGCTGAGCCTGTGGTTAATTCTTCTTCCTGATGGGAAAATAGAGTGACCTGTGCCTGTCCCAACACCTAGAGCTAGTCTCTCATTGGTTCCCCCTCTCCCGTTCATCCTCAGGACAAATTGCAACCTGTACGGAACAGGAGGTTAAAGGTGCTGATTCTTCAAAGAGAGAGATTGCTAGTAAAGCGGCTGGAATGGCGAACTCAAGCACAAGGAGATGAGAAATGAGGTGCGTTTTAGAAACCTTTCCCGATCACACGGTGTACCATCTTCTGGGTTTCTCATGCATGTTTTCGATGTAGGAAGATGCCCTTGAACCTGGAGATTTGGGACCCATGGGATGGGTACCACGCAGTATTACTTTAAAGGGTCTGCGTTAGCTCACCCAACCTCACCAAACCTCTCAGCCCCAAGAGTGTCCACCCTTATGTCTCAATCAGCTGTGGGTCTAGATATGGTCAATCCAGGTGGCATCACAGCCCCTGAACGAATTTTGTAAGAATTTCTCTCTCTTTCACTGTCTTTGTTTCACGGGTTTTTAAAAGTAATTGATTTTTATAATGGGGTTTAGCTGCTTTTCACTGCTGTGTTTATGCCGCTTTACACCCACTTGACTCAATTACAGAGAGATATCAATACATAGGTTTTAAGATTCTTACTAGTCAGATATATTCTTGGGCGGTGAATAGGGGGTGTTGAGTCCAATTCACTGAGAAAGGAGTAGGTCTTGTCTATTACCTATTGGGTTTATGGAACGGTATCTGAGCTAAGTTGAAACCCTTGTTTTATGCACCACCCCACCTCACCTTTCCCGTTAAGCAGCCATAGTGTGTTTTATAAACGTGTGACTCTGTTCTGTTTTGTAATTCAGTTCAAGGGTTGCGGTTCTTATACTCCATCTATAAGTGATATCTTATAAGTGTCTTTTTTTGTGTGACTTATTTCACTTAGAATCGTCGTACCTAAATCCACTCATCATGCTGCTACTAGCCTTATGACGTTGATTTCATGGCTGAGTGATATTCCATTGTACATGAGGACCACAACTTCTTTATCCATTTTTCTCTTTCCTGGGATATTTAAGGTGTAACGAAGTGGAGGTTCTTGTCAACAGAGCAGCCCTAAACTTTGGGGTGCCTGTGTCTTGCTGATTTTTAGTTTTCCCAATTTATACGCCCATGAGTGGAAGTGCCCTATGCTCTCTAAGCTTAGTTTTTTAGATGTTTCAGGACACACCGTACACTTCTCCAGAGTGGCTGTTGGCAATTTACATCCTGCCCATCAGCGTAGCAAGTCTCCCGTTTCTCCATGGCCTGTCCTGCATTTCTGGTTTTGACACTTTATTCAGCATGGCCCTTTTCACCGATGGGAAGCGAGACTTCTTTGTAGCGCTGATTTGCCTTTCCAGGTTGCTTGGTTGGCCAAAAAGGGCGTATGCGTTTTTTCCTGAATATATTCAGGAAAAAACGCATACGCCCTTTTTGGCCAAGGGCATCATTGTCGAGGTTTTGCCGCTTTTCCTGTGCTTTAAAGGCGATTCGAATCTCCCTCCTGAAATCTGTTTCCTGCAATTCTGCCTTGCTTTCAAATCCTCTTCGTTGCCTTCCCTCGATATATTTGTGGACGAGAGTTATCATTTATAAGTCTGCAGGTTTGTGAATTTCAGTGCCCCTGAGCTCCATTTTTCAACTCGCTTTCTTGGGAGCTGGCCGCAAAAGCGCAGGATTGCTTCAGGCCCTAATCTGGTCCGGGGCGGCAGGCTGAGCCTGTGGTTAATTCTTCTTCCTGATGGGAAAATAGAGTGACCTGTGCCTGTCCCAACACCTAGAGCTAGTCTCTCATTGGTTCCCCCTCTTCCCGTTCATCCTCAGCACAAATTGCAACCTGTACGGAACAGGAGTTTAAAGGTGCTGATTCTTCAAAGAGTGAGATTGCTAGTAAAGCGGCTGGAATGGCGAACCCGAGCACAAGGAGATGAGAAATGAGGTGCGTTTTAGAAACGTTTCCCGATCACACGGTGTACCATCTTCTGGGTTTCTCATGCATGTTTTCGATGTAGGAAGATGCCCTTGAACCTGGAGATTTGGGACCCATGGGATGGGTACCACGCAGTATTACTTTAAAGGGTCTGCGTTTGCTCACCCAACCTCACCAAACCTCTCAGCCCCAAGAGTGTCCACCCTTATGTCTCAATCAGCTGTGGGTCTAGATATGGTCAATCCAGGTGGCATCACAGCCCCTGAACGAATTTTGTAAGAATTCCTCTGTCTTTCACTGTCTTTGTTTCACGGGTTTTTAAAAGTAATTGATTTTTCTAATGGGGTATAGCTGCTTTTCACTGCTGTGTTTATGCCGCTTTACACCCACTTGACTCACTTACAGAGAGATATCAATACATAGGTTTTAAGATTCTTACTAGTCAGATATATTCTTGGCCGGTGAATAGGGGGTGTTGAGTCCAATTCACTGAGCTAGGAGTAGGTCTTGTCTATTACATATTGGGTTTCTGGAACGGTATCTGAGCTAATTTGAAACCCCTGTTTTATGCATCACCCCACCTCACCTTTCCCGTTAAGCAGCCATAGTGTGTTTTCTAAACGTGTGACTCTGTTCTGTTTTGTAATTCAGTTCACGGGTAGCGGTTTTTACACTCCCTCTATAAGTGATATCTTATGATAAGTGTCTTTTTCTATGTGACTTATTTCACTTAGAATCGTCGTACCTAAATCCTCTCATCATGCTGCTACTAGCCTTATGACGTTGATTTCATGGCTGAGTGATATTCCATTGTACATAAGGACCACAGCTTCATTATCCATTTTTCGCTTTCCTGGGATATTTAAGGTGTAACAAAGTGGAGGTGCTTGGCAACAGAGCAGCCCTAAACTTTGGGGTTCCTGTGTCTTGCTGATTTTTAGTTTTCCCAATTTATACGCCCATGAGTGGAAGTGCCCTAGGCTCTCTAAGCTGAGTTTTTTAGATGTTTCAGGACACACCGTACACTTCTCCAGAGTGGCTGTTGGCAATTTACATCTCGCCCATCAGCGTAGCAAGGCTCCCGTTTCTCCATGGCCTGTCCTGCATTTCTGGTTTTGACACTTTATTCAGCATGGGCCTTTTGACCGATGGGAAGCGAGACTTCTTTGTAGCGCTGATTTGCCTTTCCAGGTTGCTTGGTTGGCCAAAAAGGGCGTATGCGTTTTTTCCTGAATATATTCAGGAAAAAACGCATACGCCCTTTTTGGCCAAGGGCAACATTGTCGAGGTTTTGCCGCTTTTCCTGTGCTTTAAAGGCGATTCGAATCTCCATCCTGAAATCTGTTTCCTGCAATTCTGCCTTGCTTTCAAAACCTCTTCGTTGCCTTCCGTCGATATATTTGTGGACGAGAGTTATCATTTATAAGTCTGCAGGTTTGTGATTTGCAGTGCCCCTGAGCTCCATTTTTCAACTCGCTTTCTTGGGAGCTGGCCGCAAAAGCGCAGGATTGCTTCAGGCCCTACTCTGGTCCCGGGCGGTAGGCTGAGCCTGTGGTTAATTCTTCTTCCTGATGGGAAAATAGAGTGACCTGTGCCTGTCCCAACACCTAGAGCTAGTCTCTCATTGGTTCCCCCTCTCCCGTTCATCCTCAGGACAAATTGCAACCTGTACGGAACAGGAGGTTAAAGGTGCTGATTCTTCAAAGAGTGAGATTGCTAGTAAAGCGGCTGGAATGGCGAACCCGAGCACAAGGAGATGAGAAATGAGGTGCGTTTTAGAAACCTTCCCCGATCACACGGTGTACCATCTTCTGGGTTTCTCATGCATGTTTTCGATGTAGGAAGATGCCCTTGAACCTGGAGATTTGGGACCAAAGGGATGGGTACCACGCAGTATTACTTTAAAGGGTCTGCGTTTGCTCACCCAACCTCACCAAACCTCTCAGCCCCAAGAGTGTCCACCCTTATGTCTCAATCAGCTGTGGGTCTAGATATGGTCAATCCAGGTGGCATCACAGCCCCTGAACGAATTTTGGAAGAATTTCTCTCTCTTTCACTGTCTTTGTTTCACGGTTTTTAAAAGTAATTGATTTTTATAATGGGGTTTAGCTGCTTTTCACTGCTGTGTTTCTGCCGCTTTACACCCACTTGACTCACTTACAGAGAGATATCAATACATAGGTTTTAAGATTCTTACTAGTCAGATATATTCTTGGGCGGTGAATAGGGGGTGTTGAGTCCAATTCACTGAACTAGGAGTAGGTCTTGTCTATTACCTATTGGGTTTATGGAACGGTATTTGAGCTAATTTGAAACCCTTGTTTTATGCATCACCCCACCTCACCTTTCCCATGAAGCAGCCATAGTGTGTTTTCTAAACGTGTGACTCTGTTCTGTTTTGTAATTCAGTTCAAGGGTAGCGGTTTTTACACTCCCTCTACAAGTGATATCTTATGATAAGTGTCTTTTTCTGTGTGACTTATTTCACTTAGAATCGTCGTACCTAAATCCAATCATCATGCTGCTACTAGCCTTATGACGTTGATTTCATGGCTGAGTGATATTCCATTGTACATAAGGACCACAACTTCTTTATCCATTTTTTCTTTCCTGGGATATTTAAGGTGTAACGAAGTGGAGGTTCTTGTCAACAGAGCAGCCCTAAACTTTGGGGTTCCTGTGTCTTGCTGATTTTTAGTTTTCCCAATTTATACGCCCATAAGTGGAAGTGCCCTATGCTCTCTAAGCTGAGTTTTTTCGATGTTTCAGGACACACCATACACTTCTCCAGAGTGGCTGTTGGCAATTTACATCCTGCCCATCAGCATAGCAAGGCTCCCGTTTCTCCATGGCCTGTCCTGCATTTCTGGATTTGACACTTTATTCAGCATGGCCCTTTTGACCGATGGGAAGCGAGACTTCTTTGTAGCGCTGATTTGCCTTTCCAGGTTGCTTGGTTGGCCAAAAAGTGCGTATGCGTTTTTTCCTGAATACATTCAGGAAAAAACGCATACGGCCTTTTTGGCTAAGGGCATCATTGTCGAGGTTTTGCCGCTTTTCCTGTGATTTAAAGGCGAATCGAATCTCCCTCCTGAAATCTGTTTCCTGCAATTCTGCCTTGCTTTCAAATCCTCTTCGTTGCCTTCCCTCAGTATATTTGTGGACGAGAGTGATCATTTATAAGTCTGCAGGTTTGTGAATTGCAGTGCCCCTGAGCTCCATTTTTCAACTCGCTTTCTTGGGAGCTGGCCGCAAAAGCGCAGGATTGCTTTAGGCCCTACTTTGGTCCCGGGCAACAGGCTGAGCCTATGGTTAATTCTTCTTCCTGATGGGAAAATAGAGTGACCTGTGCCTGTCCCAACACCTAGAGCTAGTCTCTCATTGGTTCCCCCTCTTCCCGTTCATCCTCAGGACAAATTGCAACCTGTACGGAACAGGAGGTTAAAGGTGCTGATTCTCCAAGGAGGGAGATTGCTAGTAAAGCGGCTGGAATGGCGAACCTGAGCACAAGGAGATGAGAAATGAGGTGCGTTTTAGAAACCTTTCCCGATCACTCGGTGTACCATCTTCTGGGTTTCTCATGCATGTTTTCGATGTAGGAAGATGCCCTTGAACCTGGAGATTTGGGACCCATTGTATGGGTATCACGCAGTATTACTTTAAAGGGTCTGCGTTTGCTCACCCAACCTCACCAAACCTCTCAGCCCCAAGAGTGTCCACCCTTATGTCTCAATCAGCTGTGGGTGTAGATATGGTCAATCCAGGTGGCATCACAGCCCCTGAACGAATTTTGTAAGAATTTCTCTCTCCTTCACTGTCTTTGTTTCACGGGTTTTTAAAAGTAATTGATTTTTATAATGGGGTTTAGCTTCTTTTCACTGCTGTGTTTATGCCGCTTTACACCCACTTGACTCACTTACAGAGAGATATCAATACATAGGTTTTAAGATTCTTACTAGTCAGATATATTCTTGGGCGGTGAATAGGGGGTGTTGAGTCCAATTCACTGAACAAGGAGTAGGTCTTGTCTATTACCTATTGGGTTTATGGAACGGTATCTGAGCTAAAATGAAACCCTTGTTTTATGCATCACCCCACCTCACCTTTCCCGTTAAGCAGCCATAGTGTGTTTTCTAAACGTGTGACTCCGTTCTGTTTAGTAATTCAGTTCAAGGGTAGCGGTTTTTACATTCCCTCTATAAGTGATATCTCATGATAAGTGGCTTTTTCTGTGTGACTTATTTCACTTAGAATCGTCGTACCTAAATCCACTCATCATGCTGCTACTAGCCTTATGACGTTGATTTCATGGCTGAGTGACATTCCATTGTACATAGGAACCACAACTTCTTAATCCATTTTTCGCTTTCCTGGGATATTTAATGTGTAACGAAGTGGAGGTTCTTGTCAACAGAGCAGCCCTAAACTTTGGGGTGCCTGTGTCTTGCTGATTTTTAGTTTTCCCAATTTATACGCCCATGAGTGGAAGTGCCCTATGCTCTCTAAGCTGAGTTTTTTAGATGTTTCAGGACACACCGTACCCTTCTCCAGAGTGGCTGTTGGCAATTTACATCACGCCCATCAGCGTAGCAAGGCTCCCGTTTCTCCATGGCCTGTCCTGCATTTCTGGTTTTGACACTTTATTCAGCATGGCCCTTTTGACCGATGGGAAGCGAGACTTCTTTGTAGCGCTGATTTGCCTTTCCAGGTTGCTTGATTGGCCAAAAAGGGCGTATGCGTTTTTTCCTGAATATATTCAGGAAAAAACGCATACGCCCTTTTTGGCCAAGGGCATCATTGTCGAGGTTTTGCCGCTTTTCCTGTGCTTTAAAGGCGATTCGAATCTCCCTCCTGAAATCTGTTTCCTGCAATTCTGCCTTGCTTTCAAATCCTCTTCGTTGCCTTCCCTCAATATATTTGTGGACGAGAGTGATCATTTATAAGTCTGCAGGTTTGTGAATTTCAGTGCCCCTGAGCTCCATTTTTCAACTCGCTTTCTTGGGAGCTGGCCGCAAAAGCGAAGGATTGCTTCTGGCCCTATTCTGGTCCAAGGCGGCAGGCTGAGCCTGTGGTTAATTCTTCTTCCTGATGGGAAAATAGAGTGACCTGTGCCTGTCCCAACACCTAGAGCTAGTCTCTCATTGGTTCCCCCTCTTCCCGTTCATCCTCAGGACAAATTGCCACCTGGACGGAACAGGAGGTTAAAGGTGCTGATTGTCCAAGGAGGGAGATTGCTAGTAAAGCGGCTGGAATGGCGAACCCGAGCACAAGGAGATGAGAAATGAGGTGCGTTTTAGAAACCTTTCCCGATCACACGGTATACCATCTTCTGGGTTTCTCATGCATGTTTTCGATGTAGGAAGATCCCCTTGAACCTGGAGATTTGGGACCCATGGGATGGGTACCACGCAGTATTACTTTAAAGGGTCTGCGTTTGCTCACCCAACCTCACCAAACCTCTCAGCCCCAAGAGTGTCCACCCTTATGTCTCAATCAGCTGTGGGTCTAGATATGGTCAATCCAGGTGGCATCACAGCCCCTGAACGAATTTTGTAAGAATTTCTCTCTCCTTCACTGTCTTTGTTTCACGGGTTTTTAAAAGTAATTGATTTTTATAATGGGGTTTAGCTGCTTTTCACTGCTGTGTTTATGCCGCTTTACACCCTCTTGACTCACTTACAGAGAGATATCAATACATAGGTTTTAACATTCTTACTAGTCAGATATATTCTTGGGCGGTGAATAAGGGGTGTTGAGTCCAATTCACTGAGCAAGGAGTAGGTCTTGTCTATTACCTATTGGGTTTATGGAACGGTATCTGAGCTAATTTGAAACCCCTGTTTTATGCATCACCCCACCTCACCTTTCCCGTTAAGCAGCCATAGTGTGTTTTCTAAACGTGTGACTCTGTTCTGTTTTGTAATTCAGTTCACGGGTAGCGGTTTTTACACTCCCTCTATAAGTGATATCTTATGATAAGTGTCGTTTTCTATGTGAGTTATTTCACTTAGAATCGTCGTACCTAAATCCTCTCATCATGCTGCTACTAGCCTTATGACGTTGATTTCATGGCTGAGTGATATTCCATTGTACATAAGGACCACAGCTTCATTATCCATTTTTCTCTTTCCTGGGATATTTAAGGTGTAACGAAGTGGAGGTTCTTGGCAACAGAGCAGCCCTAAACTTTGGGGTGCCTGTGTCTTGCTGATTTTTAGTTTTCCCAATTTATACGCCCATGAGTGGAAGTGCCCTAGGCTCTCTAAGCTGAGTTTTTTAGATGTTTCAGTACACACCGTACACTTCTCCAGAGTGGCTGTTGGCAATTTACATCCTGCCCATCAGCGTAGCAAGTCTCCCGTTTCTCCATGGCCTGTCCTGCATTTCTGGTTTTGACACTTTATTCATCATGGCCCTTTTGACCGATGGGAAGCGAGACTTCTTTGTAGCGCTGATTTGCCTTTCCAGGTTGCTTGGTTGGCCAAAAAGGGCGTATGCGTTTTTTCCTGAATATATTCAGGAAAAAGGCATACGCCCTTTTTGGCCAAGGGCATCATTGTCGAGGTTTTGCCGCTTTTCCTGTGCTTTAAAGGCGATTCGAATCTCCCTCCTGAAATCTGTTTCCTGCAATTCTGCCTTGCTTTCAAATCCTCTTCGTTGCCTTCCCTCGATATATTTGTGGACGAGAGTTATCATTTATAAGTCTGCAGGTTTGTGAATTGCAGTGCCCCTGAGCTCCATTTTTCAACTCGCTTTCTTGGGAGATGGCCGCAAAAGCGCAGGATTGCTTCAGGCCCTAATCTGGTCCCGGGCGGCAGGCTGAGCCTGTGGTTAATTCTTCTTCCTTATGGGAAAATAGAGTGACCTGTGCCTGTCCCAACACCTAGAGCTAGTCTCTCATTGGTTCCCCCTCTTCCCGTTCATCCTCAGGACAAATTGCAACCTGTACGGAACAGGAGTTTAAAGGTGCTGATTCTTCAAAGAGGGAGATTGCTAGTAAAGCGGCTGGAATGGCGAACCCGAGCACAAGGAGATGAGAAATTAGGTGCGTTTTAGAAACGTTTCCCGATCACACGGTGTACCATCTTCTGGGATTCTCATGCATGTTTTGGATGTAGAAAGATGCCCTTGAACCTGGAGATTTGGGACCCATGGGATGGGTACCACGCAGTATTACTTTAAAGGGTCTGCGTTTGCTCACCCAACCTCACCAAACTTCTCAGCCCCAAGAGTGTCCACCCTTATGTCTCAATCAGCTGTGGGTCTAGATATGGTCAATCCAGGTGGCATCACAGCCCCTGAACGAATTTTGTAAGAATTTCTCTCTCCTTCACTGTCTTTGTTTCACGGGTTTTTAAAAGTAATTGATTTTTATAATGGGGTATAGCTGCTTTTCACTGCTGTGTTTATGCCGCTTTACACCCACTTGACTCACTTACAGAGAGATATCAATACATAGGTTTTAAGATTCTTACTAGTCAGATATATTCTTGGGCGGTGAAAAGGGGGTGTTGAGTCCAATTCACTGAGCTAGGTGTAGGTCTTGTCTATTACATATTGGGTTTATGGAATAGTATCTGAGCTAATTTGAAACCCCTGTTTTATGCATCACCCCACCTCAACTTTCCCGTTAAGCAGCCATAGTGAGTTTTCTAAACGTGTGACTCTGTTCTGTTTTGTAATTCAGTTCACGGGTAGCGGTTTTTACACTCCCTCTATAAGTGATATCTTATGATAAGTGTCTTTTTCTGTGTGACTTATTTCACTTAGAATCGTCGTACCTAAATCCACTCATCATGCTGCTACTAGCCTTATGACGTTGATTTCATGGCTGAGTGATATTCCATTGTACATAAGGACCACAACTTCTTTATCCATTTTTCTCTTTCCTGGGATATTTAAGGTGTAACGAAGTGGAGGTTCTTGTCAACAGAGCAGCCCTAAACTTTGGCGTTCCTGTGTCTTGCTGATTTTTAGTTTTCCCAATTTATACGCCCATGAGTGGAAGTGCCCTAGGCTGTCTAAGCTGAGTTTTTTAGATGTTTCAGGACACACCGTACACTTCTCCAGAGTGGCTGTTGGCAATTTACATCTCGCCCATCAGCGTATCAAGGCTCCCGTTTCTCCATGGCCTGTCCTGCATTTCTGGTTTTGACACTTTATTCAGCATGGGCCTTTTGACCGATGGGAAGTGAGACTTCTTTTTAGCGCTGATTTGCCTTTCCAGGTTGCTTGGTTGGCCAAAAAGGGCGTATGTGTTTTTTCCTGAATATATTCAGGAAAAAACGCATACGCCCTTTTTGGCCAAGGGCAACATTGTCGAGGTTTTGCCGCTTTTCCTGTGCTTTAAAGGCGATTCGAATCTCCCTCCTGAAATCTGTTTCCTGCAATTCTGCCTTGCTTTCAAAACCTCGTCGTTGCCTTCCGTCGATATATTTGTGGACGAGAGTTATCATTTATAAGTCTGCAGGTTTGTGAATTGCAGTGCCCCTGAGCTCCATTTTTCAACTCGCTTTCTTGGGAGCTGGCCGCAAAAGCGCAGGATTGCTTCAGGCCCTACTCTGGTCCCGGGCGGTAGGCTGAGCCTGTGGTTAATTCTTCTTCCTGATGGGAAAATAGAGTGACCTGTGCCTGTCCCAACACCTAGAGCTAGTCTCTCATTGGTTCCCCCTCTCCCGTTCATCCTCAGGACAAATTGCAACCTGTACGGAACAGGAGGTTAAAGGTGCTGATTCTTCAAAGAGAGAGATTGCTAGTAAAGCGGCTGGAATGGCGAACTCAAGCACAAGGAGATGAGAAATGAGGTGCGTTTTAGAAACCTTTCCCGATCACACGGTGTACCATCTTCTGGGTTTCTCATGCATGTTTTCGATGTAGGAAGATGCCCTTGAACCTGGAGATTTGGGACCCATGGGATGGGTACCACGCAGTATTACTTTAAAGGGTCTGCGTTAGCTCACCCAACCTCACCAAACCTCTCAGCCCCAAGAGTGTCCACCCTTATGTCTCAATCAGCTGTGGGTCTAGATATGGTCAATCCAGGTGGCATCACAGCCCCTGAACGAATTTTGTAAGAATTTCTCTCTCTTTCACTGTCTTTGTTTCACGGGTTTTTAAAAGTAATTGATTTTTATAATGGGGTTTAGCTGCTTTTCACTGCTGTGTTTATGCCGCTTTACACCCACTTGAGTCAATTACAGAGAGATATCAATACATAGGTTTTAAGATTCTTACTAGTCAGATATATTCTTGGGCGGTGAATAGGGGGTGTTGAGTCCAATTCACTGAGAAAGGAGTAGGTCTTGTCTATTACCTATTGGGTTTATGGAACGGTATCTGAGCTAAGTTGAAACCCTTGTTTTATGCACCACCCCACCTCACCTTTCCCGTTAAGCAGCCATAGTGTGTTTTATAAACGTGTGACTCTGTTCTGTTTTGTAATTCAGTTCAAGGGTTGCGGTTCTTATACTCCATCTATAAGTGATATCTTATAAGTGTCTTTTTTTGTGTGACTTATTTCACTTAGAATCGTCGTACCTAAATCCACTCATCATGCTGCTACTAGCCTTATGACGTTGATTTCATGGCTGAGTGATATTCCATTGTACATGAGGACCACAACTTCTTTATCCATTTTTCTCTTTCCTGGGATATTTAAGGTGTAACGAAGTGGAGGTTCTTGTCAACAGAGCAGCCCTAAACTTTGGGGTGCCTGTGTCTTGCTGATTTTTAGTTTTCCCAATTTATACGCCCATGAGTGGAAGTGCCCTATGCTCTCTAAGCTTAGTTTTTTAGATGTTTCAGGACACACCGTACACTTCTCCAGAGTGGCTGTTGGCAATTTACATCCTGCCCATCAGCGTAGCAAGTCTCCCGTTTCTCCATGGCCTGTCCTGCATTTCTGGTTTTGACACTTTATTCAGCATGGCCCTTTTGACCGATGGGAAGCGAGACTTCTTTGTAGCGCTGATTTGCCTTTCCAGGTTGCTTGGTTGGCCAAAAAGGGCGTATGCGTTTTTTCCTGAATATATTCAGGAAAAAACGCATACGCCCTTTTTGGCCAAGGGCATCATTGTCGAGGTTTTGCCGCTTTTCCTGTGCTTTAAAGGCGATTCGAATCTCCCTCCTGAAATCTGTTTCCTGCAATTCTGCCTTGCTTTCAAATCCTCTTCGTTGCCTTCCCTCGATATATTTGTGGACGAGAGTTATCATTTATAAGTCTGCAGGTTTGTGAATTTCAGTGCCCCTGAGCTCCATTTTTCAACTCGCTTTCTTGGGAGCTGGCCGCAAAAGCGCAGGATTGCTTCAGGCCCTAATCTGGTCCGGGGCGGCAGGCTGAGCCTGTGGTTAATTCTTCTTCCTGATGGGAAAATAGAGTGACCTGTGCCTGTCCCAACACCTAGAGCTAGTCTCTCATTGGTTCCCCCTCTTCCCGTTCATCCTCAGCACAAATTGCAACCTGTACGGAACAGGAGTTTAAAGGTGCTGATTCTTCAAAGAGTGAGATTGCTAGTAAAGCGGCTGGAATGGCGAACCCGAGCACAAGGAGATGAGAAATGAGGTGCGTTTTAGAAACGTTTCCCGATCACACGGTGTACCATCTTCTGGGTTTCTCATGCATGTTTTCGATGTAGGAAGATGCCCTTGAACCTGGAGATTTGGGACCCATGGGATGGGTACCACGCAGTATTACTTTAAAGGGTCTGCGTTTGCTCACCCAACCTCACCAAACCTCTCAGCCCCAAGAGTGTCCACCCTTATGTCTCAATCAGCTGTGGGTCTAGATATGGTCAATCCAGGTGGCATCACAGCCCCTGAACGAATTTTGTAAGAATTCCTCTGTCTTTCACTGTCTTTGTTTCACGGGTTTTTAAAAGTAATTGATTTTTCTAATGGGGTATAGCTGCTTTTCACTGCTGTGTTTATGCCGCTTTACACCCACTTGACTCACTTACAGAGAGATATCAATACATAGGTTTTAAGATTCTTACTAGTCAGATATATTCTTGGCCGGTGAATAGGGGGTGTTGAGTCCAATTCACTGAGCTAGGAGTAGGTCTTGTCTATTACATATTGGGTTTCTGGAACGGTATCTGAGCTAATTTGAAACCCCTGTTTTATGCATCACCCCACCTCACCTTTCCCGTTAAGCAGCCATAGTGTGTTTTCTAAACGTGTGACTCTGTTCTGTTTTGTAATTCAGTTCACGGGTAGCGGTTTTTACACTCCCTCTATAAGTGATATCTTATGATAAGTGTCTTTTTCTATGTGACTTATTTCACTTAGAATCGTCGTACCTAAATCCTCTCATCATGCTGCTACTAGCCTTATGACGTTGATTTCATGGCTGAGTGATATTCCATTGTACATAAGGACCACAGCTTCATTATCCATTTTTCGCTTTCCTGGGATATTTAAGGTGTAACAAAGTGGAGGTGCTTGGCAACAGAGCAGCCCTAAACTTTGGGGTTCCTGTGTCTTGCTGATTTTTAGTTTTCCCAATTTATACGCCCATGAGTGGAAGTGCCCTAGGCTCTCTAAGCTGAGTTTTTTAGATGTTTCAGGACACACCGTACACTTCTCCAGAGTGGCTGTTGGCAATTTACATCTCGCCCATCAGCGTAGCAAGGCTCCCGTTTCTCCATGGCCTGTCCTGCATTTCTGGTTTTGACACTTTATTCAGCATGGGCCTTTTGACCGATGGGAAGCGAGACTTCTTTGTAGCGCTGATTTGCCTTTCCAGGTTGCTTGGTTGGCCAAAAAGGGCGTATGCGTTTTTTCCTGAATATATTCAGGAAAAAACGCATACGCCCTTTTTGGCCAAGGGCAACATTGTCGAGGTTTTGCCGCTTTTCCTGTGCTTTAAAGGCGATTCGAATCTCCATCCTGAAATCTGTTTCCTGCAATTCTGCCTTGCTTTCAAAACCTCTTCGTTGCCTTCCGTCGATATATTTGTGGACGAGAGTTATCATTTATAAGTCTGCAGGTTTGTGATTTGCAGTGCCCCTGAGCTCCATTTTTCAACTCGCTTTCTTGGGAGCTGGCCGCAAAAGCGCAGGATTGCTTCAGGCCCTACTCTGGTCCCGGGCGGTAGGCTGAGCCTGTGGTTAATTCTTCTTCCTGATGGGAAAATAGAGTGACCTGTGCCTGTCCCAACACCTAGAGCTAGTCTCTCATTGGTTCCCCCTCTCCCGTTCATCCTCAGGACAAATTGCAACCTGTACGGAACAGGAGGTTAAAGGTGCTGATTCTTCAAAGAGTGAGATTGCTAGTAAAGCGGCTGGAATGGCGAACCCGAGCACAAGGAGATGAGAAATGAGGTGCGTTTTAGAAACCTTCCCCGATCACACGGTGTACCATCTTCTGGGTTTCTCATGCATGTTTTCGATGTAGGAAGATGCCCTTGAACCTGGAGATTTGGGACCAAAGGGATGGGTACCACGCAGTATTACTTTAAAGGGTCTGCGTTTGCTCACCCAACCTCACCAAACCTCTCAGCCCCAAGAGTGTCCACCCTTATGTCTCAATCAGCTGTGGGTCTAGATATGGTCAATCCAGGTGGCATCACAGCCCCTGAACGAATTTTGGAAGAATTTCTCTCTCTTTCACTGTCTTTGTTTCACGGTTTTTAAAAGTAATTGATTTTTATAATGGGGTTTAGCTGCTTTTCACTGCTGTGTTTCTGCCGCTTTACACCCACTTGACTCACTTACAGAGAGATATCAATACATAGGTTTTAAGATTCTTACTAGTCAGATATATTCTTGGGCGGTGAATAGGGGGTGTTGAGTCCAATTCACTGAACTAGGAGTAGGTCTTGTCTATTACCTATTGGGTTTATGGAACGGTATTTGAGCTAATTTGAAACCCTTGTTTTATGCATCACCCCACCTCACCTTTCCCATGAAGCAGCCATAGTGTGTTTTCTAAACGTGTGACTCTGTTCTGTTTTGTAATTCAGTTCAAGGGTAGCGGTTTTTACACTCCCTCTACAAGTGATATCTTATGATAAGTGTCTTTTTCTGTGTGACTTATTTCACTTAGAATCGTCGTACCTAAATCCAATCATCATGCTGCTACTAGCCTTATGACGTTGATTTCATGGCTGAGTGATATTCCATTGTACATAAGGACCACAACTTCTTTATCCATTTTTTCTTTCCTGGGATATTTAAGGTGTAACGAAGTGGAGGTTCTTGTCAACAGAGCAGCCCTAAACTTTGGGGTTCCTGTGTCTTGCTGATTTTTAGTTTTCCCAATTTATACGCCCATAAGTGGAAGTGCCCTATGCTCTCTAAGCTGAGTTTTTTCGATGTTTCAGGACACACCATACACTTCTCCAGAGTGGCTGTTGGCAATTTACATCCTGCCCATCAGCATAGCAAGGCTCCCGTTTCTCCATGGCCTGTCCTGCATTTCTGGATTTGACACTTTATTCAGCATGGCCCTTTTGACCGATGGGAAGCGAGACTTCTTTGTAGCGCTGATTTGCCTTTCCAGGTTGCTTGGTTGGCCAAAAAGTGCGTATGCGTTTTTTCCTGAATACATTCAGGAAAAAACGCATACGGCCTTTTTGGCTAAGGGCATCATTGTCGAGGTTTTGCCGCTTTTCCTGTGATTTAAAGGCGAATCGAATCTCCCTCCTGAAATCTGTTTCCTGCAATTCTGCCTTGCTTTCAAATCCTCTTCGTTGCCTTCCCTCAATATATTTGTGGACGAGAGTGATCATTTATAAGTCTGCAGGTTTGTGAATTGCAGTGCCCCTGAGCTCCATTTTTCAACTCGCTTTCTTGGGAGCTGGCCGCAAAAGCGCAGGATTGCTTTAGGCCCTACTTTGGTCCCGGGCAACAGGCTGAGCCTGTGGTTAATTCTTCTTCCTGATGGGAAAATAGAGTGACCTGTGCCTGTCCCAACACCTAGAGCTAGTCTCTCATTGGTTCCCCCTCTTCCCGTTCATCCTCAGGACAAATTGCAACCTGTACGGAACAGGAGGTTAAAGGTGCTGATTCTCCAAGGAGGGAGATTGCTAGTAAAGCGGCTGGAATGGCGAACCTGAGCACAAGGAGATGAGAAATGAGGTGCGTTTTAGAAACCTTTCCCGATCACTCGGTGTACCATCTTCTGGGTTTCTCATGCATGTTTTCGATGTAGGAAGATGCCCTTGAACCTGGAGATTTGGGACCCATTGTATGGGTATCACGCAGTATTACTTTAAAGGGTCTGCGTTTGCTCACCCAACCTCACCAAACCTCTCAGCCCCAAGAGTGTCCACCCTTATGTCTCAATCAGCTGTGGGTGTAGATATGGTCAATCCAGGTGGCATCACAGCCCCTGAACGAATTTTGTAAGTATTTCTCTCTCCTTCACTGTCTTTGTTTCACGGGTTTTTAAAAGTAATTGATTTTTATAATGGGGTTTAGCTTCTTTTCACTGCTGTGTTTATGCCGCTTTACACCCACTTGACTCACTTACAGAGAGATATCAATACATAGGTTTTAAGATTCTTACTAGTCAGATATATTCTTGGGCGGTGAATAGGGGGTGTTGAGTCCAATTCACTGAACAAGGAGTAGGTCTTGTCTATTACCTATTGGGTTTATGGAACGGTATCTGAGCTAAAATGAAACCCTTGTTTTATGCATCACCCCACCTCACCTTTCCCGTTAAGCAGCCATAGTGTGTTTTCTAAACGTGTGACTCCGTTCTGTTTAGTAATTCAGTTCAAGGGTAGCGGTTTTTACATTCCCTCTATAAGTGATATCTCATGATAAGTGGCTTTTTCTGTGTGACTTATTTCACTTAGAATCGTCGTACCTAAATCCACTCATCATGCTGCTACTAGCCTTATGACGTTGATTTCATGGCTGAGTGACATTCCATTGTACATAGGAACCACAACTTCTTAATCCATTTTTCGCTTTCCTGGGATATTTAATGTGTAACGAAGTGGAGGTTGTTGTCAACAGAGCAGCCCTAAACTTTGGGGTGCCTGTGTCTTGCTGATTTTTAGTTTTCCCAATTTATACGCCCATGAGTGGAAGTGCCCTATGCTCTCTAAGCTGAGTTTTTTAGATGTTTCAGGACACACCGTACCCTTCTCCAGAGTGGCTGTTGGCAATTTACATCACGCCCATCAGCGTAGCAAGGCTCCCGTTTCTCCATGGCCTGTCCTGCATTTCTGGTTTTGACACTTTATTCAGCATGGCCCTTTTGACCGATGGGAAGCGAGACTTCTTTGTAGCGCTGATTTGCCTTTCCAGGTTGCTTGATTGGCCAAAAAGGGCGTATGCGTTTTTTCCTGAATATATTCAGGAAAAAACGCATACGCCCTTTTTGGCCAAGGGCATCATTGTCGAGGTTTTGCCGCTTTTCCTGTGCTTTAAAGGCGATTCGAATCTCCCTCCTGAAATCTGTTTCCTGCAATTCTGCCTTGCTTTCAAATCCTCTTCGTTGCCTTCCCTCAATATATTTGTGGACGAGAGTGATCATTTATAAGTCTGCAGGTTTGTGAATTTCAGTGCCCCTGAGCTCCATTTTTCAACTCGCTTTCTTGGGAGCTGGCCGCAAAAGCGAAGGATTGCTTCTGGCCCTATTCTGGTCCAAGGCGGCAGGCTGAGCCTGTGGTTAATTCTTCTTCCTGATGGGAAAATAGAGTGACCTGTGCCTGTCCCAACACCTAGAGCTAGTCTCTCATTGGTTCCCCCTCTTCCCGTTCATCCTCAGGACAAATTGCCACCTGGACGGAACAGGAGGTTAAAGGTGCTGATTGTCCAAGGAGGGAGATTGCTAGTAAAGCGGCTGGAATGGCGAACCCGAGCACAAGGAGATGAGAAATGAGGTGCGTTTTAGAAACCTTTCCCGATCACACGGTATACCATCTTCTGGGTTTCTCATGCATGTTTTCGATGTAGGAAGATCCCCTTGAACCTGGAGATTTGGGACCCATGGGATGGGTACCACGCAGTATTACTTTAAAGGGTCTGCGTTTGCTCACCCAACCTCACCAAACCTCTCAGCCCCAAGAGTGTCCACCCTTATGTCTCAATCAGCTGTGGGTCTAGATATGGTCAATCCAGGTGGCATCACAGCCCCTGAACGAATTTTGTAAGAATTTCTCTCTCCTTCACTGTCTTTGTTTCACGGGTTTTTAAAAGTAATTGATTTTTATAATGGGGTTTAGCTGCTTTTCACTGCTGTGTTTATGCCGCTTTACACCCTCTTGACTCACTTACAGAGAGATATCAATACATAGGTTTTAACATTCTTACTAGTCAGATATATTCTTGGGCGGTGAATAAGGGGTGTTGAGTCCAATTCACTGAGCAAGGAGTAGGTCTTGTCTATTACCTATTGGGTTTATGGAACGGTATCTGAGCTAATTTGAAACCCCTGTTTTATGCATCACCCCACCTCACCTTTCCCGTTAAGCAGCCATAGTGTGTTTTCTAAACGTGTGACTCTGTTCTGTTTTGTAATTCAGTTCACGGGTAGCGGTTTTTACACTCCCTCTATAAGTGATATCTTATGATAAGTGTCGTTTTCTATGTGAGTTATTTCACTTAGAATCGTCGTACCTAAATCCTCTCATCATGCTGCTACTAGCCTTATGACGTTGATTTCATGGCTGAGTGATATTCCATTGTACATAAGGACCACAGCTTCATTATCCATTTTTCTCTTTCCTGGGATATTTAAGGTGTAACGAAGTGGAGGTTCTTGGCAACAGAGCAGCCCTAAACTTTGGGGTGCCTGTGTCTTGCTGATTTTTAGTTTTCCCAATTTATACGCCCATGAGTGGAAGTGCCCTAGGCTCTCTAAGCTGAGTTTTTTAGATGTTTCAGTACACACCGTACACTTCTCCAGAGTGGCTGTTGGCAATTTACATCCTGCCCATCAGCGTAGCAAGGCTCCCGTTTCTCCATGGCCTGTCCTGCATTTCTGGTTTTGACACTTTATTCATCATGGCCCTTTTGACCGATGGGAAGCGAGACTTCTTTGTAGCGCTGATTTGCCTTTCCAGGTTGCTTGGTTGGCCAAAAAGGGCGTATGCGTTTTTTCCTGAATATATTCAGGAAAAAGGCATACGCCCTTTTTGGCCAAGGGCATCATTGTCGAGGTTTTGCCGCTTTTCCTGTGCTTTAAAGGCGATTCGAATCTCCCTCCTGAAATCTGTTTCCTGCAATTCTGCCTTGCTTTCAAATCCTCTTCGTTGCCTTCCCTCGATATATTTGTGGACGAGAGTTATCATTTATAAGTCTGCAGGTTTGTGAATTGCAGTGCCCCTGAGCTCCATTTTTCAACTCGCTTTCTTGGGAGATGGCCGCAAAAGCGCAGGATTGCTTCAGGCCCTAATCTGGTCCCGGGCGGCAGGCTGAGCCTGTGGTTAATTCTTCTTCCTTATGGGAAAATAGAGTGACCTGTGCCTGTCCCAACACCTAGAGCTAGTCTCTCATTGGTTCCCCCTCTTCCCGTTCATCCTCAGGACAAATTGCAACCTGTACGGAACAGGAGTTTAAAGGTGCTGATTCTTCAAAGAGGGAGATTGCTAGTAAAGCGGCTGGAATGGCGAACCCGAGCACAAGGAGATGAGAAATTAGGTGCGTTTTAGAAACGTTTCCCGATCACACGGTGTACCATCTTCTGGGATTCTCATGCATGTTTTGGATGTAGAAAGATGCCCTTGAACCTGGAGATTTGGGACCCATGGGATGGGTACCACGCAGTATTACTTTAAAGGGTCTGCGTTTGCTCACCCAACCTCACCAAACTTCTCAGCCCCAAGAGTGTCCACCCTTATGTCTCAATCAGCTGTGGGTCTAGATATGGTCAATCCAGGTGGCATCACAGCCCCTGAACGAATTTTGTAAGAATTTCTCTCTCCTTCACTGTCTTTGTTTCACGGGTTTTTAAAAGTAATTGATTTTTATAATGGGGTATAGCTGCTTTTCACTGCTGTGTTTATGCCGCTTTACACCCACTTGACTCACTTACAGAGAGATATCAATACATAGGTTTTAAGATTCTTACTAGTCAGATATATTCTTGGGCGGTGAAAAGGGGGTGTTGAGTCCAATTCACTGAGCTAGGTGTAGGTCTTGTCTATTACATATTGGGTTTATGGAATAGTATCTGAGCTAATTTGAAACCCCTGTTTTATGCATCACCCCACCTCAACTTTCCCGTTAAGCAGCCATAGTGAGTTTTCTAAACGTGTGACTCTGTTCTGTTTTGTAATTCAGTTCACGGGTAGCGGTTTTTACACTCCCTCTATAAGTGATATCTTATGATAAGTGTCTTTTTCTGTGTGACTTATTTCACTTAGAATCGTCGTACCTAAATCCACTCATCATGCTGCTACTAGCCTTATGACGTTGATTTCATGGCTGAGTGATATTCCATTGTACATAAGGACCACAACTTCTTTATCCATTTTTCTCTTTCCTGGGATATTTAAGGTGTAACGAAGTGGAGGTTCTTGTCAACAGAGCAGCCCTAAACTTTGGCGTTCCTGTGTCTTGCTGATTTTTAGTTTTCCCAATTTATACGCCCATTTGTGGAAGTGCCCTAGGCTCTCTAAGCTGAGTTTTTTAGATGTTTCAGGACACACCGTACACTTTCCAGAGTGGTTGTTGGCAATTTACATCTCGCCCATCAGCGTAGCAAGGCTCCCGTTTCTCCATGGCATGTCCTACATTTCTGGTTTTGAAACTTTATTCAGCATGGCCCTTTTGACCGATGGGAAGCCAGACTTCTTTGTAGCGCTGATTTGCCTTTCCAGATTGCTTTGTTGGCCAAAAAGGGCGTATGCGTGTTTTCCTGAATATATTCAGGAAAACACGCATACGCCCTTTTTGGCCAAGGGCATCATTGCCGAGGTTTTGCCGCTTTTCCTGTGCTTTAAAGGCGATTCGAATCTCCCTCCTGAAATCTGTTTCCTGCAATTCTGCCTTGCTTTCAAATCCTCTTCGTTGCCTTGCCTCAATATATTTGTGGACGAGAGTGATCATTTATAAGTCTGCAGGTGTGTGAATTGCAGTGCCCCTGAGCTCCATTTTTCAACTCGCTTTCTTGGGAGCTGGCCTCAAAAGCGCAGGATTGCTTCAGGCCCTACTCTGGTCCCGGGCGGCAGGCTGAGCCTGTGGTTAATTCTTCTTCCTGATGGGAAAATAGAGTGACCTGTGCCTGTCCCAACACCTAGAGCTAGTCTCTCATTGGTTCCCCCTCTTCCCGTTCATCCTCAGGACAAATTGCAACCTGTACGGAACAGGAGGTTTAAGGTGCTGATTCTTCAAAGAGGGAGATTGCTAGTAAAATGGCTGGAATGGCGAACCCGAGCACAAGGAGATGAGAAATGAGGTGCGTTGTAGAAACCTTCCCTGATCACACGGTGTACCATCTTCTGGGTTTCTCATGCATGTTTTCGATGTAGGAAGATGCCCTTGAACCTGGAGTTTTGGGACCCATGGGATGGGTACCACGCAGTATTACTTTAAAGCGTCTGCGTTTGCTCACCCAACCTCACCAAGCCTCTCAGCCCCAGAGTGTCCACCCTTATGTCTCAATCAGCTGTGGGTCTGGATATGGTCAATCCAGGTGGCATCACAGCCCCTGAACGAATTTTGTAAGAATTTCTCTCTCCTTCACTGTCTTTGTTTCACGGTTTTTTAAAAGTAATTGATTTTTATAATGGGGTTTAGCTGCTTTTCACTGCTGTGTTTATGCCGCTTTACACCCTCTTGACTCACTTACAGAGAGATATCAATACATAGGTTTTAACATTCTTACTAGTCAGATATATTCTTGGGCGGTGAATAAGGGGTGTTGAGTCCAATTCACTGAGCAAGGAGTAGGTCTTGTCTATTACCTATTGGGTTTATGGAACGGTATCTGAGCTAATTTGAAACCCTTGTTTTATGCATCACCCCACCTCACCTTTCCCGTTAAGCAGCCATAGTGTGTTTTCTAAACGTGTGACTCTGTTCTGTTTTGTAATTCAGTTCAAGGGTAGCGGTTTTTACATTCCCTCTATAAGTGATATCTTATGATAAGTGTCTTTTTCTGTGTGACTTATTTCACTTAGAATCGTCATACCTAAATCCACTCATCATGCTGCTGCTAGCCTTATGACGTTGATTTCATGGCTGAGTGATATTCCATTGTACATAAGGACCGCAACTTCTTTATCCATTTTTCTCTTTCCTGGGATATTTAAGGTGTAACGAAGTGGAGGTTCTTGTCAACAGAGCAGCCCTAAACTTTGGGGTGCCTGTGTCTTGCTGATTTTTAGTTTTCCCAATGTATACGCCCATAAGTGGAAGTGCCCTATGCTCTCTAAGCTGAGTTTTTTAGATGTTTCAGGACACACCGTACACTTCTCCAGAGTGGCTGTTGGCAATTTACATCCTGCCCATCAGCATAGCAAGGCTCCCGTTTCTCCATGGCCTGTCCTGCATTTCTGGATTTGACACTTTATTCAGCATGACCCTTTTGACCGATGGGAAGCGAGACTTCTTTGTAGCGCTGATTTGCCTTTCCAGGTTGCTTGGTTGGCAAAAAGGGCGTATGCGTTTTTTCCTGAATATATTCAGGAAAAAACGCATACGCCCTTTTTTGCCAAGGGCATCATTGTCGAGGTTTTGCCGCTTTTCCTGTGCTTTAAAGGTGATTCGAATCTCCCTCCTGTAATCTCTTTCCTGCAATTCTGCCTTGCTTTCAAATCCTCTTCGTTGCCTTCCCTCAATATATTTGTGGACGAGAGTGATCATTTATAAGACTGCAGGTTTGTGAATTGCAGTGCCCCTGAGCTCCATTTTTCAACTCGCTTTCTTGGGAGCTGGCCGCAAAAGCGCATTTTTGCTTCAGGCCCTATTCTGGTCCCGGGCGGCAGGCTGAGCCTGTGGTTAATACTTCTTCCTGTTGGGAAAATAGAGTGACCTGTGCCTGTCCCAACACCTAGAGCTAGTCTCTCATTGGTTTCCCCTCTTCCCGTTCATCCTCAGCACAAATTGCAACCTGTACGGAACAGGAGGTTAAAGCTGCTGATTCTTCAAAGAGGGAGATTGCTAGTAAAGCGGCTGGAATGGCGAACCCAAGCACAAGGAGATGAGAAATTAGGTGCGTTTTAGAAACGTTTCCCGATCACATGGTGTACAATCTTCTGGGTTTCTCATGCATGTTTTCGATGTAGGAAGATGCCCTTGAACCTGGAGATTTGGGATCCATGGGATGGGTACCACGCAGTATTACTTTAACGGGTCTGCGTTTGCTCACCCAACCTCAACAAACCTCTCAGCCCCAAGAGTGTCCACCCTTATGTCTCAATCAGCTGTGGGTCTAGATATGGTCAATCCAGATGGCATCACAGCCCCTGAACGAATTTTGTAAGAATTTCTCTCTCTTTCACTGTCTTTGTTTCACGGTTTTTAAAACTAATTGATTTTTATAATGGGGTTTAGCTGCTTTTCACTGCTGTGTTTCTGCCGCTTTACACCCACTTGACTCACTTACAGAGAGATATCAATACATAGGTTTTAAGATTCTTACTAGTCAGATATATTCTTGGGCGGTGAATAGGGGGTGTTGAGTCCAATTCACTGAGCTAGGAGTAGGTCTTGTCTATTACATATTGGGTTTATGGAACGGTATCTGAGCTAATTTGAAACCCTTGTTTTATGCATCACCCCACCTCACCTTTCCCGTTAAGCAGCCATAGTGTGTTTTCTAAACGTGTGACTCTGTTCTGTTTTGTAATTCAGTTCAAGGGTAGCGGTTTTTACACTCCCTCTATAAGTGATATCTTATGATAAGTGTCTTTTTCTGTGTGACTTATTTCACTTAGAATCGTCGTACCTAAATCCACTCATCATGCTGCTACTAGCCTTATGACGTTGATTTCATGGCTGAGTGATATTCCATTGTACATAAGGACCACAACTTCTTAATCCATTTTTCTCTTTACTGGGATATTTAAGGTGTAACGAAGTGGAGGTTCTTGGCAACAGAGCAGCCCTAAACTTTGGGGTTCCTGTGTCTTGCTGATTTTTAGTTTTCCCAATTTATACGCCCATGAGTGGAAGTGCCCTATGCTCTCTAAGCTGAGTTTTTTAGATGTTTTAGGACACACCGTACACTTCTTCAGAGTGACTGTTGGCAATTTACATCCTGCCCATCAGCGTAGCAAGGCTCCCGTTTCTCCATGGCCTGTCCTGCATTTCTGGTTTTGACACTTTATTCAGCATGGCCCTTTTGACCGATGGAAAGCGAGACTTCTTTGTAGCGCTGATTTGCCTTTCCAGGTTGCTTGGTTGGCCAAAAAGGGCGTATGCGTTTTTTCCTGAATATATTCAGGAAAAAGGCATACGCCCTTTTTTGCCAAGGGCATCATTGTCGAGGTTTTGCCGCTTTTCCTGTGCTTTAAAGGCGATTCGAATCTCCCTCCTGAAATCTGTTTCCTGCAATTCTGCCTTGCTTTCAAAACCTCTTCGTTGCCTTCCCTCAAAATATTTGTGGACGAGCGTGATCATGTATAAGTCTGCAGGTTTGTGAATTGCAGTGCCCCTGAGCTCCATTTTTCAACTCGCTTTCTTGGGAGCTGGCCGCAAAAGCGCAGGATTGCTTCAGGACCTATTCTGGTCCAGGACAGCAGGCTGAGCCTGTGGTTAATTCTTCTTCCTGATGGGAACATAGAGTGACCTTTGCCTGTCCCAACACCTAGAGCTAGTCTCTCATTGGTTCTCCCTCTTCCCATTCATCCTCAGGACAAATTGCAACCTGTACGGAAGAGGAGGTTAAAGGTGCTGATTCTCCAAGGAGGGAGATTGCTAGTAAAGCGGCTGGAATGGCGAAACCGAGCACAAGGAGATGAGAAATGAGGTGCGTTTTGGAAACCTTTCCCGATCACATGGTGTACCATCTTCTGTGTTTCTCATGCATGTTTTTGATGTAGGAAGATGCCCTTGAACCTGGAGATTTGGGACCCATGGGATGGGTACCACGCAGTATTACTTTAAAGGGTCTGTGTTTCCTCACCCAACCTCACCAAAACTCTCAGCCCCAAGAGTGTCCACCCTTATGTCTCAATCAGCTGTGGGTCTAGATATGGTCAATCCAGGTGGCATCTCAGCCCGTGAACGAATTTTGTAAGAATTTCTCTCTCCTTCACTGTCTTTGTTTCACGGGTTTTTAAAAGTAATTGATTTTTATAATGGGGTTTAGCTGCTTTTCACTGCTGTGTTTATGCCGCTTTACACCCACTTGACTCACTTACAGAGAGATATCAATACATAGGTTTTAAGATTCTTACTAGTCAGATATATTCTTGGGCGGTGAATAGGGTGTGTTGAGTCCAATTCACTGAGCAAGGAGTAGGTCTTGTCTATTACCTATTGGGTTTATGGAACGGTATCTGAGCTAATTTGAAACCCTTGTTTTATGCATCACCCCACCTCACCTTTCCCGTTAGGCAGCCATAGTGTGTTTTCTAAACGTGTGACTCTGTTCTGTTTTGTAATTCAGTTCAAGGGTAGCGGTTTTTACATTCCCTCTATAAGTGATATCTTATGATAAGTGTCTTTTTCTGTGTGACTTATTTCACTTAGAATCGTCGTACCTAAATCCACTCATCATGCTGCTACTAGACTTATGACGTTGATTTCATGGCTGAGTGATATTCCGTTGTACATAGGAACCACAACTTCTTAATCCATTTTTCTCTTTACTGGGATATTTAAGGTGTAACGAAGTGGAGGTTCTTGTCAACAGAGCAGCCCTAAACTTTGGGGTGCCTGTGTCTTGCTGATTTTTAGTTTTCCCAATTTATACGCCCATGAGTGGAAGTGCCCTATGCTCTCTAAGCTGAGTTTTTTAGATGTTTCAGGACACACCGTACCCTTCTCGAGAGTGGCTGTTGGCAATTTACATCACGCCCATCAGCGTAGCAAGGCTCCCGTTTCTCCATGGCCTGTCCTGCATTTGTCGTTTTGACACTTTATTCAGCATGGCCCTTTTGACCGATGGGAAGCGAGACTTCTTTGTAGCGCTGATTTGCCTTTCCAGGTTGCTTGGTTGGCCAAAAAGGGCGCATGCGTTTTTTCCTGAATATATTCAGGAAAAAACGCATACGCCCTTTTTGGCCAAGGGCATCATTTTCGAGGTTTTGCCGATTTTCCTGTGCTTTAAAGGCGATTCGAATCTCCCTCCTGAAATCTGTTTCCTGCAATTCTGCCTTGCTTTCAAATCCTCTTCGTTGCCTTCCCTCAGTATATTGTGGACGAGAGTGATCATGTATAAGTCTGCAGGTTTGTGAATTGCAGTGCCCCTGAGCTCCATTTTTCAACTCGCTTTCTTGGGAGCTGGCCGCAAAAGCGCAGGATTGCTTCAGGCCCTATTCTGGTCCCGGGCGGCAGGCTGAGCCTGAGGTTAATTCTTCTTCCTGATGGGAAAATAGAGTGACCTGTGCCTGTCCCAACACCTAGAGCTAGTCTCTCATTGGTTCCCCCTCTTCCCGTTCATCCTCAGGACAAATTGCAACCTGTACGGAACAGGAGGTTAAAGGTACTGATTCTCCAAGGAGGGAGATTGCTAGTAAAGCGGCTGGAATGGCGAACCCGAGCACAAGGAGATGAGAAATGAGGTGCGTTTTAGAAACCTTTCCCGATCACACGGTGTACCAACTTCTGGGTTTCTCATGCATGTTTTCGATGTAGGAAGATGCCCTTGAACCTGGAGATTTGGGACCCATGGGATGGGTACCACGCAGTATTACTTTAAAGGGTCTGCGTTTGCTCACCCAACCTCACCAAACCTCTCAGCCCCAAGAGTGTCCACCCTTATGTCTCAATCAGCTGTGGGTCTAGATATGGTCAATCCAGGTGGCATCACAGCCCCTGAACGAATTTTGTAAGAATTTCTCTCTCCTTCACTGTCTTTGTTTCACGGGTTTTTAAAAGTAATTGATTTTTATAATGGGGTTTAGCTGCTTTCACTGCTGTGTTTATGCCGCTTTACACCCACTTGACTCACTTACAGAGAGATATCAATACATAGGTTTTAAGATTCTTACTAGTCAGATATATTCTTGGGCGGTGAATAGGGGGTGTTGAGTCCAATTCACTGAGCAAGGAGTAGGTCTTGTCTATTACCTATTGGGTTTATGGAACGGTATCTGAGCTCAAATGAAACCCTTGTTTTTTGCATCACCCCACCTCACCTTTCCCGTTAAGCAGCCATAGTGTGTTTTCTAAACGTGTGACTCTGTTCTGTTTTGTAATTCAGTTCAAGGGTAGCGGTTTTTATATTCCCTCTATAAGTGATATCTCATGATAAGTGTCTTTTTCTGTGTGACTTATTTCACTTAGAATCGTCGTACCTAAATCCACTCATCATGCTGCTACTAGACTTATGACGTTGATTTCATGGCTGAGTGATATTCCGTTGTACATAGGAACCACAACTTCTTAATCCATTTTTCTCTTTACTGGGATATTTAAGGTGTAACGAAGTGGAGGTTCTTGTCAACAGAGCAGCCCTAAACTTTGGGGTGCCTGTGTCTTGCTGATTTTTAGTTTTCCCAATTTATACGCCCATGAGTGGAAGTGCCCTATGCTCTCTAAGCTGAGTTTTTTAGATGTTTCAGGACACACCGTACCCTTCTCGAGAGTGGCTGTTGGCAATTTACATCACGCCCATCAGCGTAGCAAGGCTCCCGTTTCTCCATGGCCTGTCCTGCATTTGTCGTTTTGACACTTTATTCAGCATGGCCCTTTTGACCGATGGGAAGCGAGACTTCTTTGTAGCGCTGATTTGCCTTTCCAGGTTGCTTGGTTGGCCAAAAAGGGCGTATGCGTTTTTTCCTGAATATATTCAGGAAAAAACGCATATGCCCTTTTTGGCCAAGGGCATCATTGTCGAGGTTTTGCCGCTTTTCCTGTGCTTTAAAGGCGATTCGAATCTCCCTCCTGAAATCTGTTTCCTGCAATTCTGCCTTGCTTTCAAATCCTCTTCGTTGCCTTCCCTCAATATATTTGTGGACGAGAGTGATCATGTATAAGTCTGCAGGTTTGTGAATTGCAGTGCCCCTGAGCTCCATTTTTCAACTCGCTTTCTTGGGAGCTGGCCGCAAAAGCGCAGGATTGCTTCAGGCCCTACTCTTGTCCCGGGCGGCAGGCTGAGCCTGTGGTTAATTCTTCTTCCTGATGGGAAAATAGAGTGACCTGTGCCTGTCCCAACACCTAGAGCTAGTCTGTCATTGGTTCCCCCTCTTCCCGTTCATTCTCAGAACAAATTGCAACCTGTACGGAACAGGAGGTTAAAGGTGCTGATTCTTCAAAGAGGGAGATTGCTAGTAAAGGGGCTGGAATGGCGAACCCGAGCACAAGGAGATGAGAAATGAGGTGCATTTTAGAAATCTTTCCCGATCACACCGTGTACCATCTTCTGGGTTTCTCATGCATGTTTTCGATGTAGGAAGATGCCCTTGAACCTGGAGATTTGGGACCCATGGGATGGGTACCACGCAGTATTACTTTAAAGGGTCTGCGTTTGCTCACCCAACCTCACCAAACCTCTCAGCCCCAAGAGTGTCCACCCTTATGTCTCAATCAGCTGTGGGTCTAGATATGGTCAATCCAGGTGGCATCACAGCCCCTGAACGAATTTTGTAAGAATTTCTCTCTCTTTCACTGTCTTTGTTTCACGGGTTTTTAAAAGTAATTGATTTTTATAATGGGGTTTAGCTGCTTTTCACTGCTGTGTTTATGCCGCTTTACACCCACTTGACTCACTTACAGAGAGATATCAATACATAGGTTTTAAGATTCTTACTAGTCAGATATATTCTTGGGCGGTGAATAGGGGGTGTTGAGTCCAATTCACTGAGCAAGGAGTAGGTCTTGTCTATTACCTATTGGGTTTATGGAATGGTATCGGAGCTAATTTGAAACCCTTGTTTTATGCATCACCCCACCTCACCTTTCCCTTTAAGCAGGCATAGTGTGTTTTCTAAACGTGTGATTCTGTTCTGTTTTGTAATTCAGTTCAAGGGTAGCGGTTTTTACATTCCCTCTATAAGTGATATCTTATGATAAGTGTCTTTTTCTGTGTGACTTATTTCACTTAGAATCGTCATACCTAAATCCACTCATCATGCTGCTACTAGCCTTATGACGTTGATTTCATGGCTGAGTGATATTCCATTGTACATAAGGACCACAACTTCTTTATCCATTTTTCTCTTTCCTGGGATATTTAAGGTGTAACGAAGTGGAGGTTCTTGTCAACAGAGCAGCCCTAACCTTTGCGGTGCCTGTGTCTTGCTGATTTTTAGTTTTCCCAATTTATACGCCCATGAGTGGAAGTGCCCTATGCTCTCTAAGCTGAGTTTTTTAGATGTTTCAGGACACACCGTACACTTCTCCATAGTGGCTGTTGGCAATTTACATCCTGCCCATCAGCGTAGCAAGGCTCCCGTTTCTCCATGGCCTGTCCTGCATTTCTGGTTTTGACAATTTATTCAGCATGGCCCTTTTGACCGATGGGAAGCGAGACTTCTTTGTAGCGTTGATTTGCCTTTCCAGGTTGCTTGGTTGGCCAAAAAGGGCGTATGCGTTTTTTCCTGAATATATTCAGGAAAAAACGCATACGCCCTTTTTGGCCAAGGGCATCATTTTCGAGGTTTTGCCGATTTTCCTGTGCTTTAAAGGCGATTCGAATCTCCCTCCTGAAATCTGTTTCCTGCAATTCTGCCTTGCTTTCAAATCCTCTTCGTTGCCTTCCCTCAATATATTGTGGACGAGAGTGATCATGTATAAGTCTGCAGGTTTGTGAATTGCAGTGCCCCTGAGCTCCATTTTTCAACTCGCTTTCTTGGGAGCTGGCCGCAAAAGTGCAGGATTGCTTCAGGCCCTATTCTGGTCCCGGGCGGCAGGCTGAGCCTGAGGTTAATTCTTCTTCCTAATGGGAAAATAGAGTGACCTGTGCCTGTCCCAACACCTAGAGCTAGTCTCTCATTGGTTCCCCCTCTTCCCGTTCATCCTCAGGACAAATTGCAACCTGTACGGAACAGGAGGTTAAAGGTACTGATTCTCCAAGGAGGGAGATTGCTAGTAAAGCGGCTGGAATGGCGAACCCGAGCACAAGGAGATGAGAAATGAGGTGCGTTTTAGAAACCTTTCCCGATCACACGGTGTACCAACTTCTGGGTTTCTCATGCATGTTTTCGATGTAGGAAGATGCCCTTGAACCTGGAGATTTGGGACCCATGGGATGGGTACCACGCAGTATTACTTTAAAGGGTCTGCGTTTGCTCACCCAACCTCACCAAACCTCTCAGCCCCAAGAGTATCCACCCTTATGTCTCAATCAGCTGTGGGTCTAGATATGGTCAATCCAGGTGGCATCACAGCCCCTGAACGAATTTTGTAAGAATTTCTCTCTCCTTCACTGTCTTTGTTTCACGGGTTTTTAAAAGTAATTGATTTTTATAATGGGGTTTAGCTGCTTTCACTGCTGTGTTTATGCCACTTTACACCCACTTGACTCACTTACAGAGAGATATCAATACATAGGTTTTAAGATTCTTACTAGTCAGATATATTCTTGGGCGGTGAATAGGGGGTGTTGAGTCCAATTCACTGAGCAAGGAGTAGGTCTTGTCTATTACCTATTGGGTTTATGGAACGGTATCTGAGCTAATTTGAAACCCTTGTTTTATGCATCACCCCACCTCACCTTTCCCGTTAAGCAGCCATAGTGTGTTTTCTAAACGTGTGACTCTGTTCTGTTTTGTAATTCAGTTCAAGGGTAGCGGTTTCTATATTCCCTCTATAAGTGATATCTCATGATAAGTGTCTTTTTCTGTGTGACTTATTTCACTTAGAATCGTCGTACCTAAATCCACTCATCATGCTGCTACTAGACTTATGACGTTGATTTCATGGCTGAGTGATATTCCGTTGTACATAGGAACCACAACTTCTTAATCCATTTTTCTCTTTACTGGGATATTTAAGGTGTAACGAAGTGGAGGTTCTTGTCAACAGAGCAGCCCTAAACTTTGGGGTGCCTGTGTCTTGCTGATTTTTAGTTTTCCCAATTTATACGCCCATGAGTGGAAGTGCCCTAGGCTCTCTAAGCTGAGTTTTTTAGATGTTTCAGGACACACCGTACCCTTCTCGAGAGTGGCTGTTGGCAATTTACATCACGCCCATCAGCGTAGCAAGGCTCCCGTTTCTCCATGGCCTGTCCTGCATTTGTCGTTTTGACACTTTATTCAGCATGGCCCTTTTGACCGATGGGAAGCGAGACTTCTTTGTAGCGCTGATTTGCCTTTCCAGGTTGCTTGGTTGGCCAAAAAGGGCGTATGCGTTTTTTCCTGAATATATTCAGGAAAAAACGCATATGCCCTTTTTGGCCAAGGGCATCATTGTCGAGGTTTTGCCGCTTTTCCTGTGCTTTAAAGGCGATTCGAATCTCCCTCCTGAAATCTGTTTCCTGCAATTCTGCCTTGCTTTCAAATCCTCTTCGTTGCCTTCCCTCAATATATTTGTGGACGAGAGTGATCATGTATAAGTCTGCAGGTTTGTGAATTGCAGTGCCCCTGAGCTCCATTTTTCAACTCGCTTTCTTGGGAGCTGGCCGCAAAAGCGCAGGATTGCTTCAGGCCCTACTCTTGTCCCGGGCGGCAGGCTGAGCCTGTGGTTAATTCTTCTTCCTGATGGGAAAATAGAGTGACCTGTGCCTGTCCCAACACCTAGAGCTAGTCTGTCATTGGTTCCCCCTCTTCCCGTTCATTCTCAGAACAAATTGCAACCTGTACGGAACAGGAGGTTAAAGGTGCTGATTCTTCAAAGAGGGAGATTGCTAGTAAAGGGGCTGGAATGGCGAACCCGAGCACAAGGAGATGAGAAATGAGGTGCATTTTAGAAATCTTTCCCGATCACACCGTGTACCATCTTCTGGGTTTCTCATGCATGTTTTCGATGTAGGAAGATGCCCTTGAACCTGGAGATTTGGGACCCATGGGATGGGTACCACGCAGTATTACTTTAAAGGGTCTGCGTTTGCTCACCCAACCTCACCAAACCTCTCAGCCCCAAGAGTGTCCACCCTTATGTCTCAATCAGCTGTGGGTCTAGATATGGTCAATCCAGGTGGCATCACAGCCCCTGAACGAATTTTGTAAGAATTTCTCTCTCTTTCACTGTCTTTGTTTCACGGGTTTTTAAAAGTAATTGATTTTTATAATGGGGTTTAGCTGCTTTTCACTGCTGTGTTTATGCCGCTTTACACCCACTTGACTCACTTACAGAGAGATATCAATACATAGGTTTTAAGATTCTTACTAGTCAGATATATTCTTGGGCGGTGAATAGGGGGTGTTGAGTCCAATTCACTGAGCAAGGAGTAGGTCTTGTCTATTACCTATTGGGTTTATGGAATGGTATCTGAGCTAATTTGAAACCCTTGTTTTATGCATCACCCCACCTCACCTTTCCCTTTAAGCAGGCATAGTGTGTTTTCTAAACGTGTGATTCTGTTCTGTTTTGTAATTCAGTTCAAGGGTAGCGGTTTTTACATTCCCTCTATAAGTGATATCTTATGATAAGTGTCTTTTTCTGTGTGACTTATTTCACTTAGAATCGTCATACCTAAATCCACTCATCATGCTGCTACTAGCCTTATGACGTTGATTTCATGGCTGAGTGATATTGCATTGTACATAAGGACCACAACTTCTTTATCCATTTTTCTCTTTCCTGGGATATTTAAGGTGTAACGAAGTGGAGGTTCTTGTCAACAGAGCAGCCCTAACCTTTGCGGTGCCTGTGTCTTGCTGATTTTTAGTTTTCCCAATTTATACGCCCATGAGTGGAAGTGCCCTATGCTCTCTAAGCTGAGTTTTTTAGATGTTTCAGGACACACCGTACACTTCTCCATAGTGGCTGTTGGCAATTTACATCCTGCCCATCAACGTAGCAAGGCTCCCGTTTCTCCATGGCCTGTCCTGCATTTCTGGTTTTGACAATTTATTCAGCATGGCCCTTTTGACCGATGGGAAGCGAGACTTCTTTGTAGCGTTGATTTGCCTTTCCAGGTTGCTTGGTTGGCCAAAAAGGGCGTATGCGTTTTTTCCTGAATATATTCAGGAAAAAACGCATACGCCCTTTTTGGCCAAGGGCATCATTTTCGAGGTTTTGCCGATTTTCCTGTGCTTTAAAGGCGATTCGAATCTCCCTCCTGAAATCTGTTTCCTGCAATTCTGCCTTGCTTTCAAATCCTCTTCGTTGCCTTCCTTCAATATATTGTGGACGAGAGTGATCATGTATAAGTCTGCAGGTTTGTGAATTGCAGTGCCCCTGAGCTCCATTTTTCAACTCGCTTTCTTGGGAGCTGGCCGCAAAAGCGCAGGATTGCTTCAGGCCCTATTCTGGTCCCGGGCGGCAGGCTGAGCCTGAGGTTAATTCTTCTTCCTGATGGGAAAATAGAGTGACCTGTGCCTGTCCCAACACCTAGAGCTAGTCTCTCATTGGTTCCCCCTCTTCCCGTTCATCCTCAGGACAAATTGCAACCTGTACGGAACAGGAGGTTAAAGGTACTGATTCTCCAAGGAGGGAGATTGCTAGTAAAGCGGCTGGAATGGCGAACCCGAGCACAAGGAGATGAGAAATGAGGTGCGTTTTAGAAACCTTTCCCGATCACACGGTGTACCAACTTCTGGGTTTCTCATGCATGTTTTCGATGTAGGAAGATGCCCTTGAACCTGGAGATTTGGGACCCATGGGATGGGTATCACGCAGTATTACTTTAAAGGGTCTGCGTTTGCTCACCCAACCTCACCAAACCTCTCAGCCCCAAGAGTGTCCACCCTTATGTCTCAATCAGCTGTGGGTCTAGATATGGTCAATCCAGGTGGCATCACAGCCCCTGAACGAATTTTGTAAGAATTTCTCTCTCCTTCACTGTCTTTGTTTCACGGGTTTTTAAAAGTAATTGATTTTTATAATGGGGTTTAGCTGCTTTCACTGCTGTGTTTATGCCACTTTACACCCACTTGACTCACTTACAGAGAGATATCAATACATAGGTTTTAAGATTCTTACTAGTCAGATATATTCTTGGGCGGTGAATAGGGGGTGTTGAGTCCAATTCACTGAGCAAGGAGTAGGTCTTGTCTATTACCTATTGGGTTTATGGAACGGTATCTGAGCTAATTTGAAACCCTTGTTTTATGCATCACCCCACCTCACCTTTCCCGTTAAGCAGCCATAGTGTGTTTTCTAAACGTGTGACTCTGTTCTGTTTTGTAATTCAGTTCAAGGGTAGCGGTTTCTATATTCCCTCTATAAGTGATATCTCATGATAAGTGTCTTTTTCTGTGTGACTTATTTCACTTAGAATCGTCGTACCTAAATCCACTCATCATGCTGCTACTAGACTTATGACGTTGATTTCATGGCTGAGTGATATTCCGTTGTACATAGGAACCACAACTTCTTAATCCATTTTTCTCTTTACTGGGATATTTAAGGTGTAACGAAGTGGAGGTTCTTGTCAACAGAGCAGCCCTAAACTTTGGGGTGCCTGTGTCTTGCTGATTTTTAGTTTTCCCAATTTATACGCCCATGAGTGGAAGTGCCCTAGGCTCTCTAAGCTGAGTTTTTTAGATGTTTCAGGACACACCGTACCCTTCTCGAGAGTGGCTGTTGGCAATTTACATCACGCCCATCAGCGTAGCAAGGCTCCCGTTTCTCCATGGCCTGTCCTGCATTTGTCGTTTTGACACTTTATTCAGCATGGCCCTTTTGACCGATGGGAAGCGAGACTTCTTTGTAGCGCTGATTTGCCTTTCCAGGTTGCTTGGTTGGCCAAAAAGGGCGTATGCGTTTTTTCCTGAATATATTCAGGAAAAAACGCATACGCCCTTTTTGGCCAAGGGCATCATTGTCGAGGTTTTGCCGCTTTTCCTGTGCTTTAAAGGCGATTCGAATCTCCCTCCTGAAATCTGTTTCCTGCAATTCTGCCTTGCTTTCAAATCCTCTTCGTTGCCTTCCCTCAATATATTTGTGGACGAGAGTGATCATGTATAAGTCTGCAGGTTTGTGAATTGCAGTGCCCCTGAGCTCCATTTTTCAACTCGCTTTCTTGGGAGCTGGCCGCAAAAGCGCAGGATTGCTTCAGGCCCTACTCTTGTCCCGGGCGGCAGGCTGAGCCTGTGGTTAATTCTTCTTCCTGATGGGAAAATAGAGTGACCTGTGCCTGTCCCAACACCTAGAGCTAGTCTGTCATTGGTTCCCCCTCTTCCCGTTCATTCTCAGAACAAATTGCAACCTGTACGGAACAGGAGGTTAAAGGTGCTGATTCTTCAAAGAGGGAGATTGCTAGTAAAGGGGCTGGAATGGCGAACCCGAGCACAAGGAGATGAGAAATGAGGTGCATTTTAGAAATCTTTCCCGATCACACCGTGTACCATCTTCTGGGTTTCTCATGCATGTTTTCGATGTAGGAAGATGCCCTTGAACCTGGAGATTTGGGACCCATGGGATGGGTACCACGCAGTATTACTTTAAAGGGTCTGCGTTTGCTCACCCAACCTCACCAAACCTCTCAGCCCCAAGAGTGTCCACCCTTATGTCTCAATCAGCTGTGGGTCTAGATATGGTCAATCCAGGTGGCATCACAGCCCCTGAACGAATTTTGTAAGAATTTCTCTCTCCTTCACTGTCTTTGTTTCACGGGTTTTTAAAAGTAATTGATTTTTATAATGGGGTTTAGCTGCTTTTCACTGCTGTGTTTATGCCGCTTTACACCCACTTGACTCACTTACAGAGAGATATCAATACATAGGTTTTAAGATTCTTACTAGTCAGATATATTCTTGGGCGGTGAATAGGGGGTGTTGAGTCCAATTCACTGAGCAAGGAGTAGGTCTTGTCTATTACCTATTGGGTTTATGGAACGGTATCTGAGCTAATTTGAAACCCTTGTTTTATGCATCACCCCACCTCACCTTTCCCGTTAGGCAGCCATAGTGTGTTTTCTAAACGTGTGACTCTGTTCTGTTTTGTAATTCAGTTCAAGGGTAGCGGTTTTTACATTCCCTCTATAAGTGATATCTTATGATAAGTGTCTTTTTCTGTGTGACTTATTTCACTTAGAATCGTCGTACCTAAATCCACTCATCATGCTGCTACTAGCCTTATGACGTTGATTTCATGACTGAGTGATATTCCATTGTACATAAGGACCACAACTTCTTTATCCATTTTTCTCTTTCCTGGGATATTTAAGGTGTAACGAAGTGGAGGTTCTTGTCAACAGAGCAGCCCTAACCTTTGGGGTGCCTGTGTCTTGCTGATTTTTAGTTTTCCCAATTTATACGCCCATGAGTGGAAGTGCCCTATGCTCTCTAAGCTGAGTTTTTTAGATGTTTCAGGACACACCGTACACTTCTCCAGAGTGGCTGTTGGCAATTTACATCCTGCCCATCAGCGTAGCAAGGCTCCCGTTTCTCCATGGCCTGTCCTGCATTTCTGGTTTTGACACTTTATTCAGCATGGCCCTTTTGACCGATGGGAAGCGAGACTTCTTTGTAGCGCTGATTTGCCTTTCCAGGTTGCTTGGTTGGCCAAAAAGGGCGTATGCGTTTTTTCCTGAATATATTCAGGAAAAAACGCATACGCCCTTTTTGGCCAAGGGCATCATTGTCGAGGTTTTGCCGCTTTTCCTGTGCTTTAAAGGCGATTCGAATCTCCCTCCTGAAATCTGTTTCCTGCAATTCTGCCTTGCTTTCAAATCCTCTTCGTTGCCTTCCCTCAATATATTTGTGGACGAGAGTGATCATGTATAAGTCTGCAGGTTTGTGAATTGCAGTGCCCCTGAGCTCCATTTTTCAACTCGCTTTCTTGGGAGCTGGCCGCAAAAGCGCAGGATTGCTTCAGGCCCTACTGTGGTCCCGGGCGGCAGGCTGAGCCTGTGGTTAATTCTTCTTCCTGATGGGAAAATAGAGTGACCTGTGCCTGTCCCAACACCTAGAGCTAGTCTCTCATTGGTTCCCCCTCTTCCCGTTCATCCTCAGGACAAATTGCAACCTGGACGGAACAGGAGGTTAAAGGTGCTGATTGTCCAAGGAGGGAGATTGCTAGTAAAGCGGCTGGAATGGCGAACCCGAGCACAAGGAGATGAGAAATGAGGTGCGTTTCAGAAACCTTTCCCGATCACACGGTGTACCATCTTCTGGGTTTCTCATGCATGTTTTCGATGTAGGAAGATGCCCTTGAACCTGGAGATTTGGGACCCATGGGATGGGTACCACGCAGTATTACTTTAAAGGGTCTGCGTTTGCTCACCCAACCTCACCAAACCTCTCAGCCCCAAGAGTGTCCACCCTTATGTCTCAATCAGCTGTGGGTCTAGATATGGTCAATCCAGGTGGCATCACAGCCCCTGAACGAATTTTGTAAGAATTTCTCTCTCCTTCACTGTCTTTGTTTCACGGGTTTTTAAAAGTAATTGATTTTTATAATGGGGTTTAGCTGCTTTCACTGCTGTGTTTATGCCGCTTTACACCCACTTGACTCACTTACAGAGAGATATCAATACATAGGTTTTAAGATTCTTACTAGTCAGATATATTCTTGGGCGGTGAATAGGGGGTGTTGAGTCCAATTCACTGAGCAAGGAGTAGGTCTTGTCTATTACCTATTGGGTTTATGGAACGGTATCTGAGCTCAAATGAAACCCTTGTTTTTTGCATCACCCCACCTCACCTTTCCCGTTAAGCAGCCATAGTGTGTTTTCTAAACGTGTGACTCTGTTCTGTTTTGTAATTCAGTTCAAGGGTAGCGGTTTTTACATTCCCTCTATAAGTGATATCTTATGATAAGTGTCTTTTTCTGTGTGACTTATTTCACTTAGAATCGTCATACCTAAATCCACTCATCATGCTGCTACTAGCCTTATGACGTTGATTTCATGACTGAGTGATATTCCATTGTACATAAGGACCACAACTTCTTTATCCATTTTTCTCTTTCCTGGGATATTTAAGGTGTAACGAAGTGGAGGTTCTTGTCAACAGAGCAGCCCTAACCTTTGGGGTGCCTGTGTCTTGCTGATTTTTAGTTTTCCCAATTTATACGCCCATGAGTGGAAGTGCCCTATGCTCTTTAAGCTGAGTTTTTTAGATGTATCAGGACACACCGTACACTTCTCCAGAGTGGCTGTTGGCAATTTACATCCTGCCCATCAGCGTAGCAAGGCTCCCGTTTCTCCATGGCCTGTCCTGCATTTCTGGTTTTGACACTTTATTCAGCATGGCCCTTTTGACCGATGGGAAGCGAGACTTCTTTGTAGCGCTGATTTGCCTTTCCAGGTTGCTTGGTTGGCCAAAAAGTGCGTATGCGTTTTTTCCTGAATACATTCAGGAAAAAACGCATACGGCCTTTTTGGCTAAGGGCATCATTGTCGAGGTTTTGCCGCTTTTCCTGTGATTTAAAGGCGAATCGAATCTCCCTCCTGAAATCTGTTTCCTGCAATTCTGCCTTGCTTTCAAATCCTCTTCGTTGCCTTCCCTCAATATATTTGTGGACGAGAGTGATCATGTATAAGTCTGCAGGTTTGTGAATTACAGTGCCCCTGAGCTCCATTTTTCAACTCGCTTTCTTGGGAGCTGGCCGCAAAAGCGCAGGATTGCTTCAGGCCCTACTGTGGTCCAGGGCGACAGGCTGAGCCTGTGGTTAATTCTTCTTCCTGATGGGAAAATAGAGTGACCTGTGCCTGTCCCAACACCTAGAGCTAGTCTCTCATTGGTTCCCCCTCTTCCCGTTCATCCTCAGGACAAATTGCAACCTGGACGGAACAGGAGGTTAAAGGTGCTGATTGTCCAAGGAGGGAGATTGCTAGTAAAGCGGCTGGAATGGCGAACCCGAGCACAAGGAGATGAGAAATGAGGTGCGTTTCAGAAACCTTTCCCGATCACACGGTGTACCATCTTCTGGGTTTCTCATGCATGTTTTCGATGTAGGAAGATGCCCTTGAACCTGGAGATTTGGGACCCATGGGATGGGTACCACGCAGTATTACTTTAAAGGGTCTGCGTTTGCTCACCCAACCTCACCAAACCTCTCAGCCCCAAGAGTGTCCACCCTTATGTCTCAATCAGCTGTGGGTCTAGATATGGTCAATCCAGGTGGCATCACAGCCCCTGAACGAATTTTGTAAGAATTTCTCTCTCCTTCACTGTCTTTGTTTCACGGGTTTTTAAAAGTAATTGATTTTTATAATGGGGTTTAGCTGCTTTCACTGCTGTGTTTATGCCGCTTTACACCCACTTGACTCACTTACAGAGAGATATCAATACATAGGTTTTAAGATTCTTACTAGTCAGATATATTCTTGGGCGGTGAATAGGGGGTGTTGAGTCCAATTCACTGAGCAAGGAGTAGGTCTTGTCTATTACCTATTGGGTTTATGGATCGGTATCTGAGCTCAAATGAAACCCTTGTTTTTTGCATCACCCCACCTCACCTTTCCCGTTAAGCAGCCATAGTGTGTTTTCTAAACGTGTGACTCTGTTCTGTTTTGTAATTCAGTTCAAGGGTAGCGGTTTTTATATTCCCTCTATAAGTGATATCTCATGATAAGTGTCTTTTTCTGTGTGACTTATTTCACTTAGAATCGTCGTACCTAAATCCACTCATCATGCTGCTACTAGACTTATGACGTTGATTTCATGGCTGAGTGATATTCCGTTGTACATAGGAACCACAACTTCTTAATCCATTTTTCTCTTTACTGGGATATTTAACGTGTAACGAAGTGGAGGTTCTTGTCAACAGAGCAGCCCTAAACTTTGGGGTGCCTGTGTCTTGCTGATTTTTAGTTTTCCCAATTTATACGCCCATGAGTGGAAGTGCCCTATGCTCTCTAAGCTGAGTTTTTTAGATGTTTCAGGACACACCGTACCCTTCTCGAGAGTGGCTGTTGGCAATTTACATCACGCCCATCAGCGTAGCAAGGCTCCCGTTTCTCCATGGCCTGTCCTGCATTTGTCGTTTTGACACTTTATTCAGCATGGCCCTTTTGACCGATGGGAAGCAAGACTTCTTTGTAGCGCTGATTTGCCTTTCCAGGTTGCTTGGTTGGCCAAAAAGGGCGTATGCGTTTTTTCCTGAATATATTCAGGAAAAAACGCATACGCCCTTTTTGGCCAAGGGCATCATTGTCGAGGTTTTGCCGCTTTTCCTGTGCTTTAAAGGCGATTCGAATCTCCCTCCTGAAATCTGTTTCCTGCAATTCTGCCTTGCTTTCAAATCCTCTTCGTTGCCTTCCCTCAATATATTTGTGGACGAGAGTGATCATGTATAAGTCTGCAGGTTTGTGAATTACAGTACCCCTGAGCTCCATTTTTCAACTCGCTTTCTTGGGAGCTGGCCGCAAAAGCGCAGGATTGCTTCAGGCCCTACTGTGGTCCCGGGCGGCAGGCTGAGCCTGTGGTTAATTCTTCTTCCTGATGGGAAAATAGAGTGACCTGTGCCTGTCCCAACACCTAGAGCTAGTCTCTCATTGGTTCCCCCTCTTCCCGTTCATTCTCAGAACAAATTGCAACCTGTACGGAACAGGAGGTTAAAGGTGCTGATTCTTCAAAGAGGGAGATTGCTAGTAAAGGGGCTGGAATGGCGAACCCGAGCACAAGGAGATGAGAAATGAGGTGCATTTTAGAAATCTTTCCCGATCACACCATGTACCATCTTCTGGGTTTCTCATGCATGTTTTCGATGTAGGAAGATGCCCTTGAACCTGGAGATTTGGGACCCATGGGATGGGTACCACGCAGTATTACTTTAAACGGTCTGCGTTTGCTCACCCAACCTCACCAAACCTCTCAGCCCCAAGAGTGTCCACCCTTATGTCTCAATCAGCTGTGGGTCTAGATATGGTCAATCCAGGTGGCATCACAGCCCCTGAACGAATTTTGTAAGAATTTCTCTCTCCTTCACTGTCTTTGTTTCACGGGTTTTTAAAAGTAATTGATTTTTATAATGGGGTTTAGCTGCTTTCACTGCTGTGTTTATGCCGCTTTACACCCACTTGACTCACTTACAGAGAGATATCAATACATAGGTTTTAAGATTCTTACTAGTCAGATATATTCTTGGGCGGTGAATAGGGGGTGTTGAGTCCAATTCACTGAGCAAGGAGTAGGTCTTGTCTATTACCTATTGGGTTTATGGAACGGTATCTGAGCTCAAATGAAACCCTTGTTTTTTGCATCACCCCACCTCACCTTTCCCGTTAAGCAGCCATAGTGTGTTTTCTAAACGTGTGACTCTGTTCTGTTTTGTAATTCAGTTCAAGGGTAGCGGTTTTTATATTCCCTCTATAAGTGATATCTCATGATAAGTGTCTTTTTCTGTGTGACTTATTTCACTTAGAATCGTCGTACCTAAATCCACTCATCATGCTGCTACTAGACTTATGACGTTGATTTCATGGCTGAGTGATATTCCGTTGTACATAGGAACCACAACTTCTTAATCCATTTTTCTCTTTACTGGGATATTTAAGGTGTAACGAAGTGGAGGTTCTTGTCAACAGAGCAGCCCTAAACTTTGGGGTGCCTGTGTCTTGCTGATTTTTAGTTTTCCCAATTTATACGCCCATGAGTGGAAGTGCCCTATGCTCTCTAAGCTGAGTTTTTTAGATGTTTCAGGACACACCGTACCCTTCTCGAGAGTGGCTGTTGGCAATTTACATCACGCCCATCAGCGTAGCAAGGCTCCCGTTTCTCCATGGCCTGTCCTGCATTTGTCGTTTTGACACTTTATTCAGCATGGCCCTTTTGACCGATGGGAAGCGAGACTTCTTTGTAGCGCTGATTTGCCTTTCCAGGTTGCTCGGTTGGCCAAAAAGGGCGTATGCGTTTTTTCCTGAATATATTCAGGAAAAAACGCATACGCCCTTTTTGGCCAAGGGCATCATTGTCGAGGTTTTGCCGCTTTTCCTGTGCTTTAAAGGCGATTCGAATCTCCCTCCTGAAATCTGTTTCCTGCAATTCTGCCTTGCTTTCAAATCCTCTTCGTTGCCTTTCCTCAATATATTTGTGGACGAGAGTGATCATGTATAAGTCTGCAGGTTTGTGAATTGCAGTGCCCCTGAGCTCCATTTTTCAACTCGCTTTCTTGGGAGCTGGCCGCAAAAGCGCAGGATTGCTTCAGGCCCTACTGTGGTCCCGGGCGGCAGGCTGAGCCTGTGGTTAATTCTTCTTCCTGATGGGAAAATAGAGTGACCTGTGCCTGTCCCAACACCTAGAGCTAGTCTCTCATTGGTTCCCCCTCTTCCGGTCATTCTCAGAACAAATTGCAACCTGTACGGAACAGGAGGTTAAAGGTGCTGATTCTTCAAAGAGGGAGATTGCTAGTAAAGGGGCTGGAATGGCGAACCCGAGCACAAGGAGATGAGAAATGAGGTGCATTTTAGAAATCTTTCCCGATCACACCGTGTACCATCTTCTGGGTTTCTCATGCATGTTTTCGATGTAGGAAGATGCCCTTGAACCTGGAGATTTCGGACCCATGGGATGGGTACCACGCAGTATTACTTTAAAGGGTCTGCCTTTGCTCACCCAACCTCACCAAACCTCTCAGCCCCAAGAGTGTCCACCCTTATGTCTCAATCAGCTGTGGGTCTAGATATGGTCAATCCAGGTGGCATCACAGCCCCTGAACGAATTTTGTAAGAATTTCTCTCTCCTTCACTGTCTTTGTTTCACGGGTTTTTAAAAGTAATTGATTTTTATAATGGGGTTTAGCTGCTTTTCACTGCTGTGTTTATGCCGCTTTACACCCACTTGACTCACTTACAGAGAGATATCAATACATAGGTTTTAAGATTCTTACTAGTCAGATATATTCTTGGGCGGTGAATAGGGTGTGTTGAGTCCAATTCACTGAGCAAGGAGTAGGTCTTGTCTATTACCTATTGGGTTTATGGAACGGTATCTGAGCTAATTTGAAACCCTTGTTTTATGCATCACCCCACCTCACCTTTCCCGTTAGGCAGCCATAGTGTGTTTTCTAAACGTGTGACTCTGTTCTGTTTTGTAATTCAGTTCAAGGGTAGCGGTTTTTACATTCCCTCTATAAGTGATATCTTATGATAAGTGTCTTTTTCTGTGTGACTTATTTCACTTAGAATCGTCATACCTAAATACACTCATCATGCTGCTACTAGCCTTATGACGTTGATTTCATGACTGAGTGATATTCCATTGTACATAAGGACCACAACTTCTTTATCCATTTTTCTCTTTCCTGGGATATTTAAGGTGTAACGAAATGGAGGTTCTTGTCAACAGAGCAGCCCTAACCTTTGGGGTGCCTGTGTCTTGCTGATTTTTAGTTTTCCCAATTTATACGCCCATGAGTGGAAGTGCCCTATGCTCTCTAAGCTGAGTTTTTTAGATGTTTCAGGACACACCGTACACTTCTCCAGAGTGGCTGTTGGCAATTTACATCCTGCCCATCAGCGTAGCAAGGCTCCCGTTTCTCCATGGCCTGTCCTGCATTTCTGGTTTTGACACTTTATTCAGCATGGCCCTTTTGACCGATGGGAAGCGAGACTTCTTTGTAGCGCTGATTTGCCTTTCCAGGTTGCTTGGTTGGCCAAAAAGGGCGTATGCGTTTTTTCCTGAATATATTCAGGAAAAAACGCATACGCCCTTTTTGGCCAAGGGCATCATTGTCGAGGTTTTGCCGCTTTTCCTGTGCTTTAAAGGCGATTCGAATCTCCCTCCTGAAATCTGTTTCCTGCAATTCTGCCTTGCTTTCAAATCCTCTTCGTTGCCTTCCCTCAATATATTTGTGGACGAGAGTGATCATGTATAAGTCTGCAGGTTTGTGAATTACAGTGCCCCTGAGCTCCATTTTTCAACTCGCTTTCTTGGGAGCTGGCCGCAAAAGCGCAGGATTGCTTCAGGCCCTACTGTGGTCCAGGGCGACAGGCTGAGCCTGTGGTTAATTCTTCTTCCTGATGGGAAAATAGAGTGACCTGTGCCTGTCCCAACACCTAGAGCTAGTCTCTCATTGGTTCCCCCTCTTCCCGTTCATCCTCAGGACAAATTGCAACCTGGACGGAACAGGAGGTTAAAGGTGCTGATTGTCCAAGGAGGGAGATTGCTAGTAAAGCGGCTGGAATGGCGAACCCGAGCACAAGGAGATGAGAAATGAGGTGCGTTTCAGAAACCTTTCCCGATCACACGGTGTACCATCTTCTGGGTTTCTCATGCATGTTTTCGATGTAGGAAGATGCCCTTGAACCTGGAGATTTGGGACCCATGGGATGGGTACCACGCAGTATTACTTTAAAGGGTCTGCGTTTGCTCACCCAACCTCACCAAACCTCTCAGCCCCAAGAGTGTCCACCCTTATGTCTCAATCAGCTGTGGGTCTAGATATGGTCAATCCAGGTGGCATCACAGCCCCTGAACGAATTTTGTAAGAATTTCTCTCTCCTTCACTGTCTTTGTTTCACGGGTTTTTAAAAGTAATTGATTTTTATAATGGGGTTTAGCTGCTTTTCACTGCTGTGTTTATGCCGCTTTACACCCACTTGACTCACTTACAGAGAGATATCAATACATAGGTTTTAAGATTCTTACTAGTCAGATATATTCTTGGGCGGTGAATAGGGTGTGTTGAGTCCAATTCACTGAGCAAGGAGTAGGTCTTGTCTATTACCTATTGGGTTTATGGAACGGTATCTGAGCTAATTTGAAACCCTTGTTTTATGCATCACCCCACCTCACCTTTCCCGTTAGGCAGCCATAGTGTGTTTTCTAAACGTGTGACTCTGTTCTGTTTTGTAATTCAGTTCAAGGGTAGCGGTTTTTACATTCCCTCTATAAGTGATATCTTATGATAAGTGTCTTTTTCTGTGTGACTTATTTCACTTAGAATCGTCGTACCTAAATCCACTCATCATGCTGCTACTAGCCTTATGACGTTGATTTCATGACTGAGTGATATTCCATTGTACATAAGGACCACAACTTCTTTATCCATTTTTCTCTTTCCTGGGATATTTAAGGTGTAACGAAGTGGAGGTTCTTGTCAACAGAGCAGCCCTAACCTTTGGGGTGCCTGTGTCTTGCTGATTTTTAGTTTTCCCAATTTATACGCCCATGAGTGGAAGTGCCCTATGCTCTCTAAGCTGAGTTTTTTAGATGTTTCAGGACACACCGTACACTTCTCCAGAGTGGCTGTTGGCAATTTACATCCTGCCCATCAGCGTAGCAAGGCTCCCGTTTCTCCATGGCCTGTCCTGCATTTCTGGTTTTGACACTTTATTCAGCATGGCCCTTTTGACCGATGGGAAGCGAGACTTCTTTGTAGCGCTGATTTGCCTTTCCAGGTTGCTTGGTTGGCCAAAAAGGGCGTATGCGTTTTTTCCTGAATATATTCAGGAAAAAACGCATACGCCCTTTTTGGCCAAGGGCATCATTGTCGAGGTTTTGCCGCTTTTCCTGTGCTTTAAAGGCGATTCGAATCTCCCTCCTGAAATCTGTTTCCTGCAATTCTGCCTTGCTTTCAAATCCTCTTCGTTGCCTTCCCTCAATATATTTGTGGACGAGAGTGATCATGTATAAGTCTGCAGGTTTGTGAATTACAGTGCCCCTGAGCTCCATTTTTCAACTCGCTTTCTTGGGAGCTGGCCGCAAAAGCGCAGGATTGCTTCAGGCCCTACTGTGGTCCAGGGCGACAGGCTGAGCCTGTGGTTAATTCTTCTTCCTGATGGGAAAATAGAGTGACCTGTGCCTGTCCCAACACCTAGAGCTAGTCTCTCATTGGTTCCCCCTCTTCCCGTTCATCCTCAGGACAAATTGCAACCTGGACGGAACAGGAGGTTAAAGGTGCTGATTGTCCAAGGAGGGAGATTGCTAGTAAAGCGGCTGGAATGGCGAACCCGAGCACAAGGAGATGAGAAATGAGGTGCGTTTCAGAAACCTTTCCCGATCACACGGTGTACCATCTTCTGGGTTTCTCATGCATGTTTTCGATGTAGGAAGATGCCCTTGAACCTGGAGATTTGGGACCCATGGGATGGGTACCACGCAGTATTACTTTAAAGGGTCTGCGTTTGCTCACCCAACCTCACCAAACCTCTCAGCCCCAAGAGTGTCCACCCTTATGTCTCAATCAGCTGTGGGTCTAGATATGGTCAATCCAGGTGGCATCACAGCCCCTGAACGAATTTTGTAAGAATTTCTCTCTCCTTCACTGTCTTTGTTTCACGGGTTTTTAAAAGTAATTGATTTTTATAATGGGGTTTAGCTGCTTTTCACTGCTGTGTTTATGCCGCTTTACACCCACTTGACTCACTTACAGAGAGATATCAATACATAGGTTTTAAGATTCTTACTAGTCAGATATATTCTTGGGCGGTGAATAGGGTGTGTTGAGTCCAATTCACTGAGCAAGGAGTAGGTCTTGTCTATTACCTATTGGGTTTATGGAACGGTATCTGAGCTAATTTGAAACCCTTGTTTTATGCATCACCCCACCTCACCTTTCCCGTTAGGCAGCCATAGTGTGTTTTCTAAACGTGTGACTCTGTTCTGTTTTGTAATTCAGTTCAAGGGTAGCGGTTTTTACATTCCCTCTATAAGTGATATCTTATGATAAGTGTCTTTTTCTGTGTGACTTATTTCACTTAGAATCGTCGTACCTAAATCCACTCATCATGCTGCTACTAGCCTTATGACGTTGATTTCATGACTGAGTGATATTCCATTGTACATAAGGACCACAACTTCTTTATCCATTTTTCTCTTTCCTGGGATATTTAAGGTGTAACGAAGTGGAGGTTCTTGTCAACAGAGCAGCCCTAACCTTTGGGGTGCCTGTGTCTTGCTGATTTTTAGTTTTCCCAATTTATACGCCCATGAGTGGAAGTGCCCTATGCTCTCTAAGCTGAGTTTTTTAGATGTTTCAGGACACACCGTACACTTCTCCAGAGTGGCTGTTGGCAATTTACATCCTGCCCATCAGCGTAGCAAGGCTCCCGTTTCTCCATGGCCTGTCCTGCATTTCTGGTTTTGACACTTTATTCAGCATGGCCCTTTTGACCGATGGGAAGCGAGACTTCTTTGTAGCGCTGATTTGCCTTTCCAGGTTGCTTGGTTGGCCAAAAAGGGCGTATGCGTTTTTTCCTGAATATATTCAGGAAAAAACGCATACGCCCTTTTTGGCCAAGGGCATCATTGTCGAGGTTTTGCCGCTTTTCCTGTGCTTTAAAGGCGATTCGAATCTCCCTCCTGAAATCTGTTTCCTGCAATTCTGCCTTGCTTTCAAATCCTCTTCGTTGCCTTCCCTCAATATATTTGTGGACGAGAGTGATCATGTATAAGTCTGCAGGTTTGTGAATTACAGTGCCCCTGAGCTCCATTTTTCAACTCGCTTTCTTGGGAGCTGGCCGCAAAAGCGCAGGATTGCTTCAGGCCCTACTGTGGTCCAGGGCGACAGGCTGAGCCTGTGGTTAATTCTTCTTCCTGATGGGAAAATAGAGTGACCTGTGCCTGTCCCAACACCTAGAGCTAGTCTCTCATTGGTTCCCCCTCTTCCCGTTCATCCTCAGGACAAATTGCAACCTGGACGGAACAGGAGGTTAAAGGTGCTGATTGTCCAAGGAGGGAGATTGCTAGTAAAGCGGCTGGAATGGCGAACCCGAGCACAAGGAGATGAGAAATGAGGTGCGTTTCAGAAACCTTTCCCGATCACACGGTGTACCATCTTCTGGGTTTCTCATGCATGTTTTCGATGTAGGAAGATGCCCTTGAACCTGGAGATTTGGGACCCATGGGATGGGTACCACGCAGTATTACTTTAAAGGGTCTGCGTTTGCTCACCCAACCTCACCAAACCTCTCAGCCCCAAGAGTGTCCACCCTTATGTCTCAATCAGCTGTGGGTCTAGATATGGTCAATCCAGGTGGCATCACAGCCCCTGAACGAATTTTGTAAGAATTTCTCTCTCCTTCACTGTCTTTGTTTCACGGGTTTTTAAAAGTAATTGATTTTTATAATGGGGTTTAGCTGCTTTTCACTGCTGTGTTTATGCCGCTTTACACCCACTTGACTCACTTACAGAGAGATATCAATACATAGGTTTTAAGATTCTTACTAGTCAGATATATTCTTGGGCGGTGAATAGGGTGTGTTGAGTCCAATTCACTGAGCAAGGAGTAGGTCTTGTCTATTACCTATTGGGTTTATGGAACGGTATCTGAGCTAATTTGAAACCCTTGTTTTATGCATCACCCCACCTCACCTTTCCCGTTAGGCAGCCATAGTGTGTTTTCTAAACGTGTGACTCTGTTCTGTTTTGTAATTCAGTTCAAGGGTAGCGGTTTTTACATTCCCTCTATAAGTGATATCTTATGATAAGTGTCTTTTTCTGTGTGACTTATTTCACTTAGAATCGTCGTACCTAAATCCACTCATCATGCTGCTACTAGCCTTATGACGTTGATTTCATGACTGAGTGATATTCCATTGTACATAAGGACCACAACTTCTTTATCCATTTTTCTCTTTCCTGGGATATTTAAGGTGTAACGAAGTGGAGGTTCTTGTCAACAGAGCAGCCCTAACCTTTGGGGTGCCTGTGTCTTGCTGATTTTTAGTTTTCCCAATTTATACGCCCATGAGTGGAAGTGCCCTATGCTCTCTAAGCTGAGTTTTTTAGATGTTTCAGGACACACCGTACACTTCTCCAGAGTGGCTGTTGGCAATTTACATCCTGCCCATCAGCGTAGCAAGGCTCCCGTTTCTCCATGGCCTGTCCTGCATTTCTGGTTTTGACACTTTATTCAGCATGGCCCTTTTGACCGATGGGAAGCGAGACTTCTTTGTAGCGCTGATTTGCCTTTCCAGGTTGCTTGGTTGGCCAAAAAGGGCGTATGCGTTTTTTCCTGAATATATTCAGGAAAAAACGCATACGCCCTTTTTGGCCAAGGGCATCATTGTCGAGGTTTTGCCGCTTTTCCTGTGCTTTAAAGGCGATTCGAATCTCCCTCCTGAAATCTGTTTCCTGCAATTCTGCCTTGCTTTCAAATCCTCTTCGTTGCCTTCCCTCAATATATTTGTGGACGAGAGTGATCATGTATAAGTCTGCAGGTTTGTGAATTACAGTGCCCCTGAGCTCCATTTTTCAACTCGCTTTCTTGGGAGCTGGCCGCAAAAGCGCAGGATTGCTTCAGGCCCTACTGTGGTCCAGGGCGACAGGCTGAGCCTGTGGTTAATTCTTCTTCCTGATGGGAAAATAGAGTGACCTGTGCCTGTCCCAACACCTAGAGCTAGTCTCTCATTGGTTCCCCCTCTTCCCGTTCATCCTCAGGACAAATTGCAACCTGGACGGAACAGGAGGTTAAAGGTGCTGATTGTCCAAGGAGGGAGATTGCTAGTAAAGCGGCTGGAATGGCGAACCCGAGCACAAGGAGATGAGAAATGAGGTGCGTTTCAGAAACCTTTCCCGATCACACGGTGTACCATCTTCTGGGTTTCTCATGCATGTTTTCGATGTAGGAAGATGCCCTTGAACCTGGAGATTTGGGACCCATGGGATGGGTACCACGCAGTATTACTTTAAAGGGTCTGCGTTTGCTCACCCAACCTCACCAAACCTCTCAGCCCCAAGAGTGTCCACCCTTATGTCTCAATCAGCTGTGGGTCTAGATATGGTCAATCCAGGTGGCATCACAGCCCCTGAACGAATTTTGTAAGAATTTCTCTCTCCTTCACTGTCTTTGTTTCACGGGTTTTTAAAAGTAATTGATTTTTATAATGGGGTTTAGCTGCTTTCACTGCTGTGTTTATGCCGCTTTACACCCACTTGACTCACTTACAGAGAGATATCAATACATAGGTTTTAAGATTCTTACTAGTCAGATATATTCTTGGGCGGTGAATAGGGGGTGTTGAGTCCAATTCACTGAGCAAGGAGTAGGTCTTGTCTATTACCTATTGGGTTTATGGAACGGTATCTGAGCTCAAATGAAACCCTTGTTTTTTGCATCACCCCACCTCACCTTTCCCGTTAAGCAGCCATAGTGTGTTTTCTAAACGTGTGACTCTGTTCTGTTTTGTAATTCAGTTCAAGGGTAGCGGTTTTTATATTCCCTCTATAAGTGATATCTCATGATAAGTGTCTTTTTCTGTGTGACTTATTTCACTTAGAATCGTCGTACCTAAATCCACTCATCATGCTGCTACTAGACTTATGACGTTGATTTCATGGCTGAGTGATATTCCGTTGTACATAGGAACCACAACTTCTTAATCCATTTTTCTCTTTACTGGGATATTTAAGGTGTAACGAAGTGGAGGTTCTTGTCAACAGAGCAACCCTAAACTTTGGGGTGCCTGTGTCTTGCTGATTTTTAGTTTTCCCAATTTATACGCCCATGAGTGGAAGTGCCCTATGCTCTCTAAGCTGAGTTTTTTAGATGTTTCAGGACACACCGTACCCTTCTCGAGAGTGGCTGTTGGCAATTTACATCACGCCCATCAGCGTAGCAAGGCTCCCGTTTCTCCATGGCCTGTCCTGCATTTGTCGTTTTGACACTTTATTCAGCATGGCCCTTTTGACCGATGGGAAGCGAGACTTCTTTGTAGCGCTGATTTGCCTTTCCAGGTTGCTTGGTTGGCCAAAAAGGGCGTATGCGTTTTTTCCTGAATATATTCAGGAAAAAACGCATACGCCCTTTTTGGCCAAGGGCATCATTGTCGAGGTTTTGCCGCTTTTCCTGTGCTTTAAAGGCGATTCGAATCTCCCTCCTGAAATCTGTTTCCTGCAATTCTGCCTTGCTTTCAAATCCTCTTCGTTGCCTTCCCTCAATATATTTGTGGACGAGAGTGATCATGTATAAGTCTGCAGGTTTGTGAATTACAGTGCCCCTGAGCTCCATTTTTCAACTCGCTTTCTTGGGAGCTGGCCGCAAAAGCGCAGGATTGCTTCAGGCCCTACTGTGGTCCAGGGCGACAGGCTGAGCCTGTGGTTAATTCTTCTTCCTGATGGGAAAATAGAGTGACCTGTGCCTGTCCCAACACCTAGAGCTAGTCTCTCATTGGTTCCCCCTCTTCCCGTTCATCCTCAGGACAAATTGCAACCTGGACGGAACAGGAGGTTAAAGGTGCTGATTGTCCAAGGAGGGAGATTGCTAGTAAAGCGGCTGGAATGGCGAACCCGAGCACAAGGAGATGAGAAATGAGGTGCGTTTCAGAAACCTTTCCCGATCACACGGTGTACCATCTTCTGGGTTTCTCATGCATGTTTTCGATGTAGGAAGATGCCCTTGAAACTGGAGATTTGGGACCCATGGGATGGGTACCACGCAGTATTACTTTAAAGGGTCTGCGTTTGCTCACCCAACCTCACCAAACCTCTCAGCCCCAAGAGTGTCCACCCTTATGTCTCAATCAGCTGTGGGTCTAGATATGGTCAATCCAGGTGGCATCACAGCCCCTGAACGAATTTTGTAAAAATTTCTCTCTCCTTCACTGTCTTTGTTTCACGGGTTTTTAAAAGTAATTGATTTTTATAATGGGGTTTAGCTGCTTTCACTGCTGTGTTTATGCCGCTTTACACCCACTTGACTCACTTACAGAGAGATATCAATACATAGGTTTTAAGATTCTTACTAGTCAGATATATTCTTGGGCGGTGAATAGGGGGTGTTGAGTCCAATTCACTGAGCTAGGAGTAAGTCTTGTCTATTACATATTGGGTTTATGGAACGGTATCTGAGCTAATTTGAAACCCTTGTTTTATGCATCACCCCACCTCACCTTTCCCGTTAAGCAGCCATAGTGTGTTTTCTAAACGTGTGACTCTGTTCTGTTTTGTAATTCAGTTCAAGGGTAGCGGTGTTTACACTCCCTCTATAAGTGATATCTCATGATAAGTGTCTTTTTCTGTGTGACTTATTTCACTTAGAATCGTCGTACCTAAATCCACTCATCATGCTGCTACTAGACTTATGACGTTGATTTCATGGCTGAGTGATATTCCGTTGTACATAGGAACCACAACTTCTTAATCCATTTTTCTCTTTACTGGGATATTTAAGGTGTAACGAAGTGGAGGTTCTTGTCAACAGAGCAGCCCTAAACTTTGGGGTGCCTGTGTCTTGCTGATTTTTAGTTTTCCCAATTTATACGCCCATGAGTGGAAGTGCCCTATGCTCTCTAAGCTGAGTTTTTTAGATGTTTCAGGACACACCGTACCCTTCTCGAGAGTGGCTGTTGGCAATTTACATCACGCCCATCAGCGTAGCAAGGCTCCCGTTTCTCCATGGCCTGTCCTGCATTTGTCGTTTTGACACTTTATTCAGCATGGCCCTTTTGACCGATGGGAAGCGAGACTTCTTTGTAGCGCTGATTTGCCTTTCCAGGTTGCTTGGTTGGCCAAAAAGGGCGTATGCGTTTTTTCCTGAATATATTCAGGAAAAAACGCATACGCCCTTTTTGGCCAAGGGCATCATTGTCGAGGTTTTGCCGCTTTTCCTGTGCTTTAAAGGCGATTCGAATCTCCCTCCTGAAATCTGTTTCCTGCAATTCTGCCTTGCTTTCAAATCCTCTTCGTTGCCTTTCCTCAATATATTTGTGGACGAGAGTGATCATGTATAAGTCTGCAGGTTTGTGAATTGCAGTGCCCCTGAGCTCCATTTTTCAACTGGCTTTCTTGGGAGCTGGCCGCAAAAGCGCAGGATTGCTTCAGGCCCTACTGTGGTCCCGGGCGGCAGGCTGAGCCTGTGGTTAATTCTTCTTCCTGATGGGAAAATAGAGTGACCTGTGCCTGTCCCAACACCTAGAGCTAGTCTCTCATTGGTTCCCCCTCTTCCCGTTCATTCTCAGAACAAATTGCAACCTGTACGGAACAGGAGGTTAAAGGTGCTGATTCTTCAAAGAGGGAGATTGCTAGTAAAGGGGCTGGAATGGCGAACCCGAGCACAAGGAGATGAGAAATGAGGTGCATTTTAGAAATCTTTCCCGATCACACCGTGTACCATCTTCTGGGTTTCTCATGCATGTTTTCGATGTAGGAAGATGCCCTTGAACCTGGAGATTTCGGACCCATGGGATGGGTACCACGCAGTATTACTTTAAAGGGTCTGCCTTTGCTCACCCAACCTCACCAAACCTCTCAGCCCCAAGAGTGTCCACCCTTATGTCTCAATCAGCTGTGGGTCTAGATATGGTCAATCCAGGTGGCATCACAGCCCCTGAACGAATTTTGTAAGAATTTCTCTCTCCTTCACTGTCTTTGTTTCACGGGTTTTTAAAAGTAATTGATTTTTATAATGGGGTTTAGCTGCTTTTCACTGCTGTGTTTATGCCGCTTTACACCCACTTGACTCACTTACAGAGAGATATCAATACATAGGTTTTAAGATTCTTACTAGTAAGATATATTCTTGGGCGGTGAATAGGGTGTGTTGAGTCCAATTCACTGAGCAAGGAGTAGGTCTTGTCTATTACCTATTGGGTTTATGGAACGGTATCTGAGCTAATTTGAAACCCTTGTTTTATGCATCACCCCACCTCACCTTTCCCGTTAGGCAGCCATAGTGTGTTTTCTAAACGTGTGACTCTGTTCTGTTTTGTAATTCAGTTCAAGGGTAGCGGTTTTTACATTCCCTCTATAAGTGATATCTTATGATAAGTGTCTTTTTCTGTGTGACTTATTTCACTTAGAATCGTCATACCTAAATCCACTCATCATGCTGCTACTAGCCTTATGACGTTGATTTCATGACTGAGTGATATTCCATTGTACATAAGGACCACAACTTCTTTATCCATTTTTCTCTTTCCTGGGATATTTAAGGTGTAACGAAGTGGAGGTTCTTGTCAACAGAGCAGCCCTAACCTTTGGGGTGCCTGTGTCTTGCTGATTTTTAGTTTTCCCAATTTATACGCCCATGAGTGGAAGTGCCCTATGCTCTTTAAGCTGAGTTTTTTAGATGTTTCAGGACACACCGTACACTTCTCCAGAGTGGCTGTTGGCAATTTACATCCTGCCCATCAGCGTAGCAAGGCTCCCGTTTCTCCATGGCCTGTCCTGCATTTCTGGTTTTGACACTTTATTCAGCATGGCCCTTTTGACCGATGGGAAGCGAGACTTCTTTGTAGCGCTGATTTGCCTTTCCAGGTTGCTTGGTTGGCCAAAAAGTGCGTATGCGTTTTTTCCTGAATACATTCAGGAAAAAACGCATACGGCCTTTTTGGCTAAGGGCATCATTGTCGAGGTTTTGCCGCTTTTCCTGTGATTTAAAGGCGAATCGAATCTCCCTCCTGAAATCTGTTTCCTGCAATTCTGCCTTGCTTTCAAATCCTCTTCGTTGCCTTCCCTCAATATATTTGTGGACGAGAGTGATCATGTATAAGTCTGCAGGTTTGTGAATTACAGTGCCCCTGAGCTCCATTTTTCAACTCGCTTTCTTGGGAGCTGGCCGCAAAAGCGCAGGATTGCTTCAGGCCCTACTGTGGTCCAGGGCGACAGGCTGAGCCTGTGGTTAATTCTTCTTCCTGATGGGAAAATAGAGTGACCTGTGCCTGTCCCAACACCTAGAGCTAGTCTCTCATTGGTTCCCCCTCTTCCCGTTCATCCTCAGGACAAATTGCAACCTGGACGGAACAGGAGGTTAAAGGTGCTGATTGTCCAAGGAGGGAGATTGCTAGTAAAGCGGCTGGAATGGCGAACCCGAGCACAAGGAGATGAGAAATGAGGTGCGTTTCAGAAACCTTTCCCGATCACACGGTGTACCATCTTCTGGGTTTCTCATGCATGTTTTCGATGTAGGAAGATGCCCTTGAACCTGGAGATTTGGGACCCATGGGATGGGTACCACGCAGTATTACTTTAAAGGGTCTGCGTTTGCTCACCCAACCTCACCAAACCTCTCAGCCCCAAGAGTGTCCACCCTTATGTCTCAATCAGCTGTGGGTCTAGATATGGTCAATCCAGGTGGCATCACATCCCCTGAACGAATTTTGTAAGAATTTCTCTCTCCTTCACTGTCTTTGTTTCACGGGTTTTTAAAAGTAATTGATTTTTATAATGGGGTTTAGCTGCTTTCACTGCTGTGTTTATGCCGCTTTACACCCACTTGACTCACTTACAGAGAGATATCAATACATAGGTTTTAAGATTCTTACTAGTCAGATATATTCTTGGGCGGTGAATAGGGGGTGTTGAGTCCAATTCACTGAGCAAGGAGTAGGTCTTGTCTATTACCTATTGGGTTTATGGAACGGTATCTGAGCTCAAATGAAACCCTTGTTTTTTGCATCACCCCACCTCACCTTTCCCGTTAAGCAGCCATAGTGTGTTTTCTAAACGTGTGACTCTGTTCTGTTTTGTAATTCAGTTCAAGGGTAGCGGTTTTTATATTCCCTCTATAAGTGATATCTCATGATAAGTGTCTTTTTCTGTGTGACTTATTTCACTTAGAATCGTCGTACCTAAATCCACTCATCATGCTGCTACTAGACTTATGACGTTGATTTCATGGCTGAGTGATATTCCGTTGTACATAGGAACCACAACTTCTTAATCCATTTTTCTCTTTACTGGGATATTTAAGGTGTAACGAAGTGGAGGTTCTTGTCAACAGAGCAACCCTAAACTTTGGGGTGCCTGTGTCTTGCTGATTTTTAGTTTTCCCAATTTATACGCCCATGAGTGGAAGTGCCCTATGCTCTCTAAGCTGAGTTTTTTAGATGTTTCAGGACACACCGTACCCTTCTCGAGAGTGGCTGTTGGCAATTTACATCACGCCCATCAGCGTAGCAAGGCTCCCGTTTCTCCATGGCCTGTCCTGCATTTGTCGTTTTGACACTTTATTCAGCATGGCCCTTTTGACCGATGGGAAGCGAGACTTCTTTGTAGCGCTGATTTGCCTTTCCAGGTTGCTTGGTTGGCCAAAAAGGGCGTATGCGTTTTTTCCTGAATATATTCAGGAAAAAACGCATACGCCCTTTTTGGCCAAGGGCATCATTGTCGAGGTTTTGCCGCTTTTCCTGTGCTTTAAAGGCGATTCGAATCTCCCTCCTGAAATCTGTTTCCTGCAATTCTGCCTTGCTTTCAAATCCTCTTCGTTGCCTTTCCTCAATATATTTGTGGACGAGAGTGATCATGTATAAGTCTGCAGGTTTGTGAATTGCAGTGCCCCTGAGCTCCATTTTTCAACTCGCTTTCTTGGGAGCTGGCCGCAAAAGCGCAGGATTGCTTCAGGCCCTACTGTGGTCCCGGGCGGCAGGCTGAGCCTGTGGTTAATTCTTCTTCCTGATGGGAAAATAGAGTGACCTGTGCCTGTCCCAACACCTAGAGCTAGTCTCTCATTGGTTCCCCCTCTTCCCGTTCATTCTCAGAACAAATTGCAACCTGTACGGAACAGGAGGTTAAAGGTGCTGATTCTTCAAAGAGGGAGATTGCTAGTAAAGGGGCTGGAATGGCGAACCCGAGCACAAGGAGATGAGAAATGAGGTGCATTTTAGAAATCTTTCCCGATCACACCGTGTACCATCTTCTGGGTTTCTCATGCATGTTTTCGATGTAGGAAGATGCCCTTGAACCTGGAGATTTGGGACCCATGGGATGGGTACCACGCAGTATTACTTTAAAGGGTCTGCGTTTGCTCACCCAACCTCACCAAACCTCTCAGCCCCAAGAGTGTCCACCCTTATGTCTCAATCAGCTGTGGGTCTAGATATGGTCAATCCAGGTGGCATCACAGCCCCTGAACGAATTTTGTAAGAATTTCTCTCTCCTTCACTGTCTTTGTTTCACGGGTTTTTAAAAGTAATTGATTTTTATAATGGGGTTTAGCTGCTTTTCACTGCTGTGTTTATGCCGCTTTACACCCACTTGACTCACTTACAGAGAGATATCAATACATAGGTTTTAAGATTCTTAGTAGTCAGATATATTCTTGGGCGGTGAATAGGGTGTGTTGAGTCCAATTCACTGAGCAAGGAGTAGGTCTTGTCTATTACTTATTGGGTTTATGGAACGGTATCTGAGCTAATTTGAAACCCTTGTTTTATGCATCACCCCACCTCACCTTTCCCGTTAGGCAGCCATAGTGTGTTTTCTAAACGTGTGACTCTGTTCTGTTTTGTAATTCAGTTCAAGGGTAGCGGTTTTTACATTCCCTCTATAAGTGATATCTTATGATAAGTGTCTTTTTCTGTGTGACTTATTTCACTTAGAATCGTCATACCTAAATACACTCATCATGCTGCTACTAGCCTTATGACGTTGATTTCATGACTGAGTGATATTCCATTGTACATAAGGACCACAACTTCTTTATCCATTTTTCTCTTTCCTGGGATATTTAAGGTGTAACGAAATGGAGGTTCTTGTCAACAGAGCAGCCCTAACCTTTGGGGTGCCTGTGTCTTGCTGATTTTTAGTTTTCCCAATTTATACGCCCATGAGTGGAAGTGCCCTATGCTCTCTAAGCTGAGTTTTTTAGATGTTTCAGGACACACCGTACACTTCTCCAGAGTGGCTGTTGGCAATTTACATCCTGCCCATCAGCGTAGCAAGGCTCCCGTTTCTCCATGGCCTGTCCTGCATTTCTGGTTTTGACACTTTATTCAGCATGGCCCTTTTGACCGATGGGAAGCGAGACTTCTTTGTAGCGCTGATTTGCCTTTCCAGGTTGCTTGGTTGGCCAAAAAGGGCGTATGCGTTTTTTCCTGAATATATTCAGGAAAAAACGCATACGCCCTTTTTGGCCAAGGGCATCATTGTCGAGGTTTTGCCGCTTTTCCTGTGCTTTAAAGGCGATTCGAATCTCCCTCCTGAAATCTGTTTCCTGCAATTCTGCCTTGCTTTCAAATCCTCTTCGTTGCCTTCCCTCAATATATTTGTGGACGAGAGTGATCATGTATAAGTCTGCAGGTTTGTGAATTACAGTGCCCCTGAGCTCCATTTTTCAACTCGCTTTCTTGGGAGCTGGCCGCAAAAGCGCAGGATTGCTTCAGGCCCTACTGTGGTCCAGGGCGACAGGCTGAGCCTGTGGTTAATTCTTCTTCCTGATGGGAAAATAGAGTGACCTGTGCCTGTCCCAACACCTAGAGCTAGTCTCTCATTGGTTCCCCCTCTTCCCGTTCATCCTCAGGACAAATTGCAACCTGGACGGAACAGGAGGTTAAAGGTGCTGATTGTCCAAGGAGGGAGATTGCTAGTAAAGCGGCTGGAATGGCGAACCCGAGCACAAGGAGATGAGAAATGAGGTGCGTTTCAGAAACCTTTCCCGATCACACGGTGTACCATCTTCTGGGTTTCTCATGCATGTTTTCGATGTAGGAAGATGCCCTTGAACCTGGAGATTTGGGACCCATGGGATGGGTACCACGCAGTATTACTTTAAAGGGTCTGCGTTTGCTCACCCAACCTCACCAAACCTCTCAGCCCCAAGAGTGTCCACCCTTATGTCTCAATCAGCTGTGGGTCTAGATATGGTCAATCCAGGTGGCATCACAGCCCCTGAACGAATTTTGTAAGAATTTCTCTCTCCTTCACTGTCTTTGTTTCACGGGTTTTTAAAAGTAATTGATTTTTATAATGGGGTTTAGCTGCTTTCACTGCTGTGTTTATGCCGCTTTACACCCACTTGACTCACTTACAGAGAGATATCAATACATAGGTTTTAAGATTCTTACTAGTCAGATATATTCTTGGGCGGTGAATAGGGGGTGTTGAGTCCAATTCACTGAGCAAGGAGTAGGTCTTGTCTATTACCTATTGGGTTTATGGAACGGTATCTGAGCTCAAATGAAACCCTTGTTTTTTGCATCACCCCACCTCACCTTTCCCGTTAAGCAGCCATAGTGTGTTTTCTAAACGTGTGACTCTGTTCTGTTTTGTAATTCAGTTCAAGGGTAGCGGTTTTTATATTCCCTCTATAAGTGATATCTCATGATAAGTGTCTTTTTCTGTGTGACTTATTTCACTTAGAATCGTCGTACCTAAATCCACTCATCATGCTGCTACTAGACTTATGACGTTGATTTCATGGCTGAGTGATATTCCGTTGTACATAGGAACCACAACTTCTTAATCCATTTTTCTCTTTACTGGGATATTTAAGGTGTAACGAAGTGGAGGTTCTTGTCAACAGAGCAGCCCTAAACTTTGGGGTGCCTGTGTCTTGCTGATTTTTAGTTTTCCCAATTTATACGCCCATGAGTGGAAGTGCCCTATGCTCTCTAAGCTGAGTTTTTTAGATGTTTCAGGACACACCGTACCCTTCTCGAGAGTGGCTGTTGGCAATTTACATCACGCCCATCAGCGTAGCAAGGCTCCCGTTTCTCCATGGCCTGTCCTGCATTTGTCGTTTTGACACTTTATTCAGCATGGCCCTTTTGACCGATGGGAAGCGAGACTTCTTTGTAGCGCTGATTTGCCTTTCCAGGTTGCTTGGTTGGCCAAAAAGGGCGTATGCGTTTTTTCCTGAATATATTCAGGAAAAAACGCATACGCCCTTTTTGGCCAAGGGCATCATTGTCGAGGTTTTGCCGCTTTTCCTGTGCTTTAAAGGCGATTCGAATCTCCCTCCTGAAATCTGTTTCCTGCAATTCTGCCTTGCTTTCAAATCCTCTTCGTTGCCTTTCCTCAATATATTTGTGGACGAGAGTGATCATGTATAAGTCTGCAGGTTTGTGAATTGCAGTGCCCCTGAGCTCCATTTTTCAACTGGCTTTCTTGGGAGCTGGCCGCAAAAGCGCAGGATTGCTTCAGGCCCTACTGTGGTCCCGGGCGGCAGGCTGAGCCTGTGGTTAATTCTTCTTCCTGATGGGAAAATAGAGTGACCTGTGCCTGTCCCAACACCTAGAGCTAGTCTCTCATTGGTTCCCCCTCTTCCCGTTCATTCTCAGAACAAATTGCAACCTGTACGGAACAGGAGGTTAAAGGTGCTGATTCTTCAAAGAGGGAGATTGCTAGTAAAGGGGCTGGAATGGCGAACCCGAGCACAAGGAGATGAGAAATGAGGTGCATTTTAGAAATCTTTCCCGATCACACCGTGTACCATCTTCTGGGTTTCTCATGCATGTTTTCGATGTAGGAAGATGCCCTTGAACCTGGAGATTTCGGACCCATGGGATGGGTACCACGCAGTATTACTTTAAAGGGTCTGCCTTTGCTCACCCAACCTCACCAAACCTCTCAGCCCCAAGAGTGTCCACCCTTATGTCTCAATCAGCTGTGGGTCTAGATATGGTCAATCCAGGTGGCATCACAGCCCCTGAACGAATTTTGTAAGAATTTCTCTCTCCTTCACTGTCTTTGTTTCACGGGTTTTTAAAAGTAATTGATTTTTATAATGGGGTTTAGCTGCTTTTCACTGCTGTGTTTATGCCGCTTTACACCCACTTGACTCACTTACAGAGAGATATCAATACATAGGTTTTAAGATTCTTACTAGTCAGATATATTCTTGGGCGGTGAATAGGGTGTGTTGAGTCCAATTCACTGAGCAAGGAGTAGGTCTTGTCTATTACCTATTGGGTTTATGGAACGGTATCTGAGCTAATTTGAAACCCTTGTTTTATGCATCACCCCACCTCACCTTTCCCGTTAGGCAGCCATAGTGTGTTTTCTAAACGTGTGACTCTGTTCTGTTTTGTAATTCAGTTCAAGGGTAGCGGTTTTTACATTCCCTCTATAAGTGATATCTTATGATAAGTGTCTTTTTCTGTGTGACTTATTTCACTTAGAATCGTCATACCTAAATACACTCATCATGCTGCTACTAGCCTTATGACGTTGATTTCATGACTGAGTGATATTCCATTGTACATAAGGACCACAACTTCTTTATCCATTTTTCTCTTTCCTGGGATATTTAAGGTGTAACGAAGTGGAGGTTCTTGTCAACAGAGCAGCCCTAACCTTTGGGGTGCCTGTGTCTTGCTGATTTTTAGTTTTCCCAATTTATACGCCCATGAGTGGAAGTGCCCTATGCTCTCTAAGCTGAGTTTTTTAGATGTTTCAGGACACACCGTACACTTCTCCAGAGTGGCTGTTGACAATTTACATCCTGCCCATCAGCGTAGCAAGGCTCCCGTTTCTCCATGGCCTGTCCTGCATTTCTGGTTTTGACACTTTATTCAGCATGGCCCTTTTGACCGATGGGAAGCGAGACTTCTTTGTAGTGCTGATTTGCCTTTCCAGGTTGCTTGGTTGGCCAAAAAGGGCGTATGCGTTTTTTCCTGAATATATTCAGGAAAAAACGCATACGCCCTTTTTGGCCAAGGGCATCATTGTCGAGGTTTTGCCGCTTTTCCTGTGCTTTAAAGGCGATTCGAATCTCCCTCCTGAAATCTGTTTCCTGCAATTCTGCCTTGCTTTCAAATCCTCTTCGTTGCCTTTCCTCAATATATTTGTGGACGAGAGTGATCATGTATAAGTCTGCAGGTTTGTGAATTGCAGTGCCTCTGAGCTCCATTTTTCAACTCGCTTTCTTGGGAGCTGGCCGCAAAAGCGCAGGATTGCTTCAGGCCCTACTGTGGTCCCGGGCGGCAGGCTGAGCCTGTGGTTAATTCTTCTTCCTGATGGGAATATAGAGTGACCTGTGCCTGTCCCAACACCTAGAGCTAGTCTCTCATTGGTTCCCCCTCTTCCCGTTCATCCTCAGGACAAATTGCAACCTGTACGGAACAGGAGGTTAAAGGTACTGATTCTCCAAGGAGGGAGATTGCTAGTAAAGCGGCTGGAATGGCGAACCCGAGCACAAGGAGATGAGAAATGAGGTGCGTTTTAGAAACCTTTCCCGATCACACGGTGTACCAACTTCTGGGTTTCTCATGCATGTTTTCGATGTAAGAAGATGCTCTTGAAACTCGAGATTTGGGACCCATGGGATGGGTACCACGCAGTATTACTTTAAAGGGTCTGCGTTTGCTCACCCAACCTCACCAAACCTCTCAGCCCCAAGAGTGTCCACCCTTATGTCTCAATCAGCTGTGGGTCTAGATATGGTCAATCCAGGTGGCATCACAGCCCCTGAACGAATTTTGTAAGAATTTCTCTCTCCTTCACTGTCTTTGTTTCACGGGTTTTTAAAAGTAATTGATTTTTATAATGGGGTTTAGCTGCTTTCACTGCTGTGTTTATGCCGCTTTACACCCACTTGACTCACTTACAGAGAGATATCAATACATAGGTTTTAAGATTCTTACTAGTCAGATATATTCTTGGGCGGTGAATAGGGGGTGTTGAGTCCAATTCACTGAGCAAGGAGTAGGTCTTGTCTATTACCTATTGGGTTTATGGAACGGTATCTGAGCTCAAATGAAACCCTTGTTTTTTGCATCACCCCACCTCACCTTTCCCGTTAAGCAGCCATAGTGTGTTTTCTAAACGTGTGACTCTGTTCTGTTTTGTAATTCAGTTCAAGGGTAGCGGTTTTTATATTCCCTCTATAAGTGATATCTCATGATAAGTGTCTTTTTCTGTGTGACTTATTTCACTTAGAATCGTCGTACCTAAATCCACTCATCATGCTGCTACTAGAATTATGACGTTGATTTCATGGCTGAGTGATATTCCGTTGTACATAGGAACCACAACTTCTTAATCCATTTTTCTCTTTACTGGGATATTTAAGGTGTAACGAAGTGGAGGTTCTTGTCAACAGAGCAGCCCTAAACTTTGGGGTGCCTGTGTCTTGCTGATTTTTAGTTTTCCCAATTTATACGCCCATGAGTGGAAGTGCCCTATGCTCTCTAAGCTGAGTTTTTTAGATGTTTCAGGACACACCGTACACTTCTCCAGAGTGGCTGTTGGCAATTTACATCCTGCCCATCAGCGTAGCAAGGCTCCCGTTTCTCCATGGCCTGTCCTGCATTTCTGGTTTTGACACTTTATTCAGCATGGCCCTTTTGACCGATGGGAAGCGAGACTTCTTTGTAGCGCTGATTTGCCTTTCCAGGTTGCTTGGTTGGCCAAAAAGGGCGTATGCGTTTTTTCCTGAATATATTCAGGAAAAAACGCATACGCCCTTTTTGGCCAAGGGCATCATTGTCGAGGTTTTGCCGCTTTTCCTGTGCTTTAAAGGCGATTCGAATCTCCCTCCTGAAATCTGTTTCCTGCAATTCTGCCTTGCTTTCAAATCCTCTTCGTTGCCTTCCCTCAATATATTTGTGGACGAGAGTGATCATGTATAAGTCTGCAGGTTTGTGAATTACAGTGCCCCTGAGCTCCATTTTTCAACTCGCTTTCTTGGGAGCTGGCCGCAAAAGCGCAGGATTGCTTCAGGCCCTACTGTGGTCCAGGGCGACAGGCTGAGCCTGTGGTTAATTCTTCTTCCTGATGGGAAAATAGAGTGACCTGTGCCTGTCCCAACACCTAGAGCTAGTCTCTCATTGGTTCCCCCTCTTCCCGTTCATCCTCAGGACAAATTGCAACCTGGACGGAACAGGAGGTTAAAGGTGCTGATTGTCCAAGGAGGGAGATTGCTAGTAAAGCGGCTGGAATGGTGAACCCGAGCACAAGGAGATGAGAAATGAGGTGCGTTTCAGAAACCTTTCCCGATCACACGGTGTACCATCTTCTGGGTTTCTCATGCATGTTTTCGATGTAGGAAGATGCCCTTGAACCTGGAGATTTGGGACCCATGGGATGGGTACCACGCAGTATTACTTTAAAGGGTCTGCGTTTGCTCACCCAACCTCACCAAACCTCTCAGCCCCAAGAGTGTCCACCCTTATGTCTCAATCAGCTGTGGGTCTAGATATGGTCAATCCAGGTGGCATCACAGCCCCTGAACGAATTTTGTAAGAATTTCTCTCTCCTTCACTGTCTTTGTTTCACGGGTTTTTAAAAGTAATTGATTTTTATAATGGGGTTTAGCTGCTTTCACTGCTGTGTTTATGCCGCTTTACACCCACTTGACTCACTTACAGAGAGATATCAATACATAGGTTTTAAGATTCTTACTAGTCAGATATATTCTTGGGCGGTGAATAGGGGGTGTTGAGTCCAATTCACTGAGCAAGGAGTAGGTCTTGTCTATTACCTATTGGGTTTATGGAACGGTATCTGAGCTCAAATGAAACCCTTGTTTTTTGCATCACCCGACCTCACCTTTCCCGTTAAGCAGCCATAGTGTGTTTTCTAAACGTGTGACTCTGTTCTGTTTTGTAATTCAGTTCAAGGGTAGCGGTTTTTATATTCCCTCTATAAGTGATATCTCATGATAAGTGTCTTTTTCTGTGTGACTTATTTCACTTAGAATCGTCGTACCTAAATCCACTCATCATGCTGCTACTAGACTTATGACGTTGATTTCATGGCTGAGTGATATTCCGTTGTACATAGGAACCACAACTTCTTAATCCATTTTTCTCTTTACTGGGATATTTAAGGTGTAACGAAGTGGAGGTTCTTGTCAACAGAGCAGCCCTAAACTTTGGGGTGCCTGTGTCTTGCTGATTTTTAGTTTTCCCAATTTATACGCCCATGAGTGGAAGTGCCCTATGCTCTCTAAGCTGAGTTTTTTAGATGTTTCAGGACACACCGTACCCTTCTCGAGAGTGGCTGTTGGCAATTTACATCACGCCCATCAGCGTAGCAAGGCTCCCGTTTCTCCATGGCCTGTCCTGCATTTGTCGTTTTGACACTTTATTCAGCATGGCCCTTTTGACCGATGGGAAGCGAGACTTCTTTGTAGCGCTGATTTGCCTTTCCAGGTTGCTTGGTTGGCCAAAAAGGGCGTATGCGTTTTTTCCTGAATATATTCAGGAAAAAACGCATACGCCCTTTTTGGCCAAGGGCATCATTGTCGAGGTTTTGCCGCTTTTCCTGTGCTTTAAAGGCGATTCGAATCTCCCTCCTGAAATCTGTTTCCTGCAATTCTGCCTTGCTTTCAAATCCTCTTCGTTGCCTTTCCTCAATATATTTGTGGACGAGAGTGATCATGTATAAGTCTGCAGGTTTGTGAATTGCAGTGCCCCTGAGCTCCATTTTTCAACTCGCTTTCTTGGGAGCTGGCCGCAAAAGCGCAGGATTGCTTCAGGCCCTACTGTGGTCCCGGGCGGCAGGCTGAGCCTGTGGTTAATTCTTCTTCCTGATGGGAAAATAGAGTGACCTGTGCCTGTCCCAACACCTAGAGCTAGTCTCTCATTGGTTCCCCCTCTTCCCGTTCATTCTCAGAACAAATTGCAACCTGTACGGAACAGGAGGTTAAAGGTGCTGATTCTTCAAAGAGGGAGATTGCTAGTAAAGGGGCTGGAATGGCGAACCCGAGCACAAGGAGATGAGAAATGAGGTGCATTTTAGAAATCTTTCCCGATCACACCGTGTACCATCTTCTGGGTTTCTCATGCATGTTTTCGATGTAGGAAGATGCCCTTGAACCTGGAGATTTGGGACCCATGGGATGGGTACCACGCAGTATTACTTTAAAGGGTCTGCGTTTGCTCACCCAACCTCACCAAACCTCTCAGCCCCAAGAGTGTCCACCCTTATGTCTCAATCAGCTGTGGGTCTAGATATGGTCAATCCAGGTGGCATCACAGCCCCTGAACGAATTTTGTAAGAATTTCTCTCTCCTTCACTGTCTTTGTTTCACGGGTTTTTAAAAGTAATTGATTTTTATAATGGGGTTTAGCTGCTTTTCACTGCTGTGTTTATGCCGCTTTACACCCACTTGACTCACTTACAGAGAGATATCAATACATAGGTTTTAAGATTCTTAGTAGTCAGATATATTCTTGGGCGGTGAATAGGGTGTGTTGAGTCCAATTCACTGAGCAAGGAGTAGGTCTTGTCTATTACCTATTGGGTTTATGGAACGGTATCTGAGCTAATTTGAAACCCTTGTTTTATGCATCACCCCACCTCACCTTTCCCGTTAGGCAGCCATAGTGTGTTTTCTAAACGTGTGACTCTGTTCTGTTTTGTAATTCAGTTCAAGGGTAGCGGTTTTTACATTCCCTCTATAAGTGATATCTTATGATAAGTGTCTTTTTCTGTGTGACTTATTTCACTTAGAATCGTCATACCTAAATACACTCATCATGCTGCTACTAGCCTTATGACGTTGATTTCATGACTGAGTGATATTCCATTGTACATAAGGACCACAACTTCTTTATCCATTTTTCTCTTTCCTGGGATATTTAAGGTGTAACGAAATGGAGGTTCTTGTCAACAGAGCAGCCCTAACCTTTGGGGTGCCTGTGTCTTGCTGATTTTTAGTTTTCCCAATTTATACGCCCATGAGTGGAAGTGCCCTATGCTCTCTAAGCTGAGTTTTTTAGATGTTTCAGGACACACCGTACACTTCTCCAGAGTGGCTGTTGGCAATTTACATCCTGCCCATCAGCGTAGCAAGGCTCCCGTTTCTCCATGGCCTGTCCTGCATTTCTGGTTTTGACACTTTATTCAGCATGGCCCTTTTGACCGATGGGAAGCGAGACTTCTTTGTAGCGCTGATTTGCCTTTCCAGGTTGCTTGGTTGGCCAAAAAGGGCGTATGCGTTTTTTCCTGAATATATTCAGGAAAAAACGCATACGCCCTTTTTGGCCAAGGGCATCATTGTCGAGGTTTTGCCGCTTTTCCTGTGCTTTAAAGGCGATTCGAATCTCCCTCCTGAAATCTGTTTCCTGCAATTCTGCCTTGCTTTCAAATCCTCTTCGTTGCCTTCCCTCAATATATTTGTGGACGAGAGTGATCATGTATAAGTCTGCAGGTTTGTGAATTACAGTGCCCCTGAGCTCCATTTTTCAACTCGCTTTCTTGGGAGCTGGCCGCAAAAGCGCAGGATTGCTTCAGGCCCTACTGTGGTCCAGGGCGACAGGCTGAGCCTGTGGTTAATTCTTCTTCCTGATGGGAAAATAGAGTGACCTGTGCCTGTCCCAACACCTAGAGCTAGTCTCTCATTGGTTCCCCCTCTTCCCGTTCATCCTCAGGACAAATTGCAACCTGGACGGAACAGGAGGTTAAAGGTGCTGATTGTCCAAGGAGGGAGATTGCTAGTAAAGCGGCTGGAATGGCGAACCCGAGCACAAGGAGATGAGAAATGAGGTGCGTTTCAGAAACCTTTCCCGATCACACGGTGTACCATCTTCTGGGTTTCTCATGCATGTTTTCGATGTAGGAAGATGCCCTTGAACCTGGAGATTTGGGACCCATGGGATGGGTACCACGCAGTATTACTTTAAAGGGTCTGCGTTTGCTCACCCAACCTCACCAAACCTCTCAGCCCCAAGAGTGTCCACCCTTATGTCTCAATCAGCTGTGGGTCTAGATATGGTCAATCCAGGTGGCATCACAGCCCCTGAACGAATTTTGTAAAAATTTCTCTCTCCTTCACTGTCTTTGTTTCACGGGTTTTTAAAAGTAATTGATTTTTATAATGGGGTTTAGCTGCTTTCACTGCTGTGTTTATGCCGCTTTACACCCACTTGACTCACTTACAGAGAGATATCAATACATAGGTTTTAAGATTCTTACTAGTCAGATATATTCTTGGGCGGTGAATAGGGGGTGTTGAGTCCAATTCACTGAGCAAGGAGTAGGTCTTGTCTATTACCTATTGGGTTTATGGAACGGTATCTGAGCTCAAATGAAACCCTTGTTTTTTGCATCACCCCACCTCACCTTTCCCGTTAGGCAGCCATAGTGTGTTTTCTAAACGTGTGACTCTGTTCTGTTTTGTAATTCAGTTCAAGGGTAGCGGTTTTTACATTCCCTCTATAAGTGATATCTTATGATAAGTGTCTTTTTCTGTGTGACTTATTTCACTTAGAATCGTCATACCTAAATACACTCATCATGCTGCTACTAGCCTTATGACGTTGATTTCATGACTGAGTGATATTCCATTGTACATAAGGACCACAACTTCTTTATCCATTTTTCTCTTTCCTGGGATATTTAAGGTGTAACGAAGTGGAGGTTCTTGTCAACAGAGCAGCCCTAACCTTTGGGGTGCCTGTGTCTTGCTGATTTTTAGTTTTCCCAATTTATACGCCCATGAGTGGAAGTGCCCTATGCTCTCTAAGCTGAGTTTTTTAGATGTTTCAGGACACACCGTACACTTCTCCAGAGTGGCTGTTGGCAATTTACATCCTGCCCATCAGCGTAGCAAGGCTCCCGTTTCTCCATGGCCTGTCCTGCATTTCTGGTTTTGACACTTTATTCAGCATGGCCCTTTTGACCGATGGGAAGCGAGACTTCTTTGTAGCGCTGATTTGCCTTTCCAGGTTGCTTGGTTGGCCAAAAAGGGCGTATGCGTTTTTTCCTGAATATATTCAGGAAAAAACGCATACGCCCTTTTTGGCCAAGGGCATCATTGTCGAGGTTTTGCCGCTTTTCCTGTGCTTTAAAGGCGATTCGAATCTCCCTCCTGAAATCTGTTTCCTGCAATTCTGCCTTGCTTTCAAATCCTCTTCGTTGCCTTCCCTCAATATATTTGTGGACGAGAGTGATCATGTATAAGTCTGCAGGTTTGTGAATTACAGTGCCCCTGAGCTCCATTTTTCAACTCGCTTTCTTGGGAGCTGGCCGCAAAAGCGCAGGATTGCTTCAGGCCCTACTGTGGTCCAGGGCGACAGGCTGAGCCTGTGGTTAATTCTTCTTCCTGATGGGAAAATAGAGTGACCTGTGCCTGTCCCAACACCTAGAGCTAGTCTCTCATTGGTTCCCCCTCTTCCCGTTCATCCTCAGGACAAATTGCAACGTGGACGGAACAGGAGGTTAAAGGTGCTGATTGTCCAAGGAGGGAGATTGCTAGTAAAGCGGCTGGAATGGCGAACCCGAGCACAAGGAGATGAGAAATGAGGTGCGTTTCAGAAACCTTTCCCGATCACACGGTGTACCATCTTCTGGGTTTCTCATGCATGTTTTCGATGTAGGAAGAAGCCCTTGAAACTGGAGATTTGGGACCCATGGGATGGGTACCACGCAGTATTACTTTAAAGGGTCTGCGTTTGCTCACCCAACCTCACCAAACCTCTCAGCCCCAAGAGTGTCCACCCTTATGTCTCAATCAGCTGTGGGTCTAGATATGGTCAATCCAGGTGGCATCACAGCCCCTGAACGAATTTTGTAAGAATTTCTCTCTCCTTCACTGTCTTTGTTTCACGGGTTTTTAAAAGTAATTGATTTTTATAATGGGGTTTAGCTGCTTTCACTGCTGTGTTTATGCCGCTTTACACCCACTTGACTCACTTACAGAGAGATATCAATACATAGGTTTTAAGATTCTTACTAGTCAGATATATTCTTGGGCGGTGAATAGGGGGTGTTGAGTCCAATTTACTGAGCAAGGAGTAGGTCTTGTCTATTACCTATTGGGTTTATGGAACGGTATCTGAGCTCAAATGAAACCCTTGTTTTTTGCGTCACCCCACCTCACCTTTCCCGTTAAGCAGCCATAGTGTGTTTTCTAAACGTGTGACTCTGTTCTGTTTTGTAATTCAGTTCAAGGGTAGCGGTTTTTATATTCCCTCTATAAGTGATATCTCATGATAAGTGTCTTTTTCTGTGTGACTTATTTCACTTAGAATCGTCGTACCTAAATCCACTCATCATGCTGCTAGTAGACTTATGACGTTGATTTCATGGCTGAGTGATATTCCGTTGTACATAGGAACCACAACTTCTTAATCCATTTTTCTCTTTACTGGGATATTTAAGGTGTAACGAAGTGGAGGTTCTTGTCAACAGAGCAGCCCTAAACTTTGGGGTGCCTGTGTCTTGCTGATTTTTAGTTTTCCCAATTTATACGCCCATGAGTGGAAGTGCCCTATGCTCTCTAAGCTGAGTTTTTTAGATGTTTCAGGACACACCGTACCCTTCTCGAGAGTGGCTGTTGGCAATTTACATCACGCCCATCAGCGTAGCAAGGCTCCCGTTTCTCCATGGCCTGTCCTGCATTTGTCGTTTTGACACTTTATTCAGCATGGCCCTTTTGACCGATGGGAAGCGAGACTTCTTTGTAGCGCTGATTTGCCTTTCCAGGTTGCTTGGTTGGCCAAAAAGGGCGTATGCGTTTTTTCCTGAATATATTCAGGAAAAAACGCATACGCCCTTTTTGGCCAAGGGCATCATTGTCGAGGTTTTGCCGCTTTTCCTGTGCTTTAAAGGCGATTCGAATCTCCCTCCTGAAATCTGTTTCCTGCAATTCTGCCTTGCTTTCAAATCCTCTTCGTTGCCTTTCCTCAATATATTTGTGGACGAGAGTGATCATGTATAAGTCTGCAGGTTTGTGAATTGCAGTGCCCCTGAGCTCCATTTTTCAACTCGCTTTCTTGGGAGCTGGCCGCAAAAGCGCAGGATTGCTTCAGGCCCTACTGTGGTCCCGGGCGGCAGGCTGAGCCTGTGGTTAATTCTTCTTCCTGATGGGAAAATAGAGTGACCTGTGCCTGTCCCAACACCTAGAGCTAGTCTCTCATTGGTTCCCCCTCTTCCCGTTCATTCTCAGAACAAATTGCAACCTGTACGGAACAGGAGGTTAAAGGTGCTGATTCTTCAAAGAGGGAGATTGCTAGTAAAGGGGCTGGAATGGCGAACCCGAGCACAAGGAGATGAGAAATGAGGTGCATTTTAGAAATCTTTCCCGATCACACCGTGTACCATCTTCTGGGTTTCTCATGCATGTTTTCGATGTAGGAAGATGCCCTTGAACCTGGAGATTTGGGGCCCATGGGATGGGTACCACGCAGTATTACTTTAAAGGGTCTGCGTTTGCTCACCCAACCTCACCAAACCTCTCAGCCCCAAGAGTGTCCACCCTTATGTCTCAATCAGCTGTGGGTCTAGATATGGTCAATCCAGGTGGCATCACAGCCCCTGAACGAATTTTGTAAGAATTTCTCTCTCCTTCACTGTCTTTGTTTCACGGGTTTTTAAAAGTAATTGATTTTTATAATGGGGTTTAGCTGCTTTCACTGCTGTGTTTATGCCGCTTTACACCCACTTGACTCACTTACAGAGAGATATCAATACATAGGTTTTAAGATTCTTACTAGTCAGATATATTCTTGGGCGGTGAATAGGGGGTGTTGAGTCCAATTCACTGAGCAAGGAGTAGGTCTTGTCTATTACCTATTGGGTTTATGGAACGGTATCTGAGCTCAAATGAAACCCTTGTTTTTTGCATAACCCCACCTCACCTTTCCCGTTAAGCAGCCATAGTGTGTTTTCTAAACGTGTGACTCTGTTCTGTTTTGTAATTCAGTTCAAGGGTAGCGGTTTTTATATTCCCTCTATAAGTGATATCTCATGATAAGTGTCTTTTTCTGTGTGACTTATTTCACTTAGAATCGTCGTACCTAAATCCACTCATCATGCTGCTACTAGACTTATGACGTTGATTTCATGGCTGAGTGATATTCCGTTGTACATAGGAACCACAACTTCTTAATCCATTTTTCTCTTTACTGGGATATTTAACGTGTAACGAAGTGGAGGTTCTTGTCAACAGAGCAGCCCTAAACTTTGGGGTGCCTGTGTCTTGCTGATTTTTAGTTTTCCCAATTTATACGCCCATGAGTGGAAGTGCCCTATGCTCTCTAAGCTGAGTTTTTTAGATGTTTCAGGACACACCGTACCCTTCTCGAGAGTGGCTGTTGGCAATTTACATCACGCCCATCAGCGTAGCAAGGCTCCCGTTTCTCCATGGCCTGTCCTGCATTTGTCGTTTTGACACTTTATTCAGCATGGCCCTTTTGACCGATGGGAAGCGAGACTTCTTTGTAGCGCTGATTTGCCTTTCCAGGTTGCTTGGTTGGCCAAAAAGGGCGTATGCGTTTTTTCCTGAATATATTCAGGAAAAAACGCATACGCCCTTTTTGGCCAAGGGCATCATTGTCGAGGTTTTGCCGCTTTTCCTGTGCTTTAAAGGCGATTCGAATCTCCCTCCTGAAATCTGTTTCCTGCAATTCTGCCTTGCTTTCAAATCCTCTTCGTTGCCTTTCCTCAATATATTTGTGGACGAGAGTGATCATGTATAAGTCTGCAGGTTTGTGAATTGCAGTGCCCCTGAGCTCCATTTTTCAACTCGCTTTCTTGGGAGCTGGCCGCAAAAGCGCAGGATTGCTTCAGGCCCTACTGTGGTCCCGGGCGGCAGGCTGAGCCTGTGGTTAATTCTTCTTCCTGATGGGAAAATAGAGTGACCTGTGCCTGTCCCAACACCTAGAGCTAGTCTCTCATTGGTTCCCCCTCTTCCCGTTCATTCTCAGAACAAATTGCAACCTGTACGGAACAGGAGGTTAAAGGTGCTGATTCTTCAAAGAGGGAGATTGCTAGTAAAGGGGCTGGAATGGCGAACCCGAGCACAAGGAGATGAGAAATGAGGTGCATTTTAGAAATCTTTCCCGATCACACCGTGTACCATCTTCTGGGTTTCTCATGCATGTTTTCGATGTAGGAAGATGCCCTTGAACCTGGAGATTTCGGACCCATGGGATGGGTACCACGCAGTATTACTTTAAAGGGTCTGCCTTTGCTCACCCAACCTCACCAAACCTCTCAGCCCCAAGAGTGTCCACCCTTATGTCTCAATCAGCTGTGGGTCTAGATATGGTCAATCCAGGTGGCATCACAGCCCCTGAACGAATTTTGTAAGAATTTCTCTCTCCTTCACTGTCTTTGTTTCACGGGTTTTTAAAAGTAATTGATTTTTATAATGGGGTTTAGCTGCTTTTCACTGCTGTGTTTATGCAGCTTTACACCCACTTGACTCACTTACAGAGAGATATCAATACATAGGTTTTAAGATTCTTACTAGTCAGATATATTCTTGGGCGGTGAATAGGGTGTGTTGAGTCCAATTCACTGAGCAAGGAGTAGGTCTTGTCTATTACCTATTGGGTTTATGGAACGGTATCTGAGCTAATTTGAAACCCTTGTTTTATGCATCACCCCACCTCACCTTTCCCGTTAGGCAGCCATAGTGTGTTTTCTAAACGTGTGACTCTGTTCTGTTTTGTAATTCAGTTCAAGGGTAGCGGTTTTTACATTCCCTCTATAAGTGATATCTTATGATAAGTGTCTTTTTCTGTGTGACTTATTTCACTTAGAATCGTCATACCTAAATACACTCATCATGCTGCTACTAGCCTTATGACGTTGATTTCATGACTGAGTGATATTCCATTGTACATAAGGACCACAACTTCTTTATCCATTTTTCTCTTTCCTGGGATATTTAAGGTGTAACGAAGTGGAGGTTCTTGTCAACAGAGCAGCCCTAACCTTTGGGGTGCCTGTGTCTTGCTGATTTTTAGTTTTCCCAATTTATACGCCCATGAGTGGAAGTGCCCTATGCTCTCTAAGCTGAGTTTTTTAGATGTTTCAGGACACACCGTACACTTCTCCAGAGTGGCTGTTGGCAATTTACATCCTGCCCATCAGCGTAGCAAGGCTCCCGTTTCTCCATGGCCTGTCCTGCATTTCTGGTTTTGACACTTTATTCAGCATGGCCCTTTTGACCGATGGGAAGCGAGACTTCTTTGTAGCGCTGATTTGCCTTTCCAGGTTGCTTGGTTGGCCAAAAAGGGCGTATGCGTTTTTTCCTGAATATATTCAGGAAAAAACGCATACGCCCTTTTTGGCCAAGGGCATCATTGTCGAGGTTTTGCCGCTTTTCCTGTGCTTTAAAGGCGATTCGAATCTCCCTCCTGAAATCTGTTTCCTGCAATTCTGCCTTGCTTTCAAATCCTCTTCGTTGCCTTCCCTCAATATATTTGTGGACGAGAGTGATCATGTATAAGTCTGCAGGTTTGTGAATTACAGTGCCCCTGAGCTCCATTTTTCAACTCGCTTTCTTGGGAGCTGGCCGCAAAAGCGCAGGATTGCTTCAGGCCCTACTGTGGTCCAGGGCGACAGGCTGAGCCTGTGGTTAATTCTTCTTCCTGATGGGAAAATAGAGTGACCTGTGCCTGTCCCAACACCTAGAGCTAGTCTCTCATTGGTTCCCCCTCTTCCCGTTCATCCTCAGGACAAATTGCAACCTGGACGGAACAGGAGGTTAAAGGTGCTGATTGTCCAAGGAGGGAGATTGCTAGTAAAGCGGCTGGAATGGCGAACCCGAGCACAAGGAGATGAGAAATGAGGTGCGTTTCAGAAACCTTTCCCGATCACACGGTGTACCATCTTCTGGGTTTCTCATGCATGTTTTCGATGTAGGAAGATGCCCTTGAACCTGGAGATTTGGGACCCATGGGATGGGTACCACGCAGTATTACTTTAAAGGGTCTGCGTTTGCTCACCCAACCTCACCAAACCTCTCAGCCCCAAGAGTGTCCACCCTTATGTCTCAATCAGCTGTGGGTCTAGATATGGTCAATCCAGGTGGCATCACAGCCCCTGAACGAATTTTGTAAAAATTTCTCTCTCCTTCACTGTCTTTGTTTCACGGGTTTTTAAAAGTAATTGATTTTTATAATGGGGTTTAGCTGCTTTCACTGCTGTGTTTATGCCGCTTTACACCCACTTGACTCACTTACAGAGAGATATCAATACATAGGTTTTAAGATTCTTACTAGTCAGATATATTCTTGGGCGGTGAATAGGGGGTGTTGAGTCCAATTCACTGAGCAAGGAGTAGGTCTTGTCTATTACCTATTGGGTTTATGGAACGGTATCTGAGCTCAAATGAAACCCTTGTTTTTTGCATCACCCCACCTCACATTTCCCGTTAAGCAGCCATAGTGTGTTTTCTAAACGTGTGACTCTGTTCTGTTTTGTAATTCAGTTCAAGGGTAGCGGTTTTTATATTCCCTCTATAAGTGATATCTCATGATAAGTGTCTTTTTCTGTGTGACTTATTTCACTTAGAATCGTCGTACCTAAATCCACTCATCATGCTGCTACTAGACTTATGACGTTGATTTCATGGCTGAGTGATATTCCGTTGTACATAGGAACCACAACTTCTTAATCCATTTTTCTCTTTACTGGGATATTTAAGGTGTAACGAAGTGGAGGTTCTTGTCAACAGAGCAGCCCTAAACTTTGGGGTGCCTGTGTCTTGCTGATTTTTAGTTTTCCCAATTTATACGCCCATGAGTGGAAGTGCCCTATGCTCTCTAAGCTGAGTTTTTTAGATGTTTCAGGACACACCGTACCCTTCTCGAGAGTGGCTGTTGGCAATTTACATCACGCCCATCAGCGTAGCAAGGCTCCCGTTTCTCCATGGCCTGTCCTGCATTTGTCGTTTTGACACTTTATTCAGCATGGCCCTTTTGACCGATGGGAAGCGAGACTTCTTTGTAGCGCTGATTTGCCTTTCCAGGTTGCTTGGTTGGCCAAAAAGGGCGTATGCGTTTTTTCCTGAATATATTCAGGAAAAAACGCATACGCCCTTTTTGGCCAAGGGCATCATTGTCGAGGTTTTGCCGCTTTTCCTGTGCTTTAAAGGCGATTCGAATCTCCCTCCTGAAATCTGTTTCCTGCAATTCTGCCTTGCTTTCAAATCCTCTTCGTTGCCTTTCCTCAATATATTTGTGGACGAGAGTGATCATGTATAAGTCTGCAGGTTTGTGAATTGCAGTGCCCCTGAGCTCCATTTTTCAACTGGCTTTCTTGGGAGCTGGCCGCAAAAGCGCAGGATTGCTTCAGGCCCTACTGTGGTCCCGGGCGGCAGGCTGAGCCTGTGGTTAATTCTTCTTCCTGATGGGAAAATAGAGTGACCTGTGCCTGTCCCAACACCTAGAGCTAGTCTCTCATTGGTTCCCCCTCTTCCCGTTCATTCTCAGAACAAATTGCAACCTGTACGGAACAGGAGGTTAAAGGTGCTGATTCTTCAAAGAGGGAGATTGCTAGTAAAGGGGCTGGAATGGCGAACCCGAGCACAAGGAGATGAGAAATGAGGTGCATTTTAGAAATCTTTCCCGATCACACCGTGTACCATCTTCTGGGTTTCTCATGCATGTTTTCGATGTAGGAAGATGCCCTTGAACCTGGAGATTTCGGACCCATGGGATGGGTACCACGCAGTATTACTTTAAAGGGTCTGCCTTTGCTCACCCAACCTCACCAAACCTCTCAGCCCCAAGAGTGTCCACCCTTATGTCTCAATCAGCTGTGGGTCTAGATATGGTCAATCCAGGTGGCATCACAGCCCCTGAACGAATTTTGTAAGAATTTCTCTCTCCTTCACTGTCTTTGTTTCACGGGTTTTTAAAAGTAATTGATTTTTATAATGGGGTTTAGCTGCTTTTCACTGCTGTGTTTATGCCGCTTTACACCCACTTGACTCACTTACAGAGAGATATCAATACATAGGTTTTAAGATTCTTACTAGTCAGATATATTCTTGGGCGGTGAATAGGGTGTGTTGAGTCCAATTCACTGAGCAAGGAGTAGGTCTTGTCTATTACCTATTGGGTTTATGGAACGGTATCTGAGCTAATTTGAAACCCTTGTTTTATGCATCACCCCACCTCACCTTTCCCGTTAGGCAGCCATAGTGTGTTTTCTAAACGTGTGACTCTGTTCTGTTTTGTAATTCAGTTCAAGGGTAGCGGTTTTTACATTCCCTCTATAAGTGATATCTTATGATAAGTGTCTTTTTCTGTGTGACTTATTTCACTTAGAATCGTCATACCTAAATCCACTCATCATGCTGCTACTAGCCTTATGACGTTGATTTCATGACTGAGTGATATTCCATTGTACATAAGGACCACAACTTCTTTATCCATTTTTCTCTTTCCTGGGATATTTAAGGTGTAACGAAGTGGAGGTTCTTGTCAACAGAGCAGCCCTAACCTTTGGGGTGCCTGTGTCTTGCTGATTTTTAGTTTTCCCAATTTATACGCCCATGAGTGGAAGTGCCCTATGCTCTTTAAGCTGAGTTTTTTAGATGTTTCAGGACACACCGTACACTTCTCCAGAGTGGCTGTTGGCAATTTACATCCTGCCCATCAGCGTAGCAAGGCTCCCGTTTCTCCATGGCCTGTCCTGCATTTCTGGTTTTGACACTTTATTCAGCATGGCCCTTTTGACCGATGGGAAGCGAGACTTCTTTGTAGCGCTGATTTGCCTTTCCAGGTTGCTTGGTTGGCCAAAAAGTGCGTATGCGTTTTTTCCTGAATACATTCAGGAAAAAACGCATACGGCCTTTTTGGCTAAGGGCATCATTGTCGAGGTTTTGCCGCTTTTCCTGTGATTTAAAGGCGAATCGAATCTCCCTCCTGAAATCTGTTTCCTGCAATTCTGCCTTGCTTTCAAATCCTCTTCGTTGCCTTCCCTCAATATATTTGTGGACGAGAGTGATCATGTATAAGTCTGCAGGTTTGTGAATTACAGTGCCCCTGAGCTCCATTTTTCAACTCGCTTTCTTGGGAGCTGGCCGCAAAAGCGCAGGATTGCTTCAGGCCCTACTGTGGTCCAGGGCGACAGGCTGAGCCTGTGGTTAATTCTTCTTCCTGATGGGAAAATAGAGTGACCTGTGCCTGTCCCAACACCTAGAGCTAGTCTCTCATTGGTTCCCCCTCTTCCCGTTCATCCTCAGGACAAATTGCAACCTGGACGGAACAGGAGGTTAAAGGTGCTGATTGTCCAAGGAGGGAGATTGCTAGTAAAGCGGCTGGAATGGCGAACCCGAGCACAAGGAGATGAGAAATGAGGTGCGTTTCAGAAACCTTTCCCGATCACACGGTGTACCATCTTCTGGGTTTCTCATGCATGTTTTCGATGTAGGAAGATGCCCTTGAACCTGGAGATTTGGGACCCATGGGATGGGTACCACGCAGTATTACTTTAAAGGGTCTGCGTTTGCTCACCCAACCTCACCAAACCTCTCAGCCCCAAGAGTGTCCACCCTTATGTCTCAATCAGCTGTGGGTCTAGATATGGTCAATCCAGGTGGCATCACAGCCCCTGAACGAATTTTGTAAGAATTTCTCTCTCCTTCACTGTCTTTGTTTCACGGGTTTTTAAAAGTAATTGATTTTTATAATGGGGTTTAGCTGCTTTCACTGCTGTGTTTATGCCGCTTTACACCCACTTGACTCACTTACAGAGAGATATCAATACATAGGTTTTAAGATTCTTACTAGTCAGATATATTCTTGGGCGGTGAATAGGGGGTGTTGAGTCCAATTCACTGAGCAAGGAGTAGGTCTTGTCTATTACCTATTGGGTTTATGGAACGGTATCTGAGCTCAAATGAAACCCTTGTTTTTTGCATCACCCCACCTCACCTTTCCCGTTAAGCAGCCATAGTGTGTTTTCTAAACGTGTGACTCTGTTCTGTTTTGTAATTCAGTTCAAGGGTAGCGGTTTTTATATTCCCTCTATAAGTGATATCTCATGATAAGTGTCTTTTTCTGTGTGACTTATTTCACTTAGAATCGTCGTACCTAAATCCACTCATCATGCTGCTACTAGACTTATGACGTTGATTTCATGGCTGAGTGATATTCCGTTGTACATAGGAACCACAACTTCTTAATCCATTTTTCTCTTTACTGGGATATTTAAGGTGTAACGAAGTGGAGGTTCTTGTCAACAGAGCAGCCCTAAACTTTGGGGTGCCTGTGTCTTGCTGATTTTTAGTTTTCCCAATTTATACGCCCATGAGTGGAAGTGCCCTATGCTCTCTAAGCTGAGTTTTTTAGATGTTTCAGGACACACCGTACCCTTCTCGAGAGTGGCTGTTGGCAATTTACATCACGCCCATCAGCGTAGCAAGGCTCCCGTTTCTCCATGGCCTGTCCTGCATTTGTCGTTTTGACACTTTATTCAGCATGGCCCTTTTGACCGATGGGAAGCGAGACTTCTTTGTAGCGCTGATTTGCCTTTCCAGGTTGCTCGGTTGGCCAAAAAGGGCGTATGCGTTTTTTCCTGAATATATTCAGGAAAAAACGCATACGCCCTTTTTGGCCAAGGGCATCATTGTCGAGGTTTTGCCGCTTTTCCTGTGCTTTAAAGGCGATTCGAATCTCCCTCCTGAAATCTGTTTCCTGCAATTCTGCCTTGCTTTCAAATCCTCTTCGTTGCCTTTCCTCAATATATTTGTGGACGAGAGTGATCATGTATAAGTCTGCAGGTTTGTGAATTGCAGTGCCCCTGAGCTCCATTTTTCAACTCGCTTTCTTGGGAGCTGGCCGCAAAAGCGCAGGATTGCTTCAGGCCCTACTGTGGTCCCGGGCGGCAGGCTGAGCCTGTGGTTAATTCTTCTTCCTGATGGGAAAATAGAGTGACCTGTGCCTGTCCCAACACCTAGAGCTAGTCTCTCATTGGTTCCCCCTCTTCCCGTTCATTCTCAGAACAAATTGCAACCTGTACGGAACAGGAGGTTAAAGGTGCTGATTCTTCAAAGAGGGAGATTGCTAGTAAAGGGGCTGGAATGGCGAACCCGAGCACAAGGAGATGAGAAATGAGGTGCATTTTAGAAATCTTTCCCGATCACACCGTGTACCATCTTCTGGGTTTCTCATGCATGTTTTCGATGTAGGAAGATGCCCTTGAACCTGGAGATTTCGGACCCATGGGATGGGTACCACGCAGTATTACTTTAAAGGGTCTGCCTTTGCTCACCCAACCTCACCAAACCTCTCAGCCCCAAGAGTGTCCACCCTTATGTCTCAATCAGCTGTGGGTCTAGATATGGTCAATCCAGGTGGCATCACAGCCCCTGAACGAATTTTGTAAGAATTTCTCTCTCCTTCACTGTCTTTGTTTCACGGGTTTTTAAAAGTAATTGATTTTTATAATGGGGTTTAGCTGCTTTTCACTGCTGTGTTTATGCCGCTTTACACCCACTTGACTCACTTACAGAGAGATATCAATACATAGGTTTTAAGATTCTTACTAGTCAGATATATTCTTGGGCGGTGAATAGGGTGTGTTGAGTCCAATTCACTGAGCAAGGAGTAGGTCTTGTCTATTACCTATTGGGTTTATGGAACGGTATCTGAGCTAATTTGAAACCCTTGTTTTATGCATCACCCCACCTCACCTTTCCCGTTAGGCAGCCATAGTGTGTTTTCTAAACGTGTGACTCTGTTCTGTTTTGTAATTCAGTTCAAGGGTAGCGGTTTTTACATTCCCTCTATAAGTGATATCTTATGATAAGTGTCTTTTTCTGTGTGACTTATTTCACTTAGAATCGTCATACCTAAATACACTCATCATGCTGCTACTAGCCTTATGACGTTGATTTCATGACTGAGTGATATTCCATTGTACATAAGGACCACAACTTCTTTATCCATTTTTCTCTTTCCTGGGATATTTAAGGTGTAACGAAGTGGAGGTTCTTGTCAACAGAGCAGCCCTAACCTTTGGGGTGCCTGTGTCTTGCTGATTTTTAGTTTTCCCAATTTATACGCCCATGAGTGGAAGTGCCCTATGCTCTCTAAGCTGAGTTTTTTAGATGTTTCAGGACACACCGTACACTTCTCCAGAGTGGCTGTTGGCAATTTACATCCTGCCCATCAGCGTAGCAAGGCTCCCGTTTCTCCATGGCCTGTCCTGCATTTCTGGTTTTGACACTTTATTCAGCATGGCCCTTTTGACCGATGGGAAGCGAGACTTCTTTGTAGCGCTGATTTGCCTTTCCAGGTTGCTTGGTTGGCCAAAAAGGGCGTATGCGTTTTTTCCTGAATATATTCAGGAAAAAACGCATACGCCCTTTTTGGCCAAGGGCATCATTGTCGAGGTTTTGCCGCTTTTCCTGTGCTTTAAAGGCGATTCGAATCTCCCTCCTGAAATCTGTTTCCTGCAATTCTGCCTTGCTTTCAAATCCTCTTCGTTGCCTTCCCTCAATATATTTGTGGACGAGAGTGATCATGTATAAGTCTGCAGCTTTGTGAATTACAGTGCCCCTGAGCTCCATTTTTCAACTCGCTTTCTTGGGAGCTGGCCGCAAAAGCGCAGGATTGCTTCAGGCCCTACTGTGGTCCAGGGCGACAGGCTGAGCCTGTGGTTAATTCTTCTTCCTGATGGGAAAATAGAGTGACCTGTGCCTGTCCCAACACCTAGAGCTAGTCTCTCATTGGTTCCCCCTCTTCCCATTCATCCTCAGGACAAATTGCAACGTGGACGGAACAGGAGGTTAAAGGTGCTGATTGTCCAAGGAGGGAGATTGCTAGTAAAGCGGCTGGAATGGCGAACCCGAGCACAAGGAGATGAGAAATGAGGTGCGTTTCAGAAACCTTTCCCGATCACACGGTGTACCATCTTCTGGGTTTCTCATGCATGTTTTCGATGTAGGAAGAAGCCCTTGAAACTGGAGATTTGGGACCCATGGGATGGGTACCACGCAGTATTACTTTAAAGGGTCTGCGTTTGCTCACCCAACCTCACCAAACCTCTCAGCCCCAAGAGTGTCCACCCTTATGTCTCAATCAGCTGTGGGTCTAGATATGGTCAATCCAGGTGGCATCACAGCCCCTGAACGAATTTTGTAAGAATTTCTCTCTCCTTCACTGTCTTTGTTTCACGGGTTTTTAAAAGTAATTGATTTTTATAATGGGGTTTAGCTGCTTTCACTGCTGTGTTTATGCCGCTTTACACCCACTTGACTCACTTACAGAGAGATATCAATACATAGGTTTTAAGATTCTTACTAGTCAGATATATTCTTGGGCGGTGAATAGGGGGTGTTGAGTCCAATTTACTGAGCAAGGAGTAGGTCTTGTCTATTACCTATTGGGTTTATGGAACGGTATCTGAGCTCAAATGAAACCCTTGTTTTTTGCGTCACCCCACCTCACCTTTCCCGTTAAGCAGCCATAGTGTGTTTTCTAAACGTGTGACTCTGTTCTGTTTTGTAATTCAGTTCAAGGGTAGCGGTTTTTATATTCCCTCTATAAGTGATATCTCATGATAAGTGTCTTTTTCTGTGTGACTTATTTCACTTAGAATCGTCGTACCTAAATCCACTCATCATGCTGCTAGTAGACTTATGACGTTGATTTCATGGCTGAGTGATATTCCGTTGTACATAGGAACCACAACTTCTTAATCCATTTTTCTCTTTACTGGGATATTTAAGGTGTAACGAAGTGGAGGTTCTTGTCAACAGAGCAGCCCTAAACTTTGGGGTGCCTGTGTCTTGCTGATTTTTAGTTTTCCCAATTTATACGCCCATGAGTGGAAGTGCCCTATGCTCTCTAAGCTGAGTTTTTTAGATGTTTCAGGACACACCGTACCCTTCTCGAGAGTGGCTGTTGGCAATTTACATCACGCCCATCAGCGTAGCAAGGCTCCCGTTTCTCCATGGCCTGTCCTGCATTTGTCGTTTTGACACTTTATTCAGCATGGCCCTTTTGACCGATGGGAAGCGAGACTTCTTTGTAGCGCTGATTTGCCTTTCCAGGTTGCTTGGTTGGCCAAAAAGGGCGTATGCGTTTTTTCCTGAATATATTCAGGAAAAAACGCATACGCCCTTTTTGGCCAAGGGCATCATTGTCGAGGTTTTGCCGCTTTTCCTGTGCTTTAAAGGCGATTCGAATCTCCCTCCTGAAATCTGTTTCCTGCAATTCTGCCTTGCTTTCAAATCCTCTTCGTTGCCTTTCCTCAATATATTTGTGGACGAGAGTGATCATGTATAAGTCTGCAGGTTTGTGAATTGCAGTGCCCCTGAGCTCCATTTTTCAACTCGCTTTCTTGGGAGCTGGCCGCAAAAGCGCAGGATTGCTTCAGGCCCTACTGTGGTCCCGGGCGGCAGGCTGAGCCTGTGGTTAATTCTTCTTCCTGATGGGAAAATAGAGTGACCTGTGCCTGTCCCAACACCTAGAGCTAGTCTCTCATTGGTTCCCCCTCTTCCCGTTCATTCTCAGAACAAATTGCAACCTGTACGGAACAGGAGGTTAAAGGTGCTGATTCTTCAAAGAGGGAGATTGCTAGTAAAGGGGCTGGAATGGCGAACCCGAGCACAAGGAGATGAGAAATGAGGTGCATTTTAGAAATCTTTCCCGATCACACCGTGTACCATCTTCTGGGTTTCTCATGCATGTTTTCGATGTAGGAAGATGCCCTTGAACCTGGAGATTTGGGGCCCATGGGATGGGTACCACGCAGTATTACTTTAAAGGGTCTGCGTTTGCTCACCCAACCTCACCAAACCTCTCAGCCCCAAGAGTGTCCACCCTTATGTCTCAATCAGCTGTGGGTCTAGATATGGTCAATCCAGGTGGCATCACAGCCCCTGAACGAATTTTGTAAGAATTTCTCTCTCCTTCACTGTCTTTGTTTCACGGGTTTTTAAAAGTAATTGATTTTTATAATGGGGTTTAGCTGCTTTCACTGCTGTGTTTATGCCGCTTTACACCCACTTGACTCACTTACAGAGAGATATCAATACATAGGTTTTAAGATTCTTACTAGTCAGATATATTCTTGGGCGGTGAATAGGGGGTGTTGAGTCCAATTCACTGAGCAAGGAGTAGGTCTTGTCTATTACCTATTGGGTTTATGGAACGGTATCTGAGCTCAAATGAAACCCTTGTTTTTTGCATAACCCCACCTCACCTTTCCCGTTAAGCAGCCATAGTGTGTTTTCTAAACGTGTGACTCTGTTCTGTTTTGTAATTCAGTTCAAGGGTAGCGGTTTTTATATTCCCTCTATAAGTGATATCTCATGATAAGTGTCTTTTTCTGTGTGACTTATTTCACTTAGAATCGTCGTACCTAAATCCACTCATCATGCTGCTACTAGACTTATGACGTTGATTTCATGGCTGAGTGATATTCCGTTGTACATAGGAACCACAACTTCTTAATCCATTTTTCTCTTTACTGGGATATTTAACGTGTAACGAAGTGGAGGTTCTTGTCAACAGAGCAGCCCTAACCTTTGGGGTGCCTGTGTCTTGCTGATTTTTAGTTTTCCCAATTTATACGCCCATGAGTGGAAGTGCCCTATGCTCTCTAAGCTGAGTTTTTTAGATGTTTCAGGACACACCGTACACTTCTCCAGAGTGGCTGTTGACAATTTACATCCTGCCCATCAGCGTAGCAAGGCTCCCGTTTCTCCATGGCCTGTCCTGCATTTCTGGTTTTGACACTTTATTCAGCATGGCCCTTTTGACCGATGGGAAGCGAGACTTCTTTGTAGCGCTGATTTGCCTTTCCAGGTTGCTTGGTTGGCCAAAAAGGGCGTATGCGTTTTTTCCTGAATATATTCAGGAAAAAACGCATACGCCCTTTTTGGCCAAGGGCATCATTGTCGAGGTTTTGCCGCTTTTCCTGTGCTTTAAAGGCGATTCGAATCTCCCTCCTGAAATCTGTTTCCTGCAATTCTGCCTTGCTTTCAAATCCTCTTCGTTGCCTTCCCTCAATATATTTGTGGACGAGAGTGATCATGTATAAGTCTGCAGGTTTGTGAATTACAGTGCCCCTGAGCTCCATTTTTCAACTCGCTTTCTTGGGAGCTGGCCGCAAAAGCGCAGGATTGCTTCAGGCCCTACTGTGGTCCCGGGCGGCAGGCTGAGCCTGTGGTTAATTCTTCTTCCTGATGGGAAAATAGAGTGACCTGTGCCTGTCCCAACACCTAGAGCTAGTCTCTCATTGGTTCCCCCTCTTCCCGTTCATTCTCAGAACAAATTGCAACCTGTACGGAACAGGAGGTTAAAGGTGCTGATTCTTCAAAGAGGGAGATTGCTAGTAAAGGGGCTGGAATGGCGAACCCGAGCATAAGGAGATGAGAAATGAGGTGCATTTTAGAAATCTTTCCCGATCACACCATGTACCATCTTCTGGGTTTCTCATGCATGTTTTCGATGTAGGAAGATGCCCTTGAACCTGGAGATTTGGGACCCATGGGATGGGTACCACGCAGTATTACTTTAAACGGTCTGCGTTTGCTCACCCAACCTCACCAAACCTCTCAGCCCCAAGAGTGTCCACCCTTATGTCTCAATCAGCTGTGGGTCTAGATATGGTCAATCCAGGTGGCATCACAGCCCCTGAACGAATTTTGTAAGAATTTCTCTCTCCTTCACTGTCTTTGTTTCACGGGTTTTTAAAAGTAATTGATTTTTATAATGGGGTTTAGCTGCTTTCACTGCTGTGTTTATGCCGCTTTACACCCACTTGACTCACTTACAGAGAGATATCAATACATAGGTTTTAAGATTCTTACTAGTCAGATATATTCTTGGGCGGTGAATAGGGGGTGTTGAGTCCAATTCACTGAGCAAGGAGTAGGTCTTGTCTATTACCTATTGGGTTTATGGAACGGTATCTGAGCTCAAATGAAACCCTTGTTTTTTGCATCACCCCACCTCACCTTTCCCGTTAAGCAGCCATAGTGTGTTTTCTAAACGTGTGACTCTGTTCTGTTTTGTAATTCAGTTCAAGGGTAGCGGTTTTTATATTCCCTCTATAAGTGATATCTCATGATAAGTGTCTTTTTCTGTGTGACTTATTTCACTTAGAATCGTCGTACCTAAATCCACTCATCATGCTGCTACTAGACTTATGACGTTGATTTCATGGCTGAGTGATATTCCGTTGTACATAGGAACCACAACTTCTTAATCCATTTTTCTCTTTACTGGGATATTTAAGGTGTAACGAAGTGGAGGTTCTTGTCAACAGAGCAGCCCTAAACTTTGGGGTGCCTGTGTCTTGCTGATTTTTAGTTTTCCCAATTTATACGCCCATGAGTGGAAGTGCCCTATGCTCTCTAAGCTGAGTTTTTTAGATGTTTCAGGACACACCGTACCCTTCTCGAGAGTGGCTGTTGGCAATTTACATCACGCCCATCAGCGTAGCAAGGCTCCCGTTTCTCCATGGCCTGTCCTGCATTTGTCGTTTTGACACTTTATTCAGCATGGCCCTTTTGACCGATGGGAAGCGAGACTTCTTTGTAGCGCTGATTTGCCTTTCCAGGTTGCTCGGTTGGCCAAAAAGGGCGTATGCGTTTTTTCCTGAATATATTCAGGAAAAAACGCATACGCCCTTTTTGGCCAAGGGCATCATTGTCGAGGTTTTGCCGCTTTTCCTGTGCTTTAAAGGCGATTCGAATCTCCCTCCTGAAATCTGTTTCCTGCAATTCTGCCTTGCTTTCAAATCCTCTTCGTTGCCTTTCCTCAATATATTTGTGGACGAGAGTGATCATGTATAAGTCTGCAGGTTTGTGAATTGCAGTGCCCCTGAGCTCCATTTTTCAACTCGCTTTCTTGGGAGCTGGCCGCAAAAGCGCAGGATTGCTTCAGGCCCTACTGTGGTCCCGGGCGGCAGGCTGAGCCTGTGGTTAATTCTTCTTCCTGATGGGAAAATAGAGTGACCTGTGCCTGTCCCAACACCTAGAGCTAGTCTCTCATTGGTTCCCCCTCTTCCGGTCATTCTCAGAACAAATTGCAACCTGTACGGAACAGGAGGTTAAAGGTGCTGATTCTTCAAAGAGGGAGATTGCTAGTAAAGGGGCTGGAATGGCGAACCCGAGCACAAGGAGATGAGAAATGAGGTGCATTTTAGAAATCTTTCCCGATCACACCGTGTACCATCTTCTGGGTTTCTCATGCATGTTTTCGATGTAGGAAGATGCCCTTGAACCTGGAGATTTCGGACCCATGGGATGGGTACCACGCAGTATTACTTTAAAGGGTCTGCCTTTGCTCACCCAACCTCACCAAACCTCTCAGCCCCAAGAGTGTCCACCCTTATGTCTCAATCAGCTGTGGGTCTAGATATGGTCAATCCAGGTGGCATCACAGCCCCTGAACGAATTTTGTAAGAATTTCTCTCTCCTTCACTGTCTTTGTTTCACGGGTTTTTAAAAGTAATTGATTTTTATAATGGGGTTTAGCTGCTTTTCACTGCTGTGTTTATGCCGCTTTACACCCACTTGACTCACTTACAGAGAGATATCAATACATAGGTTTTAAGATTCTTACTAGTCAGATATATTCTTGGGCGGTGAATAGGGTGTGTTGAGTCCAATTCACTGAGCAAGGAGTAGGTCTTGTCTATTACCTATTGGGTTTATGGAACGGTATCTGAGCTAATTTGAAACCCTTGTTTTATGCATCACCCCACCTCACCTTTCCCGTTAGGCAGCCATAGTGTGTTTTCTAAACGTGTGACTCTGTTCTGTTTTGTAATTCAGTTCAAGGGTAGCGGTTTTTACATTCCCTCTATAAGTGATATCTTATGATAAGTGTCTTTTTCTGTGTGACTTATTTCACTTAGAATCGTCATACCTAAATACACTCATCATGCTGCTACTAGCCTTATGACGTTGATTTCATGACTGAGTGATATTCCATTGTACATAAGGACCACAACTTCTTTATCCATTTTTCTCTTTCCTGGGATATTTAAGGTGTAACGAAGTCGAGGTTCTTGTCAACAGAGCAGCCCTAACCTTTGGGGTGCCTGTGTCTTGCTGATTTTTAGTTTTCCCAATTTATACGCCCATGAGTGGAAGTGCCCTATGCTCTCTAAGCTGAGTTTTTTAGATGTTTCAGGACACACCGTACACTTCTCCAGAGTGGCTGTTGGCAATTTACATCCTGCCCATCAGCGTAGCAAGGCTCCCGTTTCTCCATGGCCTGTCCTGCATTTCTGGTTTTGACACTTTATTCAGCATGGCCCTTTTGACCGATGGGAAGCGAGACTTCTTTGTAGCGCTGATTTGCCTTTCCAGGTTGCTTGGTTGGCCAAAAAGGGCGTATGCGTTTTTTCCTGAATATATTCAGGAAAAAACGCATACGCCCTTTTTGGCCAAGGGCATCATTGTCGAGGTTTTGCCGCTTTTCCTGTGCTTTAAAGGCGATTCGAATCTCCCTCCTGAAATCTGTTTCCTGCAATTCTGCCTTGCTTTCAAATCCTCTTCGTTGCCTTCCCTCAATATATTTGTGGACGAGAGTGATCATGTATAAGTCTGCAGGTTTGTGAATTACAGTGCCCCTGAGCTCCATTTTTCAACTCGCTTTCTTGGGAGCTGGCCGCAAAAGCGCAGGATTGCTTCAGGCCCTACTGTGGTCCAGGGCGACAGGCTGAGCCTGTGGTTAATTCTTCTTCCTGATGGGAAAATAGAGTGACCTGTGCCTGTCCCAACACCTAGAGCTAGTCTCTCATTGGTTCCCCCTCTTCCCGTTCATCCTCAGGACAAATTGCAACCTGGACGGAACAGGAGGTTAAAGGTGCTGATTGTCCAAGGAGGGAGATTGCTAGTAAAGCGGCTGGAATGGCGAACCCGAGCACAAGGAGATGAGAAATGAGGTGCGTTTCAGAAACCTTTCCCGATCACACGGTGTACCATCTTCTGGGTTTCTCATGCATGTTTTCGATGTAGGAAGAAGCCCTTGAAACTGGAGATTTGGGACCCATGGGATGGGTACCACGCAGTATTACTTTAAAGGGTCTGCGTTTGCTCACCCAAACTCACCAAACCTCTCAGCCCCAAGAGTGTCCACCCTTATGTCTCAATCAGCTGTGGGTCTAGATATGGTCAATCCAGGTGGCATCACAGCCCCTGAACGAATTTTGTAAGAATTTCTCTCTCCTTCACTGTCTTTGTTTCACGGGTTTTTAAAAGTAATTGATTTTTATAATGGGGTTTAGCTGCTTTCACTGCTGTGTTTATGCCGCTTTACACCCACTTGACTCACTTACAGAGAGATATCAATACATAGGTTTTAAGATTCTTACTAGTCAGATATATTCTTGGGCGGTGAATAGGGGGTGTTGAGTCCAATTCACTGAGCAAGGAGTAGGTCTTGTCTATTACCTATTGGGTTTATGGAACGGTATCTGAGCTCAAATGAAACCCTTGTTTTTTGCGTCACCCCACCTCACCTTTCCCGTTAAGCAGCCATAGTGTGTTTTCTAAACGTGTGACTCTGTTCTGTTTTGTAATTCAGTTCAAGGGTAGCGGTTTTTATATTCCCTCTATAAGTGATATCTCATGATAAGTGTCTTTTTCTGTGTGACTTATTTCACTTAGAATCGTCGTACCTAAATCCACTCATCATGCTGCTACTAGACTTATGACGTTGATTTCATGGCTGAGTGATATTCCGTTGTACATAGGAACCACAACTTCTTAATCCATTTTTCTCTTTACTGGGATATTTAAGGTGTAACGAAGTGGAGGTTCTTGTCAACAGAGCAGCCCTAAACTTTGGGGTGCCTGTGTCTTGCTGATTTTTAGTTTTCCCAATTTATACGCCCATGAGTGGAAGTGCCCTATGCTCTCTAAGCTGAGTTTTTTAGATGTTTCAGGACACACCGTACCCTTCTCGAGAGTGGCTGTTGGCAATTTACATCACGCCCATCAGCGTAGCAAGGCTCCCGTTTCTCCATGGCCTGTCCTGCATTTGTCGTTTTGACACTTTATTCAGCATGGCCCTTTTGACCGATGGGAAGCGAGACTTCTTTGTAGCGCTGATTTGCCTTTCCAGGTTGCTTGGTTGGCCAAAAAGGGCGTATGCGTTTTTTCCTGAATATATTCAGGAAAAAACGCATACGCCCTTTTTGGCCAAGGGCATCATTGTCGAGGTTTTGCCGCTTTTCCTGTGCTTTAAAGGCGATTCGAATCTCCCTCCTGAAATCTGTTTCCTGCAATTCTGCCTTGCTTTCAAATCCTCTTCGTTGCCTTCCCTCAATATATTTGTGGACGAGAGTGATCATGTATAAGTCTGCAGGTTTGTGAATTACAGTGCCCCTGAGCTCCATTTTTCAACTCGCTTTCTTGGGAGCTGGCCGCAAAAGCGCAGGATTGCTTCAGGCCCTACTGTGGTCCAGGGCGACAGGCTGAGCCTGTGGTTAATTCTTCTTCCTGATGGGAAAATAGAGTGACCTGTGCCTGTCCCAACACCTAGAGCTAGTCTCTCATTGGTTCCCCCTCTTCCCGTTCATCCTCAGGACAAATTGCAACCTGGACGGAACAGGAGGTTAAAGGTGCTGATTGTCCAAGGAGGGAGATTGCTAGTAAAGCGGCTGGAATGGCGAACCCGAGCACAAGGAGATGAGAAATGAGGTGCGTTTCAGAAACCTTTCCCGATCACACGGTGTACCATCTTCTGGGTTTCTCATGCATGTTTTCGATGTAGGAAGAAGCCCTTGAAACTGGAGATTTGGGACCCATGGGATGGGTACCACGCAGTATTACTTTAAAGGGTCTGCGTTTGCTCACCCAACCTCACCAAACCTCTCAGCCCCAAGAGTGTCCACCCTTATGTCTCAATCAGCTGTGGGTCTAGATATGGTCAATCCAGGTGGCATCACAGCCCCTGAACGAATTTTGTAAGAATTTCTCTCTCCTTCACTGTCTTTGTTTCACGGGTTTTTAAAAGTAATTGATTTTTATAATGGGGTTTAGCTGCTTTCACTGCTGTGTTTATGCCGCTTTACACCCACTTGACTCACTTACAGAGAGATATCAATACATAGGTTTTAAGATTCTTACTAGTCAGATATATTCTTGGGCGGTGAATAGGGGGTGTTGAGTCCAATTTACTGAGCAAGGAGTAGGTCTTGTCTATTACCTATTGGGTTTATGGAACGGTATCTGAGCTCAAATGAAACCCTTGTTTTTTGCGTCACCCCACCTCACCTTTCCCGTTAAGCAGCCATAGTGTGTTTTCTAAACGTGTGACTCTGTTCTGTTTTGTAATTCAGTTCAAGGGTAGCGGTTTTTATATTCCCTCTATAAGTGATATCTCATGATAAGTGTCTTTTTCTGTGTGACTTATTTCACTTAGAATCGTCGTACCTAAATCCACTCATCATGCTGCTACTAGACTTATGACGTTGATTTCATGGCTGAGTGATATTCCGTTGTACATAGGAACCACAACTTCTTAATCCATTTTTCTCTTTACTGGGATATTTAAGGTGTAACGAAGTGGAGGTTCTTGTCAACAGAGCAGCCCTAAACTTTGGGGTGCCTGTGTCTTGCTGATTTTTAGTTTTCCCAATTTATACGCCCATGAGTGGAAGTGCCCTATGCTCTCTAAGCTGAGTTTTTTAGATGTTTCAGGACACACCGTACCCTTCTCGAGAGTGGCTGTTGGCAATTTACATCACGCCCATCAGCGTAGCAAGGCTCCCGTTTCTCCATGGCCTGTCCTGCATTTGTCGTTTTGACACTTTATTCAGCATGGCCCTTTTGACCGATGGGAAGCGAGACTTCTTTGTAGCGCTGATTTGCCTTTCCAGGTTGCTTGGTTGGCCAAAAAGGGCGTATGCGTTTTTTCCTGAATATATTCAGGAAAAAACGCATACGCCCTTTTTGGCCAAGTGCATCATTGTCGAGGTTTTGCCGCTTTTCCTGTGCTTTAAAGGCGATTCGAATCTCCCTCCTGAAATCTGTTTCCTGCAATTCTGCCTTGCTTTCAAATCCTCTTCGTTGCCTTTCCTCAATATATTTGTGGACGAGAGTGATCATGTATAAGTCTGCAGGTTTGTGAATTGCAGTGCCCCTGAGCTCCATTTTTCAACTGGCTTTCTTGGGAGCTGGCCGCAAAAGCGCAGGATTGCTTCAGGCCCTACTGTGGTCCCGGGCGGCAGGCTGAGCCTGTGGTTAATTCTTCTTCCTGATGGGAAAATAGAGTGACCTGTGCCTGTCCCAACACCTAGAGCTAGTCTCTCATTGGTTCCCCCTCTTCCCGTTCATTCTCAGAACAAATTGCAACCTGTACGGAACAGGAGGTTAAAGGTGCTGATTCTTCAAAGAGGGAGATTGCTAGTAAAGGGGCTGGAATGGCGAACCCGAGCACAAGGAGATGAGAAATGAGGTGCATTTTAGTAATCTTTCCCGATCACACCGTGTACCATCTTCTGGGTTTCTCATGCATGTTTTCGATGTAGGAAGATGCCCTTGAACCTGGAGATTTGGGACCCATGGGATGGGTACCACGCAGTATTACTTTAAAGGGTCTGCGTTTGCTCACCCAACCTCACCAAACCTCTCAGCCCCAAGAGTGTCCACCCTTATGTCTCAATCAGCTGTGGGTCTAGATATGGTCAATCCAGGTGGCATCACAGCCCCTGAACGAATTTTGTAAGAATTTCTCTCTCCTTCACTGTCTTTGTTTCACGGGTTTTTAAAAGTAATTGATTTTTATAATGGGGTTTAGCTGCTTTCACTGCTGTGTTTATGCCGCTTTACACCCACTTGACTCACTTACAGAGAGATATCAATACATAGGTTTTAAGATTCTTACTAGTCAGATATATTCTTGGGCGGTGAATAGGGGGTGTTGAGTCCAATTCACTGAGCAAGGAGTAGGTCTTGTCTATTACCTATTGGGTTTATGGAACGGTATCTGAGCTCAAATGAAACCCTTGTTTTTTGCATCACCCCACCTCACCTTTCCCGTTAAGCAGCCATAGTGTGTTTTCTAAACGTGTGACTCTGTTCTGTTTTGTAATTCAGTTCAAGGGTAGCGGTTTTTATATTCCCTCTATAAGTGATATCTCATGATAAGTGTCTTTTTCTGTGTGACTTATTTCACTTAGAATCGTCGTACCTAAATCCACTCATCATGCTGCTACTAGACTTATGACGTTGATTTCATGGCTGAGTGATATTCCGTTGTACATAGGAACCACAACTTCTTAATCCATTTTTCTCTTTACTGGGATATTTAAGGTGTAACGAAGTGGAGGTTCTTGTCAACAGAGCAGCCCTAAACTTTGGGGTGCCTGTGTCTTGCTGATTTTTAGTTTTCCCAATTTATACGCCCATGAGTGGAAGTGCCCTATGCTCTCTAAGCTGAGTTTTTTAGATGTTTCAGGACACACCGTACCCTTCTCGAGAGTGGCTGTTGGCAATTTACATCACGCCCATCAGCGTAGCAAGGCTCCCGTTTCTCCATGGCCTGTCCTGCATTTGTCGTTTTGACACTTTATTCAGCATGGCCCTTTTGACCGATGGGAAGCGAGACTTCTTTGTAGCGCTGATTTGCCTTTCCAGGTTGCTTGGTTGGCCAAAAAGGGCGTATGCGTTTTTTCCTGAATATATTCAGGAAAAAACGCATACGCCCTTTTTGGCCAAGGGCATCATTGTCGAGGTTTTGCCGCTTTTCCTGTGCTTTAAAGGCGATTCGAATCTCCCTCCTGAAATCTGTTTCCTGCAATTCTGCCTTGCTTTCAAATCCTCTTCGTTGCCTTCCCTCAATATATTTGTGGACGAGAGTGATCATGTATAAGTCTGCAGGTTTGTGAATTACAGTGCCCCTGAGCTCCATTTTTCAACTCGCTTTCTTGGGAGCTGGCCGCAAAAGCGCAGGATTGCTTCAGGCCCTACTGTGGTCCCGGGCGGCAGGCTGAGCCTGTGGTTAATTCTTCTTCCTGATGGGAAAATAGAGTGACCTGTGCCTGTCCCAACACCTAGAGCTAGTCTCTCATTGGTTCCCCCTCTTCCCGTTCATTCTCAGAACAAATTGCAACCTGTACGGAACAGGAGGTTAAAGGTGCTGATTCTTCAAAGAGGGAGATTGCTCGTAAAGGGGCTGGAATGGCGAACCCGAGCACAAGGAGATGAGAAATGAGGTGCATTTTAGAAATCTTTCCCGATCACACCGTGTACCATCTTCTGGGTTTCTCATGCATGTTTTCGATGTAGGAAGATGCCCTTGAACCTGGAGATTTCGGACCCATGGGATGGGTACCACGCAGTATTACTTTAAAGGGTCTGCCTTTGCTCACCCAACCTCACCAAACCTCTCAGCCCCAAGAGTGTCCACCCTTATGTCTCAATCAGCTGTGGGTCTAGATATGGTCAATCCAGGTGGCATCACAGCCCCTGAACGAATTTTGTAAGAATTTCTCTCTCCTTCACTGTCTTTGTTTCACGGGTTTTTAAAAGTAATTGATTTTTATAATGGGGTTTAGCTGCTTTTCACTGCTGTGTTTATGCCGCTTTACACCCACTTGACTCACTTACAGAGAGATATCAATACATAGGTTTTAAGATTCTTACTAGTCAGATATATTCTTGGGCGGTGAATAGGGTGTGTTGAGTCCAATTCACTGAGCAAGGAGTAGGTCTTGTCTATTACCTATTGGGTTTATGGAACGGTATCTGAGCTAATTTGAAACCCTTGTTTTATGCATCACCCCACCTCACCTTTCCCGTTAGGCAGCCATAGTGTGTTTTCTAAACGTGTGACTCTGTTCTGTTTTGTAATTCAGTTCAAGGGTAGCGGTTTTTACATTCCCTCTATAAGTGATATCTTATGATAAGTGTCTTTTTCTGTGTGACTTATTTCACTTAGAATCGTCGTACCTAAATCCACTCATCATGCTGCTACTAGCCTTATGACGTTGATTTCATGACTGAGTGATATTCCATTGTACATAAGGACCACAACTTCTTTATCCATTTTTCTCTTTCCTGGGATATTTAAGGTGTAACGAAGTGGAGGTTCTTGTCAACAGAGCAGCCCTAACCTTTGGGGTGCCTGTGTCTTGCTGATTTTTAGTTTTCCCAATTTATACGCCCATGAGTGGAAGTGCCCTATGCTCTCTAAGCTGAGTTTTTTAGATGTTTCAGGACACACCGTACACTTCTCCAGAGTGGCTGTTGGCAATTTACATCCTGCCCATCAGCGTAGCAAGGCTCCCGTTTCTCCATGGCCTGTCCTGCATTTCTGGTTTTGACACTTTATTCAGCATGGCCCTTTTGACCGATGGGAAGCGAGACTTCTTTGTAGCGCTGATTTGCCTTTCCAGGTTGCTTGGTTGGCCAAAAAGGGCGTATGCGTTTTTTCCTGAATATATTCAGGAAAAAACGCATACGCCCTTTTTGGCCAAGGGCATCATTGTCGAGGTTTTGCCGCTTTTCCTGTGCTTTAAAGGCGATTCGAATCTCCCTCCTGAAATCTGTTTCCTGCAATTCTGCCTTGCTTTCAAATCCTCTTCGTTGCCTTCCCTCAATATATTTGTGGACGAGAGTGATCATGTATAAGTCTGCAGGTTTGTGAATTACAGTGCCCCTGAGCTCCATTTTTCAACTCGCTTTCTTGGGAGCTGGCCGCAAAAGCGCAGGATTGCTTCAGGCCCTACTGTGGTCCAGGGCGACAGGCTGAGCCTGTGGTTAATTCTTCTTCCTGATGGGAAAATAGAGTGACCTGTGCCTGTCCCAACACCTAGAGCTAGTCTCTCATTGGTTCCCCCTCTTCCCGTTCATCCTCAGGACAAATTGCAACCTGGACGGAACAGGAGGTTAAAGGTGCTGATTGTCCAAGGAGGGAGATTGCTAGTAAAGCGGCTGGAATGGCGAACCCGAGCACAAGGAGATGAGAAATGAGGTGCGTTTCAGAAACCTTTCCCGATCACACGGTGTACCATCTTCTGGGTTTCTCATGCATGTTTTCGATGTAGGAAGATGCCCTTGAACCTGGAGATTTGGGACCCATGGGATGGGTACCACGCAGTATTACTTTAAAGGGTCTGCGTTTGCTCACCCAACCTCACCAAACCTCTCAGCCCCAAGAGTGTCCACCCTTATGTCTCAATCAGCTGTGGGTCTAGATATGGTCAATCCAGGTGGCATCACAGCCCCTGAACGAATTTTGTAAGAATTTCTCTCTCCTTCACTGTCTTTGTTTCACGGGTTTTTAAAAGTAATTGATTTTTATAATGGGGTTTAGCTGCTTTCACTGCTGTGTTTATGCCGCTTTACACCCACTTGACTCACTTACAGAGAGATATCAATACATAGGTTTTAAGATTCTTACTAGTCAGATATATTCTTGGGCGGTGAATAGGGGGTGTTGAGTCCAATTCACTGAGCAAGGAGTAGGTCTTGTCTATTACCTATTGGGTTTATGGAACGGTATCTGAGCTCAAATGAAACCCTTGTTTTTTGCATCACCCCACCTCACCTTTCCCGTTAAGCAGCCATAGTGTGTTTTCTAAACGTGTGACTCTGTTCTGTTTTGTAATTCAGTTCAAGGGTAGCGGTTTTTATATTCCCTCTATAAGTGATATCTCATGATAAGTGTCTTTTTCTGTGTGACTTATTTCACTTAGAATCGTCGTACCTAAATCCACTCATCATGCTGCTACTAGACTTATGACGTTGATTTCATGGCTGAGTGATATTCCGTTGTACATAGGAACCACAACTTCTTAATCCATTTTTCTCTTTACTGGGATATTTAAGGTGTAACGAAGTGGAGGTTCTTGTCAACAGAGCAGCCCTAAACTTTGGGGTGCCTGTGTCTTGCTGATTTTTAGTTTTCCCAATTTATACGCCCATGAGTGGAAGTGCCCTATGCTCTCTAAGCTGAGTTTTTTAGATGTTTCAGGACACACCGTACCCTTCTCGAGAGTGGTTGTTGGCAATTTACATCACGCCCATCAGCGTAGCAAGGCTCCCGTTTCTCCATGGCCTGTCCTGCATTTGTCGTTTTGACACTTTATTCAGCATGGCCCTTTTGACCGATGGGAAGCGAGACTTCTTTGTAGCGCTGATTTGCCTTTCCAGGTTGCTTGGTTGGCCAAAAAGGGCGTATGCGTTTTTTCCTGAATATATTCAGGAAAAAACGCATACGCCCTTTTTGGCCAAGGGCATCATTGTCGAGGTTTTGCCGCTTTTCCTGTGCTTTAAAGGCGATTCGAATCTCCCTCCTGAAATCTGTTTCCTGCAATTCTGCCTTGCTTTCAAATCCTCTTCGTTGCCTTTCCTCAATATATTTGTGGACGAGAGTGATCATGTATAAGTCTGCAGGTTTGTGAATTGCAGTGCCCCTGAGCTCCATTTTTCAACTCGCTTTCTTGGGAGCTGGCCGCAAAAGCGCAGGATTGCTTCAGGCCCTACTGTGGTCCCGGGCGGCAGGCTGAGCCTGTGGTTAATTCTTCTTCCTGATGGGAAAATAGAGTGACCTGTGCCTGTCCCAACACCTAGAGCTAGTCTCTCATTGGTTCCCCCTCTTCCCGTTCATTCTCAGAACAAATTGCAACCTGTACGGAACAGGAGGTTAAAGGTGCTGATTCTTCAAAGAGGGAGATTGCTAGTAAAGTGGCTGGAATGGCGAACCCGAGCACAAGGAGATGAGAAATGAGGTGCATTTTAGAAATCTTTCCCGATCACACCGTGTACCATCTTCTGGGTTTCTCATGCATGTTTTCGATGTAGGAAGATGCCCTTGAACCTGGAGATTTGGGACCCATGGGATGGGTACCACGCAGTATTACTTTAAAGGGTCTGCGTTTGCTCACCCAACCTCACCAAACCTCTCAGCCCCAAGAGTGTCCACCCTTATGTCTCAATCAGCTGTGGGTCTAGATATGGTCAATCCAGGTGGCATCACAGCCCCTGAACGAATTTTGTAAGAATTTCTCTCTCCTTCACTGTCTTTGTTTCACGGGTTTTTAAAAGTAATTGATTTTTATAATGGGGTTTAGCTGCTTTTCACTGCTGTGTTTATGCCGCTTTACACCCACTTGACTCACTTACAGAGAGATATCAATACATAGGTTTTAAGATTCTTAGTAGTCAGATATATTCTTGGGCGGTGAATAGGGTGTGTTGAGTCCAATTCACTGAGCAAGGAGTAGGTCTTGTCTATTACTTATTGGGTTTATGGAACGGTATCTGAGCTAATTTGAAACCCTTGTTTTATGCATCACCCCACCTCACCTTTCCCGTTAGGCAGCCATAGTGTGTTTTCTAAACGTGTGACTCTGTTCTGTTTTGTAATTCAGTTCAAGGGTAGCGGTTTTTACATTCCCTCTATAAGTGATATCTTATGATAAGTGTCTTTTTCTGTGTGACTTATTTCACTTAGAATCATCATACCTAAATACACTCATCATGCTGCTACTAGCCTTATGACGTTGATTTCATGACTGAGTGATATTCCATTGTACATAAGGACCACAACTTCTTTATCCATTTTTCTCTTTCCTGGGATATTTAAGGTGTAACGAAATGGAGGTTCTTGTCAACAGAGCAGCCCTAACCTTTGGGGTGCCTGTGTCTTGCTGATTTTTAGTTTTCCCAATTTATACGCCCATGAGTGGAAGTGCCCTATGCTCTCTAAGCTGAGTTTTTTAGATGTTTCAGGACACACCGTACACTTCTCCAGAGTGGCTGTTGGCAATTTACATCCTGCCCATCAGCGTAGCAAGGCTCCCGTTTCTCCATGGCCTGTCCTGCATTTCTGGTTTTGACACTTTATTCAGCATGGCCCTTTTGACCGATGGGAAGCGAGACTTCTTTGTAGCGCTGATTTGCCTTTCCAGGTTGCTTGGTTGGCCAAAAAGGGCGTATGCGTTTTTTCCTGAATATATTCAGGAAAAAACGCATACGCCCTTTTTGGCCAAGGGCATCATTGTCGAGGTTTTGCCGCTTTTCCTGTGCTTTAAAGGCGATTCGAATCTCCCTCCTGAAATCTGTTTCCTGCAATTCTGCCTTGCTTTCAAATCCTCTTCGTTGCCTTCCCTCAATATATTTGTGGACGAGAGTGATCATGTATAAGTCTGCAGGTTTGTGAATTACAGTGCCCCTGAGCTCCATTTTTCAACTCGCTTTCTTGGGAGCTGGCCGCAAAAGCGCAGGATTGCTTCAGGCCCTACTGTGGTCCAGGGCGACAGGCTGAGCCTGTGGTTAATTCTTCTTCCTGATGGGAAAATAGAGTGACCTGTGCCTGTCCCAACACCTAGAGCTAGTCTCTCATTGGTTCCCCCTCTTCCCGTTCATCCTCAGGACAAATTGCAACCTGGACGGAACAGGAGGTTAAAGGTGCTGATTGTCCAAGGAGGGAGATTGCTAGTAAAGCGGCTGGAATGGCGAACCCGAGCACAAGGAGATGAGAAATGAGGTGCGTTTCAGAAACCTTTCCCGATCACACGGTGTACCATCTTCTGGGTTTCTCATGCATGTTTTCGATGTAGGAAGATGCCCTTGAACCTGGAGATTTGGGACCCATGGGATGGGTACCACGCAGTATTACTTTAAAGGGTCTGCGTTTGCTCACCCAACCTCACCAAACCTCTCAGCCCCAAGAGTGTCCACCCTTATGTCTCAATCAGCTGTGGGTCTAGATATGGTCAATCCAGGTGGCATCACAGCCCCTGAACGAATTTTGTAAGAATTTCTCTCTCCTTCACTGTCTTTGTTTCACGGGTTTTTAAAAGTAATTGATTTTTATAATGGGGTTTAGCTGCTTTCACTGCTGTGTTTATGCCGCTTTACACCCACTTGACTCACTTACAGAGAGATATCAATACATAGGTTTTAAGATTCTTACTAGTCAGATATATTCTTGGGCGGTGAATAGGGGGTGTTGAGTCCAATTCACTGAGCAAGGAGTAGGTCTTGTCTATTACCTATTGGGTTTATGGAACGGTATCTGAGCTCAAATGAAACCCTTGTTTTTTGCATCACCCCACCTCACCTTTCCCGTTAAGCAGCCATAGTGTGTTTTCTAAACGTGTGACTCTGTTCTGTTTTGTAATTCAGTTCAAGGGTAGCGGTTTTTATATTCCCTCTATAAGTGATATCTCATGATAAGTGTCTTTTTCTGTGTGACTTATTTCACTTAGAATCGTCGTACCTAAATCCACTCATCATGCTGCTACTAGACTTATGACGTTGATTTCATGGCTGAGTGATATTCCGTTGTACATAGGAACCACAACTTCTTAATCCATTTTTCTCTTTACTGGGATATTTAAGGTGTAACGAAGTGGAGGTTCTTGTCAACAGAGCAGCCCTAAACTTTGGGGTGCCTGTGTCTTGCTGATTTTTAGTTTTCCCAATTTATACGCCCATGAGTGGAAGTGCCCTATGCTCTCTAAGCTGAGTTTTTTAGATGTTTCAGGACACACCGTACCCTTCTCGAGAGTGGCTGTTGGCAATTTACATCACGCCCATCAGCGTAGCAAGGCTCCCGTTTCTCCATGGCCTGTCCTGCATTTGTCGTTTTGACACTTTATTCAGCATGGCCCTTTTGACCGATGGGAAGCGAGACTTCTTTGTAGCGCTGATTTGCCTTTCCAGGTTGCTTGGTTGGCCAAAAAGGGCGTATGCGTTTTTTCCTGAATATATTCAGGAAAAAACGCATACGCCCTTTTTGGCCAAGGGCATCATTGTCGAGGTTTTGCCGCTTTTCCTGTGCTTTAAAGGCGATTCGAATCTCCCTCCTGAAATCTGTTTCCTGCAATTCTGCCTTGCTTTCAAATCCTCTTCGTTGCCTTTCCTCAATATATTTGTGGACGAGAGTGATCATGTATAAGTCTGCAGGTTTGTGAATTGCAGTGCCCCTGAGCTCCATTTTTCAACTCGCTTTCTTGGGAGCTGGCCGCAAAAGCGCAGGATTGCTTCAGGCCCTACTGTGGTCCCGGGCGGCAGGCTGAGCCTGTGGTTAATTCTTCTTCCTGATGGGAAAATAGAGTGACCTGTGCCTGTCCCAACACCTAGAGCTAGTCTCTCATTGGTTCCCCCTCTTCCCGTTCATTCTCAGAACAAATTGCAACCTGTACGGAACAGGAGGTTAAAGGTGCTGATTCTTCAAAGAGGGAGATTGCTAGTAAAGTGGCTGGAATGGCGAACCCGAGCACAAGGAGATGAGAAATGAGGTGCATTTTAGAAATCTTTCCCGATCACACCGTGTACCATCTTCTGGGTTTCTCATGCATGTTTTCGATGTAGGAAGATGCCCTTGAACCTGGAGATTTGGGACCCATGGGATGGGTACCACGCAGTATTACTTTAAAGGGTCTGCGTTTGCTCACCCAACCTCACCAAACCTCTCAGCCCCAAGAGTGTCCACCCTTATGTCTCAATCAGCTGTGGGTCTAGATATGGTCAATCCAGGTGGCATCACAGCCCCTGAACGAATTTTGTAAGAATTTCTCTCTCCTTCACTGTCTTTGTTTCACGGGTTTTTAAAAGTAATTGATTTTTATAATGGGGTTTAGCTGCTTTTCACTGCTGTGTTTATGCCGCTTTACACCCACTTGACTCACTTACAGAGAGATATCAATACATAGGTTTTAAGATTCTTAGTAGTCAGATATATTCTTGGGCGGTGAATAGGGTGTGTTGAGTCCAATTCACTGAGCAAGGAGTAGGTCTTGTCTATTACTTATTGGGTTTATGGAACGGTATCTGAGCTAATTTGAAACCCTTGTTTTATGCATCACCCCACCTCACCTTTCCCGTTAGGCAGCCATAGTGTGTTTTCTAAACGTGTGACTCTGTTCTGTTTTGTAATTCAGTTCAAGGGTAGCGGTTTTTACATTCCCTCTATAAGTGATATCTTATGATAAGTGTCTTTTTCTGTGTGACTTATTTCACTTAGAATCATCATACCTAAATACACTCATCATGCTGCTACTAGCCTTATGACGTTGATTTCATGACTGAGTGATATTCCATTGTACATAAGGACCACAACTTCTTTATCCATTTTTCTCTTTCCTGGGATATTTAAGGTGTAACGAAATGGAGGTTCTTGTCAACAGAGCAGCCCTAACCTTTGGGGTGCCTGTGTCTTGCTGATTTTTAGTTTTCCCAATTTATACGCCCATGAGTGGAAGTGCCCTATGCTCTCTAAGCTGAGTTTTTTAGATGTTTCAGGACACACCGTACACTTCTCCAGAGTGGCTGTTGGCAATTTACATCCTGCCCATCAGCGTAGCAAGGCTCCCGTTTCTCCATGGCCTGTCCTGCATTTCTGGTTTTGACACTTTATTCAGCATGGCCCTTTTGACCGATGGGAAGCGAGACTTCTTTGTAGCGCTGATTTGCCTTTCCAGGTTGCTTGGTTGGCCAAAAAGGGCGTATGCGTTTTTTCCTGAATATATTCAGGAAAAAACGCATACGCCCTTTTTGGCCAAGGGCATCATTGTCGAGGTTTTGCCGCTTTTCCTGTGCTTTAAAGGCGATTCGAATCTCCCTCCTGAAATCTGTTTCCTGCAATTCTGCCTTGCTTTCAAATCCTCTTCGTTGCCTTCCCTCAATATATTTGTGGACGAGAGTGATCATGTATAAGTCTGCAGGTTTGTGAATTACAGTGCCCCTGAGCTCCATTTTTCAACTCGCTTTCTTGGGAGCTGGCCGCAAAAGCGCAGGATTGCTTCAGGCCCTACTGTGGTCCAGGGCGACAGGCTGAGCCTGTGGTTAATTCTTCTTCCTGATGGGAAAATAGAGTGACCTGTGCCTGTCCCAACACCTAGAGCTAGTCTCTCATTGGTTCCCCCTCTTCCCGTTCATCCTCAGGACAAATTGCAACCTGGACGGAACAGGAGGTTAAAGGTGCTGATTGTCCAAGGAGGGAGATTGCTAGTAAAGCGGCTGGAATGGCGAACCCGAGCACAAGGAGATGAGAAATGAGGTGCGTTTCAGAAACCTTTCCCGATCACACGGTGTACCATCTTCTGGGTTTCTCATGCATGTTTTCGATGTAGGAAGATGCCCTTGAACCTGGAGATTTGGGACCCATGGGATGGGTACCACGCAGTATTACTTTAAAGGGTCTGCGTTTGCTCACCCAACCTCACCAAACCTCTCAGCCCCAAGAGTGTCCACCCTTATGTCTCAATCAGCTGTGGGTCTAGATATGGTCAATCCAGGTGGCATCACAGCCCCTGAACGAATTTTGTAAAAATTTCTCTCTCCTTCACTGTCTTTGTTTCACGGGTTTTTAAAAGTAATTGATTTTTATAATGGGGTTTAGCTGCTTTCACTGCTGTGTTTATGCCGCTTTACACCCACTTGACTCACTTACAGAGAGATATCAATACATAGGTTTTAAGATTCTTACTAGTCAGATATATTCTTGGGCGGTGAATAGGGGGTGTTGAGTCCAATTCACTGAGCAAGGAGTAGGTCTTGTCTATTACCTATTGGGTTTATGGAACGGTATCTGAGCTCAAATGAAACCCTTGTTTTTTGCATCACCCCACCTCACCTTTCCCGTTAAGCAGCCATAGTGTGTTTTCTAAACGTGTGACTCTGTTCTGTTTTGTAATTCAGTTCAAGGGTAGCGGTTTTTATATTCCCTCTATAAGTGATATCTCATGATAAGTGTCTTTTTCTGTGTGACTTATTTCACTTAGAATCGTCGTACCTAAATCCACTCATCATGCTGCTACTAGACTTATGACGTTGATTTCATGGCTGAGTGATATTCCGTTGTACATAGGAACCACAACTTCTTAATCCATTTTTCTCTTTACTGGGATATTTAAGGTGTAACGAAGTGGAGGTTCTTGTCAACAGAGCAGCCCTAAACTTTGGGGTGCCTGTGTCTTGCTGATTTTTAGTTTTCCCAATTTATATGCCCATGAGTGGAAGTGCCCTATGCTCTCTAAGCTGAGTTTTTTAGATGTTTCAGGACACACCGTACCCTTCTCGAGAGTGGCTGTTGGCAATTTACATCACGCCCATCAGCGTAGCAAGGCTCCCGTTTCTCCATGGCCTGTCCTGCATTTGTCGTTTTGACACTTTATTCAGCATGGCCCTTTTGACCGATGGGAAGCGAGACTTCTTTGTAGCGCTGATTTGCCTTTCCAGGTTGCTTGGTTGGCCAAAAAGGGCGTATGCGTTTTTTCCTGAATATATTCAGGAAAAAACGCATACGCCCTTTTTGGCCAAGGGCATCATTGTCGAGGTTTTGCCGCTTTTCCTGTGCTTTAAAGGCGATTCGAATCTCCCTCCTGAAATCTGTTTCCTGCAATTCTGCCTTGCTTTCAAATCCTCTTCGTTGCCTTTCCTCAATATATTTGTGGACGAGAGTGATCATGTATAAGTCTGCAGGTTTGTGAATTGCAGTGCCCCTGAGCTCCATTTTTCAACTGGCTTTCTTGGGAGCTGGCCGCAAAAGCGCAGGATTGCTTCAGGCCCTACTGTGGTCCCGGGCGGCAGGCTGAGCCTGTGGTTAATTCTTCTTCCTGATGGGAAAATAGAGTGACCTGTGCCTGTCCCAACACCTAGAGCTAGTCTCTCATTGGTTCCCCCTCTTCCCGTTCATTCTCAGAACAAATTGCAACCTGTACGGAACAGGAGGTTAAAGGTGCTGATTCTTCAAAGAGGGAGATTGCTAGTAAAGGGGCTGGAATGGCGAACCCGAGCACAAGGAGATGAGAAATGAGGTGCATTTTAGAAATCTTTCCCGATCACACCGTGTACCATCTTCTGGGTTTCTCATGCATGTTTTCGATGTAGGAAGATGCCCTTGAACCTGGAGATTTCGGACCCATGGGATGGGTACCACGCAGTATTACTTTAAAGGGTCTGCCTTTGCTCACCCAACCTCACCAAACCTCTCAGCCCCAAGAGTGTCCACCCTTATGTCTCAATCAGCTGTGGGTCTAGATATGGTCAATCCAGGTGGCATCACAGCCCCTGAACGAATTTTGTAAGAATTTCTCTCTCCTTCACTGTCTTTGTTTCACGGGTTTTTAAAAGTAATTGATTTTTATAATGGGGTTTAGCTGCTTTTCACTGCTGTGTTTATGCCGCTTTACACCCACTTGACTCACTTACAGAGAGATATCAATACATAGGTTTTAAGATTCTTACTAGTCAGATATATTCTTGGGCGGTGAATAGGGTGTGTTGAGTCCAATTCACTGAGCAAGGAGTAGGTCTTGTCTATTACCTATTGGGTTTATGGAACGGTATCTGAGCTAATTTGAAACCCTTGTTTTATGCATCACCCCACCTCACCTTTCCCGTTAGGCAGCCATAGTGTGTTTTCTAAACGTGTGACTCTGTTCTGTTTTGTAATTCAGTTCAAGGGTAGCGGTTTTTACATTCCCTCTATAAGTGATATCTTATGATAAGTGTCTTTTTCTGTGTGACTTATTTCACTTAGAATCGTCATACCTAAATCCACTCATCATGCTGCTACTAGCCTTATGACGTTGATTTCATGACTGAGTGATATTCCATTGTACATAAGGACCACAACTTCTTTATCCATTTTTCTCTTTCCTGGGATATTTAAGGTGTAACGAAGTGGAGGTTCTTGTCAACAGAGCAGCCCTAACCTTTGGGGTGCCTGTGTCTTGCTGATTTTTAGTTTTCCCAATTTATACGCCCATGAGTGGAAGTGCCCTATGCTCTTTAAGCTGAGTTTTTTAGATGTTTCAGGACACACCGTACACTTCTCCAGAGTGGCTGTTGGCAATTTACATCCTGCCCATCAGCGTAGCAAGGCTCCCGTTTCTCCATGGCCTGTCCTGCATTTCTGGTTTTGACACTTTATTCAGCATGGCCCTTTTGACCGATGGGAAGCGAGACTTCTTTGTAGCGCTGATTTGCCTTTCCAGGTTGCTTGGTTGGCCAAAAAGTGCGTATGCGTTTTTTCCTGAATACATTCAGGAAAAAACGCATACGGCCTTTTTGGCTAAGGGCATCATTGTCGAGGTTTTGCCGCTTTTCCTGTGATTTAAAGGCGAATCGAATCTCCCTCCTGAAATCTGTTTCCTGCAATTCTGCCTTGCTTTCAAATCCTCTTCGTTGCCTTCCCTCAATATATTTGTGGACGAGAGTGATCATGTATAAGTCTGCAGGTTTGTGAATTACAGTGCCCCTGAGCTCCATTTTTCAACTCGCTTTCTTGGGAGCTGGCCGCAAAAGCGCAGGATTGCTTCAGGCCCTACTGTGGTCCAGGGCGACAGGCTGAGCCTGTGGTTAATTCTTCTTCCTGATGGGAAAATAGAGTGACCTGTGCCTGTCCCAACACCTAGAGCTAGTCTCTCATTGGTTCCCCCTCTTCCCGTTCATCCTCAGGACAAATTGCAACCTGGACGGAACAGGAGGTTAAAGGTGCTGATTGTCCAAGGAGGGAGATTGCTAGTAAAGCGGCTGGAATGGCGAACCCGAGCACAAGGAGATGAGAAATGAGGTGCGTTTCAGAAACCTTTCCCGATCACACGGTGTACCATCTTCTGGGTTTCTCATGCATGTTTTCGATGTAGGAAGATGCCCTTGAACCTGGAGATTTGGGACCCATGGGATGGGTACCACGCAGTATTACTTTAAAGGGTCTGCGTTTGCTCACCCAACCTCACCAAACCTCTCAGCCCCAAGAGTGTCCACCCTTATGTCTCAATCAGCTGTGGGTCTAGATATGGTCAATCCAGGTGGCATCACAGCCCCTGAACGAATTTTGTAAGAATTTCTCTCTCCTTCACTGTCTTTGTTTCACGGGTTTTTAAAAGTAATTGATTTTTATAATGGGGTTTAGCTGCTTTCACTGCTGTGTTTATGCCGCTTTACACCCACTTGACTCACTTACAGAGAGATATCAATACATAGGTTTTAAGATTCTTACTAGTCAGATATATTCTTGGGCGGTGAATAGGGGGTGTTGAGTCCAATTCACTGAGCAAGGAGTAGGTCTTGTCTATTACCTATTGGGTTTATGGAACGGTATCTGAGCTCAAATGAAACCCTTGTTTTTTGCATCACCCCACCTCACCTTTCCCGTTAAGCAGCCATAGTGTGTTTTCTAAACGTGTGACTCTGTTCTGTTTTGTAATTCAGTTCAAGGGTAGCGGTTTTTATATTCCCTCTATAAGTGATATCTCATGATAAGTGTCTTTTTCTGTGTGACTTATTTCACTTAGAATCGTCGTACCTAAATCCACTCATCATGCTGCTACTAGACTTATGACGTTGATTTCATGGCTGAGTGATATTCCGTTGTACATAGGAACCACAACTTCTTAATCCATTTTTCTCTTTACTGGGATATTTAACGTGTAACGAAGTGGAGGTTCTTGTCAACAGAGCAGCCCTAAACTTTGGGGTGCCTCTGTCTTGCTGATTTTTAGTTTTCCCAATTTATACGCCCATGAGTGGAAGTGCCCTATGCTCTCTAAGCTGAGTTTTTTAGATGTTTCAGGACACACCGTACCCTTCTCGAGAGTGGCTGTTGGCAATTTACATCACGCCCATCAGCGTAGCAAGGCTCCCGTTTCTCCATGGCCTGTCCTGCATTTGTCGTTTTGACACTTTATTCAGCATGGCCCTTTTGACCGATGGGAAGCGAGACTTCTTTGTAGCGCTGATTTGCCTTTCCAGGTTGCTTGGTTGGCCAAAAAGGGCGTATGCGTTTTTTCCTGAATATATTCAGGAAAAAACGCATACGCCCTTTTTGGCCAAGGGCATCATTGTCGAGGTTTTGCCGCTTTTCCTGTGCTTTAAAGGCGATTCGAATCTCCCTCCTGAAATCTGTTTCCTGCAATTCTGCCTTGCTTTCAAATCCTCTTCGTTGCCTTTCCTCAATATATTTGTGGACGAGAGTGATCATGTATAAGTCTGCAGGTTTGTGAATTGCAGTGCCCCTGAGCTCCATTTTTCAACTCGCTTTCTTGGGAGCTGGCCGCAAAAGCGCAGGATTGCTTCAGGCCCTACTGTGGTCCCGGGCGGCAGGCTGAGCCTGTGGTTAATTCTTCTTCCTGATGGGAAAATAGAGTGACCTGTGCCTGTCCCAACACCTAGAGCTAGTCTCTCATTGGTTCCCCCGCTTCCCGTTCATTCTCAGAACAAATTGCAACCTGTACGGAACAGGAGGTTAAAGGTGCTGATTCTTCAAAGAGGGAGATTGCTAGTAAAGGGGCTGGAATGGCGAACCCGAGCACAAGGAGATGAGAAATGAGGTGCATTTTAGAAATCTTTCCCGATCACACCGTGTACCATCTTCTGGGTTTCTCATGCATGTTTTCGATGTAGGAAGATGCCCTTGAACCTGGAGATTTCGGACCCATGGGATGGGTACCACGCAGTATTACTTTAAAGGGTCTGCCTTTGCTCACCCAACCTCACCAAACCTCTCAGCCCCAAGAGTGTCCACCCTTATGTCTCAATCAGCTGTGGGTCTAGATATGGTCAATCCAGGTGGCATCACAGCCCCTGAACGAATTTTGTAAGAATTTCTCTCTCCTTCACTGTCTTTGTTTCACGGGTTTTTAAAAGTAATTGATTTTTATAATGGGGTTTAGCTGCTTTTCACTGCTGTGTTTATGCCGCTTTACACCCACTTGACTCACTTACAGAGAGATATCAATACATAGGTTTTAAGATTCTTACTAGTCAGATATATTCTTGGGCGGTGTATAGGGTGTGTTGAGTCCAATTCACTGAGCAAGGAGTAGGTCTTGTCTATTACCTATTGGGTTTATGGAACGGTATCTGAGCTAATTTGAAACCCTTGTTTTATGCATCACCCCACCTCACCTTTCCCGTTAGGCAGCCATAGTGTGTTTTCTAAACGTGTGACTCTGTTCTGTTTTGTAATTCAGTTCAAGGGTAGCGGTTTTTACATTCCCTCTATAAGTGATATCTTATGATAAGTGTCTTTTTCTGTGTGACTTATTTCACTTAGAATCGTCATACCTAAATACACTCATCATGCTGCTACTAGCCTTATGACGTTGATTTCATGACTGAGTGATATTCCATTGTACATAAGGACCACAACTTCTTTATCCATTTTTCTCTTTCCTGGGATATTTAAGGTGTAACGAAGTGGAGGTTCTTGTCAACAGAGCAGCCCTAACCTTTGGGGTGCCTGTGTCTTGCTGATTTTTAGTTTTCCCAATTTATACGCCCATGAGTGGAAGTGCCCTATGCTCTCTAAGCTGAGTTTTTTAGATGTTTCAGGACACACCGTACACTTCTCCAGAGTGGCTGTTGACAATTTACATCCTGCCCATCAGCGTAGCAAGGCTCCCGTTTCTCCATGGCCTGTCCTGCATTTCTGGTTTTGACACTTTATTCAGCATGGCCCTTTTGACCGATGGGAAGCGAGACTTCTTTGTAGCGCTGATTTGCCTTTCCAGGTTGCTTGGTTGGCCAAAAAGGGCGTATGCGTTTTTTCCTGAATATATTCAGGAAAAAACGCATACGCCCTTTTTGGCCAAGGGCATCATTGTCGAGGTTTTGCCGCTTTTCCTGTGCTTTAAAGGCGATTCGAATCTCCCTCCTGAAATCTGTTTCCTGCAATTCTGCCTTGCTTTCAAATCCTCTTCGTTGCCTTTCCTCAATATATTTGTGGACGAGAGTGATCATGTATAAGTCTGCAGGTTTGTGAATTGCAGTGCCCCTGAGCTCCATTTTTCAACTCGCTTTCTTGGGAGCTGGCCGCAAAAGCGCAGGATTGCTTCAGGCCCTACTGTGGTCCCGGGCGGCAGGCTGAGCCTGTGGTTAATTCTTCTTCCTGATGGGAATATAGAGTGACCTGTGCCTGTCCCAACACCTAGAGCTAGTCTCTCATTGGTTCCCCCTCTTCCCGTTCATCCTCAGGACAAATTGCAACCTGTACGGAACAGGAGGTTAAAGGTACTGATTCTCCAAGGAGGGAGATTGCTAGTAAAGCGGCTGGAATGGCGAACCCGAGCACAAGGAGATGAGAAATGAGGTGCGTTTTAGAAACCTTTCCCGATCACACGGTGTACCAACTTCTGGGTTTCTCATGCATGTTTTCGATGTAAGAAGATGCTCTTGAAACTCGAGATTTGGGACCCATGGGATGGGTACCACGCAGTATTACTTTAAAGGGTCTGCGTTTGCTCACCCAACCTCACCAAACCTCTCAGCCCCAAGAGTGTCCACCCTTATGTCTCAATCAGCTGTGGGTCTAGATATGGTCAATCCAGGTGGCATCACAGCCCCTGAACGAATTTTGTAAGAATTTCTCTCTCCTTCACTGTCTTTGTTTCACGGGTTTTTAAAAGTAATTGATTTTTATAATGGGGTTTAGCTGCTTTCACTGCTGTGTTTATGCCGCTTTACACCCACTTGACTCACTTACAGAGAGATATCAATACATAGGTTTTAAGATTCTTACTAGTCAGATATATTCTTGGGCGGTGAATAGGGGGTGTTGAGTCCAATTCACTGAGCAAGGAGTAGGTCTTGTCTATTACCTATTGGGTTTATGGAACGGTATCTGAGCTCAAATGAAACCCTTGTTTTTTGCATCACCCCACCTCACCTTTCCCGTTAAGCAGCCATAGTGTGTTTTCTAAACGTGTGACTCTGTTCTGTTTTGTAATTCAGTTCAAGGGTAGCGGTTTTTATATTCCCTCTATAAGTGATATCTCATGATAAGTGTCTTTTTCTGTGTGACTTATTTCACTTAGAATCGTCGTACCTAAATCCACTCATCATGCTGCTACTAGAATTATGACGTTGATTTCATGGCTGAGTGATATTCCGTTGTACATAGGAACCACAACTTCTTAATCCATTTTTCTCTTTACTGGGATATTTAAGGTGTAACGAAGTGGAGGTTCTTGTCAACAGAGCAGCCCTAACCTTTGGGGTGCCTGTGTCTTGCTGATTTTTAGTTTTCCCAATTTATACGCCCATGAGTGGAAGTGCCCTATGCTCTCTAAGCTGAGTTTTTTAGATGTTTCAGGACACACCGTACACTTCTCCAGAGTGGCTGTTGGCAATTTACATCCTGCCCATCAGCGTAGCAAGGCTCCCGTTTCTCCATGGCCTGTCCTGCATTTCTGGTTTTGACACTTTATTCAGCATGGCCCTTTTGACCGATGGGAAGCGAGACTTCTTTGTAGCGCTGATTTGCCTTTCCAGGTTGCTTGGTTGGCCAAAAAGGGCGTATGCGTTTTTTTCCTGAATATATTCAGGAAAAAACGCATACGCCCTTTTTGGCCAAGGGCATCATTGTCGAGGTTTTGCCGCTTTTCCTGTGCTTTAAAGGCGATTCGAATCTCCCTCCTGAAATCTGTTTCCTGCAATTCTGCCTTGCTTTCAAATCCTCTTCGTTGCCTTCCCTCAATATATTTGTGGACGAGAGTGATCATGTATAAGTCTGCAGGTTTGTGAATTACAGTGCCCCTGAGCTCCATTTTTCAACTCGCTTTCTTGGGAGCTGGCCGCAAAAGCGCAGGATTGCTTCAGGCCCTACTGTGGTCCAGGGCGACAGGCTGAGCCTGTGGTTAATTCTTCTTCCTGATGGGAAAATAGAGTGACCTGTGCCTGTCCCAACACCTAGAGCTAGTCTCTCATTGGTTCCCCCTCTTCCCGTTCATCCTCAGGACAAATTGCAACCTGGACGGAACAGGAGGTTAAAGGTGCTGATTGTCCAAGGAGGGAGATTGCTAGTAAAGCGGCTGGAATGGCGAACCCGAGCACAAGGAGATGAGAAATGAGGTTCGTTTCAGAAACCTTTCCCGATCACACGGTGTACCATCTTCTGGGTTTCTCATGCATGTTTTCGATGTAGGAAGATGCCCTTGAACCTGGAGATTTGGGACCCATGGGATGGGTACCACGCAGTATTACTTTAAAGGGTCTGCGTTTGCTCACCCAACCTCACCAAACCTCTCAGCCCCAAGAGTGTCCACCCTTATGTCTCAATCAGCTGTGGGTCTAGATATGGTCAATCCAGGTGGCATCACAGCCCCTGAACGAATTTTGTAAAAATTTCTCTCTCCTTCACTGTCTTTGTTTCACGGGTTTTTAAAAGTAATTGATTTTTATAATGGGGTTTAGCTGCTTTCACTGCTGTGTTTATGCCGCTTTACACCCACTTGACTCACTTACAGAGAGATATCAATACATAGGTTTTAAGATTCTTACTAGTCAGATATATTCTTGGGCGGTGAATAGGGGGTGTTGAGTCCAATTCACTGAGCAAGGAGTAGGTCTTGTCTATTACCTATTGGGTTTATGGAACGGTATCTGAGCTCAAATGAAACCCTTGTTTTTTGCATCACCCCACCTCACCTTTCCCGTTAAGCAGCCATAGTGTGTTTTCTAAACGTGTGACTCTGTTCTGTTTTGTAATTCAGTTCAAGGGTAGCGGTTTTTATATTCCCTCTATAAGTGATATCTCATGATAAGTGTCTTTTTCTGTGTGACTTATTTCACTTAGAATCGTCGTACCTAAATCCACTCATCATGCTGCTACTAGACTTATGACGTTGATTTCATGGCTGAGTGATATTCCGTTGTACATAGGAACCACAACTTCTTAATCCATTTTTCTCTTTACTGGGATATTTAAGGTGTAACGAAGTGGAGGTTCTTGTCAACAGAGCAGCCCTAAACTTTGGGGTGCCTGTGTCTTGCTGATTTTTAGTTTTCCCAATTTATACGCCCATGAGTGGAAGTGCCCTATGCTCTCTAAGCTGAGTTTTTTAGATGTTTCAGGACACACCGTACCCTTCTCGAGAGTGGCTGTTGGCAATTTACATCACGCCCATCAGCGTAGCAAGGCTCCCGTTTCTCCATGGCCTGTCCTGCATTTGTCGTTTTGACACTTTATTCAGCATGGCCCTTTTGACCGATGGGAAGCGAGACTTCTTTGTAGCGCTGATTTGCCTTTCCAGGTTGCTTGGTTGGCCAAAAAGGGCGTATGCGTTTTTTCCTGAATATATTCAGGAAAAAACGCATACGCCCTTTTTGGCCAAGGGCATCATTGTCGAGGTTTTGCCGCTTTTCCTGTGCTTTAAAGGCGATTCGAATCTCCCTCCTGAAATCTGTTTCCTGCAATTCTGCCTTGCTTTCAAATCCTCTTCGTTGCCTTTCCTCAATATATTTGTGGACGAGAGTGATCATGTATAAGTCTGCAGGTTTGTGAATTGCAGTGCCCCTGAGCTCCATTTTTCAACTCGCTTTCTTGGGAGCTGGCCGCAAAAGCGCAGGATTGCTTCAGGCCCTACTGTGGTCCCGGGCGGCAGGCTGAGCCTGTGGTTAATTCTTCTTCCTGATGGGAAAATAGAGTGACCTGTGCCTGTCCCAACACCTAGAGCTAGTCTCTCATTGGTTCCCCCTCTTCCCGTTCATTCTCAGAACAAATTGCAACCTTTACGGAACAGGAGGTTAAAGGTGCTGATTCTTCAAAGAGGGAGATTGCTAGTAAAGGGGCTGGAATGGCGAACCCGAGCACAAGGAGATGAGAAATGAGGTGCATTTTAGAAATCTTTCCCGATCACACCGTGTACCATCTTCTGGGTTTCTCATGCATGTTTTCGATGTAGGAAGATGCCCTTGAACCTGGAGATTTCGGACCCATGGGATGGGTACCACGCAGTATTACTTTAAAGGGTCTGCCTTTGCTCACCCAACCTCACCAAACCTCTCAGCCCCAAGAGTGTCCACCCTTATGTCTCAATCAGCTGTGGGTCTAGATATGGTCAATCCAGGTGGCATCACAGCCCCTGAACGAATTTTGTAAGAATTTCTCTCTCCTTCACTGTCTTTGTTTCACGGGTTTTTAAAAGTAATTGATTTTTATAATGGGGTTTAGCTGCTTTTCACTGCTGTGTTTATGCCGCTTTACACCCACTTGACTCACTTACAGAGAGATATCAATACATAGGTTTTAAGATTCTTACTAGTCAGATATATTCTTGGGCGGTGAATAGGGTGTGCTGAGTCCAATTCACTGAGCAAGGAGTAGGTCTTGTCTATTACCTATTGGGTTTATGGAACGGTATCTGAGCTAATTTGAAACCCTTGTTTTATGCATCACCCCACCTCACCTTTCCCGTTAGGCAGCCATAGTGTGTTTTCTAAACGTGTGACTCTGTTCTGTTTTGTAATTCAGTTCAAGGGTAGCGGTTTTTACATTCCCTCTATAAGTGATATCTTATGATAAGTGTCTTTTTCTGTGTGACTTATTTCACTTAGAATCGTCATACCTAAATCCACTCATCATGCTGCTACTAGCCTTATGACGTTGATTTCATGACTGAGTGATATTCCATTGTACATAAGGACCACAACTTCTTTATCCATTTTTCTCTTTCCTGGGATATTTAAGGTGTAACGAAGTGGAGGTTCTTGTCAACAGAGCAGCCCTAACCTTTGGGGTGCCTGTGTCTTGCTGATTTTTAGTTTTCCCAATTTATACGCCCATGAGTGGAAGTGCCCTATGCTCTTTAAGCTGAGTTTTTTAGATGTTTCAGGACACACCGTACACTTCTCCAGAGTGGCTGTTGGCAATTTACATCCTGCCCATCAGCGTAGCAAGGCTCCCGTTTCTCCATGGCCTGTCCTGCATTTCTGGTTTTGACACTTTATTCAGCATGGCCCTTTTGACCGATGGGAAGCGAGACTTCTTTGTAGCGCTGATTTGCCTTTCCAGGTTGCTTGGTTGGCCAAAAAGGGCGTATGCGTTTTTTCCTGAATATATTCAGGAAAAAACGCATACGCCCTTTTTGGCCAAGGGCATCATTGTCGAGGTTTTGCCGCTTTTCCTGTGCTTTAAAGGCGATTCGAATCTCCCTCCTGAAATCTGTTTCCTGCAATTCTGCCTTGCTTTCAAATCCTCTTCGTTGCCTTCCCTCAATATATTTGTGGACGAGAGTGATCATGTATAAGTCTGCAGGTTTGTGAATTACAGTGCCCCTGAGCTCCATTTTTCAACTCGCTTTCTTGGGAGCTGGCCGCAAAAGCGCAGGATTGCTTCAGGCCCTACTGTGGTCCAGGGCGACAGGCTGAGCCTGTGGTTAATTCTTCTTCCTGATGGGAAAATAGAGTGACCTGTGCCTGTCCCAACACCTAGAGCTAGTCTCTCATTGGTTCCCCCTCTTCCCGTTCATCCTCAGGACAAATTGCAACCTGGACGGAACAGGAGGTTAAAGGTGCTGATTGTCCAAGGAGGGAGATTGCTAGTAAAGCGGCTGGAATGGCGAACCCGAGCACAAGGAGATGAGAAATGAGGTGCGTTTCAGAAACCTTTCCCGATCACACGGTGTACCATCTTCTGGGTTTCTCATGCATGTTTTCGATGTAGGAAGAAGCCCTTGAAACTGGAGATTTGGGACCCATGGGATGGGTACCACGCAGTATTACTTTAAAGGGTCTGCGTTTGCTCACCCAACCTCACCAAACCTCTCAGCCCCAAGAGTGTCCACCCTTATGTCTCAATCAGCTGTGGGTCTAGATATGGTCAATCCAGGTGGCATCACAGCCCCTGAACGAATTTTGTAAGAATTTCTCTCTCCTTCACTGTCTTTGTTTCACGGGTTTTTAAAAGTAATTGATTTTTATAATGGGGTTTAGCTGCTTTCACTGCTGTGTTTATGCCGCTTTACACCCACTTGACTCACTTACAGAGAGATATCAATACATAGGTTTTAAGATTCTTACTAGTCAGATATATTCTTGGGCGGTGAATAGGGGGTGTTGAGTCCAATTTACTGAGCAAGGAGTAGGTCTTGTCTATTACCTATTGGGTTTATGGAACGGTATCTGAGCTCAAATGAAACCCTTGTTTTTTGCGTCACCCCACCTCACCTTTCCCGTTAAGCAGCCATAGTGTGTTTTCTAAACGTGTGACTCTGTTCTGTTTTGTAATTCAGTTCAAGGGTAGCGGTTTTTATATTCCCTCTATAAGTGATATCTCATGATAAGTGTCTTTTTCTGTGTGACTTATTTCACTTAGAATCGTCGTACCTAAATCCACTCATCATGCTGCTAGTAGACTTATGACGTTGATTTCATGGCTGAGTGATATTCCGTTGTACATAGGAACCACAACTTCTTAATCCATTTTTCTCTTTACTGGGATATTTAAGGTGTAACGAAGTGGAGGTTCTTGTCAACAGAGCAGCCCTAAACTTTGGGGTGCCTGTGTCTTGCTGATTTTTAGTTTTCCCAATTTATACGCCCATGAGTGGAAGTGCCCTATGCTCTCTAAGCTGAGTTTTTTAGATGTTTCAGGACACACCGTACCCTTCTCGAGAGTGGCTGTTGGCAATTTACATCACGCCCATCAGCGTAGCAAGGCTCCCGTTTCTCCATGGCCTGTCCTGCATTTGTCGTTTTGACACTTTATTCAGCATGGCCCTTTTGACCGATGGGAAGCGAGACTTCTTTGTAGCGCTGATTTGCCTTTCCAGGTTGCTTGGTTGGCCAAAAAGGGCGTATGCGTTTTTTCCTGAATATATTCAGGAAAAAACGCATACGCCCTTTTTGGCCAAGGGCATCATTGTCGAGGTTTTGCCGCTTTTCCTGTGCTTTAAAGGCGATTCGAATCTCCCTCCTGAAATCTGTTTCCTGCAATTCTGCCTTGCTTTCAAATCCTCTTCGTTGCCTTTCCTCAATATATTTGTGGACGAGAGTGATCATGTATAAGTCTGCAGGTTTGTGAATTGCAGTGCCCCTGAGCTCCATTTTTCAACTCGCTTTCTTGGGAGCTGGCCGCAAAAGCGCAGGATTGCTTCAGGCCCTACTGTGGTCCCGGGCGGCAGGCTGAGCCTGTGGTTAATTCTTCTTCCTGATGGGAAAATAGAGTGACCTGTGCCTGTCCCAACACCTAGAGCTAGTCTCTCATTGGTTCCCCCTCTTCCCGTTCATTCTCAGAACAAATTGCAACCTGTACGGAACAGGAGGTTAAAGGTGCTGATTCTTCAAAGAGGGAGATTGCTAGTAAAGGGGCTGGAATGGCGAACCCGAGCACAAGGAGATGAGAAATGAGGTGCATTTTAGAAATCTTTCCCGATCACACCGTGTACCATCTTCTGGGTTTCTCATGCATGTTTTCGATGTAGGAAGATGCCCTTGAACCTGGAGATTTGGGACCCATGGGATGGGTACCACGCAGTATTACTTTAAAGGGTCTGCGTTTGCTCACCCAACCTCACCAAACCTCTCAGCCCCAAGAGTGTCCACCCTTATGTCTCAATCAGCTGTGGGTCTAGATATGGTCAATCCAGGTGGCATCACAGCCCCTGAACGAATTTTGTAAGAATTTCTCTCTCCTTCACTGTCTTTGTTTCACGGGTTTTTAAAAGTAATTGATTTTTATAATGGGGTTTAGCTGCTTTCACTGCTGTGTTTATGCCGCTTTACACCCACTTGACTCACTTACAGAGAGATATCAATACATAGGTTTTAAGATTCTTACTAGTCAGATATATTCTTGGGCGGTGAATAGGGGGTGTTGAGTCCAATTCACTGAGCAAGGAGTAGGTCTTGTCTATTACCTATTGGGTTTATGGAACGGTATCTGAGCTCAAATGAAACCCTTGTTTTTTGCATCACCCCACCTCACCTTTCCCGTTAAGCAGCCATAGTGTGTTTTCTAAACGTGTGACTCTGTTCTGTTTTGTAATTCAGTTCAAGGGTAGCGGTTTTTATATTCCCTCTATAAGTGATATCTCATGATAAGTGTCTTTTTCTGTGTGACTTATTTCACTTAGAATCGTCGTACCTAAATCCACTCATCATGCTGCTACTAGACTTATGACGTTGATTTCATGGCTGAGTGATATTCCGTTGTACATAGGAACCACAACTTCTTAATCCATTTTTCTCTTTACTGGGATATTTAACGTGTAACGAAGTGGAGGTTCTTGTCAACAGAGCAGCCCTAAACTTTGGGGTGCCTGTGTCTTGCTGATTTTTAGTTTTCCCAATTTATACGCCCATGAGTGGAAGTGCCCTATGCTCTCTAAGCTGAGTTTTTTAGATGTTTCAGGACACACCGTACCCTTCTCGAGAGTGGCTGTTGGCAATTTACATCACGCCCATCAGCGTAGCAAGGCTCCCGTTTCTCCATGGCCTGTCCTGCATTTGTCGTTTTGACACTTTATTCAGCATGGCCCTTTTGACCGATGGGAAGCGAGACTTCTTTGTAGCGCTGATTTGCCTTTCCAGGTTGCTTGGTTGGCCAAAAAGGGCGTATGCGTTTTTTCCTGAATATATTCAGGAAAAAACGCATACGCCCTTTTTGGCCAAGGGCATCATTGTCGAGGTTTTGCCGCTTTTCCTGTGCTTTAAAGGCGATTCGAATCTCCCTCCTGAAATCTGTTTCCTGCAATTCTGCCTTGCTTTCAAATCCTCTTCGTTGCCTTTCCTCAATATATTTGTGGACGAGAGTGATCATGTATAAGTCTGCAGGTTTGTGAATTGCAGTGCCCCTGAGCTCCATTTTTCAACTCGCTTTCTTGGGAGCTGGCCGCAAAAGCGCAGGATTGCTTCAGGCCCTACTGTGGTCCCGGGCGGCAGGCTGAGCCTGTGGTTAATTCTTCTTCCTGATGGGAAAATAGAGTGACCTGTGCCTGTCCCAACACCTAGAGCTAGTCTCTCATTGGTTCCCCCTCTTCCCGTTCATTCTCAGAACAAATTGCAACCTGTACGGAACAGGAGGTTAAAGGTGCTGATTCTTCAAAGAGGGAGATTGCTAGTAAAGGGGCTGGAATGGCGAACCCGAGCACAAGGAGATGAGAAATGAGGTGCATTTTAGAAATCTTTCCCGATCACACCGTGTACCATCTTCTGGGTTTCTCATGCATGTTTTCGATGTAGGAAGATGCCCTTGAACCTGGAGATTTCGGACCCATGGGATGGGTACCACGCAGTATTACTTTAAAGGGTCTGCCTTTGCTCACCCAACCTCACCAAACCTCTCAGCCCCAAGAGTGTCCACCCTTATGTCTCAATCAGCTGTGGGTCTAGATATGGTCAATCCAGGTGGCATCACAGCCCCTGAACGAATTTTGTAAGAATTTCTCTCTCCTTCACTGTCTTTGTTTCACGGGTTTTTAAAAGTAATTGATTTTTATAATGGGGTTTAGCTGCTTTTCACTGCTGTGTTTATGCCGCTTTACACCCACTTGACTCACTTACAGAGAGATATCAATACATAGGTTTTAAGATTCTTACTAGTCAGATATATTCTTGGGCGGTGAATAGGGTGTGTTGAGTCCAATTCACTGAGCAAGGAGTAGGTCTTGTCTATTACCTATTGGGTTTATGGAACGGTATCTGAGCTAATTTGAAACCCTTGTTTTATGCATCACCCCACCTCACCTTTCCCGTTAGGCAGCCATAGTGTGTTTTCTAAACGTGTGACTCTGTTCTGTTTTGTAATTCAGTTCAAGGGTAGCGGTTTTTACATTCCCTCTATAAGTGATATCTTATGATAAGTGTCTTTTTCTGTGTGACTTATTTCACTTAGAATCGTCATACCTAAATACACTCATCATGCTGCTACTAGCCTTATGACGTTGATTTCATGACTGAGTGATATTCCATTGTACATAAGGACCACAACTTCTTTATCCATTTTTCTCTTTCCTGGGATATTTAAGGTGTAACGAAGTGGAGGTTCTTGTCAACAGAGCAGCCCTAACCTTTGGGGTGCCTGTGTCTTGCTGATTTTTAGTTTTCCCAATTTATACGCCCATGAGTGGAAGTGCCCTATGCTCTCTAAGCTGAGTTTTTTAGATGTTTCAGGACACACCGTACACTTCTCCAGAGTGGCTGTTGGCAATTTACATCCTGCCCATCAGCGTAGCAAGGCTCCCGTTTCTCCATGGCCTGTCCTGCATTTCTGGTTTTGACACTTTATTCAGCATGGCCCTTTTGACCGATGGGAAGCGAGACTTCTTTGTAGCGCTGATTTGCCTTTCCAGGTTGCTTGGTTGGCCAAAAAGGGCGTATGCGTTTTTTCCTGAATATATTCAGGAAAAAACGCATACGCCCTTTTTGGCCAAGGGCATCATTGTCGAGGTTTTGCCGCTTTTCCTGTGCTTTAAAGGCGATTCGAATCTCCCTCCTGAAATCTGTTTCCTGCAATTCTGCCTTGCTTTCAAATCCTCTTCGTTGCCTTCCCTCAATATATTTGTGGACGAGAGTGATCATGTATAAGTCTGCAGGTTTGTGAATTACAGTGCCCCTGAGCTCCATTTTTCAACTCGCTTTCTTGGGAGCTGGCCGCAAAAGCGCAGGATTGCTTCAGGCCCTACTGTGGTCCAGGGCGACAGGCTGAGCCTGTGGTTAATTCTTCTTCCTGATGGGAAAATAGAGTGACCTGTGCCTGTCCCAACACCTAGAGCTAGTCTCTCATTGGTTCCCCCTCTTCCCGTTCATCCTCAGGACAAATTGCAACCTGGACGGAACAGGAGGTTAAAGGTGCTGATTGTCCAAGGAGGGAGATTGCTAGTAAAGCGGCTGGAATGGCGAACCCGAGCACAAGGAGATGAGAAATGAGGTGCGTTTCAGAAACCTTTCCCGATCACACGGTGTACCATCTTCTGGGTTTCTCATGCATGTTTTCGATGTAGGAAGAAGCCCTTGAAACTGGAGATTTGGGACCCATGGGATGGGTACCACGCAGTATTACTTTAAAGGGTCTGCGTTTGCTCACCCAACCTCACCAAACCTCTCAGCCCCAAGAGTGTCCACCCTTATGTCTCAATCAGCTGTGGGTCTAGATATGGTCAATCCAGGTGGCATCACAGCCCCTGAACGAATTTTGTAAGAATTTCTCTCTCCTTCACTGTCTTTGTTTCACGGGTTTTTAAAAGTAATTGATTTTTATAATGGGGTTTAGCTGCTTTTCACTGCTGTGTTTATGCCGCTTTACACCCACTTGACTCACTTACAGAGAGATATCAATACATAGGTTTTAAGATTCTTACTAGTCAGATATATTCTTGGGCGGTGAATAGGGTGTGTTGAGTCCAATTCACTGAGCAAGGAGTAGGTCTTGTCTATTACCTATTGGGTTTATGGAACGGTATCTGAGCTAATTTGAAACCCTTGTTTTATGCATCACCCCACCTCACCTTTCCCGTTAGGCAGCCATAGTGTGTTTTCTAAACGTGTGACTCTGTTCTGTTTTGTAATTCAGTTCAAGGGTAGCGGTTTTTACATTCCCTCTATAAGTGATATCTTATGATAAGTGTCTTTTTCTGTGTGACTTATTTCACTTAGAATCGTCATACCTAAATACACTCATCATGCTGCTACTAGCCTTATGACGTTGATTTCATGACTGAGTGATATTCCATTGTACATAAGGACCACAACTTCTTTATCCATTTTTCTCTTTCCTGGGATATTTAAGGTGTAACGAAGTGGAGGTTCTTGTCAACAGAGCAGCCCTAACCTTTGGGGTGCCTGTGTCTTGCTGATTTTTAGTTTTCCCAATTTATACGCCCATGAGTGGAAGTGCCCTATGCTCTCTAAGCTGAGTTTTTTAGATGTTTCAGGACACACCGTACACTTCTCCAGAGTGGCTGTTGGCAATTTACATCCTGCCCATCAGCGTAGCAAGGCTCCCGTTTCTCCATGGCCTGTCCTGCATTTCTGGTTTTGACACTTTATTCAGCATGGCCCTTTTGACCGATGGGAAGCGAGACTTCTTTGTAGCGCTGATTTGCCTTTCCAGGTTGCTTGGTTGGCCAAAAAGGGCGTATGCGTTTTTTCCTGAATATATTCAGGAAAAAACGCATACGCCCTTTTTGGCCAAGGGCATCATTGTCGAGGTTTTGCCGCTTTTCCTGTGCTTTAAAGGCGATTCGAATCTCCCTCCTGAAATCTGTTTCCTGCAATTCTGCCTTGCTTTCAAATCCTCTTCGTTGCCTTCCCTCAATATATTTGTGGACGAGAGTGATCATGTATAAGTCTGCAGGTTTGTGAATTACAGTGCCCCTGAGCTCCATTTTTCAACTCGCTTTCTTGGGAGCTGGCCGCAAAAGCGCAGGATTGCTTCAGGCCCTACTGTGGTCCAGGGCGACAGGCTGAGCCTGTGGTTAATTCTTCTTCCTGATGGGAAAATAGAGTGACCTGTGCCTGTCCCAACACCTAGAGCTAGTCTCTCATTGGTTCCCCCTCTTCCCGTTCATCCTCAGGACAAATTGCAACCTGGACGGAACAGGAGGTTAAAGGTGCTGATTGTCCAAGGAGGGAGATTGCTAGTAAAGCGGCTGGAATGGCGAACCCGAGCACAAGGAGATGAGAAATGAGGTGCGTTTCAGAAACCTTTCCCGATCACACGGTGTACCATCTTCTGGGTTTCTCATGCATGTTTTCGATGTAGGAAGAAGCCCTTGAAACTGGAGATTTGGGACCCATGGGATGGGTACCACGCAGTATTACTTTAAAGGGTCTGCGTTTGCTCACCCAACCTCACCAAACCTCTCAGCCCCAAGAGTGTCCACCCTTATGTCTCAATCAGCTGTGGGTCTAGATATGGTCAATCCAGGTGGCATCACAGCCCCTGAACGAATTTTGTAAGAATTTCTCTCTCCTTCACTGTCTTTGTTTCACGGGTTTTTAAAAGTAATTGATTTTTATAATGGGGTTTAGCTGCTTTCACTGCTGTGTTTATGCCGCTTTACACCCACTTGACTCACTTACAGAGAGATATCAATACATAGGTTTTAAGATTCTTACTAGTCAGATATATTCTTGGGCGGTGAATAGGGGGTGTTGAGTCCAATTTACTGAGCAAGGAGTAGGTCTTGTCTATTACCTATTGGGTTTATGGAACGGTATCTGAGCTCAAATGAAACCCTTGTTTTTTGCGTCACCCCACCTCACCTTTCCCGTTAAGCAGCCATAGTGTGTTTTCTAAACGTGTGACTCTGTTCTGTTTTGTAATTCAGTTCAAGGGTAGCGGTTTTTATATTCCCTCTATAAGTGATATCTCATGATAAGTGTCTTTTTCTGTGTGACTTATTTCACTTAGAATCGTCGTACCTAAATCCACTCATCATGCTGCTAGTAGACTTATGACGTTGATTTCATGGCTGAGTGATATTCCGTTGTACATAGGAACCACAACTTCTTAATCCATTTTTCTCTTTACTGGGATATTTAAGGTGTAACGAAGTGGAGGTTCTTGTCAACAGAGCAGCCCTAAACTTTGGGGTGCCTGTGTCTTGCTGATTTTTAGTTTTCCCAATTTATACGCCCATGAGTGGAAGTGCCCTATGCTCTCTAAGCTGAGTTTTTTAGATGTTTCAGGACACACCGTACCCTTCTCGAGAGTGGCTGTTGGCAATTTACATCACGCCCATCAGCGTAGCAAGGCTCCCGTTTCTCCATGGCCTGTCCTGCATTTGTCGTTTTGACACTTTATTCAGCATGGCCCTTTTGACCGATGGGAAGCGAGACTTCTTTGTAGCGCTGATTTGCCTTTCCAGGTTGCTTGGTTGGCCAAAAAGGGCGTATGCGTTTTTTCCTGAATATATTCAGGAAAAAACGCATACGCCCTTTTTGGCCAAGGGCATCATTGTCGAGGTTTTGCCGCTTTTCCTGTGCTTTAAAGGCGATTCGAATCTCCCTCCTGAAATCTGTTTCCTGCAATTCTGCCTTGCTTTCAAATCCTCTTCGTTGCCTTTCCTCAATATATTTGTGGACGAGAGTGATCATGTATAAGTCTGCAGGTTTGTGAATTGCAGTGCCCCTGAGCTCCATTTTTCAACTCGCTTTCTTGGGAGCTGGCCGCAAAAGCGCAGGATTGCTTCAGGCCCTACTGTGGTCCCGGGCGGCAGGCTGAGCCTGTGGTTAATTCTTCTTCCTGATGGGAAAATAGAGTGACCTGTGCCTGTCCCAACACCTAGAGCTAGTCTCTCATTGGTTCCCCCTCTTCCCGTTCATTCTCAGAACAAATTGCAACCTGTACGGAACAGGAGGTTAAAGGTGCTGATTCTTCAAAGAGGGAGATTGCTAGTAAAGGGGCTGGAATGGCGAACCCGAGCACAAGGAGATGAGAAATGAGGTGCATTTTAGAAATCTTTCCCGATCACACCGTGTACCATCTTCTGGGTTTCTCATGCATGTTTTCGATGTAGGAAGATGCCCTTGAACCTGGAGATTTCGGACCCATGGGATGGGTACCACGCAGTATTACTTTAAAGGGTCTGCGTTTGCTCACCCAACCTCACCAAACCTCTCAGCCCCAAGAGTGTCCACCCTTATGTCTCAATCAGCTGTGGGTCTAGATATGGTCAATCCAGGTGGCATCACAGCCCCTGAACGAATTTTGTAAGAATTTCTCTCTCCTTCACTGTCTTTGTTTCACGGGTTTTTAAAAGTAATTGATTTTTATAATGGGGTTTAGCTGCTTTTCACTGCTGTGTTTATGCCGCTTTACACCCACTTGACTCACTTACAGAGAGATATCAATACATAGGTTTTAAGATTCTTAGTAGTCAGATATATTCTTGGGCGGTGAATAGGGTGTGTTGAGTCCAATTCACTGAGCAAGGAGTAGGTCTTGTCTATTACTTATTGGGTTTATGGAACGGTATCTGAGCTAATTTGAAACCCTTGTTTTATGCATCACCCCACCTCACCTTTCCCGTTAGGCAGCCATAGTGTGTTTTCTAAACGTGTGACTCTGTTCTGTTTTGTAATTCAGTTCAAGGGTAGCGGTTTTTACATTCCCTCTATAAGTGATATCTTATGATAAGTGTCTTTTTCTGTGTGACTTATTTCACTTAGAATCGTCATACCTAAATACACTCATCATGCTGCTACTAGCCTTATGACGTTGATTTCATGACTGAGTGATATTCCATTGTACATAAGGACCACAACTTCTTTATCCATTTTTCTCTTTCCTGGGATATTTAAGGTGTAACGAAATGGAGGTTCTTGTCAACAGAGCAGCCCTAACCTTTGGGGTGCCTGTGTCTTGCTGATTTTTAGTTTTCCCAATTTATACGCCCATGAGTGGAAGTGCCCTATGCTCTCTAAGCTGAGTTTTTTAGATGTTTCAGGACACACCGTACACTTCTCCAGAGTGGCTGTTGGCAATTTACATCCTGCCCATCAGCGTAGCAAGGCTCCCGTTTCTCCATGGCCTGTCCTGCATTTCTGGTTTTGACACTTTATTCAGCATGGCCCTTTTGACCGATGGGAAGCGAGACTTCTTTGTAGCGCTGATTTGCCTTTCCAGGTTGCTTGGTTGGCCAAAAAGGGCGTATGCGTTTTTTCCTGAATATATTCAGGAAAAAACGCATACGCCCTTTTTGGCCAAGGGCATCATTGTCGAGGTTTTGCCGCTTTTCCTGTGCTTTAAAGGCGATTCGAATCTCCCTCCTGAAATCTGTTTCCTGCAATTCTGCCTTGCTTTCAAATCCTCTTCGTTGCCTTCCCTCAATATATTTGTGGACGAGAGTGATCATGTATAAGTCTGCAGGTTTGTGAATTACAGTGCCCCTGAGCTCCATTTTTCAACTCGCTTTCTTGGGAGCTGGCCGCAAAAGCGCAGGATTGCTTCAGGCCCTACTGTGGTCCAGGGCGACAGGCTGAGCCTGTGGTTAATTCTTCTTCCTGATGGGAAAATAGAGTGACCTGTGCCTGTCCCAACACCTAGAGCTAGTCTCTCATTGGTTCCCCCTCTTCCCGTTCATCCTCAGGACAAATTGCAACCTGGACGGAACAGGAGGTTAAAGGTGCTGATTGTCCAAGGAGGGAGATTGCTAGTAAAGCGGCTGGAATGGCGAACCCGAGCACAAGGAGATGAGAAATGAGGTGCGTTTCAGAAACCTTTCCCGATCACACGGTGTACCATCTTCTGGGTTTCTCATGCATGTTTTCGATGTAGGAAGATGCCCTTGAACCTGGAGATTTGGGACCCATGGGATGGGTACCACGCAGTATTACTTTAAAGGGTCTGCGTTTGCTCACCCAACCTCACCAAACCTCTCAGCCCCAAGAGTGTCCACCCTTATGTCTCAATCAGCTGTGGGTCTAGATATGGTCAATCCAGGTGGCATCACAGCCCCTGAACGAATTTTGTAAAAATTTCTCTCTCCTTCACTGTCTTTGTTTCACGGGTTTTTAAAAGTAATTGATTTTTATAATGGGGTTTAGCTGCTTTCACTGCTGTGTTTATGCCGCTTTACACCCACTTGACTCACTTACAGAGAGATATCAATACATAGGTTTTAAGATTCTTACTAGTCAGATATATTCTTGGGCGGTGAATAGGGGGTGTTGAGTCCAATTCACTGAGCAAGGAGTAGGTCTTGTCTATTACCTATTGGGTTTATGGAACGGTATCTGAGCTCAAATGAAACCCTTGTTTTTTGCATCACCCCACCTCACCTTTCCCGTTAAGCAGCCATAGTGTGTTTTCTAAACGTGTGACTCTGTTCTGTTTTGTAATTCAGTTCAAGGGTAGCGGTTTTTATATTCCCTCTATAAGTGATATCTCATGATAAGTGTCTTTTTCTGTGTGACTTATTTCACTTAGAATCGTCGTACCTAAATCCACTCATCATGCTGCTACTAGACTTATGACGTTGATTTCATGGCTGAGTGATATTCCGTTGTACATAGGAACCACAACTTCTTAATCCATTTTTCTCTTTACTGGGATATTTAAGGTGTAACGAAGTGGAGGTTCTTGTCAACAGAGCAGCCCTAAACTTTGGGGTGCCTGTGTCTTGCTCATTTTTAGTTTTCCCAATTTATACGCCCATGAGTGGAAGTGCCCTATGCTCTCTAAGCTGAGTTTTTTAGATGTTTCAGGACACACCGTACCCTTCTCGAGAGTGGCTGTTGGCAATTTACATCACGCCCATCAGCGTAGCAAGGCTCCCGTTTCTCCATGGCCTGTCCTGCATTTGTCGTTTTGACACTTTATTCAGCATGGCCCTTTTGACCGATGGGAAGCGAGACTTCTTTGTAGCGCTGATTTGCCTTTACAGGTTGCTTGGTTGGCCAAAAAGGGCGTATGCGTTTTTTCCTGAATATATTCAGGAAAAAACGCATACGCCCTTTTTGGCCAAGGGCATCATTGTCGAGGTTTTGCCGCTTTTCCTGTGCTTTAAAGGCGATTCGAATCTCCCTCCTGAAATCTGTTTCCTGCAATTCTGCCTTGCTTTCAAATCCTCTTCGTTGCCTTTCCTCAATATATTTGTGGACGAGAGTGATCATGTATAAGTCTGCAGGTTTGTGAATTGCAGTGCCCCTGAGCTCCATTTTTCAACTCGCTTTCTTGGGAGCTGGCCGCAAAAGCGCAGGATTGCTTCAGGCCCTACTGTGGTCCCGGGCGGCAGGCTGAGCCTGTGGTTAATTCTTCTTCCTGATGGGAAAATAGAGTGACCTGTGCCTGTCCCAACACCTAGAGCTAGTCTCTCATTGGTTCCCCCTCTTCCCGTTCATTCTCAGAACAAATTGCAACCTGTACGGAACAGGAGGTTAAAGGTGCTGATTCTTCAAAGAGGGAGATTGCTAGTAAAGGGGCTGGAATGGCGAACCCGAGCACAAGGAGATGAGAAATGAGGTGCATTTTAGAAATCTTTCCCGATCACACCGTGTACCATCTTCTGGGTTTCTCATGCATGTTTTCGATGTAGGAAGATGCCCTTGAACCTGGAGATTTCGGACCCATGGGATGGGTACCACGCAGTATTACTTTAAAGGGTCTGCCTTTGCTCACCCAACCTCACCAAACCTCTCAGCCCCAAGAGTGTCCACCCTTATGTCTCAATCAGCTGTGGGTCTAGATATGGTCAATCCAGGTGGCATCACAGCCCCTGAACGAATTTTGTAAGAATTTCTCTCTCCTTCACTGTCTTTGTTTCACGGGTTTTTAAAAGTAATTGATTTTTATAATGGGGTTTAGCTGCTTTTCACTGCTGTGTTTATGCCGCTTTACACCCACTTGACTCACTTACAGAGAGATATCAATACATAGGTTTTAAGATTCTTACTAGTCAGATATATTCTTGGGCGGTGAATAGGGTGTGCTGAGTCCAATTCACTGAGCAAGGAGTAGGTCTTGTCTATTACCTATTGGGTTTATGGAACGGTATCTGAGCTAATTTGAAACCCTTGTTTTATGCATCACCCCACCTCACCTTTCCCGTTAGGCAGCCATAGTGTGTTTTCTAAACGTGTGACTCTGTTCTGTTTTGTAATTCAGTTCAAGGGTAGCGGTTTTTACATTCCCTCTATAAGTGATATCTTATGATAAGTGTCTTTTTCTGTGTGACTTATTTCACTTAGAATCGTCATACCTAAATCCACTCATCATGCTGCTACTAGCCTTATGACGTTGATTTCATGACTGAGTGATATTCCATTGTACATAAGGACCACAACTTCTTTATCCATTTTTCTCTTTCCTGGGATATTTAAGGTGTAACGAAGTGGAGGTTCTTGTCAACAGAGCAGCCCTAACCTTTGGGGTGCCTGTCTCTTGCTGATTTTTAGTTTTCCCAATTTATACGCCCATGAGTGGAAGTGCCCTATGCTCTTTAAGCTGAGTTTTTTAGATGTTTCAGGACACACCGTACACTTCTCCAGAGTGGCTGTTGGCAATTTACATCCTGCCCATCAGCGTAGCAAGGCTCCCGTTTCTCCATGGCCTGTCCTGCATTTCTGGTTTTGACACTTTATTCAGCATGGCCCTTTTGACCGATGGGAAGCGAGACTTCTTTGTAGCGCTGATTTGCCTTTCCAGGTTGCTTGGTTGGCCAAAAAGTGCGTATGCGTTTTTTCCTGAATACATTCAGGAAAAAACGCATACGGCCTTTTTGGCTAAGGGCATCATTGTCGAGGTTTTGCCGCTTTTCCTGTGATTTAAAGGCGAATCGAATGTCCCTCCTGAAATCTGTTTCCTGCAATTCTGCCTTGCTTTCAAATCCTCTTCGTTGCCTTCCCTCAATATATTTGTGGACGAGAGTGATCATGTATAAGTCTGCAGGTTTGTGAATTACAGTGCCCCTGAGCTCCATTTTTCAACTCGCTTTCTTGGGAGCTGGCCGCAAAAGCGCAGGATTGCTTCAGGCCCTACTGTGGTCCAGGGCGACAGGCTGAGCCTGTGGTTAATTCTTCTTCCTGATGGGAAAATAGAGTGACCTGTGCCTGTCCCAACACCTAGAGCTAGTCTCTCATTGGTTCCCCCTCTTCCCGTTCATCCTCAGGACAAATTGCAACCTGGACGGAACAGGAGGTTAAAGGTGCTGATTGTCCAAGGAGGGAGATTGCTAGTAAAGCGGCTGGAATGGCGAACCCGAGCACAAGGAGATGAGAAATGAGGTGCGTTTCAGAAACCTTTCCCGATCACACGGTGTACCATCTTCTGGGTTTCTCATGCATGTTTTCGATGTAGGAAGATGCCCTTGAACCTGGAGATTTGGGACCCATGGGATGGGTACCACGCAGTATTACTTTAAAGGGTCTGCGTTTGCTCACCCAACCTCACCAAACCTCTCAGCCCCAAGAGTGTCCACCCTTATGTCTCAATCAGCTGTGGGTCTAGATATGGTCAATCCAGGTGGCATCACAGCCCCTGAACGAATTTTGTAAGAATTTCTCTCTCCTTCACTGTCTTTGTTTCACGGGTTTTTAAAAGTAATTGATTTTTATAATGGGGTTTAGCTGCTTTCACTGCTGTGTTTATGCCGCTTTACACCCACTTGACTCACTTACAGAGAGATATCAATACATAGGTTTTAAGATTCTTACTAGTCAGATATATTCTTGGGCGGTGAATAGGGGGTGTTGAGTCCAATTCACTGAGCAAGGAGTAGGTCTTGTCTATTACCTATTGGGTTTATGGAACGGTATCTGAGCTCAAATGAAACCCTTGTTTTTTGCATCACCCCACCTCACCTTTCCCGTTAAGCAGCCATAGTGTGTTTTCTAAACGTGTGACTCTGTTCTGTTTTGTAATTCAGTTCAAGGGTAGCGGTTTTTATATTCCCTCTATAAGTGATATCTCATGATAAGTGTCTTTTTCTGTGTGACTTATTTCACTTAGAATCGTCGTACCTAAATCCACTCATCATGCTGCTACTAGACTTATGACGTTGATTTCATGGCTGAGTGATATTCCGTTGTACATAGGAACCACAACTTCTTAATCCATTTTTCTCTTTACTGGGATATTTAACGTGTAACGAAGTGGAGGTTCTTGTCAACAGAGCAGCCCTAAACTTTGGGGTGCCTGTGTCTTGCTGATTTTTAGTTTTCCCAATTTATACGCCCATGAGTGGAAGTGCCCTATGCTCTCTAAGCTGAGTTTTTTAGATGTTTCAGGACACACCGTACCCTTCTCGAGAGTGGCTGTTGGCAATTTACATCACGCCCATCAGCGTAGCAAGGCTCCCGTTTCTCCATGGCCTGTCCTGCATTTGTCGTTTTGACACTTTATTCAGCATGGCCCTTTTGACCGATGGGAAGCGAGACTTCTTTGTAGCGCTGATTTGCCTTTCCAGGTTGCTTGGTTGGCCAAAAAGGGCGTATGCGTTTTTTCCTGAATATATTCAGGAAAAAACGCATACGCCCTTTTTGGCCAAGGGCATCATTGTCGAGGTTTTGCCGCTTTTCCTGTGCTTTAAAGGCGATTCGAATCTCCCTCCTGAAATCTGTTTCCTGCAATTCTGCCTTGCTTTCAAATCCTCTTCGTTGCCTTTCCTCAATATATTTGTGGACGAGAGTGATCATGTATAAGTCTGCAGGTTTGTGAATTGCAGTGCCCCTGAGCTCCATTTTTCAACTCGCTTTCTTGGGAGCTGGCCGCAAAAGCGCAGGATTGCTTCAGGCCCTACTGTGGTCCCGGGCGGCAGGCTGAGCCTGTGGTTAATTCTTCTTCCTGATGGGAAAATAGAGTGACCTGTGCCTGTCCCAACACCTAGAGCTAGTCTCTCATTGGTTCCCCCTCTTCCCGTTCATTCTCAGAACAAATTGCAACCTGTACGGAACAGGAGGTTAAAGGTGCTGATTCTTCAAAGAGGGAGATTGCTAGTAAAGGGGCTGGAATGGCGAACCCGAGCACAAGGAGATGAGAAATGAGGTGCATTTTAGAAATCTTTCCCGATCACACCGTGTACCATCTTCTGGGTTTCTCATGCATGTTTTCGATGTAGGAAGATGCCCTTGAACCTGGAGATTTCGGACCCATGGGATGGGTACCACGCAGTATTACTTTAAAGGGTCTGCCTTTGCTCACCCAACCTCACCAAACCTCTCAGCCCCAAGAGTGTCCACCCTTATGTCTCAATCAGCTGTGGGTCTAGATATGGTCAATCCAGGTGGCATCACAGCCCCTGAACGAATTTTGTAAGAATTTCTCTCTCCTTCACTGTCTTTGTTTCACGGGTTTTTAAAAGTAATTGATTTTTATAATGGGGTTTAGCTGCTTTCACTGCTGTGTTTATGCCGCTTTACACCCACTTGACTCACTTACAGAGAGATATCAATACATAGGTTTTAAGATTCTTACTAGTCAGATATATTCTTGGGCGGTGAATAGGGGGTGTTGAGTCCAATTCACTGAGCAAGGAGTAGGTCTTGTCTATTACCTATTGGGTTTATGGAACGGTATCTGAGCTCAAATGAAACCCTTGTTTTTTGCATCACCCCACCTCACCTTTCCCGTTAAGCAGCCATAGTGTGTTTTCTAAACGTGTGACTCTGTTCTGTTTTGTAATTCAGTTCAAGGGTAGCGGTTTTTATATTCCCTCTATAAGTGATATCTCATGATAAGTGTCTTTTTCTGTGTGACTTATTTCACTTAGAATCGTCGTACCTAAATCCACTCATCATGCTGCTACTAGACTTATGACGTTGATTTCATGGCTGAGTGATATTCCGTTGTACATAGGAACCACAACTTCTTAATCCATTTTTCTCTTTACTGGGATATTTAACGTGTAACGAAGTGGAGGTTCTTGTCAACAGAGCAGCCCTAAACTTTGGGGTGCCTGTGTCTTGCTGATTTTTAGTTTTCCCAATTTATACGCCCATGAGTGGAAGTGCCCTATGCTCTCTAAGCTGAGTTTTTTAGATGTTTCAGGACACACCGTACCCTTCTCGAGAGTGGCTGTTGGCAATTTACATCACGCCCATCAGCGTAGCAAGGCTCCCGTTTCTCCATGGCCTGTCCTGCATTTGTCGTTTTGACACTTTATTCAGCATGGCCCTTTTGACCGATGGGAAGCGAGACTTCTTTGTAGCGCTGATTTGCCTTTCCAGGTTGCTTGGTTGGCCAAAAAGGGCGTATGCGTTTTTTCCTGAATATATTCAGGAAAAAACGCATACGCCCTTTTTGGCCAAGGGCATCATTGTCGAGGTTTTGCCGCTTTTCCTGTGCTTTAAAGGCGATTCGAATCTCCCTCCTGAAATCTGTTTCCTGCAATTCTGCCTTGCTTTCAAATCCTCTTCGTTGCCTTTCCTCAATATATTTGTGGACGAGAGTGATCATGTATAAGTCTGCAGGTTTGTGAATTGCAGTGCCCCTGAGCTCCATTTTTCAACTCGCTTTCTTGGGAGCTGGCCGCAAAAGCGCAGGATTGCTTCAGGCCCTACTGTGGTCCCGGGCGGCAGGCTGAGCCTGTGGTTAATTCTTCTTCCTGATGGGAAAATAGAGTGACCTGTGCCTGTCCCAACACCTAGAGCTAGTCTCTCATTGGTTCCCCCTCTTCCCGTTCATTCTCAGAACAAATTGCAACCTGTACGGAACAGGAGGTTAAAGGTGCTGATTCTTCAAAGAGGGAGATTGCTAGTAAAGGGGCTGGAATGGCGAACCCGAGCACAAGGAGATGAGAAATGAGGTGCATTTTAGAAATCTTTCCCGATCACACCGTGTACCATCTTCTGGGTTTCTCATGCATGTTTTCGATGTAGGAAGATGCCCTTGAACCTGGAGATTTCGGACCCATGGGATGGGTACCACGCAGTATTACTTTAAAGGGTCTGCCTTTGCTCACCCAACCTCACCAAACCTCTCAGCCCCAAGAGTGTCCACCCTTATGTCTCAATCAGCTGTGGGTCTAGATATGGTCAATCCAGGTGGCATCACAGCCCCTGAACGAATTTTGTAAGAATTTCTCTCTCCTTCACTGTCTTTGTTTCACGGGTTTTTAAAAGTAATTGATTTTTATAATGGGGTTTAGCTGCTTTTCACTGCTGTGTTTATGCCGCTTTACACCCACTTGACTCACTTACAGAGAGATATCAATACATAGGTTTTAAGATTCTTACTAGTCAGATATATTCTTGGGCGGTGAATAGGGTGTGTTGAGTCCAATTCACTGAGCAAGGAGTAGGTCTTGTCTATTACCTATTGGGTTTATGGAACGGTATCTGAGCTAATTTGAAACCCTTGTTTTATGCATCACCCCACCTCACCTTTCCCGTTAGGCAGCCATAGTGTGTTTTCTAAACGTGTGACTCTGTTCTGTTTTGTAATTCAGTTCAAGGGTAGCGGTTTTTACATTCCCTCTATAAGTGATATCTTATGATAAGTGTCTTTTTCTGTGTGACTTATTTCACTTAGAATCGTCATACCTAAATACACTCATCATGCTGCTACTAGCCTTATGACGTTGATTTCATGACTGAGTGATATTCCATTGTACATAAGGACCACAACTTCTTTATCCATTTTTCTCTTTCCTGGGATATTTAAGGTGTAACGAAGTGGAGGTTCTTGTCAACAGAGCAGCCCTAACCTTTGGGGTGCCTGTGTCTTGCTGATTTTTAGTTTTCCCAATTTATACGCCCATGAGTGGAAGTGCCCTATGCTCTCTAAGCTGAGTTTTTTAGATGTTTCAGGACACACCGTACACTTCTCCAGAGTGGCTGTTGGCAATTTACATCCTGCCCATCAGCGTAGCAAGGCTCCCGTTTCTCCATGGCCTGTCCTGCATTTCTGGTTTTGACACTTTATTCAGCATGGCCCTTTTGACCGATGGGAAGCGAGACTTCTTTGTAGCGCTGATTTGCCTTTCCAGGTTGCTTGGTTGGCCAAAAAGGGCGTATGCGTTTTTTCCTGAATATATTCAGGAAAAAACGCATACGCCCTTTTTTGCCAAGGGCATCATTGTCGAGGTTTTGCCGCTTTTCCTGTGCTTTAAAGGCGATTCGAATCTCCCTCCTGAAATCTGTTTCCTGCAATTCTGCCTTGCTTTCAAATCCTCTTCGTTGCCTTCCCTCAATATATTTGTGGACGAGAGTGATCATGTATAAGTCTGCAGGTTTGTGAATTACAGTGCCCCTGAGCTCCATTTTTCAACTCGCTTTCTTGGGAGCTGGCCGCAAAAGCGCAGGATTGCTTCAGGCCCTACTGTGGTCCAGGGCGACAGGCTGAGCCTGTGGTTAATTCTTCTTCCTGATGGGAAAATAGAGTGACCTGTGCCTGTCCCAACACCTAGAGCTAGTCTCTCATTGGTTCCCCCTCTTCCCGTTCATCCTCAGGACAAATTGCAACCTGGACGGAACAGGAGGTTAAAGGTGCTGATTGTCCAAGGAGGGAGATTGCTAGTAAAGCGGCTGGAATGGCGAACCCGAGCACAAGGAGATGAGAAATGAGGTGCGTTTCAGAAACCTTTCCCGATCACACGGTGTACCATCTTCTGGGTTTCTCATGCATGTTTTCGATGTAGGAAGAAGCCCTTGAAACTGGAGATTTGGGACCCATGGGATGGGTACCACGCAGTATTACTTTAAAGGGTCTGCGTTTGCTCACCCAACCTCACCAAACCTCTCAGCCCCAAGAGTGTCCACCCTTATGTCTCAATCAGCTGTGGGTCTAGATATGGTCAATCCAGGTGGCATCACAGCCCCTGAACGAATTTTGTAAGAATTTCTCTCTCCTTCACTGTCTTTGTTTCACGGGTTTTTAAAAGTAATTGATTTTTATAATGGGGTTTAGCTGCTTTCACTGCTGTGTTTATGCCGCTTTACACCCACTTGACTCACTTACAGAGAGATATCAATACATAGGTTTTAAGATTCTTACTAGTCAGATATATTCTTGGGCGGTGAATAGGGGGTGTTGAGTCCAATTTACTGAGCAAGGAGTAGGTCTTGTCTATTACCTATTGGGTTTATGGAACGGTATCTGAGCTCAAATGAAACCCTTGTTTTTTGCGTCACCCCACCTCACCTTTCCCGTTAAGCAGCCATAGTGTGTTTTCTAAACGTGTGACTCTGTTCTGTTTTGTAATTCAGTTCAAGGGTAGCGGTTTTTATATTCCCTCTATAAGTGATATCTCATGATAAGTGTCTTTTTCTGTGTGACTTATTTCACTTAGAATCGTCGTACCTAAATCCACTCATCATGCTGCTAGTAGACTTATGACGTTGATTTCATGGCTGAGTGATATTCCGTTGTACATAGGAACCACAACTTCTTAATCCATTTTTCTCTTTACTGGGATATTTAAGGTGTAACGAAGTGGAGGTTCTTGTCAACAGAGCAGCCCTAAACTTTGGGGTGCCTGTGTCTTGCTGATTTTTAGTTTTCCCAATTTATACGCCCATGAGTGGAAGTGCCCTATGCTCTCTAAGCTGAGTTTTTTAGATGTTTCAGGACACACCGTACCCTTCTCGAGAGTGGCTGTTGGCAATTTACATCACGCCCATCAGCGTAGCAAGGCTCCCGTTTCTCCATGGCCTGTCCTGCATTTGTCGTTTTGACACTTTATTCAGCATGGCCCTTTTGACCGATGGGAAGCGAGACTTCTTTGTAGCGCTGATTTGCCTTTCCAGGTTGCTTGGTTGGCCAAAAAGGGCGTATGCGTTTTTTCCTGAATATATTCAGGAAAAAACGCATACGCCCTTTTTGGCCAAGGGCATCATTGTCGAGGTTTTGCCGCTTTTCCTGTGCTTTAAAGGCGATTCGAATCTCCCTCCTGAAATCTGTTTCCTGCAATTCTGCCTTGCTTTCAAATCCTCTTCGTTGCCTTTCCTCAATATATTTGTGGACGAGAGTGATCATGTATAAGTCTGCAGGTTTGTGAATTGCAGTGCCCCTGAGCTCCATTTTTCAACTCGCTTTCTTGGGAGCTGGCCGCAAAAGCGCAGGATTGCTTCAGGCCCTACTGTGGTCCCGGGCGGCAGGCTGAGCCTGTGGTTAATTCTTCTTCCTGATGGGAAAATAGAGTGACCTGTGCCTGTCCCAACACCTAGAGCTAGTCTCTCATTGGTTCCCCCTCTTCCCGTTCATTCTCAGAACAAATTGCAACCTGTACGGAACAGGAGGTTAAAGGTGCTGATTCTTCAAAGAGGGAGATTGCTAGTAAAGGGGCTGGAATGGCGAACCCGAGCACAAGGAGATGAGAAATGAGGTGCATTTTAGAAATCTTTCCCGATCACACCGTGTACCATCTTCTGGGTTTCTCATGCATGTTTTCGATGTAGGAAGATGCCCTTGAACCTGGAGATTTGGGACCCATGGGATGGGTACCACGCAGTATTACTTTAAAGGGTCTGCGTTTGCTCACCCAACCTCACCAAACCTCTCAGCCCCAAGAGTGTCCACCCTTATGTCTCAATCAGCTGTGGGTCTAGATATGGTCAATCCAGGTGGCATCACAGCCCCTGAACGAATTTTGTAAGAATTTCTCTCTCCTTCACTGTCTTTGTTTCACGGGTTTTTAAAAGTAATTGATTTTTATAATGGGGTTTAGCTGCTTTCACTGCTGTGTTTATGCCGCTTTACACCCACTTGACTCACTTACAGAGAGATATCAATACATAGGTTTTAAGATTCTTACTAGTCAGATATATTCTTGGGCGGTGAATAGGGGGTGTTGAGTCCAATTCACTGAGCAAGGAGTAGGTCTTGTCTATTACCTATTGGGTTTATGGAACGGTATCTGAGCTCAAATGAAACCCTTGTTTTTTGCATCACCCCACCTCACCTTTCCCGTTAAGCAGCCATAGTGTGTTTTCTAAACGTGTGACTCTGTTCTGTTTTGTAATTCAGTTCAAGGGTAGCGGTTTTTATATTCCCTCTATAAGTGATATCTCATGATAAGTGTCTTTTTCTGTGTGACTTATTTCACTTAGAATCGTCGTACCTAAATCCACTCATCATGCTGCTACTAGACTTATGACGTTGATTTCATGGCTGAGTGATATTCCGTTGTACATAGGAACCACAACTTCTTAATCCATTTTTCTCTTTACTGGGATATTTAACGTGTAACGAAGTGGAGGTTCTTGTCAACAGAGCAGCCCTAAACTTTGGGGTGCCTGTGTCTTGCTGATTTTTAGTTTTCCCAATTTATACGCCCATGAGTGGAAGTGCCCTATGCTCTCTAAGCTGAGTTTTTTAGATGTTTCAGGACACACCGTACCCTTCTCGAGAGTGGCTGTTGGCAATTTACATCACGCCCATCAGCGTAGCAAGGCTCCCGTTTCTCCATGGCCTGTCCTGCATTTGTCGTTTTGACACTTTATTCAGCATGGCCCTTTTGACCGATGGGAAGCGAGACTTCTTTGTAGCGCTGATTTGCCTTTCCAGGTTGCTCGGTTGGCCAAAAAGGGCGTATGCGTTTTTTCCTGAATATATTCAGGAAAAAACGCATACGCCCTTTTTGGCCAAGGGCATCATTGTCGAGGTTTTGCCGCTTTTCCTGTGCTTTAAAGGCGATTCGAATCTCCCTCCTGAAATCTGTTTCCTGCAATTCTGCCTTGCTTTCAAATCCTCTTCGTTGCCTTTCCTCAATATATTTGTGGACGAGAGTGATCATGTATAAGTCTGCAGGTTTGTGAATTGCAGTGCCCCTGAGCTCCATTTTTCAACTCGCTTTCTTGGGAGCTGGCCGCAAAAGCGCAGGATTGCTTCAGGCCCTACTGTGGTCCCGGGCGGCAGGCTGAGCCTGTGGTTAATTCTTCTTCCTGATGGGAAAATAGAGTGACCTGTGCCTGTCCCAACACCTAGAGCTAGTCTCTCATTGGTTCCCCCTCTTCCCGTTCATTCTCAGAACAAATTGCAACCTGTACGGAACAGGAGGTTAAAGGTGCTGATTCTTCAAAGAGGGAGATTGCTAGTAAAGGGGCTGGAATGGCGAACCCGAGCACAAGGAGATGAGAAATGAGGTGCATTTTAGAAATCTTTCCCGATCACACCGTGTACCATCTTCTGGGTTTCTCATGCATGTTTTCGATGTAGGAAGATGCCCTTGAACCTGGAGATTTCGGACCCATGGGATGGGTACCACGCAGTATTACTTTAAAGGGTCTGCGTTTGCTCACCCAACCTCACCAAACCTCTCAGCCCCAAGAGTGTCCACCCTTATGTCTCAATCAGCTGTGGGTCTAGATATGGTCAATCCAGGTGGCATCACAGCCCCTGAACGAATTTTGTAAGAATTTCTCTCTCCTTCACTGTCTTTGTTTCACGGGTTTTTAAAAGTAATTGATTTTTATAATGGGGTTTAGCTGCTTTCACTGCTGTGTTTATGCCGCTTTACACCCACTTGACTCACTTACAGAGAGATATCAATACATAGGTTTTAAGATTCTTACTAGTCAGATATATTCTTGGGCGGTGAATAGGGGGTGTTGAGTCCAATTCACTGAGCAAGGAGTAGGTCTTGTCTATTACCTATTGGGTTTATGGAACGGTATCTGAGCTCAAATGAAACCCTTGTTTTTTGCATCACCCCACCTCACCTTTCCCGTTAAGCAGCCATAGTGTGTTTTCTAAACGTGTGACTCTGTTCTGTTTTGTAATTCAGTTCAAGGGTAGCGGTTTTTATATTCCCTCTATAAGTGATATCTCATGATAAGTGTCTTTTTCTGTGTGACTTATTTCACTTAGAATCGTCGTACCTAAATCCACTCATCATGCTGCTACTAGACTTATGACGTTGATTTCATGGCTGAGTGATATTCCGTTGTACATAGGAACCACAACTTCTTAATCCATTTTTCTCTTTACTGGGATATTTAAGGTGTAACGAAGTGGAGGTTCTTGTCAACAGAGCAGCCCTAAACTTTGGGGTGCCTGTGTCTTGCTGATTTTTAGTTTTCCCAATTTATACGCCCATGAGTGGAAGTGCCCTATGCTCTCTAAGCTGAGTTTTTTAGATGTTTCAGGACACACCGTACCCTTCTCGAGAGTGGCTGTTGGCAATTTACATCACGCCCATCAGCGTAGCAAGGCTCCCGTTTCTCCATGGCCTGTCCTGCATTTGTCGTTTTGACACTTTATTCAGCATGGCCCTTTTGACCGATGGGAAGCGAGACTTCTTTGTAGCGCTGATTTGCCTTTCCAGGTTGCTCGGTTGGCCAAAAAGGGCGTATGCGTTTTTTCCTGAATATATTCAGGAAAAAACGCATACGCCCTTTTTGGCCAAGGGCATCATTGTCGAGGTTTTGCCGCTTTTCCTGTGCTTTAAAGGCGATTCGAATCTCCCTCCTGAAATCTGTTTCCTGCAATTCTGCCTTGCTTTCAAATCCTCTTCGTTGCCTTTCCTCAATATATTTGTGGACGAGAGTGATCATGTATAAGTCTGCAGGTTTGTGAATTGCAGTGCCCCTGAGCTCCATTTTTCAACTCGCTTTCTTGGGAGCTGGCCGCAAAAGCGCAGGATTGCTTCAGGCCCTACTGTGGTCCCGGGCGGCAGGCTGAGCCTGTGGTTAATTCTTCTTCCTGATGGGAAAATAGAGTGACCTGTGCCTGTCCCAACACCTAGAGCTAGTCTCTCATTGGTTCCCCCTCTTCCGGTCATTCTCAGAACAAATTGCAACCTGTACGGAACAGGAGGTTAAAGGTGCTGATTCTTCAAAGAGGGAGATTGCTAGTAAAGGGGCTGGAATGGCGAACCCGAGCACAAGGAGATGAGAAATGAGGTGCATTTTAGAAATCTTTCCCGATCACACCGTGTACCATCTTCTGGGTTTCTCATGCATGTTTTCGATGTAGGAAGATGCCCTTGAACCTGGAGATTTCGGACCCATGGGATGGGTACCACGCAGTATTACTTTAAAGGGTCTGCCTTTGCTCACCCAACCTCACCAAACCTCTCAGCCCCAAGAGTGTCCACCCTTATGTCTCAATCAGCTGTGGGTCTAGATATGGTCAATCCAGGTGGCATCACAGCCCCTGAACGAATTTTGTAAGAATTTCTCTCTCCTTCACTGTCTTTGTTTCACGGGTTTTTAAAAGTAATTGATTTTTATAATGGGGTTTAGCTGCTTTTCACTGCTGTGTTTATGCCGCTTTACACCCACTTGACTCACTTACAGAGAGATATCAATACATAGGTTTTAAGATTCTTACTAGTCAGATATATTCTTGGGCGGTGAATAGGGGGTGTTGAGTCCAATTCACTGAGCAAGGAGTAGGTCTTGTCTATTACCTATTGGGTTTATGGAACGGTATCTGAGCTAATTTGAAACCCTTGTTTTATGCATCACCCCACCTCACCTTTCCCGTTAGGCAGCCATAGTGTGTTTTCTAAACGTGTGACTCTGTTCTGTTTTGTAATTCAGTTCAAGGGTAGCGGTTTTTACATTCCCTCTATAAGTGATATCTTATGATAAGTGTCTTTTTCTGTGTGACTTATTTCACTTAGAATCGTCGTACCTAAATCCACTCATCATGCTGCTACTAGCCTTATGACGTTGATTTCATGACTGAGTGATATTCCATTGTACATAAGGACCACAACTTCTTTATCCATTTTTCTCTTTCCTGGGATATTTAAGGTGTAACGAAGTGGAGGTTCTTGTCAACAGAGCAGCCCTAACCTTTGGGGTGCCTGTGTCTTGCTGATTTTTAGTTTTCCCAATTTATACGCCCATGAGTGGAAGTGCCCTATGCTCTCTAAGCTGAGTTTTTTAGATGTTTCAGGACACACCGTACACTTCTCCAGAGTGGCTGTTGGCAATTTACATCCTGCCCATCAGCGTAGCAAGGCTCCCGTTTCTCCATGGCCTGTCCTGCATTTCTGGTTTTGACACTTTATTCAGCATGGCCCTTTTGACCGATGGGAAGCGAGACTTCTTTGTAGCGCTGATTTGCCTTTCCAGGTTGCTTGGTTGGCCAAAAAGGGCGTATGCGTTTTTTCCTGAATATATTCAGGAAAAAACGCATACGCCCTTTTTGGCCAAGGGCATCATTGTCGAGGTTTTGCCGCTTTTCCTGTGCTTTAAAGGCGATTCGAATCTCCCTCCTGAAATCTGTTTCCTGCAATTCTGCCTTGCTTTCAAATCCTCTTCGTTGCCTTCCCTCAATATATTTGTGGACGAGAGTGATCATGTATAAGTCTGCAGGTTTGTGAATTACAGTGCCCCTGAGCTCCATTTTTCAACTCGCTTTCTTGGGAGCTGGCCGCAAAAGCGCAGGATTGCTTCAGGCCCTACTGTGGTCCAGGGCGACAGGCTGAGCCTGTGGTTAATTCTTCTTCCTGATGGGAAAATAGAGTGACCTGTGCCTGTCCCAACACCTAGAGCTAGTCTCTCATTGGTTCCCCCTCTTCCCGTTCATCCTCAGGACAAATTGCAACCTGGACGGAACAGGAGGTTAAAGGTGCTGATTGTCCAAGGAGGGAGATTGCTAGTAAAGCGGCTGGAATGGCGAACCCGAGCACAAGGAGATGAGAAATGAGGTGCGTTTCAGAAACCTTTCCCGATCACACGGTGTACCATCTTCTGGGTTTCTCATGCATGTTTTCGATGTAGGAAGAAGCCCTTGAAACTGGAGATTTGGGACCCATGGGATGGGTACCACGCAGTATTACTTTAAAGGGTCTGCGTTTGCTCACCCAACCTCACCAAACCTCTCAGCCCCAAGAGTGTCCACCCTTATGTCTCAATCAGCTGTGGGTCTAGATATGGTCAATCCAGGTGGCATCACAGCCCCTGAACGAATTTTGTAAGAATTTCTCTCTCCTTCACTGTCTTTGTTTCACGGGTTTTTAAAAGTAATTGATTTTTATAATGGGGTTTAGCTGCTTTCACTGCTGTGTTTATGCCGCTTTACACCCACTTGACTCACTTACAGAGAGATATCAATACATAGGTTTTAAGATTCTTACTAGTCAGATATATTCTTGGGCGGTGAATAGGGGGTGTTGAGTCCAATTTACTGAGCAAGGAGTAGGTCTTGTCTATTACCTATTGGGTTTATGGAACGGTATCTGAGCTCAAATGAAACCCTTGTTTTTTGCGTCACCCCACCTCACCTTTCCCGTTAAGCAGCCATAGTGTGTTTTCTAAACGTGTGACTCTGTTCTGTTTTGTAATTCAGTTCAAGGGTAGCGGTTTTTATATTCCCTCTATAAGTGATATCTCATGATAAGTGTCTTTTTCTGTGTGACTTATTTCACTTAGAATCGTCGTACCTAAATCCACTCATCATGCTGCTAGTAGACTTATGACGTTGATTTCATGGCTGAGTGATATTCCGTTGTACATAGGAACCACAACTTCTTAATCCATTTTTCTCTTTACTGGGATATTTAAGGTGTAACGAAGTGGAGGTTCTTGTCAACAGAGCAGCCCTAAACTTTGGGGTGCCTGTGTCTTGCTGATTTTTAGTTTTCCCAATTTATACGCCCATGAGTGGAAGTGCCCTATGCTCTCTAAGCTGAGTTTTTTAGATGTTTCAGGACACACCGTACCCTTCTCGAGAGTGGCTGTTGGCAATTTACATCACGCCCATCAGCATAGCAAGGCTCCCGTTTCTCCATGGCCTGTCCTGCATTTGTCGTTTTGACACTTTATTCAGCATGGCCCTTTTGACCGATGGGAAGCGAGACTTCTTTGTAGCGCTGATTTGCCTTTCCAGGTTGCTTGGTTGGCCAAAAAGGGCGTATGCGTTTTTTCCTGAATATATTCAGGAAAAAACGCATACGCCCTTTTTGGCCAAGGGCATCATTGTCGAGGTTTTGCCGCTTTTCCTGTGCTTTAAAGGCGATTCGAATCTCCCTCCTGAAATCTGTTTCCTGCAATTCTGCCTTGCTTTCAAATCCTCTTCGTTGCCTTTCCTCAATATATTTGTGGACGAGAGTGATCATGTATAAGTCTGCAGGTTTGTGAATTGCAGTGCCCCTGAGCTCCATTTTTCAACTCGCTTTCTTGGGAGCTGGCCGCAAAAGCGCAGGATTGCTTCAGGCCCTACTGTGGTCCCGGGCGGCAGGCTGAGCCTGTGGTTAATTCTTCTTCCTGATGGGAAAATAGAGTGACCTGTGCCTGTCCCAACACCTAGAGCTAGTCTCTCATTGGTTCCCCCTCTTCCCGTTCATTCTCAGAACAAATTGCAACCTGTACGGAACAGGAGGTTAAAGGTGCTGATTCTTCAAAGAGGGAGATTGCTAGTAAAGGGGCTGGAATGGCGAACCCGAGCACAAGGAGATGAGAAATGAGGTGCATTTTAGAAATCTTTCCCGATCACACCGTGTACCATCTTCTGGGTTTCTCATGCATGTTTTCGATGTAGGAAGATGCCCTTGAACCTGGAGATTTGGGACCCATGGGATGGGTACCACGCAGTATTACTTTAAAGGGTCTGCGTTTGCTCACCCAACCTCACCAAACCTCTCAGCCCCAAGAGTGTCCACCCTTATGTCTCAATCAGCTGTGGGTCTAGATATGGTCAATCCAGGTGGCATCACAGCCCCTGAACGAATTTTGTAAGAATTTCTCTCTCCTTCACTGTCTTTGTTTCACGGGTTTTTAAAAGTAATTGATTTTTATAATGGGGTTTAGCTGCTTTCACTGCTGTGTTTATGCCGCTTTACACCCACTTGACTCACTTACAGAGAGATATCAATACATAGGTTTTAAGATTCTTACTAGTCAGATATATTCTTGGGCGGTGAATAGGGGGTGTTGAGTCCAATTCACTGAGCAAGGAGTAGGTCTTGTCTATTACCTATTGGGTTTATGGAACGGTATCTGAGCTCAAATGAAACCCTTGTTTTTTGCATCACCCCACCTCACCTTTCCCGTTAAGCAGCCATAGTGTGTTTTCTAAACGTGTGACTCTGTTCTGTTTTGTAATTCAGTTCAAGGGTAGCGGTTTTTATATTCCCTCTATAAGTGATATCTCATGATAAGTGTCTTTTTCTGTGTGACTTATTTCACTTAGAATCGTCGTACCTAAATCCACTCATCATGCTGCTACTAGACTTATGACGTTGATTTCATGGCTGAGTGATATTCCGTTGTACATAGGAACCACAACTTCTTAATCCATTTTTCTCTTTACTGGGATATTTAAGGTGTAACGAAGTGGAGGTTCTTGTCAACAGAGCAGCCCTAAACTTTGGGGTGCCTGTGTCTTGCTGGTTTTTAGTTTTCCCAATTTATACGCCCATGAGTGGAAGTGCCCTATGCTCTCTAAGCTGAGTTTTTTAGATGTTTCAGGACACACCGTACACTTCTCCAGAGTGGCTGTTGGCAATTTACATCCTGCCCATCAGCGTAGCAAGGCTCCCGTTTCTCCATGGCCTGTCCTGCATTTCTGGTTTTGACACTTTATTCAGCATGGCCCTTTTGACCGATGGGAAGCGAGACTTCTTTGTAGCGCTGATTTGCCTTTCCAGGTTGCTTGGTTGGCCAAAAAGGGCGTATGCGTTTTTTCCTGAATATATTCAGGAAAAAACGCATACGCCCTTTTTGGCCAAGGGCATCATTGTCGAGGTTTTGCCGCTTTTCCTGTGCTTTAAAGGCGATTCGAATCTCCCTCCTGAAATCTGTTTCCTGCAATTCTGCCTTGCTTTCAAATCCTCTTCGTTGCCTTCCCTCAATATATTTGTGGACGAGAGTGATCATGTATAAGTCTGCAGGTTTGTGAATTACAGTGCCCCTGAGCTCCATTTTTCAACTCGCTTTCTTGGGAGCTGGCCGCAAAAGCGCAGGATTGCTTCAGGCCCTACTGTGGTCCAGGGCGACAGGCTGAGCCTGTGGTTAATTCTTCTTCCTGATGGGAAAATAGAGTGACCTGTGCCTGTCCCAACACCTAGAGCTAGTCTCTCATTGGTTCCCCCTCTTCCCGTTCATCCTCAGGACAAATTGCAACCTGGACGGAACAGGAGGTTAAAGGTGCTGATTGTCCAAGGAGGGAGATTGCTAGTAAAGCGGCTGGAATGGCGAACCCGAGCACAAGGAGATGAGAAATGAGGTGCGTTTCAGAAACCTTTCCCGATCACACGGTGTACCATCTTCTGGGTTTCTCATGCATGTTTTCGATGTAGGAAGAAGCCCTTGAAACTGGAGATTTGGGACCCATGGGATGGGTACCACGCAGTATTACTTTAAAGGGTCTGCGTTTGCTCACCCAACCTCACCAAACCTCTCAGCCCCAAGAGTGTCCACCCTTATGTCTCAATCAGCTGTGGGTCTAGATATGGTCAATCCAGGTGGCATCACAGCCCCTGAACGAATTTTGTAAGAATTTCTCTCTCCTTCACTGTCTTTGTTTCACGGGTTTTTAAAAGTAATTGATTTTTATAATGGGGTTTAGCTGCTTTCACTGCTGTGTTTATGCCGCTTTACACCCACTTGACTCACTTACAGAGAGATATCAATACATAGGTTTTAAGATTCTTACTAGTCAGATATATTCTTGGGCGGTGAATAGGGGGTGTTGAGTCCAATTTACTGAGCAAGGAGTAGGTCTTGTCTATTACCTATTGGGTTTATGGAACGGTATCTGAGCTCAAATGAAACCCTTGTTTTTTGCGTCACCCCACCTCACCTTTCCCGTTAAGCAGCCATAGTGTGTTTTCTAAACGTGTGACTCTGTTCTGTTTTGTAATTCAGTTCAAGGGTAGCGGTTTTTATATTCCCTCTATAAGTGATATCTCATGATAAGTGTCTTTTTCTGTGTGACTTATTTCACTTAGAATCGTCGTACCTAAATCCACTCATCATGCTGCTAGTAGACTTATGACGTTGATTTCATGGCTGAGTGATATTCCGTTGTACATAGGAACCACAACTTCTTAATCCATTTTTCTCTTTACTGGGATATTTAAGGTGTAACGAAGTGGAGGTTCTTGTCAACAGAGCAGCCCTAAACTTTGGGGTGCCTGTGTCTTGCTGATTTTTAGTTTTCCCAATTTATACGCCCATGAGTGGAAGTGCCCTATGCTCTCTAAGCTGAGTTTTTTAGATGTTTCAGGACACACCGTACCCTTCTCGAGAGTGGCTGTTGGCAATTTACATCACGCCCATCAGCGTAGCAAGGCTCCCGTTTCTCCATGGCCTGTCCTGCATTTGTCGTTTTGACACTTTATTCAGCATGGCCCTTTTGACCGATGGGAAGCGAGACTTCTTTGTAGCGCTGATTTGCCTTTCCAGGTTGCTTGGTTGGCCAAAAAGGGCGTATGCGTTTTTTCCTGAATATATTCAGGAAAAAACGCATACGCCCTTTTTGGCCAAGGGCATCATTGTCGAGGTTTTGCCGCTTTTCCTGTGCTTTAAAGGCGATTCGAATCTCCCTCCTGAAATCTGTTTCCTGCAATTCTGCCTTGCTTTCAAATCCTCTTCGTTGCCTTTCCTCAATATATTTGTGGACGAGAGTGATCATGTATAAGTCTGCAGGTTTGTGAATTGCAGTGCCCCTGAGCTCCATTTTTCAACTCGCTTTCTTGGGAGCTGGCCGCAAAAGCGCAGGATTGCTTCAGGCCCTACTGTGGTCCCGGGCGGCAGGCTGAGCCTGTGGTTAATTCTTCTTCCTGATGGGAAAATAGAGTGACCTGTGCCTGTCCCAACACCTAGAGCTAGTCTCTCATTGGTTCCCCCTCTTCCCGTTCATTCTCAGAACAAATTGCAACCTGTACGGAACAGGAGGTTAAAGGTGCTGATTCTTCAAAGAGGGAGATTGCTAGTAAAGGGGCTGGAATGGCGAACCCGAGCACAAGGAGATGAGAAATGAGGTGCATTTTAGAAATCTTTCCCGATCACACCGTGTACCATCTTCTGGGTTTCTCATGCATGTTTTCGATGTAGGAAGATGCCCTTGAACCTGGAGATTTGGGACCCATGGGATGGGTACCACGCAGTATTACTTTAAAGGGTCTGCGTTTGCTCACCCAACCTCACCAAACCTCTCAGCCCCAAGAGTGTCCACCCTTATGTCTCAATCAGCTGTGGGTCTAGATATGGTCAATCCAGGTGGCATCACAGCCCCTGAACGAATTTTGTAAGAATTTCTCTCTCCTTCACTGTCTTTGTTTCACGGGTTTTTAAAAGTAATTGATTTTTATAATGGGGTTTAGCTGCTTTCACTGCTGTGTTTATGCCGCTTTACACCCACTTGACTCACTTACAGAGAGATATCAATACATAGGTTTTAAGATTCTTACTAGTCAGATATATTCTTGGGCGGTGAATAGGGGGTGTTGAGTCCAATTCACTGAGCAAGGAGTAGGTCTTGTCTATTACCTATTGGGTTTATGGAACGGTATCTGAGCTCAAATGAAACCCTTGTTTTTTGCATCACCCCACCTCACCTTTCCCGTTAAGCAGCCATAGTGTGTTTTCTAAACGTGTGACTCTGTTCTGTTTTGTAATTCAGTTCAAGGGTAGCGGTTTTTATATTCCCTCTATAAGTGATATCTCATGATAAGTGTCTTTTTCTGTGTGACTTATTTCACTTAGAATCGTCGTACCTAAATCCACTCATCATGCTGCTACTAGACTTATGACGTTGATTTCATGGCTGAGTGATATTCCGTTGTACATAGGAACCACAACTTCTTAATCCATTTTTCTCTTTACTGGGATATTTAAGGTGTAACGAAGTGGAGGTTCTTGTCAACAGAGCAGCCCTAAACTTTGGGGTGCCTGTGTCTTGCTGATTTTTAGTTTTCCCAATTTATACGCCCATGAGTGGAAGTGCCCTATGCTCTCTAAGCTGAGTTTTTTAGATGTTTCAGGACACACCGTACCCTTCTCGAGAGTGGCTGTTGGCAATTTACATCACGCCCATCAGCGTAGCAAGGCTCCCGTTTCTCCATGGCCTGTCCTGCATTTGTCGTTTTGACACTTTATTCAGCATGGCCCTTTTGACCGATGGGAAGCGAGACTTCTTTGTAGCGCTGATTTGCCTTTCCAGGTTGCTCGGTTGGCCAAAAAGGGCGTATGCGTTTTTTCCTGAATATATTCAGGAAAAAACGCATACGCCCTTTTTGGCCAAGGGCATCATTGTCGAGGTTTTGCCGCTTTTCCTGTGCTTTAAAGGCGATTCGAATCTCCCTCCTGAAATCTGTTTCCTGCAATTCTGCCTTGCTTTCAAATCCTCTTCGTTGCCTTTCCTCAATATATTTGTGGACGAGAGTGATCATGTATAAGTCTGCAGGTTTGTGAATTGCAGTGCCCCTGAGCTCCATTTTTCAACTCGCTTTCTTGGGAGCTGGCCGCAAAAGCGCAGGATTGCTTCAGGCCCTACTGTGGTCCCGGGCGGCAGGCTGAGCCTGTGGTTAATTCTTCTTCCTGATGGGAAAATAGAGTGACCTGTGCCTGTCCCAACACCTAGAGCTAGTCTCTCATTGGTTCCCCCTCTTCCGGTCATTCTCAGAACAAATTGCAACCTGTACGGAACAGGAGGTTAAAGGTGCTGATTCTTCAAAGAGGGAGATTGCTAGTAAAGGGGCTGGAATGGCGAACCCGAGCACAAGGAGATGAGAAATGAGGTGCATTTTAGAAATCTTTCCCGATCACACCGTGTACCATCTTCTGGGTTTCTCATGCATGTTTTCGATGTAGGAAGATGCCCTTGAACCTGGAGATTTCGGACCCATGGGATGGGTACCACGCAGTATTACTTTAAAGGGTCTGCCTTTGCTCACCCAACCTCACCAAACCTCTCAGCCCCAAGAGTGTCCACCCTTATGTCTCAATCAGCTGTGGGTCTAGATATGGTCAATCCAGGTGGCATCACAGCCCCTGAACGAATTTTGTAAGAATTTCTCTCTCCTTCACTGTCTTTGTTTCACGGGTTTTTAAAAGTAATTGATTTTTATAATGGGGTTTAGCTGCTTTTCACTGCTGTGTTTATGCCGCTTTACACCCACTTGACTCACTTACAGAGAGATATCAATACATAGGTTTTAAGATTCTTACTAGTCAGATATATTCTTGGGCGGTGAATAGGGTGTGTTGAGTCCAATTCACTGAGCAAGGAGTAGGTCTTGTCTATTACCTATTGGGTTTATGGAACGGTATCTGAGCTAATTTGAAACCCTTGTTTTATGCATCACCCCACCTCACCTTTCCCGTTAGGCAGCCATAGTGTGTTTTCTAAACGTGTGACTCTGTTCTGTTTTGTAATTCAGTTCAAGGGTAGCGGTTTTTACATTCCCTCTATAAGTGATATCTTATGATAAGTGTCTTTTTCTGTGTGACTTATTTCACTTAGAATCGTCATACCTAAATACACTCATCATGCTGCTACTAGCCTTATGACGTTGATTTCATGACTGAGTGATATTCCATTGTACATAAGGACCACAACTTCTTTATCCATTTTTCTCTTTCCTGGGATATTTAAGGTGTAACGAAGTGGAGGTTCTTGTCAACAGAGCAGCCCTAACCTTTGGGGTGCCTGTGTCTTGCTGATTTTTAGTTTTCCCAATTTATACGCCCATGAGTGGAAGTGCCCTATGCTCTCTAAGCTGAGTTTTTTAGATGTTTCAGGACACACCGTACACTTCTCCAGAGTGGCTGTTGGCAATTTACATCCTGCCCATCAGCGTAGCAAGGCTCCCGTTTCTCCATGGCCTGTCCTGCATTTCTGGTTTTGACACTTTATTCAGCATGGCCCTTTTGACCGATGGGAAGCGAGACTTCTTTGTAGCGCTGATTTGCCTTTCCAGGTTGCTTGGTTGGCCAAAAAGGGCGTATGCGTTTTTTCCTGAATATATTCAGGAAAAAACGCATACGCCCTTTTTGGCCAAGGGCATCATTGTCGAGGTTTTGCCGCTTTTCCTGTGCTTTAAAGGCGATTCGAATCTCCCTCCTGAAATCTGTTTCCTGCAATTCTGCCTTGCTTTCAAATCCTCTTCGTTGCCTTCCCTCAATATATTTGTGGACGAGAGTGATCATGTATAAGTCTGCAGGTTTGTGAATTACAGTGCCCCTGAGCTCCATTTTTCAACTCGCTTTCTTGGGAGCTGGCCGCAAAAGCGCAGGATTGCTTCAGGCCCTACTGTGGTCCAGGGCGACAGGCTGAGCCTGTGGTTAATTCTTCTTCCTGATGGGAAAATAGAGTGACCTGTGCCTGTCCCAACACCTAGAGCTAGTCTCTCATTGGTTCCCCCTCTTCCCGTTCATCCTCAGGACAAATTGCAACCTGGACGGAACAGGAGGTTAAAGGTGCTGATTGTCCAAGGAGGGAGATTGCTAGTAAAGCGGCTGGAATGGCGAACCCGAGCACAAGGAGATGAGAAATGAGGTGCGTTTCAGAAACCTTTCCCGATCACACGGTGTACCATCTTCTGGGTTTCTCATGCATGTTTTCGATGTAGGAAGAAGCCCTTGAAACTGGAGATTTGGGACCCATGGGATGGGTACCACGCAGTATTACTTTAAAGGGTCTGCGTTTGCTCACCCAACCTCACCAAACCTCTCAGCCCCAAGAGTGTCCACCCTTATGTCTCAATCAGCTGTGGGTCTAGATATGGTCAATCCAGGTGGCATCACAGCCCCTGAACGAATTTTGTAAGAATTTCTCTCTCCTTCACTGTCTTTGTTTCACGGGTTTTTAAAAGTAATTGATTTTTATAATGGGGTTTAGCTGCTTTCACTGCTGTGTTTATGCCGCTTTACACCCACTTGACTCACTTACAGAGAGATATCAATACATAGGTTTTAAGATTCTTACTAGTCAGATATATTCTTGGGCGGTGAATAGGGGGTGTTGAGTCCAATTTACTGAGCAAGGAGTAGGTCTTGTCTATTACCTATTGGGTTTATGGAACGGTATCTGAGCTCAAATGAAACCCTTGTTTTTTGCGTCACCCCACCTCACCTTTCCCGTTAAGCAGCCATAGTGTGTTTTCTAAACGTGTGACTCTGTTCTGTTTTGTAATTCAGTTCAAGGGTAGCGGTTTTTATATTCCCTCTATAAGTGATATCTCATGATAAGTGTCTTTTTCTGTGTGACTTATTTCACTTAGAATCGTCGTACCTAAATCCACTCATCATGCTGCTAGTAGACTTATGACGTTGATTTCATGGCTGAGTGATATTCCGTTGTACATAGGAACCACAACTTCTTAATCCATTTTTCTCTTTACTGGGATATTTAAGGTGTAACGAAGTGGAGGTTCTTGTCAACAGAGCAGCCCTAAACTTTGGGGTGCCTGTGTCTTGCTGATTTTTAGTTTTCCCAATTTATACGCCCATGAGTGGAAGTGCCCTATGCTCTCTAAGCTGAGTTTTTTAGATGTTTCAGGACACACCGTACCCTTCTCGAGAGTGGCTGTTGGCAATTTACATCACGCCCATCAGCGTAGCAAGGCTCCCGTTTCTCCATGGCCTGTCCTGCATTTGTCGTTTTGACACTTTATTCAGCATGGCCCTTTTGACCGATGGGAAGCGAGACTTCTTTGTAGCGCTGATTTGCCTTTCCAGGTTGCTTGGTTGGCCAAAAAGGGCGTATGCGTTTTTTCCTGAATATATTCAGGAAAAAACGCATACGCCCTTTTTGGCCAAGGGCATCATTGTCGAGGTTTTGCCGCTTTTCCTGTGCTTTAAAGGCGATTCGAATCTCCCTCCTGAAATCTGTTTCCTGCAATTCTGCCTTGCTTTCAAATCCTCTTCGTTGCCTTTCCTCAATATATTTGTGGACGAGAGTGATCATGTATAAGTCTGCAGGTTTGTGAATTGCAGTGCCCCTGAGCTCCATTTTTCAACTGGCTTTCTTGGGAGCTGGCCGCAAAAGCGCAGGATTGCTTCAGGCCCTACTGTGGTCCCGGGCGGCAGGCTGAGCCTGTGGTTAATTCTTCTTCCTGATGGGAAAATAGAGTGACCTGTGCCTGTCCCAACACCTAGAGCTAGTCTCTCATTGGTTCCCCCTCTTCCCGTTCATTCTCAGAACAAATTGCAACCTGTACGGAACAGGAGGTTAAAGGTGCTGATTCTTCAAAGAGGGAGATTGCTAGTAAAGGGGCTGGAATGGCGAACCCGAGCACAAGGAGATGAGAAATGAGGTGCATTTTAGAAATCTTTCCCGATCACACCGTGTACCATCTTCTGGGTTTCTCATGCATGTTTTCGATGTAGGAAGATGCCCTTGAACCTGGAGATTTGGGACCCATGGGATGGGTACCACGCAGTATTACTTTAAAGGGTCTGCGTTTGCTCACCCAACCTCACCAAACCTCTCAGCCCCAAGAGTGTCCACCCTTATGTCTCAATCAGCTGTGGGTCTAGATATGGTCAATCCAGGTGGCATCACAGCCCCTGAACGAATTTTGTAAGAATTTCTCTCTCCTTCACTGTCTTTGTTTCACGGGTTTTTAAAAGTAATTGATTTTTATAATGGGGTTTAGCTGCTTTCACTGCTGTGTTTATGCCGCTTTACACCCACTTGACTCACTTACAGAGAGATATCAATACATAGGTTTTAAGATTCTTACTAGTCAGATATATTCTTGGGCGGTGAATAGGGGGTGTTGAGTCCAATTCACTGAGCAAGGAGTAGGTCTTGTCTATTACCTATTGGGTTTATGGAACGGTATCTGAGCTCAAATGAAACCCTTGTTTTTTGCATCACCCCACCTCACCTTTCCCGTTAAGCAGCCATAGTGTGTTTTCTAAACGTGTGACTCTGTTCTGTTTTGTAATTCAGTTCAAGGGTAGCGGTTTTTATATTCCCTCTATAAGTGATATCTCATGATAAGTGTCTTTTTCTGTGTGACTTATTTCACTTAGAATCGTCGTACCTAAATCCACTCATCATGCTGCTACTAGACTTATGACGTTGATTTCATGGCTGAGTGATATTCCGTTGTACATAGGAACCACAACTTCTTAATCCATTTTTCTCTTTACTGGGATATTTAAGGTGTAACGAAGTGGAGGTTCTTGTCAACAGAGCAGCCCTAAACTTTGGGGTGCCTGTGTCTTGCTGATTTTTAGTTTTCCCAATTTATACGCCCATGAGTGGAAGTGCCCTATGCTCTCTAAGCTGAGTTTTTTAGATGTTTCAGGACACACCGTACACTTCTCCAGAGTGGCTGTTGGCAATTTACATCCTGCCCATCAGCGTAGCAAGGCTCCCGTTTCTCCATGGCCTGTCCTGCATTTCTGGTTTTGACACTTTATTCAGCATGGCCCTTTTGACCGATGGGAAGCGAGACTTCTTTGTAGCGCTGATTTGCCTTTCCAGGTTGCTTGGTTGGCCAAAAAGGGCGTATGCGTTTTTTCCTGAATATATTCAGGAAAAAACGCATACGCCCTTTTTGGCCAAGGGCATCATTGTCGAGGTTTTGCCGCTTTTCCTGTGCTTTAAAGGCGATTCGAATCTCCCTCCTGAAATCTGTTTCCTGCAATTCTGCCTTGCTTTCATACCTCTTCGTTGCCTTCCCTCAATATATTTGTGGACGAGAGTGATCATGTATAAGTCTGCAGGTTTGTGAATTACAGTGCCCCTGAGCTCCATTTTTCAACTCGCTTTCTTGGGAGCTGGCCGCAAAAGCGCAGGATTGCTTCAGGCCCTACTGTGGTCCAGGGCGACAGGCTGAGCCTGTGGTTAATTCTTCTTCCTGATGGGAAAATAGAGTGACCTGTGCCTGTCCCAACACCTAGAGCTAGTCTCTCATTGGTTCCCCCTCTTCCCGTTCATCCTCAGGACAAATTGCAACCTGGACGGAACAGGAGGTTAAAGGTGCTGATTGTCCAAGGAGGGAGATTGCTAGTAAAGCGGCTGGAATGGCGAACCCGAGCACAAGGAGATGAGAAATGAGGTGCGTTTCAGAAACCTTTCCCGATCACACGGTGTACCATTTTCTGGGTTTCTCATGCATGTTTTCGATGTAGGAAGATGCCCTTGAACCTGGAGATTTGGGACCCATGGGATGGGTACCACGCAGTATTACTTTAAAGGGTCTGCGTTTGCTCACCCAACCTCACCAAACCTCTCAGCCCCAAGAGTGTCCACCCTTATGTCTCAATCAGCTGTGGGTCTAGATATGGTCAATCCAGGTGGCATCACAGCCCCTGAACGAATTTTGTAAGAATTTCTCTCTCCTTCACTGTCTTTGTTTCACGGGTTTTTAAAAGTAATTGATTTTTATAATGGGGTTTAGCTGCTTTCACTGCTGTGTTTATGCCGCTTTACACCCACTTGACTCACTTACAGAGAGATATCAATACATAGGTTTTAAGATTCTTACTAGTCAGATATATTCTTGGGCGGTGAATAGGGGGTGTTGAGTCCAATTCACTGAGCAAGGAGTAGGTCTTGTCTATTACCTATTGGGTTTATGGAACGGTATCTGAGCTCAAATGAAACCCTTGTTTTTTGCATCACCCCACCTCACCTTTCCCGTTAAGCAGCCATAGTGTGTTTTCTAAACGTGTGACTCTGTTCTGTTTTGTAATTCAGTTCAAGGGTAGCGGTTTTTATATTCCCTCTATAAGTGATATCTCATGATAAGTGTCTTTTTCTGTGTGACTTATTTCACTTAGAATCGTCATACCTAAATCCACTCATCATGCTGCTACTAGACTTATGACGTTGATTTCATGGCTGAGTGATATTCCGTTGTACATAGGAACCACAACTTCTTAATCCATTTTTCTCTTTACTGGGATATTTAAGGTGTAACGAAGTGGAGGTTCTTGTCAACAGAGCAGCCCTAAACTTTGGGGTGCCTGTGTCTTGCTGATTTTTAGTTTTCCCAATTTATACGCCCATGAGTGGAAGTGCCCTATGCTCTCTAAGCTGAGTTTTTTAGATGTTTCAGGACACACCGTACCCTTCTCGAGAGTGGCTGTTGGCAATTTACATCACGCCCATCAGCGTAGCAAGGCTCCCGTTTCTCCATGGCCTGTCCTGCATTTGTCGTTTTGACACTTTATTCAGCATGGCCCTTTTGACCGATGGGAAGCGAGACTTCTTTGTAGCGCTGATTTGCCTTTCCAGGTTGCTTGGTTGGCCAAAAAGGGCGTATGCGTTTTTTCCTGAATATATTCAGGAAAAAACGCATACGCCCTTTTTGGCCAAGGGCATCATTGTCGAGGTTTTGCCGCTTTTCCTGTGCTTTAAAGGCGATTCGAATCTCCCTCCTGAAATCTGTTTCCTGCAATTCTGCCTTGCTTTCAAATCCTCTTCGTTTCCTTTCCTCAATATATTTGTGGACGAGAGTGATCATGTATAAGTCTGCAGGTTTGTGAATTGCAGTGCCCCTGAGCTCCATTTTTCAACTCGCTTTCTTGGGAGCTGGCCGCAAAAGCGCAGGATTGCTTCAGGCCCTACTGTGGTCCCGGGCGGCAGGCTGAGCCTGTGGTTAATTCTTCTTCCTGATGGGAAAATAGAGTGACCTGTGCCTGTCCCAACACCTAGAGCTAGTCTCTCATTGGTTCCCCCTCTTCCCGTTCATTCTCAGAACAAATTGCAACCTGTACGGAACAGGAGGTTAAAGGTGCTGATTCTTCAAAGAGGGAGATTGCTCGTAAAGGGGCTGGAATGGCGAACCCGAGCACAAGGAGATGAGAAATGAGGTGCATTTTAGAAATCTTTCCCGATCACACCGTGTACCATCTTCTGGGTTTCTCATGCATGTTTTCGATGTAGGAAGATGCCCTTGAACCTGGAGATTTCGGACCCATGGGATGGGTACCACGCAGTATTACTTTAAAGGGTCTGCCTTTGCTCACCCAACCTCACCAAACCTCTCAGCCCCAAGAGTGTCCACCCTTATGTCTCAATCAGCTGTGGGTCTAGATATGGTCAATCCAGGTGGCATCACAGCCCCTGAACGAATTTTGTAAGAATTTCTCTCTCCTTCACTGTCTTTGTTTCACGGGTTTTTAAAAGTAATTGATTTTTATAATGGGGTTTAGCTGCTTTTCACTGCTGTGTTTATGCCGCTTTACACCCACTTGACTCACTTACAGAGAGATATCAATACATAGGTTTTATGATTCTTACTAGTCAGATATATTCTTGGGCGGTGAATAGGGTGTGTTGAGTCCAATTCACTGAGCAAGGAGTAGGTCTTGTCTATTACCTATTGGGTTTATGGAACGGTATCTGAGCTAATTTGAAACCCTTGTTTTATGCATCACCCCACCTCACCTTTCCCGTTAGGCAGCCATAGTGTGTTTTCTAAACGTGTGACTCTGTTCTGTTTTGTAATTCAGTTCAAGGGTAGCGGTTTTTATATTCCCTCTATAAGTGATATCTCATGATAAGTGTCTTTTTCTGTGTGACTTATTTCACTTAGAATCGTCGTACCTAAATCCACTCATCATGCTGCTACTAGCCTTATGACGTTGATTTCATGACTGAGTGATATTCCATTGTACATAAGGACCACAACTTCTTTATCCATTTTTCTCTTTCCTGGGATATTTAAGGTGTAACGAAGTGGAGGTTCTTGTCAACAGAGCAGCCCTAACCTTTGGGGTGCCTGTGTCTTGCTGATTTTTAGTTTTCCCAATTTATACGCCCATGAGTGGAAGTGCCCTATGCTCTCTAAGCTGAGTTTTTTAGATGTTTCAGGACACACCGTACACTTCTCCAGAGTGGCTGTTGGCAATTTACATCCTGCCCATCAGCGTAGCAAGGCTCCCGTTTCTCCATGGCCTGTCCTGCATTTCTGGTTTTGACACTTTATTCAGCATGGCCCTTTTGACCGATGGGAAGCGAGACTTCTTTGTAGCGCTGATTTGCCTTTCCAGGTTGCTTGGTTGGCCAAAAAGGGCGTATGCGTTTTTTCCTGAATATATTCAGGAAAAAACGCATACGCCCTTTTTGGCCAAGGGCATCATTGTCGAGGTTTTGCCGCTTTTCCTGTGCTTTAAAGGCGATTCGAATCTCCCTCCTGAAATCTGTTTCCTGCAATTCTGCCTTGCTTTCAAATCCTCTTCGTTGCCTTCCCTCAATATATTTGTGGACGAGAGTGATCATGTATAAGTCTGCAGGTTTGTGAATTACAGTGCCCCTGAGCTCCATTTTTCAACTCGCTTTCTTGGGAGCTGGCCGCAAAAGCGCAGGATTGCTTCAGGCCCTACTGTGGTCCAGGGCGACAGGCTGAGCCTGTGGTTAATTCTTCTTCCTGATGGGAAAATAGAGTGACCTGTGCCTGTCCCAACACCTAGAGCTAGTCTCTCATTGGTTCCCCCTCTTCCCGTTCATCCTCAGGACAAATTGCAACCTGGACGGAACAGGAGGTTAAAGGTGCTGATTGTCCAAGGAGGGAGATTGCTAGTAAAGCGGCTGGAATGGCGAACCCGAGCACAAGGAGATGAGAAATGAGGTGCGTTTCAGAAACCTTTCCCGATCACACGGTGTACCATCTTCTGGGTTTCTCATGCATGTTTTCGATGTAGGAAGATGCCCTTGAACCTGGAGATTTGGGACCCATGGGATGGGTACCACGCAGTATTACTTTAAAGGGTCTGCGTTTGCTCACCCAACCTCACCAAACCTCTCAGCCCCAAGAGTGTCCACCCTTATGTCTCAATCAGCTGTGGGTCTAGATATGGTCAATCCAGGTGGCATCACAGCCCCTGAACGAATTTTGTAAGAATTTCTCTCTCCTTCACTGTCTTTGTTTCACGGGTTTTTAAAAGTAATTGATTTTTATAATGGGGTTTAGCTGCTTTTCACTGCTGTGTTTATGCCGCTTTACACCCACTTGACTCACTTACAGAGAGATATCAATACATAGGTTTTATGATTCTTACTAGTCAGATATATTCTTGGGCGGTGAATAGGGTGTGTTGAGTCCAATTCACTGAGCAAGGAGTAGGTCTTGTCTATTACCTATTGGGTTTATGGAACGGTATATGAGCTAATTTGAAACCCTTGTTTTATGCATCACCCCACCTCACCTTTCCCGTTAGGCAGCCATAGTGTGTTTTCTAAACGTGTGACTCTGTTCTGTTTTGTAATTCAGTTCAAGGGTAGCGGTTTTTATATTCCCTCTATAAGTGATATCTCATGATAAGTGTCTTTTTCTGTGTGACTTATTTCACTTAGAATCGTCGTACCTAAATCCACTCATCATGCTGCTACTAGCCTTATGACGTTGATTTCATGACTGAGTGATATTCCATTGTACATAAGGACCACAACTTCTTTATCCATTTTTCTCTTTCCTGGGATATTTAAGGTGTAACGAAGTGGAGGTTCTTGTCAACAGAGCAGCCCTAACCTTTGGGGTGCCTGTGTCTTGCTGATTTTTAGTTTTCCCAATTTATACGCCCATGAGTGGAAGTGCCCTATGCTCTCTAAGCTGAGTTTTTTAGATGTTTCAGGACACACCGTACACTTCTCCAGAGTGGCTGTTGGCAATTTACATCCTGCCCATCAGCGTAGCAAGGCTCCCGTTTCTCCATGGCCTGTCCTGCATTTCTGGTTTTGACACTTTATTCAGCATGGCCCTTTTGACCGATGGGAAGCGAGACTTCTTTGTAGCGCTGATTTGCCTTTCCAGGTTGCTTGGTTGGCCAAAAAGGGCGTATGCGTTTTTTCCTGAATATATTCAGGAAAAAACGCATACGCCCTTTTTGGCCAAGGGCATCATTGTCGAGGTTTTGCCGCTTTTCCTGTGCTTTAAAGGCGATTCGAATCTCCCTCCTGAAATCTGTTTCCTGCAATTCTGCCTTGCTTTCAAATCCTCTTCGTTGCCTTCCCTCAATATATTTGTGGACGAGAGTGATCATGTATAAGTCTGCAGGTTTGTGAATTACAGTGCCCCTGAGCTCCATTTTTCAACTCGCTTTCTTGGGAGCTGGCCGCAAAAGCGCAGGATTGCTTCAGGCCCTACTGTGGTCCAGGGCGACAGGCTGAGCCTGTGGTTAATTCTTCTTCCTGATGGGAAAATAGAGTGACCTGTGCCTGTCCCAACACCTAGAGCTAGTCTCTCATTGGTTCCCCCTCTTCCCGTTCATCCTCAGGACAAATTGCAACCTGGACGGAACAGGAGGTTAAAGGTGCTGATTGTCCAAGGAGGGAGATTGCTAGTAAAGCGGCTGGAATGGCGAACCCGAGCACAAGGAGATGAGAAATGAGGTGCGTTTCAGAAACCTTTCCCGATCACACGGTGTACCATCTTCTGGGTTTCTCATGCATGTTTTCGATGTAGGAAGATGCCCTTGAACCTGGAGATTTGGGACCCATGGGATGGGTACCACGCAGTATTACTTTAAAGGGTCTGCGTTTGCTCACCCAACCTCACCAAACCTCTCAGCCCCAAGAGTGTCCACCCTTATGTCTCAATCAGCTGTGGGTCTAGATATGGTCAATCCAGGTGGCATCACAGCCCCTGAACGAATTTTGTAAGAATTTCTCTCTCCTTCACTGTCTTTGTTTCACGGGTTTTTAAAAGTAATTGATTTTTATAATGGGGTTTAGCTGCTTTTCACTGCTGTGTTTATGCCGCTTTACACCCACTTGACTCACTTACAGAGAGATATCAATACATAGGTTTTAAGATTCTTAGTAGTCAGATATATTCTTGGGCGGTGAATAGGGTGTGTTGAGTCCAATTCACTGAGCAAGGAGTAGGTCTTGTCTATTACTTATTGGGTTTATGGAACGGTATCTGAGCTAATTTGAAACCCTTGTTTTATGCATCACCCCACCTCACCTTTCCCGTTAGGCAGCCATAGTGTGTTTTCTAAACGTGTGACTCTGTTCTGTTTTGTAATTCAGTTCAAGGGTAGCGGTTTTTACATTCCCTCTATAAGTGATATCTTATGATAAGTGTCTTTTTCTGTGTGACTTATTTCACTTAGAATCGTCGTACCTAAATACACTCATCATGCTGCTACTAGCCTTATGACGTTGATTTCATGACTGAGTGATATTCCATTGTACATAAGGACCACAACTTCTTTATCCATTTTTCTCTTTCCTGGGATATTTAAGGTGTAATGAAATGGAGGTTCTTGTCAACAGAGCAGCCCTAACCTTTGGGGTGCCTGTGTCTTGCTGATTTTTAGTTTTCCCAATTTATACGCCCATGAGTGGAAGTGCCCTATGCTCTCTAAGCTTAGTTTTTTAGATGTTTCAGGACACACCGTACACTTCTCCAGAGTGGCTGTTGGCAATTTACATCCTGCCCATCAGCGTAGCAAGGCTCCCGTTTCTCCATGGCCTGTCCTGCATTTCTGGTTTTGACACTTTATTCAGCATGGCCCTTTTGACCGATGGGAAGCGAGACTTCTTTGTAGCGCTGATTTGCCTTTCCAGGTTGCTTGGTTGGCCAAAAAGGGCGTATGCGTTTTTTCCTGAATATATTCAGGAAAAAACGCATACGCCCTTTTTGGCCAAGGGCATCATTGTCGAGGTTTTGCCGCTTTTCCTGTGCTTTAAAGGCGATTCGAATCTCCCTCCTGAAATCTGTTTCCTGCAATTCTGCCTTGCTTTCAAATCCTCTTCGTTGCCTTCCCTCAATATATTTGTGGACGAGAGTGATCATGTATAAGTCTGCAGGTTTGTGAATTACAGTGCCCCTGAGCTCCATTTTTCAACTCGCTTTCTTGGGAGCTGGCCGCAAAAGCGCAGGATTGCTTCAGGCCCTACTGTGGTCCAGGGCGACAGGCTGAGCCTGTGGTTAATTCTTCTTCCTGATGGGAAAATAGAGTGACCTGTGCCTGTCCCAACACCTAGAGCTAGTCTCTCATTGGTTCCCCCTCTTCCCGTTCATCCTCAGGACAAATTGCAACCTGGACGGAACAGGAGGTTAAAGGTGCTGATTGTCCAAGGAGGGAGATTGCTAGTAAAGCGGCTGGAATGGCGAACCCGAGCACAAGGAGATGAGAAATGAGGTGCGTTTCAGAAACCTTTCCCGATCACACGGTGTACCATCTTCTGGGTTTCTCATGCATGTTTTCGATGTAGGAAGATGCCCTTGAACCTGGAGATTTGGGACCCATGGGATGGGTACCACGCAGTATTACTTTAAAGGGTCTGCGTTTGCTCACCCAACCTCACCAAACCTCTCAGCCCCAAGAGTGTCCACCCTTATGTCTCAATCAGCTGTGGGTCTAGATATGGTCAATCCAGGTGGCATCACAGCCCCTGAACGAATTTTGTAAGAATTTCTCTCTCCTTCACTGTCTTTGTTTCACGGGTTTTTAAAAGTAATTGATTTTTATAATGGGGTTTAGCTGCTTTCACTGCTGTGTTTATGCCGCTTTACACCCACTTGACTCACTTACAGAGAGATATCAATACATAGGTTTTAAGATTCTTACTAGTCAGATATATTCTTGGGCGGTGAATAGGGGGTGTTGAGTCCAATTCACTGAGCAAGGAGTAGGTCTTGTCTATTACCTATTGGGTTTATGGAACGGTATCTGAGCTCAAATGAAACCCTTGTTTTTTGCATCACCCCACCTCACCTTTCCCGTTAAGCAGCCATAGTGTGTTTTCTAAACGTGTGACTCTGTTCTGTTTTGTAATTCAGTTCAAGGGTAGCGGTTTTTATATTCCCTCTATAAGTGATATCTCATGATAAGTGTCTTTTTCTGTGTGACTTATTTCACTTAGAATCGTCGTACCTAAATCCACTCATCATGCTGCTACTAGACTTATGACGTTGATTTCATGGCTGAGTGATATTCCGTTGTACATAGGAACCACAACTTCTTAATCCATTTTTCTCTTTACTGGGATATTTAAGGTGTAACGAAGTGGAGGTTCTTGTCAACAGAGCAGCCCTAAACTTTGGGGTGCCTGTGTCTTGCTGATTTTTAGTTTTCCCAATTTATACGCCCATGAGTGGAAGTGCCCTATGCTCTCTAAGCTGAGTTTTTTAGATGTTTCAGGACACACCGTACCCTTCTCGAGAGTGGCTGTTGGCAATTTACATCACGCCCATCAGCGTAGCAAGGCTCCCGTTTCTCCATGGCCTGTCCTGCATTTGTCGTTTTGACACTTTATTCAGCATGGCCCTTTTGACCGATGGGAAGCGAGACTTCTTTGTAGCGCTGATTTGCCTTTCCAGGTTGCTTGGTTGGCCAAAAAGGGCGTATGCGTTTTTTCCTGAATATATTCAGGAAAAAACGCATACGCCCTTTTTGGCCAAGGGCATCATTGTCGAGGTTTTGCCGCTTTTCCTGTGCTTTAAAGGCGATTCGAATCTCCCTCCTGAAATCTGTTTCCTGCAATTCTGCCTTGCTTTCAAATCCTCTTCGTTGCCTTTCCTCAATATATTTGTGGACGAGAGTGATCATGTATAAGTCTGCAGGTTTGTGAATTGCAGTGCCCCTGAGCTCCATTTTTCAACTCGCTTTCTTGGGAGCTGGCCGCAAAAGCGCAGGATTGCTTCAGGCCCTACTGTGGTCCCGGGCGGCAGGCTGAGCCTGTGGTTAATTCTTCTTCCTGATGGGAAAATAGAGTGACCTGTGCCTGTCCCAACACCTAGAGCTAGTCTCTCATTGGTTCCCCCTCTTCCCGTTCATTCTCAGAACAAATTGCAACCTGTACGGAACAGGAGGTTAAAGGTGCTGATTCTTCAAAGAGGGAGATTGCTCGTAAAGGGGCTGGAATGGCGAACCCGAGCACAAGGAGATGAGAAATGAGGTGCATTTTAGAAATCTTTCCCGATCACACCGTGTACCATCTTCTGGGTTTCTCATGCATGTTTTCGATGTAGGAAGATGCCCTTGAACCTGGAGATTTCGGACCCATGGGATGGGTACCACGCAGTATTACTTTAAAGGGTCTGCCTTTGCTCACCCAACCTCACCAAACCTCTCAGCCCCAAGAGTGTCCACCCTTATGTCTCAATCAGCTGTGGGTCTAGATATGGTCAATCCAGGTGGCATCACAGCCCCTGAACGAATTTTGTAAGAATTTCTCTCTCCTTCACTGTCTTTGTTTCACGGGTTTTTAAAAGTAATTGATTTTTATAATGGGGTTTAGCTGCTTTTCACTGCTGTGTTTATGCCGCTTTACACCCACTTGACTCACTTACAGAGAGATATCAATACATAGGTTTTATGATTCTTACTAGTCAGATATATTCTTGGGCGGTGAATAGGGTGTGTTGAGTCCAATTCACTGAGCAAGGAGTAGGTCTTGTCTATTACCTATTGGGTTTATGGAACGGTATCTGAGCTAATTTGAAACCCTTGTTTTATGCATCACCCCACCTCACCTTTCCCGTTAGGCAGCCATAGTGTGTTTTCTAAACGTGTGACTCTGTTCTGTTTTGTAATTCAGTTCAAGGGTAGCGGTTTTTATATTCCCTCTATAAGTGATATCTCATGATAAGTGTCTTTTTCTGTGTGACTTATTTCACTTAGAATCGTCGTACCTAAATCCACTCATCATGCTGCTACTAGCCTTATGACGTTGATTTCATGACTGAGTGATATTCCATTGTACATAAGGACCACAACTTCTTTATCCATTTTTCTCTTTCCTGGGATATTTAAGGTGTAACGAAGTGGAGGTTCTTGTCAACAGAGCAGCCCTAACCTTTGGGGTGCCTGTGTCTTGCTGATTTTTAGTTTTCCCAATTTATACGCCCATGAGTGGAAGTGCCCTATGCTCTCTAAGCTGAGTTTTTTAGATGTTTCAGGACACACCGTACACTTCTCCAGAGTGGCTGTTGGCAATTTACATCCTGCCCATCAGCGTAGCAAGGCTCCCGTTTCTCCATGGCCTGTCCTGCATTTCTGGTTTTGACACTTTATTCAGCATGGCCCTTTTGACCGATGGGAAGCGAGACTTCTTTGTAGCGCTGATTTGCCTTTCCAGGTTGCTTGGTTGGCCAAAAAGGGCGTATGCGTTTTTTCCTGAATATATTCAGGAAAAAACGCATACGCCCTTTTTGGCCAAGGGCATCATTGTCGAGGTTTTGCCGCTTTTCCTGTGCTTTAAAGGCGATTCGAATCTCCCTCCTGAAATCTGTTTCCTGCAATTCTGCCTTGCTTTCAAATCCTCTTCGTTGCCTTCCCTCAATATATTTGTGGACGAGAGTGATCATGTATAAGTCTGCAGGTTTGTGAATTACAGTGCCCCTGAGCTCCATTTTTCAACTCGCTTTCTTGGGAGCTGGCCGCAAAAGCGCAGGATTGCTTCAGGCCCTACTGTGGTCCAGGGCGACAGGCTGAGCCTGTGGTTAATTCTTCTTCCTGATGGGAAAATAGAGTGACCTGTGCCTGTCCCAACACCTAGAGCTAGTCTCTCATTGGTTCCCCCTCTTCCCGTTCATCCTCAGGACAAATTGCAACCTGGACGGAACAGGAGGTTAAAGGTGCTGATTGTCCAAGGAGGGAGATTGCTAGTAAAGCGGCTGGAATGGCGAACCCGAGCACAAGGAGATGAGAAATGAGGTGCGTTTCAGAAACCTTTCCCGATCACACTGTGTACCATCTTCTGGGTTTCTCATGCATGTTTTCGATGTAGGAAGATGCCCTTGAACCTGGAGATTTGGGACCCATGGGATGGGTACCACGCAGTATTACTTTAAAGGGTCTGCGTTTGCTCACCCAACCTCACCAAACCTCTCAGCCCCAAGAGTGTCCACCCTTATGTCTCAATCAGCTGTGGGTCTAGATATGGTCAATCCAGGTGGCATCACAGCCCCTGAACGAATTTTGTAAGAATTTCTCTCTCCTTCACTGTCTTTGTTTCACGGGTTTTTAAAAGTAATTGATTTTTATAATGGGGTTTAGCTGCTTTTCACTGCTGTGTTTATGCCGCTTTACACCCACTTGACTCACTTACAGAGAGATATCAATACATAGGTTTTATGATTCTTACTAGTCAGATATATTCTTGGGCGGTGAATAGGGTGTGTTGAGTCCAATTCACTGAGCAAGGAGTAGGTCTTGTCTATTACCTATTGGGTTTATGGAACGGTATATGAGCTAATTTGAAACCCTTGTTTTATGCATCACCCCACCTCACCTTTCCCGTTAGGCAGCCATAGTGTGTTTTCTAAACGTGTGACTCTGTTCTGTTTTGTAATTCAGTTCAAGGGTAGCGGTTTTTATATTCCCTCTATAAGTGATATCTCATGATAAGTGTCTTTTTCTGTGTGACTTATTTCACTTAGAATCGTCGTACCTAAATCCACTCATCATGCTGCTACTAGCCTTATGACGTTGATTTCATGACTGAGTGATATTCCATTGTACATAAGGACCACAACTTCTTTATCCATTTTTCTCTTTCCTGGGATATTTAAGGTGTAACGAAGTGGAGGTTCTTGTCAACAGAGCAGCCCTAACCTTTGGGGTGCCTGTGTCTTGCTGATTTTTAGTTTTCCCAATTTATACGCCCATGAGTGGAAGTGCCCTATGCTCTCTAAGCTGAGTTTTTTAGATGTTTCAGGACACACCGTACACTTCTCCAGAGTGGCTGTTGGCAATTTACATCCTGCCCATCAGCGTAGCAAGGCTCCCGTTTCTCCATGGCCTGTCCTGCATTTCTGGTTTTGACACTTTATTCAGCATGGCCCTTTTGACCGATGGGAAGCGAGACTTCTTTGTAGCGCTGATTTGCCTTTCCAGGTTGCTTGGTTGGCCAAAAAGGGCGTATGCGTTTTTTCCTGAATATATTCAGGAAAAAACGCATACGCCCTTTTTGGCCAAGGGCATCATTGTCGAGGTTTTGCCGCTTTTCCTGTGCTTTAAAGGCGATTCGAATCTCCCTCCTGAAATCTGTTTCCTGCAATTCTGCCTTGCTTTCAAATCCTCTTCGTTGCCTTCCCTCAATATATTTGTGGACGAGAGTGATCATGTATAAGTCTGCAGGTTTGTGAATTACAGTGCCCCTGAGCTCCATTTTTCAACTCGCTTTCTTGGGAGCTGGCCGCAAAAGCGCAGGATTGCTTCAGGCCCTACTGTGGTCCAGGGCGACAGGCTGAGCCTGTGGTTAATTCTTCTTCCTGATGGGAAAATAGAGTGACCTGTGCCTGTCCCAACACCTAGAGCTAGTCTCTCATTGGTTCCCCCTCTTCCCGTTCATCCTCAGGACAAATTGCAACCTGGACGGAACAGGAGGTTAAAGGTGCTGATTGTCCAAGGAGGGAGATTGCTAGTAAAGCGGCTGGAATGGCGAACCCGAGCACAAGGAGATGAGAAATGAGGTGCGTTTCAGAAACCTTTCCCGATCACACGGTGTACCATCTTCTGGGTTTCTCATGCATGTTTTCGATGTAGGAAGATGCCCTTGAACCTGGAGATTTGGGACCCATGGGATGGGTACCACGCAGTATTACTTTAAAGGGTCTGCGTTTGCTCACCCAACCTCACCAAACCTCTCAGCCCCAAGAGTGTCCACCCTTATGTCTCAATCAGCTGTGGGTCTAGATATGGTCAATCCAGGTGGCATCACAGCCCCTGAACGAATTTTGTAAGAATTTCTCTCTCCTTCACTGTCTTTGTTTCACGGGTTTTTAAAAGTAATTGATTTTTATAATGGGGTTTAGCTGCTTTTCACTGCTGTGTTTATGCCGCTTTACACCCACTTGACTCACTTACAGAGAGATATCAATACATAGGTTTTAAGATTCTTAGTAGTCAGATATATTCTTGGGCGGTGAATAGGGTGTGTTGAGTCCAATTCACTGAGCAAGGAGTAGGTCTTGTCTATTACTTATTGGGTTTATGGAACGGTATCTGAGCTAATTTGAAACCCTTGTTTTATGCATCACCCCACCTCACCTTTCCCGTTAGGCAGCCATAGTGTGTTTTCTAAACGTGTGACTCTGTTCTGTTTTGTAATTCAGTTCAAGGGTAGCGGTTTTTATATTCCCTCTATAAGTGATATCTCATGATAAGTGTCTTTTTCTGTGTGACTTATTTCACTTAGAATCGTCGTACCTAAATCCACTCATCATGCTGCTACTAGCCTTATGACGTTGATTTCATGACTGAGTGATATTCCATTGTACATAAGGACCACAACTTCTTTATCCATTTTTCTCTTTCCTGGGATATTTAAGGTGTAACGAAGTGGAGGTTCTTGTCAACAGAGCAGCCCTAACCTTTGGGGTGCCTGTGTCTTGCTGATTTTTAGTTTTCCCAATTTATACGCCCATGAGTGGAAGTGCCCTATGCTCTCTAAGCTGAGTTTTTTAGATGTTTCAGGACACACCGTACACTTCTCCAGAGTGGCTGTTGGCAATTTACATCCTGCCCATCAGCGTAGCAAGGCTCCCGTTTCTCCATGGCCTGTCCTGCATTTCTGGTTTTGACACTTTATTCAGCATGGCCCTTTTGACCGATGGGAAGCGAGACTTCTTTGTAGCGCTGATTTGCCTTTCCAGGTTGCTTGGTTGGCCAAAAAGGGCGTATGCGTTTTTTCCTGAATATATTCAGGAAAAAACGCATACGCCCTTTTTGGCCAAGGGCATCATTGTCGAGGTTTTGCCGCTTTTCCTGTGCTTTAAAGGCGATTCGAATCTCCCTCCTGAAATCTGTTTCCTGCAATTCTGCCTTGCTTTCAAATCCTCTTCGTTGCCTTCCCTCAATATATTTGTGGACGAGAGTGATCATGTATAAGTCTGCAGGTTTGTGAATTACAGTGCCCCTGAGCTCCATTTTTCAACTCGCTTTCTTGGGAGCTGGCCGCAAAAGCGCAGGATTGCTTCAGGCCCTACTGTGGTCCAGGGCGACAGGCTGAGCCTGTGGTTAATTCTTCTTCCTGATGGGAAAATAGAGTGACCTGTGCCTGTCCCAACACCTAGAGCTAGTCTCTCATTGGTTCCCCCTCTTCCCGTTCATCCTCAGGACAAATTGCAACCTGGACGGAACAGGAGGTTAAAGGTGCTGATTGTCCAAGGAGGGAGATTGCTAGTAAAGCGGCTGGAATGGCGAACCCGAGCACAAGGAGATGAGAAATGAGGTGCGTTTCAGAAACCTTTCCCGATCACACGGTGTACCATCTTCTGGGTTTCTCATGCATGTTTTCGATGTAGGAAGATGCCCTTGAACCTGGAGATTTGGGACCCATGGGATGGGTACCACGCAGTATTACTTTAAAGGGTCTGCGTTTGCTCACCCAACCTCACCAAACCTCTCAGCCCCAAGAGTGTCCACCCTTATGTCTCAATCAGCTGTGGGTCTAGATATGGTCAATCCAGGTGGCATCACAGCCCCTGAACGAATTTTGTAAGAATTTCTCTCTCCTTCACTGTCTTTGTTTCACGGGTTTTTAAAAGTAATTGATTTTTATAATGGGGTTTAGCTGCTTTTCACTGCTGTGTTTATGCCGCTTTACACCCACTTGACTCACTTACAGAGAGATATCAATACATAGGTTTTAAGATTCTTAGTAGTCAGATATATTCTTGGGCGGTGAATAGGGTGTGTTGAGTCCAATTCACTGAGCAAGGAGTAGGTCTTGTCTATTACTTATTGGGTTTATGGAACGGTATCTGAGCTAATTTGAAACCCTTGTTTTATGCATCACCCCACCTCACCTTTCCCGTTAGGCAGCCATAGTGTGTTTTCTAAACGTGTGACTCTGTTCTGTTTTGTAATTCAGTTCAAGGGTAGCGGTTTTTACATTCCCTCTATAAGTGATATCTTATGATAAGTGTCTTTTTCTGTGTGACTTATTTCACTTAGAATCGTCGTACCTAAATACACTCATCATGCTGCTACTAGCCTTATGACGTTGATTTCATGACTGAGTGATATTCCATTGTACATAAGGACCACAACTTCTTTATCCATTTTTCTCTTTCCTGGGATATTTAAGGTGTAATGAAATGGAGGTTCTTGTCAACAGAGCAGCCCTAACCTTTGGGGTGCCTGTGTCTTGCTGATTTTTAGTTTTCCCAATTTATACGCCCATGAGTGGAAGTGCCCTATGCTCTCTAAGCTTAGTTTTTTAGATGTTTCAGGACACACCGTACACTTCTCCAGAGTGGCTGTTGGCAATTTACATCCTGCCCATCAGCGTAGCAAGGCTCCCGTTTCTCCATGGCCTGTCCTGCATTTCTGGTTTTGACACTTTATTCAGCATGGCCCTTTTGACCGATGGGAAGCGAGACTTCTTTGTAGCGCTGATTTGCCTTTCCAGGTTGCTTGGTTGGCCAAAAAGGGCGTATGCGTTTTTTCCTGAATATATTCAGGAAAAAACGCATACGCCCTTTTTGGCCAAGGGCATCATTGTCGAGGTTTTGCCGCTTTTCCTGTGCTTTAAAGGCGATTCGAATCTCCCTCCTGAAATCTGTTTCCTGCAATTCTGCCTTGCTTTCAAATCCTCTTCGTTGCCTTCCCTCAATATATTTGTGGACGAGAGTGATCATGTATAAGTCTGCAGGTTTGTGAATTACAGTGCCCCTGAGCTCCATTTTTCAACTCGCTTTCTTGGGAGCTGGCCGCAAAAGCGCAGGATTGCTTCAGGCCCTACTGTGGTCCAGGGCGACAGGCTGAGCCTGTGGTTAATTCTTCTTCCTGATGGGAAAATAGAGTGACCTGTGCCTGTCCCAACACCTAGAGCTAGTCTCTCATTGGTTCCCCCTCTTCCCGTTCATCCTCAGGACAAATTGCAACCTGGACGGAACAGGAGGTTAAAGGTGCTGATTGTCCAAGGAGGGAGATTGCTAGTAAAGCGGCTGGAATGGCGAACCCGAGCACAAGGAGATGAGAAATGAGGTGCGTTTCAGAAACCTTTCCCGATCACACGGTGTACCATCTTCTGGGTTTCTCATGCATGTTTTCGATGTAGGAAGATGCCCTTGAACCTGGAGATTTGGGACCCATGGGATGGGTACCACGCAGTATTACTTTAAAGGGTCTGCGTTTGCTCACCCAACCTCACCAAACCTCTCAGCCCCAAGAGTGTCCACCCTTATGTCTCAATCAGCTGTGGGTCTAGATATGGTCAATCCAGGTGGCATCACAGCCCCTGAACGAATTTTGTAAGAATTTCTCTCTCCTTCACTGTCTTTGTTTCACGGGTTTTTAAAAGTAATTGATTTTTATAATGGGGTTTAGCTGCTTTCACTGCTGTGTTTATGCCGCTTTACACCCACTTGACTCACTTACAGAGAGATATCAATACATAGGTTTTAAGATTCTTACTAGTCAGATATATTCTTGGGCGGTGAATAGGGGGTGTTGAGTCCAATTCACTGAGCAAGGAGTAGGTCTTGTCTATTACCTATTGGGTTTATGGAACGGTATCTGAGCTCAAATGAAACCCTTGTTTTTTGCATCACCCCACCTCACCTTTCCCGTTAAGCAGCCATAGTGTGTTTTCTAAACGTGTGACTCTGTTCTGTTTTGTAATTCAGTTCAAGGGTAGCGGTTTTTATATTCCCTCTATAAGTGATATCTCATGATAAGTGTCTTTTTCTGTGTGACTTATTTCACTTAGAATCGTCGTACCTAAATCCACTCATCATGCTGCTACTAGACTTATGACGTTGATTTCATGGCTGAGTGATATTCCGTTGTACATAGGAACCACAACTTCTTAATCCATTTTTCTCTTTACTGGGATATTTAAGGTGTAACGAAGTGGAGGTTCTTGTCAACAGAGCAGCCCTAAACTTTGGGGTGCCTGTGTCTTGCTGATTTTTAGTTTTCCCAATTTATACGCCCATGAGTGGAAGTGCCCTATGCTCTCTAAGCTGAGTTTTTTAGATGTTTCAGGACACACCGTACCCTTCTCGAGAGTGGCTGTTGGCAATTTACATCACGCCCATCAGCGTAGCAAGGCTCCCGTTTCTCCATGGCCTGTCCTGCATTTGTCGTTTTGACACTTTATTCAGCATGGCCCTTTTGACCGATGGGAAGCGAGACTTCTTTGTAGCGCTGATTTGCCTTTCCAGGTTGCTTGGTTGGCCAAAAAGGGCGTATGCGTTTTTTCCTGAATATATTCAGGAAAAAACGCATACGCCCTTTTTGGCCAAGGGCATCATTGTCGAGGTTTTGCCGCTTTTCCTGTGCTTTAAAGGCGATTCGAATCTCCCTCCTGAAATCTGTTTCCTGCAATTCTGCCTTGCTTTCAAATCCTCTTCGTTGCCTTTCCTCAATATATTTGTGGACGAGAGTGATCATGTATAAGTCTGCAGGTTTGTGAATTGCAGTGCCCCTGAGCTCCATTTTTCAACTCGCTTTCTTGGGAGCTGGCCGCAAAAGCGCAGGATTGCTTCAGGCCCTACTGTGGTCCCGGGCGGCAGGCTGAGCCTGTGGTTAATTCTTCTTCCTGATGGGAAAATAGAGTGACCTGTGCCTGTCCCAACACCTAGAGCTAGTCTCTCATTGGTTCCCCCTCTTCCCGTTCATTCTCAGAACAAATTGCAACCTGTACGGAACAGGAGGTTAAAGGTGCTGATTCTTCAAAGAGGGAGATTGCTCGTAAAGGGGCTGGAATGGCGAACCCGAGCACAAGGAGATGAGAAATGAGGTGCATTTTAGAAATCTTTCCCGATCACACCGTGTACCATCTTCTGGGTTTCTCATGCATGTTTTCGATGTAGGAAGATGCCCTTGAACCTGGAGATTTCGGACCCATGGGATGGGTACCACGCAGTATTACTTTAAAGGGTCTGCCTTTGCTCACCCAACCTCACCAAACCTCTCAGCCCCAAGAGTGTCCACCCTTATGTCTCAATCAGCTGTGGGTCTAGATATGGTCAATCCAGGTGGCATCACAGCCCCTGAACGAATTTTGTAAGAATTTCTCTCTCCTTCACTGTCTTTGTTTCACGGGTTTTTAAAAGTAATTGATTTTTATAATGGGGTTTAGCTGCTTTTCACTGCTGTGTTTATGCCGCTTTACACCCACTTGACTCACTTACAGAGAGATATCAATACATAGGTTTTATGATTCTTACTAGTCAGATATATTCTTGGGCGGTGAATAGGGTGTGTTGAGTCCAATTCACTGAGCAAGGAGTAGGTCTTGTCTATTACCTATTGGGTTTATGGAACGGTATCTGAGCTAATTTGAAACCCTTGTTTTATGCATCACCCCACCTCACCTTTCCCGTTAGGCAGCCATAGTGTGTTTTCTAAACGTGTGACTCTGTTCTGTTTTGTAATTCAGTTCAAGGGTAGCGGTTTTTATATTCCCTCTATAAGTGATATCTCATGATAAGTGTCTTTTTCTGTGTGACTTATTTCACTTAGAATCGTCGTACCTAAATCCACTCATCATGCTGCTACTAGCCTTATGACGTTGATTTCATGACTGAGTGATATTCCATTGTACATAAGGACCACAACTTCTTTATCCATTTTTCTCTTTCCTGGGATATTTAAGGTGTAACGAAGTGGAGGTTCTTGTCAACAGAGCAGCCCTAACCTTTGGGGTGCCTGTGTCTTGCTGATTTTTAGTTTTCCCAATTTATACGCCCATGAGTGGAAGTGCCCTATGCTCTCTAAGCTGAGTTTTTTAGATGTTTCAGGACACACCGTACACTTCTCCAGAGTGGCTGTTGGCAATTTACATCCTGCCCATCAGCGTAGCAAGGCTCCCGTTTCTCCATGGCCTGTCCTGCATTTCTGGTTTTGACACTTTATTCAGCATGGCCCTTTTGACCGATGGGAAGCGAGACTTCTTTGTAGCGCTGATTTGCCTTTCCAGGTTGCTTGGTTGGCCAAAAAGGGCGTATGCGTTTTTTCCTGAATATATTCAGGAAAAAACGCATACGCCCTTTTTGGCCAAGGGCATCATTGTCGAGGTTTTGCCGCTTTTCCTGTGCTTTAAAGGCGATTCGAATCTCCCTCCTGAAATCTGTTTCCTGCAATTCTGCCTTGCTTTCAAATCCTCTTCGTTGCCTTCCCTCAATATATTTGTGGACGAGAGTGATCATGTATAAGTCTGCAGGTTTGTGAATTACAGTGCCCCTGAGCTCCATTTTTCAACTCGCTTTCTTGGGAGCTGGCCGCAAAAGCGCAGGATTGCTTCAGGCCCTACTGTGGTCCAGGGCGACAGGCTGAGCCTGTGGTTAATTCTTCTTCCTGATGGGAAAATAGAGTGACCTGTGCCTGTCCCAACACCTAGAGCTAGTCTCTCATTGGTTCCCCCTCTTCCCGTTCATCCTCAGGACAAATTGCAACCTGGACGGAACAGGAGGTTAAAGGTGCTGATTGTCCAAGGAGGGAGATTGCTAGTAAAGCGGCTGGAATGGCGAACCCGAGCACAAGGAGATGAGAAATGAGGTGCGTTTCAGAAACCTTTCCCGATCACACTGTGTACCATCTTCTGGGTTTCTCATGCATGTTTTCGATGTAGGAAGATGCCCTTGAACCTGGAGATTTGGGACCCATGGGATGGGTACCACGCAGTATTACTTTAAAGGGTCTGCGTTTGCTCACCCAACCTCACCAAACCTCTCAGCCCCAAGAGTGTCCACCCTTATGTCTCAATCAGCTGTGGGTCTAGATATGGTCAATCCAGGTGGCATCACAGCCCCTGAACGAATTTTGTAAGAATTTCTCTCTCCTTCACTGTCTTTGTTTCACGGGTTTTTAAAAGTAATTGATTTTTATAATGGGGTTTAGCTGCTTTTCACTGCTGTGTTTATGCCGCTTTACACCCACTTGACTCACTTACAGAGAGATATCAATACATAGGTTTTATGATTCTTACTAGTCAGATATATTCTTGGGCGGTGAATAGGGTGTGTTGAGTCCAATTCACTGAGCAAGGAGTAGGTCTTGTCTATTACCTATTGGGTTTATGGAACGGTATATGAGCTAATTTGAAACCCTTGTTTTATGCATCACCCCACCTCACCTTTCCCGTTAGGCAGCCATAGTGTGTTTTCTAAACGTGTGACTCTGTTCTGTTTTGTAATTCAGTTCAAGGGTAGCGGTTTTTATATTCCCTCTATAAGTGATATCTCATGATAAGTGTCTTTTTCTGTGTGACTTATTTCACTTAGAATCGTCGTACCTAAATCCACTCATCATGCTGCTACTAGCCTTATGACGTTGATTTCATGACTGAGTGATATTCCATTGTACATAAGGACCACAACTTCTTTATCCATTTTTCTCTTTCCTGGGATATTTAAGGTGTAACGAAGTGGAGGTTCTTGTCAACAGAGCAGCCCTAACCTTTGGGGTGCCTGTGTCTTGCTGATTTTTAGTTTTCCCAATTTATACGCCCATGAGTGGAAGTGCCCTATGCTCTCTAAGCTGAGTTTTTTAGATGTTTCAGGACACACCGTACACTTCTCCAGAGTGGCTGTTGGCAATTTACATCCTGCCCATCAGCGTAGCAAGGCTCCCGTTTCTCCATGGCCTGTCCTGCATTTCTGGTTTTGACACTTTATTCAGCATGGCCCTTTTGACCGATGGGAAGCGAGACTTCTTTGTAGCGCTGATTTGCCTTTCCAGGTTGCTTGGTTGGCCAAAAAGGGCGTATGCGTTTTTTCCTGAATATATTCAGGAAAAAACGCATACGCCCTTTTTGGCCAAGGGCATCATTGTCGAGGTTTTGCCGCTTTTCCTGTGCTTTAAAGGCGATTCGAATCTCCCTCCTGAAATCTGTTTCCTGCAATTCTGCCTTGCTTTCAAATCCTCTTCGTTGCCTTCCCTCAATATATTTGTGGACGAGAGTGATCATGTATAAGTCTGCAGGTTTGTGAATTACAGTGCCCCTGAGCTCCATTTTTCAACTCGCTTTCTTGGGAGCTGGCCGCAAAAGCGCAGGATTGCTTCAGGCCCTACTGTGGTCCAGGGCGACAGGCTGAGCCTGTGGTTAATTCTTCTTCCTGATGGGAAAATAGAGTGACCTGTGCCTGTCCCAACACCTAGAGCTAGTCTCTCATTGGTTCCCCCTCTTCCCGTTCATCCTCAGGACAAATTGCAACCTGGACGGAACAGGAGGTTAAAGGTGCTGATTGTCCAAGGAGGGAGATTGCTAGTAAAGCGGCTGGAATGGCGAACCCGAGCACAAGGAGATGAGAAATGAGGTGCGTTTCAGAAACCTTTCCCGATCACACGGTGTACCATCTTCTGGGTTTCTCATGCATGTTTTCGATGTAGGAAGATGCCCTTGAACCTGGAGATTTGGGACCCATGGGATGGGTACCACGCAGTATTACTTTAAAGGGTCTGCGTTTGCTCACCCAACCTCACCAAACCTCTCAGCCCCAAGAGTGTCCACCCTTATGTCTCAATCAGCTGTGGGTCTAGATATGGTCAATCCAGGTGGCATCACAGCCCCTGAACGAATTTTGTAAGAATTTCTCTCTCCTTCACTGTCTTTGTTTCACGGGTTTTTAAAAGTAATTGATTTTTATAATGGGGTTTAGCTGCTTTTCACTGCTGTGTTTATGCCGCTTTACACCCACTTGACTCACTTACAGAGAGATATCAATACATAGGTTTTAAGATTCTTAGTAGTCAGATATATTCTTGGGCGGTGAATAGGGTGTGTTGAGTCCAATTCACTGAGCAAGGAGTAGGTCTTGTCTATTACTTATTGGGTTTATGGAACGGTATCTGAGCTAATTTGAAACCCTTGTTTTATGCATCACCCCACCTCACCTTTCCCGTTAGGCAGCCATAGTGTGTTTTCTAAACGTGTGACTCTGTTCTGTTTTGTAATTCAGTTCAAGGGTAGCGGTTTTTACATTCCCTCTATAAGTGATATCTTATGATAAGTGTCTTTTTCTGTGTGACTTATTTCACTTAGAATCGTCATACCTAAATACACTCATCATGCTGCTACTAGCCTTATGACGTTGATTTCATGACTGAGTGATATTCCATTGTACATAAGGACCACAACTTCTTTATCCATTTTTCTCTTTCCTGGGATATTTAAGGTGTAACGAAATGGAGGTTCTTGTCAACAGAGCAGCCCTAACCTTTGGGGTGCCTGTGTCTTGCTGATTTTTAGTTTTCCCAATTTATACGCCCATGAGTGGAAGTGCCCTATGCTCTCTAAGCTGAGTTTTTTAGATGTTTCAGGACACACCGTACACTTCTCCAGAGTGGCTGTTGGCAATTTACATCCTGCCCATCAGCGTAGCAAGGCTCCCGTTTCTCCATGGCCTGTCCTGCATTTCTGGTTTTGACACTTTATTCAGCATGGCCCTTTTGACCGATGGGAAGCGAGACTTCTTTGTAGCGCTGATTTGCCTTTCCAGGTTGCTTGGTTGGCCAAAAAGGGCGTATGCGTTTTTTCCTGAATATATTCAGGAAAAAACGCATACGCCCTTTTTGGCCAAGGGCATCATTGTCGAGGTTTTGCCGCTTTTCCTGTGCTTTAAAGGCGATTCGAATCTCCCTCCTGAAATCTGTTTCCTGCAATTCTGCCTTGCTTTCAAATCCTCTTCGTTGCCTTCCCTCAATATATTTGTGGACGAGAGTGATCATGTATAAGTCTGCAGGTTTGTGAATTACAGTGCCCCTGAGCTCCATTTTTCAACTCGCTTTCTTGGGAGCTGGCCGCAAAAGCGCAGGATTGCTTCAGGCCCTACTGTGGTCCAGGGCGACAGGCTGAGCCTGTGGTTAATTCTTCTTCCTGATGGGAAAATAGAGTGACCTGTGCCTGTCCCAACACCTAGAGCTAGTCTCTCATTGGTTCCCCCTCTTCCCGTTCATCCTCAGGACAAATTGCAACCTGGACGGAACAGGAGGTTAAAGGTGCTGATTGTCCAAGGAGGGAGATTGCTAGTAAAGCGGCTGGAATGGCGAACCCGAGCACAAGGAGATGAGAAATGAGGTGCGTTTCAGAAACCTTTCCCGATCACACGGTGTACCATCTTCTGGGTTTCTCATGCATGTTTTCGATGTAGGAAGATGCCCTTGAACCTGGAGATTTGGGACCCATGGGATGGGTACCACGCAGTATTACTTTAAAGGGTCTGCGTTTGCTCACCCAACCTCACCAAACCTCTCAGCCCCAAGAGTGTCCACCCTTATGTCTCAATCAGCTGTGGGTCTAGATATGGTCAATCCAGGTGGCATCACAGCCCCTGAACGAATTTTGTAAGAATTTCTCTCTCCTTCACTGTCTTTGTTTCACGGGTTTTTAAAAGTAATTGATTTTTATAATGGGGTTTAGCTGCTTTCACTGCTGTGTTTATGCCGCTTTACACCCACTTGACTCACTTACAGAGAGATATCAATACATAGGTTTTAAGATTCTTACTAGTCAGATATATTCTTGGGCGGTGAATAGGGGGTGTTGAGTCCAATTCACTGAGCAAGGAGTAGGTCTTGTCTATTACCTATTGGGTTTATGGAACGGTATCTGAGCTCAAATGAAACCCTTGTTTTTTGCATCACCCCACCTCACCTTTCCCGTTAAGCAGCCATAGTGTGTTTTCTAAACGTGTGACTCTGTTCTGTTTTGTAATTCAGTTCAAGGGTAGCGGTTTTTATATTCCCTCTATAAGTGATATCTCATGATAAGTGTCTTTTTCTGTGTGACTTATTTCACTTAGAATCGTCGTACCTAAATCCACTCATCATGCTGCTACTAGACTTATGACGTTGATTTCATGGCTGAGTGATATTCCGTTGTACATAGGAACCACAACTTCTTAATCCATTTTTCTCTTTACTGGGATATTTAAGGTGTAACGAAGTGGAGGTTCTTGTCAACAGAGCAGCCCTAAACTTTGGGGTGCCTGTGTCTTGCTGATTTTTAGTTTTCCCAATTTATACGCCCATGAGTGGAAGTGCCCTATGCTCTCTAAGCTGAGTTTTTTAGATGTTTCAGGACACACCGTACCCTTCTCGAGAGTGGCTGTTGGCAATTTACATCACGCCCATCAGCGTAGCAAGGCTCCCGTTTCTCCATGGCCTGTCCTGCATTTGTCGTTTTGACACTTTATTCAGCATGGCCCTTTTGACCGATGGGAAGCGAGACTTCTTTGTAGCGCTGATTTGCCTTTCCAGGTTGCTTGGTTGGCCAAAAAGGGCGTATGCGTTTTTTCCTGAATATATTCAGGAAAAAACGCATACGCCCTTTTTGGCCAAGGGCATCATTGTCGAGGTTTTGCCGCTTTTCCTGTGCTTTAAAGGCGATTCGAATCTCCCTCCTGAAATCTGTTTCCTGCAATTCTGCCTTGCTTTCAAATCCTCTTCGTTGCCTTTCCTCAATATATTTGTGGACGAGAGTGATCATGTATAAGTCTGCAGGTTTGTGAATTGCAGTGCCCCTGAGCTCCATTTTTCAACTCGCTTTCTTGGGAGCTGGCCGCAAAAGCGCAGGATTGCTTCAGGCCTTACTGTGGTCCCGGGCGGCAGGCTGAGCCTGTGGTTAATTCTTCTTCCTGATGGGAAAATAGAGTGACCTGTGCCTGTCCCAACACCTAGAGCTAGTCTCTCATTGGTTCCCCCTCTTCCCGTTCATTCTCAGAACAAATTGCAACCTGTACGGAACAGGAGGTTAAAGGTGCTGATTCTTCAAAGAGGGAGATTGCTAGTAAAGGGGCTGGAATGGCGAACCCGAGCACAAGGAGATGAGAAATGAGGTGCATTTTAGAAATCTTTCCCGATCACACCGTGTACCATCTTCTGGGTTTCTCATGCATGTTTTCGATGTAGGAAGATGCCCTTGAACCTGGAGATTTCGGACCCATGGGATGGGTACCACGCAGTATTACTTTAAAGGGTCTGCCTTTGCTCACCCAACCTCACCAAACCTCTCAGCCCCAAGAGTGTCCACCCTTATGTCTCAATCAGCTGTGGGTCTAGATATGGTCAATCCAGGTGGCATCACAGCCCCTGAACGAATTTTGTAAGAATTTCTCTCTCCTTCACTGTCTTTGTTTCACGGGTTTTTAAAAGTAATTGATTTTTATAATGGGGTTTAGCTGCTTTTCACTGCTGTGTTTATGCCGCTTTACACCCACTTGACTCACTTACAGAGAGATATCAATACATAGGTTTTAAGATTCTTACTAGTCAGATATATTCTTGGGCGGTGAATAGGGGGTGTTGAGTCCAATTCACTGAGCAAGGAGTAGGTCTTGTCTATTACCTATTGGGTTTATGGAACGGTATCTGAGCTAATTTGAAACCCTTGTTTTATGCATCACCCCACCTCACCTTTCCCGTTAGGCAGCCATAGTGTGTTTTCTAAACGTGTGACTCTGTTCTGTTTTGTAATTCAGTTCAAGGGTAGCGGTTTTTACATTCCCTCTATAAGTGATATCTTATGATAAGTGTCTTTTTCTGTGTGACTTATTTCACTTAGAATCGTCATACCTAAATCCACTCATCATGCTGCTACTAGCCTTATGACGTTGATTTCATGACTGAGTGATATTCCATTGTACATAAGGACCACAACTTCTTTATCCATTTTTCTCTTTCCTGGGATATTTAAGGTGTAACGAAGTGGAGGTTCTTGTCAACAGAGCAGCCCTAACCTTTGGGGTGCCTGTGTCTTGCTGATTTTTAGTTTTCCCAATTTATACGCCCATGAGTGGAAGTGCCCTATGCTCTTTAAGCTGAGTTTTTTAGATGTTTCAGGACACACCGTACACTTCTCCAGAGTGGCTGTTGGCAATTTACATCCTGCCCATCAGCGTAGCAAGGCTCCCGTTTCTCCATGGCCTGTCCTGCATTTCTGGTTTTGACACTTTATTCAGCATGGCCCTTTTGACCGATGGGAAGCGAGACTTCTTTGTAGCGCTGATTTGCCTTTCCAGGTTGCTTGGTTGGCCAAAAAGTGCGTATGCGTTTTTTCCTGAATACATTCAGGAAAAAACGCATACGGCCTTTTTGGCTAAGGGCATCATTGTCGAGGTTTTGCCGCTTTTCCTGTGATTTAAAGGCGAATCGAATCTCCCTCCTGAAATCTGTTTCCTGCAATTCTGCCTTGCTTTCAAATCCTCTTCGTTGCCTTCCCTCAATATATTTGTGGACGAGAGTGATCATGTATAAGTCTGCAGGTTTGTGAATTACAGTGCCCCTGAGCTCCATTTTTCAACTCGCTTTCTTGGGAGCTGGCCGCAAAAGCGCAGGATTGCTTCAGGCCCTACTGTGGTCCAGGGCGACAGGCTGAGCCTGTGGTTAATTCTTCTTCCTGATGGGAAAATAGAGTGACCTGTGCCTGTCCCAACACCTAGAGCTAGTCTCTCATTGGTTCCCCCTCTTCCCGTTCATCCTCAGGACAAATTGCAACCTGGACGGAACAGGAGGTTAAAGGTGCTGATTGTCCAAGGAGGGAGATTGCTAGTAAAGCGGCTGGAATGGCGAACCCGAGCACAAGGAGATGAGAAATGAGGTGCGTTTCAGAAACCTTTCCCGATCACACGGTGTACCATCTTCTGGGTTTCTCATGCATGTTTTCGATGTAGGAAGATGCCCTTGAACCTGGAGATTTGGGACCCATGGGATGGGTACCACGCAGTATTACTTTAAAGGGTCTGCGTTTGCTCACCCAACCTCACCAAACCTCTCAGCCCCAAGAGTGTCCACCCTTATGTCTCAATCAGCTGTGGGTCTAGATATGGTCAATCCAGGTGGCATCACAGCCCCTGAACGAATTTTGTAAGAATTTCTCTCTCCTTCACTGTCTTTGTTTCACGGGTTTTTAAAAGTAATTGATTTTTATAATGGGGTTTAGCTGCTTTCACTGCTGTGTTTATGCCGCTTTACACCCACTTGACTCACTTACAGAGAGATATCAATACATAGGTTTTAAGATTCTTACTAGTCAGATATATTCTTGGGCGGTGAATAGGGGGTGTTGAGTCCAATTCACTGAGCAAGGAGTAGGTCTTGTCTATTACCTATTGGGTTTATGGAACGGTATCTGAGCTCAAATGAAACCCTTGTTTTTTGCATCACCCCACCTCACCTTTCCCGTTAAGCAGCCATAGTGTGTTTTCTAAACGTGTGACTCTGTTCTGTTTTGTAATTCAGTTCAAGGGTAGCGGTTTTTATATTCCCTCTATAAGTGATATCTCATGATAAGTGTCTTTTTCTGTGTGACTTATTTCACTTAGAATCGTCGTACCTAAATCCACTCATCATGCTGCTACTAGACTTATGACGTTGATTTCATGGCTGAGTGATATTCCGTTGTACATAGGAACCACAACTTCTTAATCCATTTTTCTCTTTACTGGGATATTTAACGTGTAACGAAGTGGAGGTTCTTGTCAACAGAGCAGCCCTAAACTTTGGGGTGCCTGTGTCTTGCTGATTTTTAGTTTTCCCAATTTATACGCCCATGAGTGGAAGTGCCCTATGCTCTCTAAGCTGAGTTTTTTAGATGTTTCAGGACACACCGTACCCTTCTCGAGAGTGGCTGTTGGCAATTTACATCACGCCCATCAGCGTAGCAAGGCTCCCGTTTCTCCATGGCCTGTCCTGCATTTGTCGTTTTGACACTTTATTCAGCATGGCCCTTTTGACCGATGGGAAGCGAGACTTCTTTGTAGCGCTGATTTGCCTTTCCAGGTTGCTTGGTTGGCCAAAAAGGGCGTATGCGTTTTTTCCTGAATATATTCAGGAAAAAACGCATACGCCCTTTTTGGCCAAGGGCATCATTGTCGAGGTTTTGCCGCTTTTCCTGTGCTTTAAAGGCGATTCGAATCTCCCTCCTGAAATCTGTTTCCTGCAATTCTGCCTTGCTTTCAAATCCTCTTCGTTGCCTTTCCTCAATATATTTGTGGACGAGAGTGATCATGTGTAAGTCTGCAGGTTTGTGAATTGCAGTGCCCCTGAGCTCCATTTTTCAACTCGCTTTCTTGGGAGCTGGCCGCAAAAGCGCAGGATTGCTTCAGGCCCTACTGTGGTCCCGGGCGGCAGGCTGAGCCTGTGGTTAATTCTTCTTCCTGATGGGAAAATAGAGTGACCTGTGCCTGTCCCAACACCTAGAGCTAGTCTCTCATTGGTTCCCCCTCTTCCCGTTCATTCTCAGAACAAATTGCAACCTGTACGGAACAGGAGGTTAAAGGTGCTGATTCTTCAAAGAGGGAGATTGCTAGTAAAGGGGCTGGAATGGCGAACCCGAGCACAAGGAGATGAGAAATGAGGTGCATTTTAGAAATCTTTCCCGATCACACCGTGTACCATCTTCTGGGTTTCTCATGCATGTTTTCGATGTAGGAAGATGCCCTTGAACCTGGAGATTTCGGACCCATGGGATGGGTACCACGCAGTATTACTTTAAAGGGTCTGCCTTTGCTCACCCAACCTCACCAAACCTCTCAGCCCCAAGAGTGTCCACCCTTATGTCTCAATCAGCTGTGGGTCTAGATATGGTCAATCCAGGTGGCATCACAGCCCCTGAACGAATTTTGTAAGAATTTCTCTCTCCTTCACTGTCTTTGTTTCACGGGTTTTTAAAAGTAATTGATTTTTATAATGGGGTTTAGCTGCTTTTCACTGCTGTGTTTATGCCGCTTTACACCCACTTGACTCACTTACAGAGAGATATCAATACATAGGTTTTAAGATTCTTACTAGTCAGATATATTCTTGGGCGGTGAATAGGGTGTATTGAGTCCAATTCACTGAGCAAGGAGTAGGTCTTGTCTATTACCTATTGGGTTTATGGAACGGTATCTGAGCTAATTTGAAACCCTTGTTTTATGCATCACCCCACCTCACCTTTCCCGTTAGGCAGCCATAGTGTGTTTTCTAAACGTGTGACTCTGTTCTGTTTTGTAATTCAGTTCAAGGGTAGCGGTTTTTACATTCCCTCTATAAGTGATATCTCATGATAAGTGTCTTTTTCTGTGTGACTTATTTCACTTAGAATCGTCATACCTAAATCCACTCATCATGCTGCTACTAGCCTTATGACGTTGATTTCATGACTGAGTGATATTCCATTGTACATAAGGACCACAACTTCTTTATCCATTTTTCTCTTTCCTGGGATATTTAAGGTGTAACGAAGTGGAGGTTCTTGTCAACAGAGCAGCCCTAACCTTTGGGGTGCCTGTGTCTTGCTGATTTTTAGTTTTCCCAATTTATACGCCCATGAGTGGAAGTGCCCTATGCTCTCTAAGCTGAGTTTTTTAGATGTTTCAGGACACACCGTACACTTCTCCAGAGTGGCTGTTGACAATTTACATCCTGCCCATCAGCGTAGCAAGGCTCCCGTTTCTCCATGGCCTGTCCTGCATTTCTGGTTTTGACACTTTATTCAGCATGGCCCTTTTGACCGATGGGAAGCGAGACTTCTTTGTAGCGCTGATTTGCCTTTCCAGGTTGCTTGGTTGGCCAAAAAGGGCGTATGCGTTTTTTCCTGAATATATTCAGGAAAAAACGCATACGCCCTTTTTGGCCAAGGGCATCATTGTCGAGGTTTTGCCGCTTTTCCTGTGCTTTAAAGGCGATTCGAATCTCCCTCCTGAAATCTGTTTCCTGCAATTCTGCCTTGCTTTCAAATCCTCTTCGTTGCCTTTCCTCAATATATTTGTGGACGAGAGTGATCATGTATAAGTCTGCAGGTTTGTGAATTGCAGTGCCCCTGAGCTCCATTTTTCAACTCGCTTTCTTGGGAGCTGGCCGCAAAAGCGCAGGATTGCTTCAGGCCCTATTCTGGTCCCGGGCGGCAGGCTGAGCCTGAGGTTAATTCTTCTTCCTGATGGGAAAATAGAGTGACCTGTGCCTGTCCCAACACCTAGAGCTAGTCTCTCATTGGTTCCCCCTCTTCCCGTTCATCCTCAGGACAAATTGCAACCTGTACGGAACAGGAGGTTAAAGGTACTGATTCTCCAAGGAGGGAGATTGCTAGTAAAGCGGCTGGAATGGAGAACCCGAGCACAAGGAGATGAGAAATGAGGTGCGTTTTAGAAACCTTTCCCGATCACACGGTGTACCAACTTCTGGGTTTCTCATGCATGTTTTCGATGTAGGAAGATGCTCTTGAAACTGGAGATTTGGGACCCATGGGATGGGTACCACGCAGTATTACTTTAAAGGGTCTGCGTTTGCTCACCCAACCTCACCAAACCTCTCAGCCCCAAGAGTGTCCACCCGTATGTCTCAATCAGCTGTCGGTCTAGATATGGTCAATCCAGGTGGCATCACAGCCCCTGAACGAATTTTGTAAGAATTTCTCTCTCTTTCACTGCCTTTGTTTCACGGGTTTTTAAAAGTATTTGATTTTTATAATGGGGTTTAGCTGCTTTTCACTACTGTGTTTATGCCGCTTTACACCCACTTGACTCACTTACAGAGAGATATCAATACATAGGTTTTAAGATTCTTACTAGTCAGATATATTCTTGGGCGGTGAATAGGGGGTGTTGAGTCCAATTCACTGAGCACGGAGTAGGTCTTGTCTATTACCTATTGGGTTTATGGAACGGTATCTGAGCTAATTTGAAACCCTTTTTTTATGCATCACCCCACCTCACCTTTCCCGTTAAGCAGCCATAGTGTGTTTTCTAAACGTGTGACTCTGTTCTGTTTTGTAATTCAGTTCAAGGGTAGCGGTTTTTACATTCCCTCTATAAGTGATATCTTATGATAAGTGTCTTTTTCTGTGTGACTTATTTCACTTAGAATCGTCGTTCCTAAATCCACTCATCATGCTGCTACTAGCCTTATGACGTTGATTTCATGGCTGAGTGATATTCCATTGTATATAAGGACCACAACTTCTTTATCCATTTTTCTCTTTCCTGGGATATTTAAGGTGTAACGAAGTGGAGGTTCTTGTCAACAGAGCAGCCCTAAACTTTGGGGTGCCTGTGTCTTGCTGATTTTTAGTTTTCCCAATTTATACGCCCATGAGTGGAAGTGCCCTATGCTCTCTAAGCTGAGTTTTTTAGATGTTTCAGGACACACCGTACACTTCTCCAGAGTGGCTGTTGGCAATTTACATCCTGCCCATCAGCGTAGCAAGGCTCCCGTTTCTCCATGGCCTGTCCTGCATTTATTGTTTTGACACTTTATTCAGCATGGCCCTTTTGACCGATGGGAAGCGAGACTTCTTTGTAGCGCTGATTTGCCTTTCCAGGTTGCTTGGTTGGCCAAAAAGGGCGTATGCGTTTTTTCCTGAATATATTCAGGAAAAAACGCATACGCCCTTTTTGGCCAAGGGCATCATTGTCGAGGTTTTGCCGCTTTTCCTGTGCTTTAAAGGCGATTCGAATCTCCCTCCTGAAATCTGTTTCCTGCAATTCTGCCTTGCTTTCAAATCCTCTTCGTTGCCTTTCCTCAATATATTTGTGGACGAGAGTGATCATGTATAAGTCTGCAGGTTTGTGAATTGCAGTGCCCCTGAGCTCCATTTTTCAACTCGCTTTCTTGGGAGCTGGCCGCAAAAGCGCAGGATTGCTTCAGGCCCTACTGTGGTCCCGGGCGGCAGGCTGAGCCTGTGGTTAATTCTTCTTCCTGATGGGAATATAGAGTGACCTGTGCCTGTCCCAACACCTAGAGCTAGTCTCTCATTGGTTCCCCCTCTTCCCGTTCATCCTCAGGACAAATTGCAACCTGTACGGAACAGGAGGTTAAAGGTACTGATTCTCCAAGGAGGGAGATTGCTAGTAAAGCGGCTGGAATGGCGAACCCGAGCACAAGGAGATGAGAAATGAGGTGCGTTTTAGAAACCTTTCCCGATCACACGGTGTACCAACTTCTGGGTTTCTCATGCATGTTTTCGATGTAAGAAGATGCTCTTGAAACTCGAGATTTGGGACCCATGGGATGGGTACCACGCAGTATTACTTTAAAGGGTCTGCGTTTGCTCACCCAACCTCACCAAACCTCTCAGCCCCAAGAGTGTCCACCCTTATGTCTCAATCAGCTGTGGGTCTAGATATGGTCAATCCAGGTGGCATCACAGCCCCTGAACGAATTTTGTAAGAATTTCTCTCTCCTTCACTGTCTTTGTTTCACGGGTTTTTAAAAGTAATTGATTTTTATAATGGGGTTTAGCTGCTTTCACTGCTGTGTTTATGCCGCTTTACACCCACTTGACTCACTTACAGAGAGATATCAATACATAGGTTTTAAGATTCTTACTAGTCAGATATATTCTTGGGCGGTGAATAGGGGGTGTTGAGTCCAATTCACTGAGCAAGGAGTAGGTCTTGTCTATTACCTATTGGGTTTATGGAACGGTATCTGAGCTCAAATGAAACCCTTGTTTTTTGCATCACCACACATCACCTTTCCCGTTAAGCAGCCATAGTGTGTTTTCTAAACGTGTGACTCTGTTCTGTTTTGTAATTCAGTTCAAGGGTAGCGGTTTTTATATTCCTTCTATAAGTGATATCTCATGATAAGTGTCTTTTTCTGTGTGACTTATTTCACTTAGAATCGTCGTACCTAAATCCACTCATCATGCTGCTACTAGCCTTATGACGTTGATTTCATGGCTGAGTGATATTCCGTTGTACATAGGAACCACAACTTCTTAATCCATTTTTCTCTTTACTGGGATATTTAAGGTGTAACGAAGTGGAGGTTCTTGTCAACAGAGCAGCCCTAAACTTTGGGGTGCCTGTGTCTTGCTGATTTTTAGTTTTCCCAATTTATACGCCCATGAGTGGAAGTGCCCTATGCTCTCTAAGCTGAGTTTTTTAGATGTTTCAGGACACACCGTACCCTTCTCGAGAGTGGCTGTTGGCAATTTACATCACGCCCATCAGCGTAGCAAGGCTCCCGTTTCTCCATGGCCTGTCCTGCATTTGTCGTTTTGACACTTTATTCAGCATGGCCCTTTTGACCGATGGGAAGCGAGACTTCTTTGTAGCGCTGATTTGCCTTTCCAGGTTGCTTGGTTGGCCAAAAAGGGCGTATGCGTTTTTTCCTGAATATATTCAGGAAAAAACGCATACGCCCTTTTTGGCCAAGGGCATCATTGTCGAGGTTTTGCCGCTTTTCCTGTGCTTTAAAGGCGATTCGAATCTCCCTCCTGAAATCTGTTTCCTGCAATTCTGCCTTGCTTTCAAATCCTCTTCGTTGCCTTTCCTCAATATATTTGTGGACGAGAGTGATCATGTATAAGTCTGCAGGTTTGTGAATTGCAGTGCCCCTGAGCTCCATTTTTCAACTCGCTTTCTTGGGAGCTGGCCGCAAAAGCGCAGGATTGCTTCAGGCCCTACTGTGGTCCCGGGCGGCAGGCTGAGCCTGTGGTTAATTCTTCTTCCTGATGGGAAAATAGAGTGACCTGTGCCTGTCCCAACACCTAGAGCTAGTCTCTCATTGGTTCCCCCTCTTCCCGTTCATTCTCAGAACAAATTGCAACCTGTACGGAACAGGAGGTTAAAGGTGCTGATTCTTCAAAGAGGGAGATTGCTAGTAAAGGGGCTGGAATGGCGAACCCGAGCACAAGGAGATGAGAAATGAGGTGCATTTTAGAAATCTTTCCCGATCACACCGTGTACCATCTTCTGGGTTTCTCATGCATGTTTTCGATGTAGGAAGATGCCCTTGAACCTGGAGATTTCGGACCCATGGGATGGGTACCACGCAGTATTACTTTAAAGGGTCTGCCTTTGCTCACCCAACCTCACCAAACCTCTCAGCCCCAAGAGTGTCCACCCTTATGTCTCAATCAGCTGTGGGTCTAGATATGGTCAATCCAGGTGGCATCACAGCCCCTGAACGAATTTTGTAAGAATTTCTCTCTCCTTCACTGTCTTTGTTTCACGGGTTTTTAAAAGTAATTGATTTTTATAATGGGGTTTAGCTGCTTTTCACTGCTGTGTTTATGCCGCTTTACACCCACTTGACTCACTTACAGAGAGATATCAATACATAGGTTTTAAGATTCTTACTAGTCAGATATATTCTTGGGCGGTGAATAGGGTGTGTTGAGTCCAATTCACTGAGCAAGGAGTAGGTCTTGTCTATTACCTATTGGGTTTATGGAACGGTATCTGAGCTAATTTGAAACCCTTGTTTTATGCATCACCCCACCTCACCTTTCCCGTTAGGCAGCCATAGTGTGTTTTCTAAACGTGTGACTCTGTTCTGTTTTGTAATTCAGTTCAAGGGTAGCGGTTTTTACATTCCCTCTATAAGTGATATCTTATGATAAGTGTCTTTTTCTGTGTGACTTATTTCACTTAGAATCGTCATACCTAAATACACTCATCATGCTGCTACTAGCCTTATGACGTTGATTTCATGACTGAGTGATATTCCATTGTACATAAGGACCACAACTTCTTTATCCATTTTTCTCTTTCCTGGGATATTTAAGGTGTAACGAAGTGGAGGTTCTTGTCAACAGAGCAGCCCTAACCTTTGGGGTGCCTGTGTCTTGCTGATTTTTAGTTTTCCCAATTTATACGCCCATGAGTGGAAGTGCCCTATGCTCTCTAAGCTGAGTTTTTTAGATGTTTCAGGACACACCGTACACTTCTCCAGAGTGGCTGTTGACAATTTACATCCTGCCCATCAGCGTAGCAAGGCTCCCGTTTCTCCATGGCCTGTCCTGCATTTCTGGTTTTGACACTTTATTCAGCATGGCCCTTTTGACCGATGGGAAGCGAGACTTCTTTGTAGCGCTGGTTTGCCTTTCCAGGTTGCTTGGTTGGCCAAAAAGGGCGTATGCGTTTTTTCCTGAATATATTCAGGAAAAAACGCATACGCCCTTTTTGGCCAAGGGCATCATTGTCGAGGTTTTGCCGCTTTTCCTGTGCTTTAAAGGCGATTCGAATCTCCCTCCTGAAATCTGTTTCCTGCAATTCTGCCTTGCTTTCAAATCCTCTTCGTTGCCTTTCCTCAATATATTTGTGGACGAGAGTGATCATGTATAAGTCTGCAGGTTTGTGAATTGCAGTGCCCCTGAGCTCCATTTTTCAACTCGCTTTCTTGGGAGCTGGCCGCAAAAGCGCAGGATTGCTTCAGGCCCTACTGTGGTCCTGGGCGGCAGGCTGAGCCTGTGGTTAATTCTTCTTCCTGATGGGAATATAGAGTGACCTGTGCCTGTCCCAACACCTAGAGCTAGTCTCTCATTGGTTCCCCCTCTTCCCGTTCATCCTCAGGACAAATTGCAACCTGTACGGAACAGGAGGTTAAAGGTACTGATTCTCCAAGGAGGGAGATTGCTAGTAAAGCGGCTGGAATGGCGAACCCGAGCACAAGGAGATGAGAAATGAGGTGCGTTTTAGAAACCTTTCCCGATCACACGGTGTACCAACTTCTGGGTTTCTCATGCATGTTTTCGATGTAAGAAGATGCTCTTGAAACTCGAGATTTGGGACCCATGGGATGGGTACCATGCAGTATTACTTTAAAGGGTCTGCGTTTGCTCACCCAACCTCACCAAACCTCTCAGCCCCAAGAGTGTCCACCCTTATGTCTCAATCAGCTGTGGGTCTAGATATGGTCAATCCAGGTGGCATCACAGCCCCTGAACGAATTTTGTAAGAATTTCTCTCTCCTTCACTGTCTTTGTTTCACGGGTTTTTAAAAGTAATTGATTTTTATAATGGGGTTTAGCTGCTTTCACTGCTGTGTTTATGCCGCTTTACACCCACTTGACTCACTTACAGAGAGATATCAATACATAGGTTTTAAGATTCTTACTAGTCAGATATATTCTTGGGCGGTGAATAGGGGGTGTTGAGTCCAATTCACTGAGCAAGGAGTAGGTCTTGTCTATTACCTATTGGGTTTATGGAACGGTATCTGAGCTCAAATGAAACCCTTGTTTTTTGCATCACCCCACCTCACCTTTCCCGTTAAGCAGCCATAGTGTGTTTTCTAAACGTGTGACTCTGTTCTGTTTTGTAATTCAGTTCAAGGGTAGCGGTTTTTATATTCCTTCTATAAGTGATATCTCATGATAAGTGTCTTTTTCTGTGTGACTTATTTCACTTAGAATCGTCGTACCTAAATCCACTCATCATGCTGCTACTAGACTTATGACGTTGATTTCATGGCTGAGTGATATTCCGTTGTACATAGGAACCACAACTTCTTAATCCATTTTTCTCTTTACTGGGATATTTAAGGTGTAACGAAGTGGAGGTTCTTGTCAACAGAGCAGCCCTAAACTTTGGGGTGCCTGTGTCTTGCTGATTTTTAGTTTTCCCAATTTATACGCCCATGAGTGGAAGTGCCCTATGCTCTCTAAGCTGAGTTTTTTAGATGTTTCAGGACACACCGTACACTTCTCCAGAGTGGCTGTTGACAATTTACATCCTGCCCATCAGCGTAGCAAGGCTCCCGTTTCTCCATGGCCTGTCCTGCATTTCTGGTTTTGACACTTTATTCAGCATGGCCCTTTTGACCGATGGGAAGCGAGACTTCTTTGTAGCGCTGATTTGCCTTTCCAGGTTGCTTGGTTGGCCAAAAAGGGCGTATGCGTTTTTTCCTGAATATATTCAGGAAAAAACGCATACGCCCTTTTTGGCCAAGGGCATCATTGTCGAGGTTTTGCCGCTTTTCCTGTGCTTTAAAGGCGATTCGAATCTCCCTCCTGAAATCTGTTTCCTGCAATTCTGCCTTGCTTTCAAATCCTCTTCGTTGCCTTTCCTCAATATATTTGTGGACGAGAGTGATCATGTATAAGTCTGCAGGTTTGTGAATTGCAGTGCCCCTGAGCTCCATTTTTCAACTCGCTTTCTTGGGAGCTGGCCGCAAAAGCGCAGGATTGCTTCAGGCCCTATTCTGGTCCCGGGCGGCAGGCTGAGCCTGAGGTTAATTCTTCTTCCTGATGGGAAAATAGAGTGACCTGTGCCTGTCCCAACACCTAGAGCTAGTCTCTCATTGGTTCCCCCTCTTCCCGTTCATCCTCAGGACAAATTGCAACCTGTACGGAACAGGAGGTTAAAGGTACTGATTCTCCAAGGAGGGAGATTGCTAGTAAAGCGGCTGGAATGGAGAACCCGAGCACAAGGAGATGAGAAATGAGGTGCGTTTTAGAAACCTTTCCCGATCACACGGTGTACCAACTTCTGGGTTTCTCATGCATGTTTTCGATGTAGGAAGATGCTCTTGAATCTCGAGATTTGGGACCCATGGGATGGGTACCACGCAGTTTTACTTTAAAGGGTCTGCGTTTGCTCACCCAACCTCACCAAACCTCTCAGCCCCAAGAGTGTCCACCCGTATGTCTCAATCAGCTGTGGGTCTAGATATGGTCAATCCAGGTGGCATCACAGCCCCTGAACGAATTTTGTAAGAATTTCTCTCTCTTTCACTGCCTTTGTTTCACGGGTTTTTAAAAGTATTTGATTTTTATAATGGGGTTTAGCTGCTTTTCACTACTGTGTTTATGCCGCTTTACACCCACTTGACTCACTTACAGAGAGATATCAATACATAGGTTTTAAGATTCTTACTAGTCAGATATATTCTTGAGCGGTGAATAGGGGGTGTTGAGTCCAATTCACTGAGCACGGAGTAGGTCTTGTCTATTACCTATTGGGTTTATGGAACGGTATCTGAGCTAATTTGAAACCCTTTTTTTATGCATCACCCCACCTCACCTTTCCCGTTAAGTAGCCATAGTGTGTTTTCTAAACGTGTGACTCTGTTCTGTTTTGTAATTCAGTTCAAGGGTAGCGGTTTTTACATTCCCTCTATAAGTGATATCTTATGATAAGTGTCTTTTTCTGTGTGACTTATTTCACTTAGAATCGTCGTTCCTAAATCCACTCATCATGCTGCTACTAGCCTTATGACGTTGATTTCATGGCTGAGTGATATTCCATTGTATATAAGGACCACAACTTCTTTATCCATTTTTCTCTTTCCTGGGATATTTAAGGTGTAACGAAGTGGAGGTTCTTGTCAACAGAGCAGCCCTAAACTTTGGGGTGCCTGTGTCTTGCTGATTTTTAGTTTTCCCAATTTATACGCCCATGAGTGGAAGTGCCCTATGCTCTCTAAGCTGAGTTTTTTAGATGTTTCAGGACACACCGTACACTTCTCCAGAGTGGCTGTTGGCAATTTACATCCTGCCCATCAGCGTAGCAAGGCTCCCGTTTCTCCATGGCCTGTCCGGCATTTCTTGTTTTGACACTTTATTCAGCATGGCCCTTTTGACCGATGGGAAGCGAGACTTCTTTGTAGCGCTGATTTGCCTTTCCAGGTTGCTTGGTTGGCCAAAAAGGGCGTATGCGTTTTTTCCTGAATATATTCAGGAAAAAACGCATACGCCCTTTTTGGCCAAGGGCATCATTGTCGAGGTTTTGCCGCTTTTCCTGTGCTTTAAAGGCGATTCGAATCTCCCTCCTGAAATCTGTTTCCTGCAATTCTGCCTTGCTTTCAAATCCTCTTCGTTGCCTTTCCTCAATATATTTGTGGACGAGAGTGATCATGTATAAGTCTGCAGGTTTGTGAATTGCAGTGCCCCTGAGCTCCATTTTTCAACTCGCTTTCTTGGGAGCTGGCCGCAAAAGCGCAGGATTGCTTCAGGCCCTACTGTGGTCCCGGGCGGCAGGCTGAGCCTGTGGTTAATTCTTCTTCCTGATGGGAATATAGAGTGACCTGTGCCTGTCCCAACACCTAGAGCTAGTCTCTCATTGGTTCCCCCTCTTCCCGTTCATCCTCAGGACAAATTGCAACCTGTACGGAACAGGAGGTTAAAGGTACTGATTCTCCAAGGAGGGAGATTGCTAGTAAAGCGGCTGGAATGGCGAACCCGAGCACAAGGAGATGAGAAATGAGGTGCGTTTTAGAAACCTTTCCCGATCACACGGTGTACCAACTTCTGGGTTTCTCATGCATGTTTTCGATGTAAGAAGATGCTCTTGAAACTCGAGATTTGGGACCCATGGGATGGGTACCACGCAGTATTACTTTAAAGGGTCTGCGTTTGCTCACCCAACCTCACCAAACCTCTCAGCCCCAAGAGTGTCCACCCTTATGTCTCAATCAGCTGTGGGTCTAGATATGGTCAATCCAGGTGGCATCACAGCCCCTGAACGAATTTTGTAAGAATTTCTCTCTCCTTCACTGTCTTTGTTTCACGGGTTTTTAAAAGTAATTGATTTTTATAATGGGGTTTACCTGCTTTCACTGCTGTGTTTATGCCGCTTTACACCCACTTGACTCACTTACAGAGAGATATCAATACATAGGTTTTAAGATTCTTACTAGTCAGATATATTCTTGGGCGGTGAATAGGGGGTGTTGAGTCCAATTCACTGAGCAAGGAGTAGGTCTTGTCTATTACCTATTGGGTTTATGGAACGGTATCTGAGCTCAAATGAAACCCTTGTTTTTTGCATCACCCCACCTCACCTTTCCCGTTAAGCAGCCATAGTGTGTTTTCTAAACGTGTGACTCTGTTCTGTTTTGTAATTCAGTTCAAGGGTAGCGGTTTTTATATTCCTTCTATAAGTGATATCTCATGATAAGTGTCTTTTTCTGTGTGACTTATTTCACTTAGAATCGTCGTACCTAAATCCACTCATCATGCTGCTACTAGACTTATGACGTTGATTTCATGGCTGAGTGATATTCCGTTGTACATAGGAACCACAACTTCTTAATCCATTTTTCTCTTTACTGGGATATTTAAGGTGTAACGAAGTGGAGGTTCTTGTCAACAGAGCAGCCCTAAACTTTGGGGTGCCTGTGTCTTGCTGATTTTTAGTTTTCCCAATTTATACGCCCATGAGTGGAAGTGCCTTATGCTCTCTAAGCTGAGTTTTTTAGATGTTTCAGGACACACCGTACCCTTCTCGAGAGTGGCTGTTGGCAATTTACATCACGCTCATCAGCGTAGCAAGGCTCCCGTTTCTCCATGGCCTGTCCTGCATTTGTCGTTTTGACACTTTATTCAGCATGGCCCTTTTGACCGATGGGAAGCGAGACTTCTTTGTAGCGCTGATTTGCCTTTCCAGGTTGCTTGGTTGGCCAAAAAGGGCGTATGCGTTTTTTCCTGAATATATTCAGGAAAAAACGCATACGCCCTTTTTGGCCAAGGGCATCATTGTCGAGGTTTTGCCGCTTTTCCTGTGCTTTAAAGGCGATTCGAATCTCCCTCCTGAAATCTGTTTCCTGCAATTCTGCCTTGCTTTCAAATCCTCTTCGTTGCCTTTCCTCAATATATTTGTGGACGAGAGTGATCATGTATAAGTCTGCAGGTTTGTGAATTGCAGTGCCCCTGAGCTCCATTTTTCAACTCGCTTTCTTGGGAGCTGGCCGCAAAAGCGCAGGATTGCTTCAGGCCCTACTGTGGTCCCGGGCGGCAGGCTGAGCCTGTGGTTAATTCTTCTTCCTGATGGGAAAATAGAGTGACCTGTGCCTGTCCCAACACCTAGAGCTAGTCTCTCATTGGTTCCCCCTCTTCCCGTTCATTCTCAGAACAAATTGCAACCTGTACGGAACAGGAGGTTAAAGGTGCTGATTCTTCAAAGAGGGAGATTGCTAGTAAAGGGGCTGGAATGGCGAACCCGAGCACAAGGAGATGAGAAATGAGGTGCATTTTAGAAATCTTTCCCGATCACACCGTGTACCATCTTCTGGGTTTCTCATGCATGTTTTCGATGTAGGAAGATGCCCTTGAACCTGGAGATTTCGGACCCATGGGATGGGTACCACGCAGTATTACTTTAAAGGGTCTGCCTTTGGTCACCCAACCTCACCAAACCTCTCAGCCCCAAGAGTGTCCACCCTTATGTCTCAATCAGCTGTGGGTCTAGATATGGTCAATCCAGGTGGCATCACAGCCCCTGAACGAATTTTGTAAGAATTTCTCTCTCCTTCACTGTCTTTGTTTCACGGGTTTTTAAAAGTAATTGATTTTTATAATGGGGTTTAGCTGCTTTTCACTGCTGTGTTTATGCCGCTTTACACCCACTTGACTCACTTACAGAGAGATATCAATACATAGGTTTTAAGATTCTTACTAGTCAGATATATTCTTGGGCGGTGAATAGGGTGTGTTGAGTCCAATTCACTGAGCAAGGAGTAGGTCTTGTCTATTACCTATTGGGTTTATGGAACGGTATCTGAGCTAATTTGAAACCCTTGTTTTATGCATCACCCCACCTCACCTTTCCCGTTAGGCAGCCATAGTGTGTTTTCTAAACGTGTGACTCTGTTCTGTTTTGTAATTCAGTTCAAGGGTAGCGGTTTTTACATTCCCTCTATAAGTGATATCTCATGATAAGTGTCTTTTTCTGTGTGACTTATTTCACTTAGAATCGTCGTACCTAAATCCACTCATCATGCTGCTACAAGCCTTATGACGTTGATTTCATGGCTGAGTGATATTCCATTGTACATAAGGACCACAACTTCTTTATCCATTTTTCTCTTTCCTGGTATATTTAAGGTGTAACGAAGTGGAGGTTCTTGTCAACAGAGCAGCCCTAACCTTTGCGGTGCCTGTGTCTTGCTGATTTTTAGTTTTCCCAATTTATACGCCCATGAGTGGAAGTGCCCTATGCTCTCTAAGCTGAGTTTTTTAGATGTTTCAGGACACACCGTACACTTCTCCATAGTGGCTGTTGGCAATTTACATCCTGCCCATCAGCGTAGCAAGGCTCCCGTTTCTCCATGGCCTGTCCTGCATTTCTGGTTTTGACAATTTATTCAGCATGGCCCTTTTGACCGATGGGAAGCGAGACTTCTTTGTAGCGTTGATTTGCCTTTCCAGGTTGCTTGGTTGGCCAAAAAGGGCGTATGCGTTTTTTCCTGAATATATTCAGGAAAAAACGCATACGCCCTTTTTGGCCAAGGGCATCATTTTCGAGGTTTTGCCGATTTTCCTGTGCTTTAAAGGCGATTCGAATCTCCCTCCTGAAATCTGTTTCCTGCAATTCTGCCTTGCTTTCAAATCCTCTTCGTTGCCTTCCCTCAATATATTGTGGACGAGAGTGATCATGTATAAGTCTGCAGGTTTGTGAATTGCAGTGCCCCTGAGCTCCATTTTTCAACTCGCTTTCTTGGGAGCTGGCCGCAAAAGCGCAGGATTGCTTCAGGCCCTATTCTGGTCCCGGGCGGCAGGCTGAGCCTGAGGTTAATTCTTCTTCCTGATGGGAAAATAGAGTGACCTGTGCCTGTCCCAACACCTAGAGCTAGTCTCTCATTGGTTCCCCCTCTTCCCGTTCATCCTCAGGACAAATTGCAACCTGTACGGAACAGGAGGTTAAAGGTACTGATTCTCCAAGGAGGGAGATTGCTAGTAAAGCGGCTGGAATGGCGAACCCGAGCACAAGGAGATGAGAAATGAGGTGCGTTTTAGAAACCTTTCCCGATCACACGGTGTACCAACTTCTGGGTTTCTCATGCATGTTTTCGATGTAGGAAGATGCTCTTGAAACTGGAGATTTGGGACCCATGGGATGGGTACCACGCAGTATTACTTTAAAGGGTCTGCGTTTGCTCACCCAACCTCACCAAACCTCTCAGCCCCAAGAGTGTCCACCCTTATGTCTCAATCAGCTGTGGGTCTAGATATGGTCAATCCAGGTGGCATCACAGCCCCTGAACGAATTTTGTAAGAATTTCTCTCTCCTTCACTGTCTTTGTTTCACGGGTTTTTAAAAGTAATTGATTTTTATAATGGGGTTTAGCTGCTTTCACTGCTGTGTTTATGCCGCTTTACACCCACTTGACTCACTTACAGAGAGATATCAATACATAGGTTTTAAGATTCTTACTAGTCAGATATATTCTTGGGCGGTGAATAGGGGGTGTTGAGTCCAATTCACTGAGCAAGGAGTAGGTCTTGTCTATTACCTATTGGGTTTATGGAACGGTATCTGAGCTCAAATGAAACCCTTGTTTTTTGCATCACCCCACCTCACCTTTCCCGTTAAGCAGCCATAGTGTGTTTTCTAAACGTGTGACTCTGTTCTGTTTTGTAATTCAGTTCAAGGGTAGCGGTTTTTATATTCCCTCTATAAGTGATATCTCATGATAAGTGTCTTTTTCTGTGTGACTTATTTCACTTAGAATCGTCGTACCTAAATCCACTCATCATGCTGCTACAAGCCTTATGACGTTGATTTCATGGCTGAGTGATATTCCATTGTACATAAGGACCACAACTTCTTTATCCATTTTTCTCTTTCCTGGTATATTTAAGGTGTAACGAAGTGGAGGTTCTTGTCAACAGAGCAGCCCTAACCTTTGCGGTGCCTGTGTCTTGCTGATTTTTAGTTTTCCCAATTTATACGCCCATGAGTGGAAGTGCCCTATGCTCTCTAAGCTGAGTTTTTTAGATGTTTCAGGACACACCGTACACTTCTCCATAGTGGCTGTTGGCAATTTACATCCTGCCCATCAGCGTAGCAAGGCTCCCGTTTCTCCATGGCCTGTCCTGCATTTCTGGTTTTGACACTTTATTCAGCATGGCCCTTTTGACCGATGGGAAGCGAGACTTCTTTGTAGCGTTGATTTGCCTTTCCAGGTTGCTTGGTTGGCCAAAAAGGGCGTATGCGTTTTTTCCTGAATATATTCAGGAAAAAACGCATACGCCCTTTTTGGCCAAGGGCATCATTTTCGAGGTTTTGCCGATTTTCCTGTGCTTTAAAGGCGATTCGAATCTCCCTCCTGAAATCTGTTTCCTGCAATTCTGCCTTGCTTTCAAATCCTCTTCGTTGCCTTCCTTCAATATATTTGTGGACGAGAGTGATCATGTATAAGTCTGCAGGTTTGTGAATTACAGTGCCCCTGAGCTCCATTTTTCAACTCGCTTTCTTGGGAGCTGGCCGCAAAAGCGCAGGATTGCTTCAGGCCCTACTGTGGTCCCGGGCGACAGGCTGAGCCTGTGGTTAATTCTTCTTCCTGATGGGAAAATAGAGTGACCTGTGCCTGTCCCAACACCTAGAGCTAGTCTCTCATTGGTTCCCCCTCTTCCCGTTCATCCTCAGGAAAAATTGCAACCTGGACGGAACAGGAGGTTAAAGGTGCTGATTGTCCAAGGAGGGAGATTGCTAGTAAAGCGGCTGGAATGGCGAACCCGAGCACAAGGAGATGAGAAATGAGGTGCATTTTAGAAATCTTTCCCGATCACACCGTGTACCATCTTCTGGGTTTCTCATGCATGTTTTCGATGTAGGAAGATGCCCTTGAACCTGGAGATTTGGGACCCATGGGATGGGTACCACGCAGTATTACTTTAAAGGGTCTGCGTTTGCTCACCCAACCTCACCAAACCTCTCAGCCCCAAGAGTGTCCACCCTTATGTCTCAATCAGCTGTGGGTCTAGATATGGTCAATCCAGGTGGCATCACAGCCCCTGAACGAATTTTGTAAGAATTTCTCTCTCCTTCACTGTCTTTGATTCACGGGTTTTTAAAAGTAATTGATTTTTATAATGGGGTTTAGCTGCTTTTCACTGCAGTGTTTATGCCGCTTTACACCCACTTGACTCACTTACAGAGAGATATCAATACATAGGTTTTAAGATTCTTACTAGTCAGATATATTCTTGGGCGGTGAATAGGGTGTGTTGAGTCCAATTCACTGAGCAAGGAGTAGGTCTTGTCTATTACCTATTGGGTTTATGGAACGGTATCTGAGCTCAAATGAAACCCTTGTTTTTTGCATCACCCCACCTCACCTTTCCCGTTAAGCAGCCATAGTGTGTTTTCTAAACGTGTGACTCTGTTCTGTTTTGTAATTCAGTTCAAGGGTAGCGGTTTTTATATTCCCTCTATAAGTGATATCTCATGATAAGTGTCTTTTTCTGTGTGACTTATTTCACTTAGAATCGTCGTACCTAAATCCACTCATCATGCTGCTACTAGCCTTATGACGTTGATTTCATGGCTGAGTGATATTCCATTGTACATAAGGACCACAACTTCTTTATCCATTTTTCTCTTTCCTGGGATATTTAAGGTGTAACGAAGTGGAGGTTCTTGTCAACAGAGCAGCCCTAACCTTTGCGGTGCCTGTGTCTTGCTGATTTTTAGTTTTCCCAATTTATACGCCCATGAGTGGAAGTGCCCTATGCTCTCTAAGCTGAGTTTTTTAGATGTTTCAGGACACACCGTACCCTTCTCGAGAGTGGCTGTTGGCAATTTACATCACGCCCATCAGCGTAGCAAGGCTCCCGTTTCTCCATGGCCTGTCCTGCATTTGTCGTTTTGACACTTTATTCAGCATGGCCCTTTTGACCGATGGGAAGCGAGACTTCTTTGTAGCGCTGATTTGCCTTTCCAGGTTGCTTGGTTGGCCAAAAAGGGCGTATGCGTTTTTTCCTGAATATATTCAGGAAAAAACGCATACGCCCTTTTTGGCCAAGGGCATCATTGTCGAGGTTTTGCCGCTTTTCCTGTGCTTTAAAGGCGATTCGAATCTCCCTCCTGAAATCTGTTTCCTGCAATTCTGCCTTGCTTTCAAATCCTCTTCGTTGCCTTTCCTCAATATATTTGTGGACGAGAGTGATCATGTATAAGTCTGCAGGTTTGTGAATTGCAGTGCCCCTGAGCTCCATTTTTCAACTCGCTTTCTTGGGAGCTGGCCGCAAAAGCGCAGGATTGCTTCAGGCCCTATTCTGGTCCCGGGCGGCAGGCTGAGCCTGAGGTTAATTCTTCTTCCTGATGGGAAAATAGAGTGACCTGTGCCTGTCCCAACACCTAGAGCTAGTCTCGCATTGGTTCCCCCTCTTCCCGTTCATCCTCAGGACAAATTGCAACCTGTACGGAACAGGAGGTTAAAGGTACTGATTCTCCAAGGAGGGAGATTGCTAGTAAAGCGGCTGGAATGGCGAACCCGAGCACAAGGAGATGAGAAATGAGGTGCCTTTTAGAAACCTTTCCCGATCACACGGTGTACCAACTTCTGGGTTTCTCATGCATGTTTTCGATGTAGGAAGATGCCCTTGAACCTGGAGATTTGGGACCCATGGAATGGGTACCACGCAGTATTACTTTAAAGGGTCTGCGTTTGCTCACCCAACCTCACCAAACCTCTCAGCCCCAAGAGTGTCCACCCTTATGTCTCAATCAGCTGTGGGTCTAGATATGGTCAATCCAGGTGGCATCACAGCCCCTGAACGAATTTTGTAAGAATTTCTCTCTCCTTCACTGTCTTTGTTTCACGGGTTTTTAAAAGTAATTGATTTTTATAATGGGGTTTAGCTGCTTTCACTGCTGTGTTTATGCCGCTTTACACCCACTTGACTCACTTACAGAGAGATATCAATACATAGGTTTTAAGATTCTTACTAGTCAGATATATTCTTGGGCGGTGAATAGGGGGTGTTGAGTCCAATTCACTGAGCAAGGAGTAGGTCTTGTCTATTACCTATTGGGTTTATGGAACGGTATCTGAGCTCAAATGAAACCCTTGTTTTTTGCATCACCCCACCTCACCTTTCCCGTTAAGCAGCCATAGTGTGTTTTCTAAACGTGTGACTCTGTTCTGTTTTGTAATTCAGTTCAAGGGTAGCGGTTTTTATATTCCCTCTATAAGTGATATCTCATGATAAGTGTCTTTTTCTGTGTGACTTATTTCACTTAGAATCGTCGTACCTAAATCCACTCATCATGCTGCTACAAGCCTTATGACGTTGATTTCATGGCTGAGTGATATTCCATTGTACATAAGGACCACAACTTCTTTATCCATTTTTCTCTTTCCTGGTATATTTAAGGTGTAACGAAGTGGAGGTTCTTGTCAACAGAGCAGCCCTAACCTTTGCGGTGCCTGTGTCTTGCTGATTTTTAGTTTTCCCAATTTATACGCCCATGAGTGGAAGTGCCCTATGCTCTCTAAGCTGAGTTTTTTAGATGTTTCAGGACACACCGTACACTTCTCCATAGTGGCTGTTGGCAATTTACATCCTGCCCATCAGCGTAGCAAGGCTCCCGTTTCTCCATGGCCTGTCCTGCATTTCTGGTTTTGACAATTTATTCAGCATGGCCCTTTTGACCGATGGGAAGCGAGACTTCTTTGTAGCGTTGATTTGCCTTTCCAGGTTGCTTGGTTGGCCAAAAAGGGCGTATGCGTTTTTTCCTGAATATATTCAGGAAAAAACGCATACGCCCTTTTTGGCCAAGGGCATCATTTTCGAGGTTTTGCCGATTTTCCTGTGCTTTAAAGGCGATTCGAATCTCCCTCCTGAAATCTGTTTCCTGCAATTCTGCCTTGCTTTCAAATCCTCTTCGTTGCCTTCCCTCAATATATTGTGGACGAGAGTGATCATGTATAAGTCTGCAGGTTTGTGAATTGCAGTGCCCCTGAGCTCCATTTTTCAACTCGCTTTCTTGGGAGCTGGCCGCAAAAGCGCAGGATTGCTTCAGGCCCTATTCTGGTCCCGGGCGGCAGGCTGAGCCTGAGGTTAATTCTTCTTCCTGATGGGAAAATAGAGTGACCTGTGCCTGTCCCAACACCTAGAGCTAGTCTCTCATTGGTTCCCCCTCTTCCCGTTCATCCTCAGGACAAATTGCAACCTGTACGGAACAGGAGGTTAAAGGTACTGATTCTCCAAGGAGGGAGATTGCTAGTAAAGCGGCTGGAATGGCGAACCCGAGCACAAGGAGATGAGAAATGAGGTGCGTTTTAGAAACCTTTCCCGATCACACGGTGTACCAACTTCTGGGTTTCTCATGCATGTTTTCGATGTAGGAAGATGCTCTTGAAACTGGAGATTTGGGACCCATGGGATGGGTACCACGCAGTATTACTTTAAAGGGTCTGCGTTTGCTCACCCAACCTCACCAAACCTCTCAGCCCCAAGAGTGTCCACCCTTATGTCTCAATCAGCTGTGGGTCTAGATATGGTCAATCCAGGTGGCATCACAGCCCCTGAACGAATTTTGTAAGAATTTCTCTCTCCTTCACTGTCTTTGTTTCACGGGTTTTTAAAAGTAATTGATTTTTATAATGGGGTTTAGCTGCTTTCACTGCTGTGTTTATGCCGCTTTACACCCACTTGACTCACTTACAGAGAGATATCAATACATAGGTTTTAAGATTCTTACTAGTCAGATATATTCTTGGGCGGTGAATAGGGGGTGTTGAGTCCAATTCACTGAGCAAGGAGTAGGTCTTGTCTATTACCTATTGGGTTTATGGAACGGTATCTGAGCTCAAATGAAACCCTTGTTTTTTGCATCACCCCACCTCACCTTTCCCGTTAAGCAGCCATAGTGTGTTTTCTAAACGTGTGACTCTGTTCTGTTTTGTAATTCAGTTCAAGGGTAGCGGTTTTTATATTCCCTCTATAAGTGATATCTCATGATAAGTGTCTTTTTCTGTGTGACTTATTTCACTTAGAATCGTCGTACCTAAATCCACTCATCATGCTGCTACAAGCCTTATGACGTTGATTTCATGGCTGAGTGATATTCCATTGTACATAAGGACCACAACTTCTTTATCCATTTTTCTCTTTCCTGGTATATTTAAGGTGTAACGAAGTGGAGGTTCTTGTCAACAGAGCAGCCCTAACCTTTGCGGTGCCTGTGTCTTGCTGATTTTTAGTTTTCCCAATTTATACGCCCATGAGTGGAAGTGCCCTATGCTCTCTAAGCTGAGTTTTTTAGATGTTTCAGGACACACCGTACACTTCTCCATAGTGGCTGTTGGCAATTTACATCCTGCCCATCAGCGTAGCAAGGCTCCCGTTTCTCCATGGCTTGTCCTGCATTTCTGGTTTTGACAATTTATTCAGCATGGCCCTTTTGACCGATGGGAAGCGAGACTTCTTTGTAGCGTTGATTTGCCTTTCCAGGTTGCTTGGTTGGCCAAAAAGGGCGTATGCGTTTTTTCCTGAATATATTCAGGAAAAAACGCATACGCCCTTTTTGGCCAAGGGCATCATTTTCGAGGTTTTGCCGATTTTCCTGTGCTTTAAAGGCGATTCGAATCTCCCTCCTGAAATCTGTTTCCTGCAATTCTGCCTTGCTTTCAAATCCTCTTCGTTGCCTTCCCTCAATATATTGTGGACGAGAGTGATCATGTATAAGTCTGCAGGTTTGTGAATTGCAGTGCCCCTGAGCTCCATTTTTCAACTCGCTTTCTTGGGAGCTGGCCGCAAAAGCGCAGGATTGCTTCAGGCCCTATTCTGGTCCCGGGCGGCAGGCTGAGCCTGAGGTTAATTCTTCTTCCTGATGGGAAAATAGAGTGACCTGTGCCTGTCCCAACACCTAGAGCTAGTCTCTCATTGGTTCCCCCTCTTCCCGTTCATCCTCAGGACAAATTGCAACCTGTACGGAACAGGAGGTTAAAGGTACTGATTCTCCAAGGAGGGAGATTGCTAGTAAAGCGGCTGGAATGGCGAACCCGAGCACAAGGAGATGAGAAATGAGGTGCGTTTTAGAAACCTTTCCCGATCACACGGTGTACCAACTTCTGGGTTTCTCATGCATGTTTTCGATGTAGGAAGATGCTCTTGAAACTGGAGATTTGGGACCCATGGGATGGGTACCACGCAGTATTACTTTAAAGGGTCTGCGTTTGCTCACCCAACCTCACCAAACCTCTCAGCCCCAAGAGTGTCCACCCTTATGTCTCAATCAGCTGTGGGTCTAGATATGGTCAATCCAGGTGGCATCACAGCCCCTGAACGAATTTTGTAAGAATTTCTCTCTCCTTCACTGTCTTTGTTTCACGGGTTTTTAAAAGTAATTGATTTTTATAATGGGGTTTAGCTGCTTTCACTGCTGTGTTTATGCCGCTTTACACCCACTTGACTCACTTACAGAGAGATATCAATACATAGGTTTTAAGATTCTTACTAGTCAGATATATTCTTGGGCGGTGAATAGGGGGTGTTGAGTCCAATTCACTGAGCAAGGAGTAGGTCTTGTCTATTACCTATTGGGTTTATGGAACGGTATCTGAGCTCAAATGAAACCCTTGTTTTTTGCATCACCCCACCTCACCTTTCCCGTTAAGCAGCCATAGTGTGTTTTCTAAACGTGTGACTCTGTTCTGTTTTGTAATTCAGTTCAAGGGTAGCGGTTTTTATATTCCCTCTATAAGTGATATCTCATGATAAGTGTCTTTTTCTGTGTGACTTATTTCACTTAGAATCGTCGTACCTAAATCCACTCATCATGCTGCTACAAGCCTTATGACGTTGATTTCATGGCTGAGTGATATTCCATTGTACATAAGGACCACAACTTCTTTATCCATTTTTCTCTTTCCTGGTATATTTAAGGTGTAACGAAGTGGAGGTTCTTGTCAACAGAGCAGCCCTAACCTTTGCGGTGCCTGTGTCTTGCTGATTTTTAGTTTTCCCAATTTATACGCCCATGAGTGGAAGTGCCCTATGCTCTCTAAGCTGAGTTTTTTAGATGTTTCAGGACACACCGTACACTTCTCCATAGTGGCTGTTGGCAATTTACATCCTGCCCATCAGCGTAGCAAGGCTCCCGTTTCTCCATGGCCTGTCCTGCATTTCTGGTTTTGACACTTTATTCAGCATGGCCCTTTTGACCGATGGGAAGCGAGACTTCTTTGTAGCGTTGATTTGCCTTTCCAGGTTGCTTGGTTGGCCAAAAAGGGCGTATGCGTTTTTTCCTGAATATATTCAGGAAAAAACGCATACGCCCTTTTTGGCCAAGGGCATCATTTTCGAGGTTTTGCCGATTTTCCTGTGCTTTAAAGGCGATTCGAATCTCCCTCCTGAAATCTGTTTCCTGCAATTCTGCCTTGCTTTCAAATCCTCTTCGTTGCCTTCCTTCAATATATTTGTGGACGAGAGTGATCATGTATAAGTCTGCAGGTTTGTGAATTACAGTGCCCCTGAGCTCCATTTTTCAACTCGCTTTCTTGGGAGCTGGCCGCAAAAGCGCAGGATTGCTTCAGGCCCTACTGTGGTCCCGGGCGACAGGCTGAGCCTGTGGTTAATTCTTCTTCCTGATGGGAAAATAGAGTGACCTGTGCCTGTCCCAACACCTAGAGCTAGTCTCTCATTGGTTCCCCCTCTTCCCGTTCATCCTCAGGAAAAATTGCAACCTGGACGGAACAGGAGGTTAAAGGTGCTGATTGTCCAAGGAGGGAGATTGCTAGTAAAGCGGCTGGAATGGCGAACCCGAGCACAAGGAGATGAGAAATGAGGTGCATTTTAGAAATCTTTCCCGATCACACCGTGTACCATCTTCTGGGTTTCTCATGCATGTTTTCGATGTAGGAAGATGCCCTTGAACCTGGAGATTTGGGACCCATGGGATGGGTACCACGCAGTATTACTTTAAAGGGTCTGCGTTTGCTCACCCAACCTCACCAAACCTCTCAGCCCCAAGAGTGTCCACCCTTATGTCTCAATCAGCTGTGGGTCTAGATATGGTCAATCCAGGTGGCATCACAGCCCCTGAACGAATTTTGTAAGAATTTCTCTCTCCTTCACTGTCTTTGATTCACGGGTTTTTAAAAGTAATTGATTTTTATAATGGGGTTTAGCTGCTTTTCACTGCAGTGTTTATGCCGCTTTACACCCACTTGACTCACTTACAGAGAGATATCAATACATAGGTTTTAAGATTCTTACTAGTCAGATATATTCTTGGGCGGTGAATAGGGTGTGTTGAGTCCAATTCACTGAGCAAGGAGTAGGTCTTGTCTATTACCTATTGGGTTTATGGAACGGTATCTGAGCTCAAATGAAACCCTTGTTTTTTGCATCACCCCACCTCACCTTTCCCGTTAAGCAGCCATAGTGTGTTTTCTAAACGTGTGACTCTGTTCTGTTTTGTAATTCAGTTCAAGGGTAGCGGTTTTTATATTCCCTCTATAAGTGATATCTCATGATAAGTGTCTTTTTCTGTGTGACTTATTTCACTTAGAATCGTCGTACCTAAATCCACTCATCATGCTGCTACTAGCCTTATGACGTTGATTTCATGGCTGAGTGATATTCCATTGTACATAAGGACCACAACTTCTTTATCCATTTTTCTCTTTCCTGGGATATTTAAGGTGTAACGAAGTGGAGGTTCTTGTCAACAGAGCAGCCCTAACCTTTGCGGTGCCTGTGTCTTGCTGATTTTTAGTTTTCCCAATTTATACGCCCATGAGTGGAAGTTCCCTATGCTCTCTAAGCTGAGTTTTTTAGATGTTTCAGGACACACCGTACCCTTCTCGAGAGTGGCTGTTGGCAATTTACATCACGCCCATCAGCGTAGCAAGGCTCCCGTTTCTCCATGGCCTGTCCTGCATTTGTCGTTTTGACACTTTATTCAGCATGGCCCTTTTGACCGATGGGAAGCGAGACTTCTTTGTAGCGCTGATTTGCCTTTCCAGGTTGCTTGGTTGGCCAAAAAGGGCGTATGCGTTTTTTCCTGAATATATTCAGGAAAAAACGCATACGCCCTTTTTGGCCAAGGGCATCATTGTCGAGGTTTTGCCGCTTTTCCTGTGCTTTAAAGGCGATTCGAATCTCCCTCCTGAAATCTGTTTCCTGCAATTCTGCCTTGCTTTCAAATCCTCTTCGTTGCCTTTCCTCAATATATTTGTGGACGAGAGTGATCATGTATAAGTCTGCAGGTTTGTGAATTGCAGTGCCCCTGAGCTCCATTTTTCAACTCGCTTTCTTGGGAGCTGGCCGCAAAAGCGCAGGATTGCTTCAGGCCCTATTCTGGTCCCGGGCGGCAGGCTGAGCCTGAGGTTAATTCTTCTTCCTGATGGGAAAATAGAGTGACCTGTGCCTGTCCCAACACCTAGAGCTAGTCTCGCATTGGTTCCCCCTCTTCCCGTTCATCCTCAGGACAAATTGCAACCTGTACGGAACAGGAGGTTAAAGGTACTGATTCTCCAAGGAGGGAGATTGCTAGTAAAGCGGCTGGAATGGCGAACCCGAGCACAAGGAGATGAGAAATGAGGTGCCTTTTAGAAACCTTTCCCGATCACACGGTGTACCAACTTCTGGGTTTCTCATGCATGTTTTCGATGTAGGAAGATGCCCTTGAACCTGGAGATTTGGGACCCATGGGATGGGTACCACGCAGTATTACTTTAAAGGGTCTGCGTTTGCTCACCCAACCTCACCAAACCTCTCAGCCCCAAGAGTGTCCACCCTTATGTCTCAATCAGCTGTGGGTCTAGATATGGTCAATCCAGGTGGCATCACAGCCCCTGAACGAATTTTGTAAGAATTTCTCTCTCCTTCACTGTCTTTGTTTCACGGGTTTTTAAAAGTAATTGATTTTTATAATGGGGTTTAGCTGCTTTCACTGCTGTGTTTATGCCGCTTTACACCCACTTGACTCACTTACAGAGAGATATCAATACATAGGTTTTAAGATTCTTACTAGTCAGATATATTCTTGGGCGGTGAATAGGGGGTGTTGAGTCCAATTCACTGAGCAAGGAGTAGGTCTTGTCTATTACCTATTGGGTTTATGGAACGGTATCTGAGCTCAAATGAAACCCTTGTTTTTTGCATCACCCCACCTCACCTTTCCCGTTAAGCAGCCATAGTGTGTTTTCTAAACGTGTGACTCTGTTCTGTTTTGTAATTCAGTTCAAGGGTAGCGGTTTTTATATTCCCTCTATAAGTGATATCTCATGATAAGTGTCTTTTTCTGTGTGACTTATTTCACTTAGAATCGTCGTACCTAAATCCACTCATCATGCTGCTACAAGCCTTATGACGTTGATTTCATGGCTGAGTGATATTCCATTGTACATAAGGACCACAACTTCTTTATCCATTTTTCTCTTTCCTGGTATATTTAAGGTGTAACGAAGTGGAGGTTCTTGTCAACAGAGCAGCCCTAAACTTTGGGGTGCCTGTGTCTTGCTGATTTTTAGTTTTCCCAATTTATACGCCCATGAGTGGAAGTGCCCTATGCTCTCTAAGCTGAGTTTTTTAGATGTTTCAGGACACACCGTACACTTCTCCATAGTGGCTGTTGGCAATTTACATCCTGCCCATCAGCGTAGCAAGGCTCCCGTTTCTCCATGGCCTGTCCTGCATTTCTGGTTTTGACAATTTATTCAGCATGGCCCTTTTGACCGATGGGAAGCGAGACTTCTTTGTAGCGTTGATTTGCCTTTCCAGGTTGCTTGGTTGGCCAAAAAGGGCGTATGCGTTTTTTCCTGAATATATTCAGGAAAAAACGCATACGCCCTTTTTGGCCAAGGGCATCATTTTCGAGGTTTTGCCGATTTTCCTGTGCTTTAAAGGCGATTCGAATCTCCCTCCTGAAATCTGTTTCCTGCAATTCTGCCTTGCTTTCAAATCCTCTTCGTTGCCTTCCCTCAATATATTGTGGACGAGAGTGATCATGTATAAGTCTGCAGGTTTGTGAATTGCAGTGCCCCTGAGCTCCATTTTTCAACTCGCTTTCTTGGGAGCTGGCCGCAAAAGCGCAGGATTGCTTCAGGCCCTATTCTGGTCCCGGGCGGCAGGCTGAGCCTGAGGTTAATTCTTCTTCCTGATGGGAAAATAGAGTGACCTGTGCCTGTCCCAACACCTAGAGCTAGTCTCTCATTGGTTCCCCCTCTTCCCGTTCATCCTCAGGACAAATTGCAACCTGTACGGAACAGGAGGTTAAAGGTACTGATTCTCCAAGGAGGGAGATTGCTAGTAAAGCGGCTGGAATGGCGAACCCGAGCACAAGGAGATGAGAAATGTGGTGCGTTTTAGAAACCTTTCCCGATCACACGGTGTACCAACTTCTGGGTTTCTCATGCATGTTTTCGATGTAGGAAGATGCTCTTGAAACTGGAGATTTGGGACCCATGGGATGGGTACCACGCAGTATTACTTTAAAGGGTCTGCGTTTGCTCACCCAACCTCACCAAACCTCTCAGCCCCAATAGTGTCCACCCTTATGTCTCAATCAGCTGTGGGTCTAGATATGGTCAATCCAGGTGGCATCTCAGCCACTGAACGAATTTTGTAAGAATTTCTCTCTCCTTCACTGTCTTTGTTTCACGGGTTTTTAAAAGTAATTGATTTTTATAATGGGGTTTAGCTGCTTTTCACTGCTGTGTTTATGCCGCTTTACACCCACTTGACTCACTTACAGAGAGATATCAATACATAGGTTTTAAGATTCTTACTAGTCAGATATATTCTTGGGCGGTGAATAGGGTGTGTTAAGTCCAATTCACTGAGCAAGGAGTAGGTCTTGTCTATTACCTATTGGGTTTATGGAACGGTATCTGAGCTAATTTGAAACCCTTGTTTTATGCATCACCCCACCTCACCTTTCCCGTTAGGCAGCCATAGTGTGTTTTCTAAACGTGTGACTCTGTTCTGTTTTGTAATTCAGTTCAAGGGTAGCGGTTTTTACATTCCCTCTATAAGTGATATCTTATGATAAGTGTCTTTTTCTGTGTGACTTATTTCACTTAGAATCGTCGTACCTAAATCCACTCATCATGCTGCTACTAGCCTTATGACGTTGATTTCATGACTGAGTGATATTCCATTGTACATAAGGACCACAACTTCTTTATCCATTTTTCTCTTTCCTGGGATATTTAAGGTGTAACGAAGTGGAGGTTCTTGTCAACAGAGCAGCCCTAACCTTTGGGGTGCCTGTGTCTTGCTGATTTTTAGTTTTCCCAATTTATACGCCCATGAGTGGAAGTGCCCTATGCTCTCTAAGCTGAGTTTTTTAGATGTTTCAGGACACACCGTACACTTCTCCAGAGTGGCTGTTGGCAATTTACATCCTGCCCATCAGCGTAGCAAGGCTCCCGTTTCTCCATGGCCTGTCCTGCATTTCTGGTTTTGACACTTTATTCAGCATGGCCCTTTTGACCGATGGGAAGCGAGACTACTTTGTAGCGCTGATTTGCCTTTCCAGGTTGCTTGGTTGGCCAAAAAGGGCGTATGCGTTTTTTCCTGAATATATTCAGGAAAAAACGCATACGCCCTTTTTGGCCAAGGGCATCATTGTCGAGGTTTTGCCGCTTTTCCTGTGCTTTAAAGGCGATTCGAATCTCCCTCCTGAAATCTGTTTCCTGCAATTCTGCCTTGCTTTCAAATCCTCTTCGTTGCCTTCCCTCAATATATTTGTGGACGAGAGTGATCATGTATAAGTCTGCAGGTTTGTGAATTACAGTGCCCCTGAGCTCCATTTTTCAACTCGCTTTCTTGGGAGCTGGCCGCAAAAGCGCAGGATTGCTTCAGGCCCTACTGTGGTCCCGGGCGACAGGCTGAGCCTGTGGTTAATTCTTCTTCCTGATGGGAAAATAGAGTGACCTGTGCCTGTCCCAACACCTAGAGCTAGTCTCTCATTGGTTCCCCCTCTTCCCGTTCATCCTCAGGACAAATTGCAACCTGGACGGAACAGGAGGTTAAAGGTGCTGATTGTCCAAGGAGGGAGATTGCTAGTAAAGCGGCTGGAATGGCGAACCCGAGCACAAGGAGATGAGAAATGAGGTGCATTTTAGAAATCTTTCCCGATCACACCGTGTACCATCTTCTGGGTTTCTCATGCATGTTTTCGATGTAGGAAGATGCCCTTGAACCTGGAGATTTGGGACCCATGGGATGGGTACCACGCAGTATTACTTTAAAGGGTCTGCGTTTGCTCACCCAACCTCACCAAACCTCTCAGCCCCAAGAGTGTCCACCCTTATGTCTCAATCAGCTGTGGGTCTAGATATGGTCAATCCAGGTGGCATCACAGCCCCTGAACGAATTTTGTAAGAATTTCTCTCTCCTTCACTGTCTTTGATTCACGGGTTTTTAAAAGTAATTGATTTTTATAATGGGGTTTAGCTGCTTTTCACTGCAGTGTTTATGCCGCTTTACACCCACTTGACTCACTTACAGAGAGATATCAATACATAGGTTTTAAGATTCTTACTAGTCAGATATATTCTTGGGCGGTGAATAGGGTGTGTTGAGTCCAATTCACTGAGCAAGGAGTAGGTCTTGTCTATTACCTATTGGGTTTATGGAACGGTATCTGAGCTCAAATGAAACCCTTGTTTTTTGCATCACCCCACCTCACCTTTCCCGTTAAGCAGCCATAGTGTGTTTTCTAAACGTGTGACTCTGTTCTGTTTTGTAATTCAGTTCAAGGGTAGCGGTTTTTATATTCCCTCTATAAGTGATATCTCATGATAAGTGTCTTTTTCTGTGTGACTTATTTCACTTAGAATCGTCGTACCTAAATCCACTCATCATGCTGCTACTAGCCTTATGACGTTGATTTCATGGCTGAGTGATATTCCATTGTACATAAGGACCACAACTTCTTTATCCATTTTTCTCTTTCCTGGGATATTTAAGGTGTAACGAAGTGGAGGTTCTTGTCAACAGAGCAGCCCTAACCTTTGGGGTGCCTGTGTCTTGCTGATTTTTAGTTTTCCCAATTTATACGCCCATGAGTGGAAGTGCCCTATGCTCTCTAAGCTGAGTTTTTTAGATGTTTCAGGACACACCGTACACTTCTCCATAGTGGCTGTTGGCAATTTACATCCTGCCCATCAGCGTAGCAAGGCTCCCGTTTCTCCATGGCCTGTCCTGCATTTCTGGTTTTGACAATTTATTCAGCATGGCCCTTTTGACCGATGGGAAGCGAGACTTCTTTGTAGCGTTGATTTGCCTTTCCAGGTTGCTTGGTTGGCCAAAAAGGGCGTATGCGTTTTTTCCTGAATATATTCAGGAAAAAACGCATACGCCCTTTTTGGCCAAGGGCATCATTTTCGAGGTTTTGCCGATTTTCCTGTGCTTTAAAGGCGATTCGAATCTCCCTCCTGAAATCTGTTTCCTGCAATTCTGCCTTGCTTTCAAATCCTCTTCGTTGCCTTCCCTCAATATATTGTGGACGAGAGTGATCATGTATAAGTCTGCAGGTCTGGGAATTGCAGTGCCCCTGAGCTCCATTTTTCAACTCGCTTTCTTGGGAGCTGGCCGCAAAAGCGCAGGATTGCTTCAGGCCCTACTGTGGTCCCGGGCGACAGGCTGAGCCTGTGGTTAATTCTTCTTCCTGATGGGAAAATAGAGTGACCTGTGCCTGTCCCAACACCTAGAGCTAGTCTCTCATTGGTTCCCCCTCTTCCCGTTCATCCTCAGGACAAATTGCAACCTGTACGGAACAGGAGGTTAAAGGTACTGATTCTCCAAGGAGGGAGATTGCTAGTAAAGCGGCTGGAATGGCGAACCCGAGCACAAGGAGATGAGAAATGAGGTGCGTTTTAGAAACCTTTCCCGATCACACGGTGTACCAAATTCTGGGTTTCTCATGCATGTTTTCGATGTAGGAAGATGCTCTTGAAACTGGAGATTTGGGACCCATGGGATGGGTACCACGCAGTATTACTTTAAAGGGTCTGCGTTTGCTCACCCAACCTCACCAAACCTCTCAGCCCCGATAGTGTCCACCCTTATGTCTCAATCAGCTGTGGGTCTAGATATGGTCAATCCAGGTGGCATCTCAGCCACTGAACGAATTTTGTAAGAATTTCTCTCTCCTTCACTGTCTTTGTTTCACGGGTTTTTAAAAGTAATTGATTTTTATAATGGGGTTTAGCTGCTTTTCACTGCTGTGTTTATGCCGCTTTACACCCACTTGACTCACTTACAGAGAGATATCAATACATAGGTTTTAAGATTCTTACTAGTCAGATATATTCTTGGGCAGTGAATAGGGTGTGTTGAGTCCAATTCACTGAGCAAGGAGTAGGTCTTGTCTATTACCTATTGGGTTTATGGAACGGTATTTGAGCTAATTTGAAACCCTTGTTTTATGCATCACCCCACCTCACCTTTCCCGTTAGGCAGCCATAGTGTGTTTTCTAAACGTGTGACTCTGTTCTGTTTTGTAATTCAGTTCAAGGGTAGCGGTTTTTACATTCCCTCTATAAGTGATATCTTATGATAAGTGTCTTTTTCTGTGTGACTTATTTCACTTAGAATCGTCGTACCTAAATCCACTCATCATGCTGCTACTAGCCTTATGACGTTGATTTCATGACTGAGTGATATTCCATTGTACATAAGGACCACAACTTCTTTATCCATTTTTCTCTTTCCTGGGATATTTAAGGTGTAACGAAGTGGAGGTTCTTGTCAACAGAGCAGCCCTAACCTTTGGGGTGCCTGTGTCTTGCTGATTTTTAGTTTTCCCAATTTATACGCCCATGAGTGGAAGTGCCCTATGCTCTCTAAGCTGAGTTTTTTAGATGTTTCAGGACACACCGTACACTTCTCCAGAGTGGCTGTTGGCAATTTACATCCTGCCCATCAGCGTAGCAAGGCTCCCGTTTCTCCATGGCCTGTCCTGCATTTCTGGTTTTGACACTTTATTCAGCATGGCCCTTTTGACCGATGGGAAGCGAGACTTCTTTGTAGCGCTGATTTGCCTTTCCAGGTTGCTTGGTTGGCCAAAAAGGGCGTATGCGTTTTTTCCTGAATATATTCAGGAAAAAACGCATACGCCCTTTTTGGCCAAGGACATCATTGTCGAGGTTTTGCCGCTTTTCCTGTGCTTTAAAGGCGATTCGAATCTCCCTCCTGAAATCTGTTTCCTGCAATTCTGCCTTGCTTTCAAATCCTCTTCGTTGCCTTCCCTCAATAAATTTGTGGACGAGAGTGATCATGTATAAGTCTGCAGGTTTGTGAATTACAGCGCCCCTGAGCTCCATTTTTCAACTCGCTTTCTTGGGAGCTGGCCGCAAAAGCGCAGGATTGCTTCAGGCCCTACTGTGGTCCCGGGCGACAGGCTGAGCCTGTGGTTAATTCTTCTTCCTGATGGGAAAATAGAGTGACCTGTGCCTGTCCCAACACCTAGAGCTAGTCTCTCATTGGTTCCCCCTCTTCCCGTTCATCCTCAGGACAAATTGCAACCTGGACGGAACAGGAGGTTAAAGGTGCTGATTGTCCAAGGAGGGAGATTGCTAGTAAAGCGGCTGGAATGGCGAACCCGAGCACAAGGAGATGAGAAATGAGGTGCGTTTCAGAAACCTTTCCCGATCACACGGTGTACCATCTTCTGGGTTTCTCATGCATGTTTTCGATGTAGGAAGATGCCCTTGAACCTGGAGATTTGGGACCCGTGGGATGGGTACCACGCAGTATTACTTTAAAGGGTCTGCGTTTGCTCACCCAACCTCACCAAACCTCTCAGCCCCAAGAGTGTCCACCCTTATGTCTCAATCAGCTGTGGGTCTAGATATGGTCAATCCAGGTGGCATCACAGCCCCTGAACGAATTTTGTAAGAATTTCTCTCTCCTTCACTGTCTTTGTTTCACGGGTTTTTAAAAGTAATTGATTATTATAATGGGGTTTAGCTGCTTTCACTGCTGTGTTTATGCCGCTTTACACCCACTTGACTCACTTACAGAGAGATATCAATACATAGGTTTTAAGATTCTTACTAGTCAGATATATTCTTGGGCGGTGAATAGGGGGTGTTGAGTCCAATTCACTGAGCAAGGACTCGGTCTTGTCTATTACCTATTGGGTTTATGGAACGGTATCTGAGCTCAAATGAAACCCTTGTTTTTTGCATCACCCCACCTCACCTTTCCCGTTAAGCAGCCATAGTGTGTTTTCTAAACGTGTGACTCTGTTCTGTTTTGTAATTCAGTTCAAGGGTAGCGGTTTTTATATTCCCTCTATAAATGATATCTCATGATAAGTGTCTTTTTCTGTGTGACTTATTTCACTTAGAATCGTCGTACCTAAATCCACTCATCATGCTGCTACTACACTTATGACGTTGATTTCATGGCTGAGTGATATTCCGTTGTACATAGGAACCACAACTTCTTAATCCATTTTTCTCTTTACTGGGATATTTAAGGTGTAACGAAGTGGAGGTTCTTGTCAACAGAGCAGCCCTAAACTTTGGGGTGCCTGTGTCTTGCTGATTTTTAGTTTTCCCAATTTATACGCCCATGAGTGGAAGTGCCCTATGCTCTCTAAGCTGAGTTTTTTAGATGTTTCAGGACACACCGTACCCTTCTCGAGAGTGGCTGTTGGCAATTTACATCACGCCCATCAGCGTAGCAAGGCTCCCGTTTCTCCATGGCCTGTCCTGCATTTGTCGTTTTGACACTTTATTCAGCATGGCCCTTTTGACCGATGGGAAGCGAGACTTCTTTGTAGCGCTGATTTGCCTTTCCAGGTTGCTTGGTTGGCCAAAAAGGGCGTATGCGTTTTTTCCTGAATATATTCAGGAAAAAACGCATACGCCCTTTTTGGCCAAGGGCATCATTGTCGAGGTTTTGCCGCTTTTCCTGTGCTTTAAAGGCGATTCGAATCTCCCTCCTGAAATCTGTTTCCTGCAATTCTGCCTTGCTTTCAAATCCTCTTCGTTGCCTTCCCTCAATATATTTGTGGACGAGAGTGATCATGTATAAGTCTGCAGGTTTGTGAATTACAGTGCCCCTGAGCTCCATTTTTCAACTCGCTTTCTTGGGAGCTGGCCGCAAAAGCGCAGGATTGCTTCAGGCCCTACTGTGGTCCCGGGCGACAGGCTGAGCCTGTGGTTAATTCTTCTTCCTGATGGGAAAATAGAGTGACCTGTGCCTGTCCCAACACCTAGAGCTAGTCTCTCATTGGTTCCCCCTCTTCCCGTTCATCCTCAGGACAAATTGCAACCTGTACGGAACAGGAGGTTAAAGGTACTGATTCTCCAAGGAGGGAGATTGCTAGTAAAGCGGCTGGAATGGCGAACCCGAGCACAAGGAGATGAGAAATGAGGTGCCTTTTAGAAACCTTTCCCGATCACACGGTGTACCAACTTCTGGGTTTCTCATACATGTTTTCGATGTAGGAAGATGCCCTTGAACCTGGAGATTTGGGACCCATGGGATGGGTACCACGCAGTATTACTTTAAAGGGTCTGCGTTTGCTCACCCAACCTCACCAAACCTCTCAGCCCCAAGAGTGTCCACCCTTATGTCTCAATCAGCTGTGGGTCTAGATATGGTCAATCCAGGTGGCATCACAGCCCCTGAACGAATTTTGTAAGAATTTCTCTCTCCTTCACTGTCTTTGTTTCACGGGTTTTTAAAAGTAATTGATTTTTATAATGGGGTTTAGCTGCTTTCACTGCTGTGTTTATGCCGCTTTACACCCACTTGACTCACTTACAGAGAGATATCAATACATAGGTTTTAAGATTCTTACTAGTCAGATATATTCTTGGGCGGTGAATAGGGGGTGTTGAGTCCAATTCACTGAGCAAGGAGTAGGTCTTGTCTATTACCTATTGGGTTTATGGAACGGTATCTGAGCTAATTTGAAACCCTTGTTTTATGCATCACCCCACCTCACCTTTCCCGTTAGGCAGCCATAGTGTGTTTTCTAAACGTGTGACTCTGTTCTGTTTTGTAATTCAGTTCAAGGGTAGCGGTTTTTACATTCCCTCTATAAGTGATATCTTATGATAAGTGTCTTTTTCTGTGTGACTTATTTCACTTAGAATCGTCGTACCTAAATCCACTCATCATGCTGCTACTAGCCTTATGACGTTGATTTCATGACTGAGTGATATTCCATTGTACATAAGGACCACAACTTCTTTATCCATTTTTCTCTTTCCTGGGATATTTAAGGTGTAACGAAGTGGAGGTTCTTGTCAACACAGCAGCCCTAACCTTTGGGGTGCCTGTGTCTTGCTGATTTTTAGTTTTCCCAATTTATACGCCCATGAGTGGAAGTGCCCTATGCTCTCTAAGCTGAGTTTTTTAGATGTTTCAGGACACACCGTACACTTCTCCAGAGTGGCTGTTGGCAATTTACATCCTGCCCATCAGCGTAGCAAGGCTCCCGTTTCTCCATGGCCTGTCCTGCATTTCTGGTTTTGACACTTTATTCAGCATGGCCCTTTTGACCGATGGGAAGCGAGACTACTTTGTAGCGCTGATTTGCCTTTCCAGGTTGCTTGGTTGGCCAAAAAGGGCGTATGCGTTTTTTCCTGAATATATTCAGGAAAAAACGCATACGCCCTTTTTGGCCAAGGGCATCATTGTCGAGGTTTTGCCGCTTTTCCTGTGCTTTAAAGGCGATTCGAATCTCCCTCCTGAAATCTGTTTCCTGCAATTCTGCCTTGCTTTCAAATCCTCTTCGTTGCCTTCCCTCAATATATTTGTGGACGAGAGTGATCATGTATAAGTCTGCAGGTTTGTGAATTACAGCGCCCCTGAGCTCCATTTTTCAACTCGCTTTCTTGGGAGCTGGCCGCAAAAGCGCAGGATTGCTTCAGGCCCTACTGTGGTCCCGGGCGACAGGCTGAGCCTGTGGTTAATCCTTCTTCCTGATGGGAAAATAGAGTGACCTGTGCCTGTCCCAACACCTAGAGCTAGTCTCTCATTGGTTCCCCCTCTTCCCGTTCATCCTCAGGACAAATTGCAACCTGGACGGAACAGGAGGTTAAAGGTGCTGATTGTCCAAGGAGGGAGATTGCTAGTAAAGCGGCTGGAATGGCGAACCCGAGCACAAGGAGATGAGAAATGAGGTGCATTTTAGAAATCTTTCCCGATCACACCGTGTACCATCTTCTGGGTTTCTCATGCATGTTTTCGATGTAGGAAGATGCCCTTGAACCTGGAGATTTGGGACCCATGGGATGGGTACCACGCAGTATTACTTTAAAGGGTCTGCGTTTGCTCACCCAACCTCACCAAACCTCTCAGCCCCAAGAGTGTCCACCCTTATGTCTCAATCAGCTGTGGGTCTAGATATGGTCAATCCAGGTGGCATCACAGCCCCTGAACGAATTTTGTAAGAATTTCTCTCTCCTTCACTGTCTTTGATTCACGGGTTTTTAAAAGTAATTGATTTTTATAATGGGGTTTAGCTGCTTTTCACTGCAGTGTTTATGCCGCTTTACACCCACTTGACTCACTTACAGAGAGATATCAATACATAGGTTTTAAGATTCTTACTAGTCAGATATATTCTTGGGCGGTGAATAGGGTGTGTTGAGTCCAATTCACTGAGCAAGGAGTAGGTCTTGTCTATTACCTATTGGGTTTATGGAACGGTATCTGAGCTCAAATGAAACCCTTGTTTTTTGCATCACCCCACCTCACCTTTCCCGTTAAGCAGCCATAGTGTGTTTTCTAAACGTGTGACTCTGTTCTGTTTTGTAATTCAGTTCAAGGGTAGCGGTTTTTATATTCCCACTATAAGTGATATCTCATGATAAGTGTCTTTTTCTGTGTGACTTATTTCACTTAGAATCGTCGTACCTAAATCCACTCATCATGCTGCTACTAGCCTTATGACGTTGATTTCATGGCTGAGTGATATTCCATTGTACATAAGGACCACAACTTCTTTATCCATTTTTCTCTTTCCTGGGATATTTAAGGTGTAACGAAGTGGAGGTTCTTGTCAACAGAGCAGCCCTAACCTTTGCGGTGCCTGTGTCTTGCTGATTTTTAGTTTTCCCAATTTATACGCCCATGAGTGGAAGTGCCCTATGCTCTCTAAGCTGAGTTTTTTAGATGTTTCAGGACACACCGTACACTTCTCCATAGTGGCTGTTGGCAATTTACATCCTGCCCATCAGCGTAGCAAGGCTCCCGTTTCTCCATGGCCTGTCCTGCATTTCTGGTTTTGACAATTTATTCAGCATGGCCCTTTTGACCGATGGGAAGCGAGACTTCTTTGTAGCGTTGATTTGCCTTTCCAGGTTGCTTGGTTGGCCAAAAAGGGCGTATGCGTTTTTTCCTGAATATATTCAGGAAAAAACGCATACGCCCTTTTTGGCCAAGGGCATCATTTTCGAGGTTTTGCCGATTTTCCTGTGCTTTAAAGGCGATTCGAATCTCCCTCCTGAAATCTGTTTCCTGCAATTCTGCCTTGCTTTCAAATCCTCTTCGTTGCCTTCCCTCAATATATTGTGGACGAGAGTGATCATGTATAAGTCTGCAGGTTTGTGAATTGCAGTGCCCCTGAGCTCCATTTTTCAACTCGCTTTCTTGGGAGCTGGCCGCAAAAGCGCAGGATTGCTTCAGGCCCTATTCTGGTCCCGGGCGGCAGGCTGAGCCTGAGGTTAATTCTTCTTCCTGATGGGAAAATAGAGTGACCTGTGCCTGTCCCAACACCTAGAGCTAGTCTCTCATTGGTTCCCCCTCTTCCCGTTCATCCTCAGGACAAATTGCAACCTGTACGGAACAGGAGGTTAAAGGTACTGATTCTCCAAGGAGGGAGATTGCTAGTAAAGCGGCTGGAATGGCGAACCCGAGCACAAGGAGATGAGAAATGAGGTGCGTTTTAGAAACCTTTCCCGATCACACGGTGTACCAACTTCTGGGTTTCTCATGCATGTTTTCGATGTAGGAAGATGCTCTTGAAACTGGAGATTTGGGACCCATGGGATGGGTACCACGCAGTATTACTTTAAAGGGTCTGCGTTTGCTCACCCAACCTCACCAAACCTCTCAGCCCCGATAGTGTCCACCCTTATGTCTCAATCAGCTGTGGGTCTAGATATGGTCAATCCAGGTGGCATCTCAGCCACTGAACGAATTTTGTAAGAATTTCTCTCTCCTTCACTGTCTTTGTTTCACGGGTTTTTAAAAGTAATTGATTTTTATAATGGGGTTTAGCTGCTTTTCACTGCTGTGTTTATGCCGCTTTACACCCACTTGACTCACTTACAGAGAGATATCAATACATAGGTTTTAAGATTCTTACTAGTCAGATATATTCTTGGGCGGTGAATAGGGTGTGTTGAGTCCAATTCACTGAGCAAGGAGTAGGTCTTGTCTATTACCTATTGGGTTTATGGAACGGTATTTGAGCTAATTTGAAACCCTTGTTTTATGCATCACCCCACCTCACCTTTCCCGTTAGGCAGCCATAGTGTGTTTTCTAAACGTGTGACTCTGTTCTGTTTTGTAATTCAGTTCAAGGGTAGCGGTTTTTACATTCCCTCTATAAGTGATATCTTATGATAAGTGTCTTTTTCTGTGTGACTTATTTCACTTAGAATCGTCGTACCTAAATCCACTCATCATGCTGCTACTAGCCTTATGACGTTGATTTCATGACTGAGTGATATTCCATTGTACATAAGGACCACAACTTCTTTATCCATTTTTCTCTTTCCTGGGATATTTAAGGTGTAACGAAGTGGAGGTTCTTGTCAACAGAGCAGCCCTAACCTTTGGGGTGCCTGTGTCTTGCTGATTTTTAGTTTTCCCAATTTATACGCCCATGAGTGGAAGTGCCCTATGCTCTCTAAGCTGAGTTTTTTAGATGTTTCAGGACACACCGTACACTTCTCCAGAGTGGCTGTTGGCAATTTACATCCTGCCCATCAGCGTAGCAAGGCTCCCGTTTCTCCATGGCCTGTCCTGCATTTCTGGTTTTGACACTTTATTCAGCATGGCCCTTTTGACCGATGGGAAGCGAGACTTCTTTGTAGCGCTGATTTGCCTTTCCAGGTTGCTTGGTTGGCCAAAAAGGGCGTATGCGTTTTTTCCTGAATATATTCAGGAAAAAACGCATACGCCCTTTTTGGCCAAGGACATCATTGTCGAGGTTTTGCCGCTTTTCCTGTGCTTTAAAGGCGATTCGAATCTCCCTCCTGAAATCTGTTTCCTGCAATTCTGCCTTGCTTTCAAATCCTCTTCGTTGCCTTCCCTCAATAAATTTGTGGACGAGAGTGATCATGTATAAGTCTGCAGGTTTGTGAATTACAGCGCCCCTGAGCTCCATTTTTCAACTCGCTTTCTTGGGAGCTGGCCGCAAAAGCGCAGGATTGCTTCAGGCCCTACTGTGGTCCCGGGCGACAGGCTGAGCCTGTGGTTAATTCTTCTTCCTGATGGGAAAATAGAGTGACCTGTGCCTGTCCCAACACCTAGAGCTAGTCTCTCATTGGTTCCCCCTCTTCCCGTCCATCCTCAGGACAAATTGCAACCTGGACGGAACAGGAGGTTAAAGGTGCTGATTGTCCAAGGAGGGAGATTGCTAGTAAAGCGGCTGGAATGGCGAACCCGAGCACAAGGAGATGAGAAATGAGGTGCGTTTCAGAAGCCTTTCCCGATCACACGGTGTACCATCTTCTGGGTTTCTCATGCATGTTTTCGATGTAGGAAGATGCCCTTGAACCTGGAGATTTGGGACCCGTGGGATGGGTACCACGCAGTATTACTTTAAAGGGTCTGCGTTTGCTCACCCAACCTCACCAAACCTCTCAGCCCCAAGAGTGTCCACCCTTATGTCTCAATCAGCTGTGGGTCTAGATATGGTCAATCCAGGTGGCATCACAGCCCCTGAACGAATTTTGTAAGAATTTCTCTCTCCTTCACTGTCTTTGTTTCACGGGTTTTTAAAAGTAATTGATTATTATAATGGGGTTTAGCTGCTTTCACTGCTGTGTTTATGCCGCTTTACACCCACTTGACTCACTTACAGAGAGATATCAATACATAGGTTTTAAGATTCTTACTAGTCAGATATATTCTTGGGCGGTGAATAGGGGGTGTTGAGTCCAATTCACTGAACAAGGAGTAGGTCTTGTCTATTACCTATTGGGTTTATGGAACGGTATCTGAGCTCAAATGAAACCCTTGTTTTTTGCATCACCCCACCTCACCTTTCCCGTTAAGCAGCCATAGTGTGTTTTCTAAACGTGTGACTCTGTTCTGTTTTGTAATTCAGTTCAAGGGTAGCGGTTTTTATATTCCCTCTATAAATGATATCTCATGATAAGTGTCTTTTTCTGTGTGACTTATTTCACTTAGAATCGTCGTACCTAAATCCACTCATCATGCTGCTACTACACTTATGACGTTGATTTCATGGCTGAGTGATATTCCGTTGTACATAGGAACCACAACTTCTTAATCCATTTTTCTCTTTACTGGGATATTTAAGGTGTAACGAAGTGGAGGTTCTTGTCAACAGAGCAGCCCTAAACTTTGGGGTGCCTGTGTCTTGCTGATTTTTAGTTTTCCCAATTTATACGCCCATGAGTGGAAGTGCCCTATGCTCTCTAAGCTGAGTTTTTTAGATGTTTCAGGACACACCGTACCCTTCTCGAGAGTGGCTGTTGGCAATTTACATCACGCCCATCAGCGTAGCAAGGCTCCCGTTTCTCCATGGCCTGTCCTGCATTTGTCGTTTTGACACTTTATTCAGAATGGCCCTTTTGACCGATGGGAAGCGAGACTTCTTTGTAGCGCTGATTTGCCTTTCCAGGTTGCTTGGTTGGCCAAAAAGGGCGTATGCGTTTTTTCCTGAATATATTCAGGAAAAAACGCATACGCCCTTTTTGGCCAAGGGCATCATTGTCGAGGTTTTGCCGCTTTTCCTGTGCTTTAAAGGCGATTCGAATCTCCCTCCTGAAATCTGTTTCCTGCAATTCTGCCTTGCTTTCAAATCCTCTTCGTTGCCTTCCCTCAATATATTTGTGAACGAGAGTGATCATGTATAAGTCTGCAGGTTTGTGAATTGCAGTGCCCCTGAGCTCCATTTTTCAACTCGCTTTCTTGGAAGCTGGCCGCAAAAGCGCAGGATTGCTTCAGGCCCCACTGTGGTCCCGGGCGGTAGGCTGAGCCTGTGGTTAATTCTTCTTCCTGATGGGAAAATAGAGTGACCTGTGCCTGTCCCAACACCTAGAGCTAGTCTCTCATTGGTTCCCCCTCTTCCCGTTCATCCTCAGGACAAATTGCAACCTGTACGGAAGAGGAGGTTAAAGGTACTGATTCTCCAAGGAGGGAGATTGCTAGTAAAGCGGCTGGAATGGCGAACCCGAGCACAAGGAGATGAGAAATGAGGTGCGTTTTAGAAACCTTTCCCGATCACACGGTGTACCAACTTCTGGGTTTCTCATGCATGTTTTCGATGTAGGAAGATGCTCTTGAAACTGGAGATTTGGGACCCATGGGATGGGTACCACGCAGTATTACTTTAAAGGGTCTGCGTTTGCTCACCCAACCTCACCAAACCTCTCAGCCCCAATAGTGTCCACCCTTATGTCTCAATCAGCTGTGGGTCTAGATATGGTCAATCCAGGTGGCATCTCAGCCACTGAACGAATTTTGTAAGAATTTCTCTCTCCTTCACTGTCTTTGTTTCACGGGTTTTTAAAAGTAATTGATTTTTATAATGGGGTTTAGCTGCTTTTCACTGCTGTGTTTATGCCGCTTTACACCCACTTGACTCACTTACAGAGAGATATCAATACATAGGTTTTAAGATTCTTACTAGTCAGATATATTCTTGGGCGGTGAATAGGGTGTGTTGAGTCCAATTCACTGAGCAAGGAGTAGGTCTTGTGTATTACCTATTGGGTTTATGGAACGGTATCTGAGCTAATTTGAAACCCTTGTTTTATGCATCACCCCACCTCACCTTTCCCGTTAGGCAGCCATAGTGTGTTTTCTAAACGTGTGACTCTGTTCTGTTTTGTAATTCAGTTCAAGGGTAGCGGTTTTTACATTCCCTCTATAAGTGATATCTTATGGTAAGTGTCTTTTTCTGTGTGACTTATTTCACTTAGAATCGTCGTTCCTAAATCCACTCATCATGCTGCTACTAGCCTTATGACGTTGATTTCATGGCTGAGTGATATTCCATTGTATATAAGGACCACATCTTCTTTATCCATTTTTCTCTTTCCTGGGATATTTAAGGTGTAACGAAGTGGAGGTTCTTGTCAACAGAGCAGCCCTAAACTTTGGGGTGCCTGTGTCTTGCTGATTTTTAGTTTTCCCAATTTATACGCCCATGAGTGGAAGTGCCCTATGCTCTCTAAGCTGAGTTTTTTAGATGTTTCAGGACACACCGTACACTTCTCCAGAGTGGCTGTTGGCAATTTACATCCTGCCAATCAGCGTAGCAAGGCTCCCGTTTCTCCATGGCCTGTCCTGCATTTCTTGTTTTGACACTTTATTCAGCATGGCCCTTTTGACCGATGGGAAGCGAGACTTCTTTGTCGCGCTGATTTGCCTTTCCAGGTTGCTTGGTTGGCCAAAAAGGGCGTATGCGTTTTTTCCTGAATATATTCAGGATAAAACGCATACGCCCTTTTTGGCCAAGGGCATCATTTTCGAGGTTTTGCCGCTTTTCCTGTGCTTTAAAGGCGATTCGAATCTCTCTCCTGAAATCTGTTTCCTGCAATTCTGCCTTGCTTTCAAATCCTCTTCGTTGCCTTCCCTCAATATATTTGTGGACGAGAGTGATCATGTATAAGTCTGCAGGTTTGTGAATTGCAGTGCCCCTGAGCTCCATTTTTCAACTCGCTTTCTTGGAAGCTGGCCGCAAAAGCGCAGGATTGCTTCAGGCCCTACTGTGGTCCCGGGCGGCAGGCTGAGCCTGTGTTTAATTCTTCTTCCTGATGGGAAAATAGAGTGACCTGTGCCTGTCCCAACACCTAGAGCTAGTCTCTCATTGGTTCCCCCTCTTCTCGTTCATCCTCAGGACAAATTGTAACCTGTACGGAAGAGGAGGTTAAAGGTACTGATTCTCCAAAGAGGGAGATTGCTAGTAAAGCGGCTGGAATGGCGAACCCGAGCACAAGGAGATGAGAAATGAGGTGCGTTTTAGAAACCTTTCCCGATCACACGGTGTACCAACTTCTGGGTTTCTCATGCATGTTTTCGATGTAGGAAGATGCTCTTGAAACTGGAGATTTGGGACCCATGGGATGGGTACCACGCAGTATTACTTTAAAGGGTCTGCGTTTGCTCACCCAACCTCACCAAACCTCTCAGCCCCAATAGTGTCCACCCTTATGTCTCAATCAGCTGTGGGTCTAGATATGGTCAATCCAGGTGGCATCTCAGCCACTGAACGAATTTTGTAAGAATTTCTCTCTCCTTCACTGTCTTTGTTTCACGGGTTTTTAAAAGTAATTGATTTTTATAATGGGGTTTAGCTGCTTTTCACTGCTGTGTTTATGCTGCTTTACACCCACTTGACTCACTTACAGAGAGATATCAACACATAGGTTTTAAGATTCTTACTAGTCAGATATATTCTTGGGCGGTGAATAGGGTGTGTTGAGTCCAATTCACTGAGCAAGGAGTAGGTCTTGTCTATTACCTATTGGGTTTATGGAACGGTATCTGAGCTAATTTGAAACCCTTGTTTTATGCATCACCCCACCTCACCTTTCCCGTTAAGCAGCCATAGTGTGTTTTCTAAACGTGTGACTCTGTTCTGTTTTGTAATTCAGTTCAAGGGTAGCGGTTTTTACATTCCCTCTATAAGTGATATCTTATGATAAGTGTCTTTTTCTGTGTGACTTATTTCACTTAGAATCGTTGTTCCTAAATCCACTCATCATGCTGCTACTAGCCTTATGACGTTGATTTCATGGCTGAGTGATATTCCATTCTATATAAGGACCACAACTTCTTTATCCATTTTTCTCTTTCCTGGGATATTTAAGGTGTAACGAAGTGGAGGTTCTTGTCAACAGAGCAGCCCTAAACTTTGGGGTACCTGTGTCTTCCTGATATTTAGTTTTCCCAATTTATACGCCCATGAGTGGAAGTGCCCTATGCTCTCTAAGCTGAGTTTTTAGATGTTTCAGGACACACCGTACACTTCTGCAGAGTGGCTGCTGGCAATTTACATCTCGCCCATCAGCGTAGCAAGGCTCCCGTTTCTCCATGGCCTGTCCTGCATTTCTGGTTTTGACACTTTATTCAGCATGGCCCTTTTGACCGATGGGAAGCGAGACTTCTTTGTAGCGCTGATTTGCCTTTCCAGGTTGCTGGATTGGCCAAAAAGGGCGTATGCGTTTTTTCCTGAATATATTCAGGAAAAAACGCATACGCCCTTTTTGGCCAAGGGCATCATTGTCGAGGTTTTGCCGTTTTTCCTGTGCTTTAAAGGCGATTCGAATCTCCCTCCTGAAATCTGTTTCCTGCAATTCTGCCTTGCTTTCAAATCCTCTTCGTTGCCTTCCCTCAAAATATTTGTGGACGAGAGTGATCATGTATAAGTCTGCAGGTGTGTGAATTGCAGTGCCCCTGAGCTCCATTTTTCAACTCGCTTTCTTGGGAGCTGGCCGCAAAAGCGCAGGATTGCTTCAGGCCCTACTGTGGTCCCGGGCGACAGGCTGAGCCTGTGGTTAATTCTTCTTCCTGATGGGAAAATAGAGTGACCTGTGCCTGTCCCAACACCTAGAGCTAGTCTCTCATTGGTTCCCCCTCTTCCCGTTCATCCTCAGGACAAATTGCAACCTGGACGGAACAGGAGGTTAAAGGTGCTGATTGTCCAAGGAGGGAGATTGCTAGTAAAGCGGCTGGAATGGCGAACCCGAGCACAAGGAGATGAGAAATGAGGTGCGTTTCAGAAACCTTTCCCGATCACACGGTGTACCATCTTCTGGGTTTCTCATGCATGTTTTCGATGTAGGAAGATGCCCTTGAACCTGGAGATTTGGGACCCATGGGATGGGTACCACGCAGTATTACTTTAAAGGGTCTGCGTTTGCTCACCCAACCTCACCAAACCTCTCAGCCCCAAGAGTGTCCACCCTTATGTCTCAATCAGCTGTGGGTCTAGATATGGTCAATCCAGGTGGCATCACAGTCCCTGAACGAATTTTGTAAGAATTTCTCTCTCCTTCACTGTCTTTGTTTCACGGGTTTTTAAAAGTAATTGATTTTTATAATGGGGTTTAGCTGCTTTCACTGCTGTGTTTATGCCGCTTTACACCCACTTGACTCACTTACAGAGAGATATCAATACATAGGTTTTAAGATTCTTACTAGTCAGATATATTCTTGGGCGGTGAATAGGGTGTGTTGAGTCCAATTCACTGAGCAAGGAGTAGGTCTTGTCTATTACCTATTGGGTTTATGGAACGGTATCTGAGCTCAAATGAAACCCTTGTTTTTTGCATCACCCCACCTCACCTTTCCTGTTAAGCAGCCATAATGTGTTTTCTAAACGTGTGACTCTGTTCTGTTTTGTAATTCAGTTCAAGGGTAGCGGTTTTTATATTCCCTCTATAAGTGATATCTCATGATAAGTGTCTTTTTCTGTGTGACTTATTTCACTTAGAATCGTCGTACCTAAATCCACTCATCATGCTGCTACTAGCCTTATGACGTTGATTTCATGGCTGAGTGATATTCCATTGTACATAAGGACCACAACTTCTTTATCCATTTTTCTCTTTCCTGGGATATTTAAGGTGTAACGAAGTGGAGGTTCTTGTCAACACAGCAGCCCTAACCTTTGCGGTGCCTGTGTCTTGCTGATTTTTAGTTTTCCCAATTTATACGCCCATGAGTGGAAGTGCCCTATGCTCTCTAAGCTGAGTTTTTTAGATGTTTCAGGACACACCGTACACTTCTCCAGAGTGGCTGTTGGCAATTTACATCCTGCCCATCAGCGTAGCAAGGCTCCCGTTTCTCCATGGCCTGTCCTGCATTTCTGGTTTTGACAATTTATTCAGCATGGCCCTTTTGACCGATGGGAAGCGAGACTTCTTTGTAGCGTTGATTTGCCTTTCCAGGTTGCTTGGTTGGCCAAAAAGGGCGTATGCGTTTTTTCCTGAATATATTCAGGAAAAAACGCATACGCCCTTTTTGGCCAAGGGCATCATTTTCGAGGTTTTGCCGATTTTCCTGTGCTTTAAAGGCGATTCGAATCTCCCTCCTGAAATCTGTTTCCTGCAATTCTGCCTTGCTTTCAAATCCTCTTCGTTGCCTTCCCTCAATATATTGTGGACGAGAGTGATCATGTATAAGTCTGCAGGTTTGTGAATTGCAGTGCCCCTGAGCTCCATTTTTCAACTCGCTTTCTTGGGAGCTGGCCGCAAAAGCGCAGGATTGCTTCAGGCCCTATTCTGGTCCCGGGCGGCAGGCTGAGCCTGAGGTTAATTCTTCTTCCTGATGGGAAAATAGAGTGACCTGTGCCTGTCCCAACACCTAGAGCTAGTCTCTCATTGGTTCCCCCTCTTCCCGTTCATCCTCAGGACAAATTGCAACCTGTACGGAACAGGAGGTTAAAGGTACTGATTCTCCAAGGAGGGAGATTGCTAGTAAAGCGGCTGGAATGGCGAACCCGAGCACAAGGAGATGAGAAATGAGGTGCGTTTTAGAAACCTTTCCCGATCACACGGTGTACCAACTTCTGGGTTTCTCATGCATGTTTTCGATGTAGGAAGATGCTCTTGAAACTGGAGATTTGGGACCCATGGGATGGGTACCACGCAGTATTACTTTAAAGGGTCTGCGTTTGCTCACCCAACCTCACCAAACCTCTCAGCCCCGATAGTGTCCACCCTTATGTCTCAATCAGCTGTGGGTCTAGATATGGTCAATCCAGGTGGCATCTCAGCCACTGAACGAATTTTGTAAGAATTTCTCTCTCCTTCACTGTCTTTGTTTCACGGGTTTTTAAAAGTAATTGATTTTTATAATGGGGTTTAGCTGCTTTTCACTGCTGTGTTTATGCCGCTTTACACCCACTTGACTCACTTACAGAGAGATATCAATACATAGGTTTTAAGATTCTTACTAGTCAGATATATTCTTGGGCGGTGAATAGGGTGTGTTGAGTCCAATTCACTGAGCAAGGAGTAGGTCTTGTCTATTACCTATTGGGTTTATGGAACGGTATTTGAGCTAATTTGAAACCCTTGTTTTATGCATCACCCCACCTCACCTTTCCCGTTAGGCAGCCATAGTGTGTTTTCTAAACGTGTGACTCTGTTCTGTTTTGTAATTCAGTTCAAGGGTAGCGGTTTTTACATTCCCTCTATAAGTGATATCTTATGATAAGTGTCTTTTTCTGTGTGACTTATTTCACTTAGAATCGTCGTACCTAAATCCACTCATCATGCTGCTACTAGCCTTATGACGTTGATTTCATGACTGAGTGATATTCCATTGTACATAAGGACCACAACTTCTTTATCCATTTTTCTCTTTCCTGGGATATTTAAGGTGTAACGAAGTGGAGGTTCTTGTCAACAGAGCAGCCCTAACCTTTGGGGTGCCTGTGTCTTGCTGATTTTTAGTTTTCCCAATTTATACGCCCATGAGTGGAAGTGCCCTATGCTCTCTAAGCTGAGTTTTGTAGATGTTTCAGGACACACCGTACACTTCTCCAGAGTGGCTGTTGGCAATTTACATCCTGCCCATCAGCGTAGCAAGGCTCCCGTTTCTCCATGGCCTGTCCTGCATTTCTGGTTTTGACACTTTATTCAGCATGGCCCTTTTGACCGATGGGAAGCGAGACTTCTTTGTAGCGCTGATTTGCCTTTCCAGGTTGCTTGGTTGGCCAAAAAGGGCGTATGCGTTTTTTCCTGAATATATTCAGGAAAAAACGCATACGCCCTTTTTGGCCAAGGACATCATTGTCGAGGTTTTGCCGCTTTTCCTGTGCTTTAAAGGCGATTCGAATCTCCCTCCTGAAATCTGTTTCCTGCAATTCTGCCTTGCTTTCAAATCCTCTTCGTTGCCTTCCCTCAATAAATTTGTGGACGAGAGTGATCATGTATAAGTCTGCAGGTTTGTGAATTACAGCGCCCCTGAGCTCCATTTTTCAACTCGCTTTCTTGGGAGCTGGCCGCAAAAGCGCAGGATTGCTTCAGGCCCTACTGTGGTCCCGGGCGACAGGCTGAGCCTGTGGTTAATTCTTCTTCCTGATGGGAAAATAGAGTGACCTGTGCCTGTCCCAACACCTAGAGCTAGTCTCTCATTGGTTCCCCCTCTTCCCGTTCATCCTCAGGACAAATTGCAACCTGGACGGAACAGGAGGTTAAAGGTGCTGATTGTCCAAGGAGGGAGATTGCTAGTAAAGCGGCTGGAATGGCGAACCCGAGCACAAGGAGATGAGAAATGAGGTGCGTTTCAGAAACCTTTCCCGATCACACGGTGTACCATCTTCTGGGTTTCTCATGCATGTTTTCGATGTAGGAAGATGCCCTTGAACCTGGAGATTTGGGACCCGTGGGATGGGTACCACGCAGTATTACTTTAAAGGGTCTGCGTTTGCTCACCCAACCTCACCAAACCTCTCAGCCCCAAGAGTGTCCACCCTTATGTCTCAATCAGCTGTGGGTCTAGATATGGTCAATCCAGGTGGCATCACAGCCCCTGAACGAATTTTGTAAGAATTTCTCTCTCCTTCACTGTCTTTGTTTCACGGGTTTTTAAAAGTAATTGATTATTATAATGGGGTTTAGCTGCTTTCACTGCTGTGTTTATGCCGCTTTACACCCACTTGACTCACTTACAGAGAGATATCAATACATAGGTTTTAAGATTCTTACTAGTCAGATATATTCTTGGGCGGTGAATAGGGGGTGTTGAGTCCAATTCACTGAACAAGGAGTAGGTCTTGTCTATTACCTATTGGGTTTATGGAACGGTATCTGAGCTCAAATGAAACCCTTGTTTTTTGCATCACCCCACCTCACCTTTCCCGTTAAGCAGCCATAGTGTGTTTTCTAAACGTGTGACTCTGTTCTGTTTTGTAATTCAGTTCAAGGGTAGCGGTTTTTATATTCCCTCTATAAATGATATCTCATGATAAGTGTCTTTTTCTGTGTGACTTATTTCACTTAGAATCGTCGTACCTAAATCCACTCATCATGCTGCTACTACACTTATGACGTTGATTTCATGGCTGAGTGATATTCCGTTGTACATAGGAACCACAACTTCTTAATCCATTTTTCTCTTTACTGGGATATTTAAGGTGTAACGAAGTGGAGGTTCTTGTCAACAGAGCAGCCCTAATCTTTGGGGTGCCTGTGTCTTGCTGATTTTTAGTTTTCCCAATTTATACGCCCATGAGTGGAAGTGCCCTATGCTCTCTAAGCTGAGTTTTTTAGATGTTTCAGGACACACCGTACCCTTCTCGAGAGTGGCTGTTGGCAATTTACATCACGCCCATCAGCGTAGCAAGGCTCCCGTTTCTCCATGGCCTGTCCTGCATTTGTCGTTTTGACACTTTATTCAGCATGGCCCTTTTGACCGATGGGAAGCGAGACTTCTTTGTAGCGCTGATTTGCCTTTCCAGGTTGCTTGGTTGGCCAAAAAGGGCGTATGCGTTTTTTCCTGAATATATTCAGGAAAAAACGCATACGCCCTTTTTGGCCAAGGGCATCATTGTCGAGGTTTTGCCGCTTTTCCTGTGCTTTAAAGGCGATTCGAATCTCCCTCCTGAAATCTGTTTCCTGCAATTCTGCCTTGCTTTCAAATCCTCTTCGTTGCCTTTCCTCAATATATTTGTGGACGAGAGTGATCATGTATAAGTCTGCAGGTTTGTGAATTGCAGTGCCCCTGAGCTCCATTTTTCAACTCGCTTTCTTGGGAGCTGGCCGCAAAAGCGCAGGATTGCTTCAGGCCCTACTGTGGTCCCGGGCGGCAGGCTGAGCCTGTGGTTAATTCTTCTTCCTGATGGGAAAATAGAGTGACCTGTGCCTGTCCCAACACCTAGAGCTAGTCTCTCATTGGTTCCCCCTCTTCCCGTTCATTCTCAGAACAAATTGCAACCTGTACGGAACAGGAGGTTAAAGGTGCTGATTCTTCAAAGAGGGAGATTGCTAGTAAAGGGGCTGGAATGGCGAACCCGAGCACAAGGAGATGAGAAATGAGGTGCATTTTAGATATCTTTCCCGATCACACCGTGTACCATCTTCTGGGTTTCTCATGCATGTTTTCGATGTAGGAAGATGCCCTTGAACCTGGAGATTTGGGACCCATGGGATGGGTACCACGCAGTATTACTTTAAAGGGTCTGCGTTTGCTCACCCAACCTCACCAAAACTCTCAGCCCCAAGAGTGTCCACCCTTATGTCTCAATCAGCTGTGGGTCTAGATATGGTCAATCCAGGTGGCATCACAGCCCCTGAACGAATTTTGTAAGAATTTCTCTCTCCTTCACTGTCTTTGTTTCACGGGTTTTTAAAAGTAATTGATTTTTATAATGGGGTTTAGCTGCTTTTCACTGCTGTGTTTATGCCGCTTTACACCTACTTGACTCACTTACAGAGAGATATCAATACATAGGTTTTAAGATTCTTACTAGTCAGATATATTCTTGGGCGGTGAATAGGGTGTGTTGAGTCCAATTCACTGAGCAAGGAGTAGGTCTTGTCTATTACCTATTGGGTTTATGGAACGGTATCTGAGCTAATTTGAAACCCTTGTTTTATGCATCACCCCACCTCACCTTTCCCGTTAGGCAGCCATAGTGTGTTTTCTAAACGTGTGACTCTGTTCTGTTTTGTAATTCAGTTCAAGGGTAGCGGTTTTTACATTCCCTCTATAAGTGATATCTTATGATAAGTGTCTTTTTCTGTGTGACTTATTTCACTTAGAATCGTCGTACCTAAATACACTCATCATGCTGCTACTAGCCTTATGACGTTGATTTCATGACTGAGTGATATTCCATTGTACATAAGGACCACAACTTCTTTATTCCATTTTTCTCTTTCCTGGGATATTTAA